>NC_053125.1:5789113-6389113 GCF_010015445.1 Perca fluviatilis
TGGGCTCGGACATAAATATCTTAATGCCTTAATGCCTGTCGGGCTCTGGCAGGGTTCGGTTACTGCTCTAATTTGTTAATGCCTGTCGTACGCGGGCCGGGCTCGGACAGAAAAAAACGGTCCGATCCGCACTCTATTGTGAACCAAGATGGCCCACACACTTTTATTAACTCCTATATTGGCAATATGTTTTCCTCGGAAGTAGACGTACACAGTAAGTCAGTGATAAACAGTTGAGTTGCTTTTGGGGCCTTTTATACGTTTTTTTAGGGTACAATGGTTCTGGAGAAAGCTGCAAAGATGCAATACAGGAGGCCAATTATTTTGCCCGTTTCCAACAGGCTAACCCTTGAACAGGCACTGCACTAGTTATAGTCAAGTACACAGCAGATTCACTCTTTCCACTCTGTGAGATGCCTCACCCAGTTCGCGCAAAGTTGGCCCAGTATTTCATCATGCGTTGGCTCAGTTTCTCCTCCTCTACGGTGTAGTTGAGTCTCTTCACCAGTGGCAGGCCGAAGACAAACTCGATCTCGTAGCCGTGGATCACACCCATCCACTCCGGCCATGCCAGGTTGGATGCTCGGTGGTCAAACAGGTAGAGGTAGACCCCTCCTTGAGGAGCAGAAGGAGAAAGGTATGAGTGGTTATTTTGGGTCTACACCAATGGTCTGGTCTGGTCTGGTGGACATTAGCACCAAAGGCCCAGTTCAGACCAGAGATTCGTGACAAGAGGTGAAACTTGCAACTACTTGCAATGCGATGGTCTGCAACGTTTTGAAAGAAGCCAGTTTACAACATTGCGACAAGACGAGTAGGTCTATCATCTTTATAGGAACGACTCTTCCGTTCTAACTTCCGACTTTCAGGCTTTTTTGTAGCTGGATATATCATTTGTTGCGTCTAAATATGAATGTGGAGTAGTGAGATGCTTGCTACAGCTGCATTTCTAGTGATGAAACAATGTTTTATTTCTGATTCTCTGCTTTGTTCTTTCGCTGCTCGCTCTCTTTAGTCACTCTCTGGCTCGCTCCACCAACTATTACCGTGCTCGCTGGCGCTCGATTGGAGCTTCAGCCAGCCTCCGTCCAAAACTCTGCCATTTCGACCAGTTGACAGTTTGTAACTTAGAAATAAAACGGACTATGGATGATTTTATTTCTATAGTTATGAAACAAGAATCATGCCCTTTTGGTTATATGGGGGTGCTCAATGCTTGATTTGACATACCCTAACAGTATAACTACCTGCTTTCTCCCAATAAGTTAATATACAGCCTATTGTGATCAACATATTGCCGTACATTAAAATGTGTAAAGAAAGAAGCTTTTAATGAATCTTTCTAAAGTGCTTGAATAAATCCAACCGCCCCATGACAGACCACACACACACACACACACACACACACACACACACACACACACACACACACACACACACACACACACACACACACACACACACACACACACACACACACACACACACACACACACACACACACAACTAGCCAATCAGAGGCAGAGTAGGGTGGGTCTTCGCGGAATGCGGATGAGAAGAAAAGTCAATCAAACTACCGTAAATAACAGGCTTTGCTCCTGCCAATGGCTGTGAAAGATGCCATGTCCAAAAAACCTCTCTTGCACACTTATTGCTAGTGTGCCGTTGGTTGAGCTACCATGGGGCCTAAGGTTGCTGACCCCTGGGGTAGACAATGTGTTCACAAACATCTGCTGCTTATCCTGGCAGTTAAGAATGCCCAAACACATTAGCACAAACACACACACACTCACATATCTTACCTTGGGAGTTTCCTCCACTGTTCATCCCTCCTCCCATGTTAGTCTTGAGGGCAGTGTGCTGGGCATAGGTGCGAGCAAAGTACGCCAGTGGGCAGATGACGTTATGGTCGCCCACTATGTCGTCCATGGCCTCGCGGTTCTTCAGCCCGTTATTCTCATCCATCCAGTCAGTATACTGCAGCACCACTGCCTCCAGGCCAATATCGTTAGCATGCGGTACGCTCAGCTTGACACCTGGCAAAGTGAAGTTTAAAAGTTTTTAGGTGCATTTCTTATTATTTTAGATGTAAAACTGAGGCTGTGATGTGGTAAAGCATAATCATGCCTGTAATGTTTGTTTTTTAATTTGATTGTTGGGATTTCTATGATTCTCTCTAATAAATCCCATTAAAGAGTCCGAAATTTTTGTTTGCGTTTTTTCGTTTCCGTTATCCTAAAAATTCGTCACGCACAGACACCTTGCACACTGAGTCCGATGCGCATTAATTAAGCTGTTGCGATAACTTTCGCAAAACACAAAATGCGACGCTGCGGTCGCTCTGCCTCTTTCTCCTTCTCATTTCATCCCTCGCTTCTCTCCGTTGACGGTACCTCGCTAGGCTGTCCTCTCTGCCTGCGGTTTCTTGCGTTTGGCGCCTGAAGGAGTTGCGCAGCCTTCGCTCTGTGTCTTTATCACTACACTATTGCTCTCATTTTCGGTCTACGTTCACTCATCTTCCCCTCTTCCATTCTCCTCCTCCTCCTCCTCCTCATCCTCTTGGATATTACCATCCGACCTGTTGATAGTCGACTATCTGAGTTATGAAAGAATACATTGCACTCTGCAAGCGTCTTCCTGTGGTGCATTTCTGGATAGGCTCATACCTTCTCCTTGTCATCAAAATGTTTGTTAGGAATGCAGGGAAAAAAACGCAGAAAATGTAACCCGTTCCGAATTTCTTTATGACGGACATACTTTCGGAGGCAGTGTGTAAACGTGACATTTCGGACTGACAAGCTGGCTACACTATGCTTCCACTATAACCAATGAAACTGGCTACACCTGGCACAAGAGCAGCGGGTAGTAGTGCGTATGCTCCACTCTACAAGCGTAGAAATAGGACAGACTTCTATTTATATTTTTAATGGCCGCACAGCCCTTTTACACAGACATGGATCATAAAGTGTCTATATTCCTTTTAAATGAAACTACCGATAGACAGGAAATGCCTTAATGACTGTCACTGAGTGTATAGGCAGTTTGGGTTTGAGAGTTTCTGTTTTCGGTTCTTGTTTCCCTCCCCTGCGTCATTTGATAACAGCTGACAGTAGAATGACATTTCACACCGCTGTGCAAAAGCTTTCCACCTCGCCTGTGACTCACACAATCCTACGCCGTGTGTGCGCTGCAGGTGCAGCCAGTTAAACGATACATCCGCTCCGCGAACGGTCTCAAAGTAGCCAAAGCGTCATTGTGTAGTGACCTTAACAGAATTGTCAAATTCTGAAATCATATCAACAAATTCTTTCCAGCTGTGAGTGAGCTTCACCTTCCAGGAAGTCCTCTCTGGAGATCAGGCTGTCGTTGTCCTTGCTGAAGCCCGGAGCTCCGTACAGCAGGAAGTAGGAGCCCTCGTCCTGGTTGACCCCGAGCAGGATCTGAGTGTCTTTAAAGTTGCCAGAGCTGAGCATGGCCTCGGGAGTGTCTGGCAGAACCTCGCCATCCACAACAGGGACGAATGAAAACCGGAAGAGGGCTGACCACGGCAGGACCTGCTCAGAACAGGATGACAAACGGACCACTGAGTTGATCTGAGTGACTATGAAATGACATGCAACAGACTCCTGCATCCAGGCCAGCCCTACAGTTCACTTACGTCTCACCCTGTGCGGTGTAGTCTGGTGGACGTGCTGCAACACGCTGCAGCGTTGCCAACTCTAATTCCAATGAAAGTAGCTAGCACTAGCTCCAAAAGTCGCTAAAAGTAGCTAGATGACTTCATACGTTCATTTGCATATTGTTGACGTCAGTCACAGAACAGAAGAGAGAGGTGACTGTTTTGGCGGCCACAAGAGAGAAAAACCTCGCATGCTCGTCGGACAATACTAGCGTCTTTTCTACAGAAAGTTGCCAGATTTGCAGACAAAATGCCAAACTTGAAGGCTTTTTCTTATTGTCAACAATTGTCATGAAACGACCCAAACCAATAATGGGTTGGTCCATCTCTCAATACTTTCTGACTTTCCTACTCTGTCTGTGGCTCTCAGCTCCAAGATCACCGCTTCCTACTGAAGATGTAAAAACAAACCACAAATATATAGTTTCATTTTTAGAGAGGCTCAGTCTTTCCTTAAACAGCTGGGCATTGCAGTTTTTAACAAACGTTATTCAAACAGTTTGTTAGGGACTATTTCCAACGGCGGACTAATCCACATTTAGTGCTCTAGTTTATTTTGACTCAGTGTGTGGTGATGCCTGTGCATCAAGGCCTAAAAGAGGATGAAGTGAACTTCACTGACTGTTTCCTGACTGAATCTGCATTACCTGCCACTCCTGGTCGATGAGCTCCTGTGGAGTTTTACCGCGCAGACAGTCCACCAGCTCGGTGTCGTTGCCTCCGTTGCAGCCAACCAGTTTGCCCAGCAAGGTGGCCCGTCTGCGGGCCTCTGCGGGGCTGACCGAGGCCCAGGGACAGTTGGGGACCCCGCTCTGGAGAATGGCCCTGGTGAAGGTTGGCCGGCTGCCCGGAGAAAAGAGGTGGAATCCAACTGAAGCAGCACCGGCACTCTCACCAAAGATAGTCACCTGTTTGGTAAAAGACAGCAAGGGTCAAAATGAGCTCTTTGTGTAGGAAGAATACCGGTGTTTCTCAAACTTTTTACACCACGTACCACTTCAGAAAATATTAGGCTCTCTAAATACCACCATTATGTCCCACGTTAAAATAGAGTAGCATAGGCCTACCCTATTCAGCTATGGACAGTTCATGCAGGAGGAAGGTTTCTTCCTAAAAACATTTATTGTTGACAGCCACAGCCACGCTGTACTTCCTCCGTCCTCCTATCTAAATTTGAGGTAACACGGGTCATATCTCCTTACTGTTTAGCACCGTTTTATGCTAACAGGTGCTGTGGAGACCTCACCGCCGCTGCTTTAGTAGCGACTAGCACTTGTGCTCGTCCACTATAGTTTCAACAGGGCTGCTCAAAATATTTTCCTCCTCATCTACACTTCCTAATAGTTCCCGTTTGGAGCTACGATTGCAGTGTTTTGAACCGTTAATTTTACCTATATTGCCATCACAGCTCATTACTATGTTCATGAACGTGACTATGTAACGTTAGCAAACTTATACCAAGGCAAAGAAATGCTTAATTAATTTAATTTTCTTAAAAAAAAAATATATCAGAGATTCCATCCCGTGCCACTAGAGGGAGCTTGCGTACCACCAGTACAAGTAGCAGTACTTCTACCACAGTTTGAGAACCAGTGGGATAGACAAATCAAAGCAGAGAGAAACTAACCTGTTTGGGGTTTCCACCAAAGAAATGGATGTTATCTTGTACCCACTGCAGTGCCATCCTCTGGTCCAGCAGACCCACGTTGCCGGGAGCCTCAGAGCTGCCGTGCAGAGCGAGGAAGCCAAAGGCACCGATCCGGTAGTTCATGGAAACCACAATGACCGTCTCACTGTGAGCTAGGTAACGGCCATCGTACACGTCCAGAGAAGAGGACCCACTGTAGAACCCTGGGAATGTTAAATATCACAGTGTGGTGTCAACTAGGGCTGTGCGACATGGAGAAAATCAAATATCACGATATTTTTGACCAAATACCTCAATATCGATACCGCAACGATACTGTAGTGTTGACTATTGGTGCTTTCACAAAATATTTACACAATGAGATTTTTAAAAATAATCATCAGTATCAGTATATGTGGATATAATGACTAAGTGGGTAAAGGCAAATAATAGAACCGTTACAACAGTCTGGTAAGTTCAGAAAATGACATAAAAGCCAGGAAAAGACAACGCTTATGCCATATTACGATATTTCAATACCGTAAGACAATACCTAGTCTCATATCACGATATCGATATAAAATCGATTTTTTGCTCAGCTCTAGTGTCAACCCATTGTAGCACAATCTCCCACAAACAGAAGCTTTGCTTGTGGTTATAAATCCAAGACACAAGGATATGGATATGTTTCAAGGATATGGATAGAGATGTTTAATGTCTAGAGGTGTCCAATATCTTCAAATTTATAAGGAAACGAAAGACACCGTCATAGTCTGGATTGCATTGTCTTATTTTTCTGTATTTTTACTTTATAACCTGAAAATTGATCAAATCTCTCCAGTAGTTGCATAAATCATTGGCCATGATGTGTGGATGTTATCTAAACTCTACAGAAATGTTGTCCAGGAGTGCCAAGCCCCTGTGATTGGTGGAGAGGCAGGTGTAAAGCACGTATATCAACCAGTCAGTACCCGGCTTCAGTTGCCTCTTCAGACTTAATTCAGATCTTTGAATCAAGATCTTGCCACATTGGGCAAGTAAATACTGTATAACATCCCACTTGCCCTATCGTATCATAAATTACATTATCGTTCTCTTGTCCCTCTCCCCTTGCCCATGTTGGATAATGCTTGTTTGATGATTTGATTTAAACAAGCCGTTGGCCAATCAAGAATGGAGTTGGCACTAGTGACGCATGACTGGCGGCTGTCTTGATAGAAGAAGAAGACGAAGACGAAGAAGAAGAAGAGGATGGCTGCGTACGAGCTAAAGCGAAAGAGCTTTTTTATAAGCGTCCTGGAAGAAGGAGGCTCGCCATTATATTATTTTTTTCTGTATAGGGGGGGTAGTAAAAATTGACTTCGGGCAAGTAGAATTCCAGCCCCAACTCAGTCCCTCCTAATTTTCATTAGGGCTGAACGATTAATTGCATTTGCAATAATATCGCGATATGTTAAAATGCGGTTACCTAATCACAATCGCAATCCACATGTTTACATATGTTTATTACAGTAAATAATAATTAAATTAATTAATAATTAAATAATCTAAATACTACTAAGTGTGGTAAAGGCACATATTTGTTTTTATATTTCTGCAATCAGCACTTTAGTTTGTGCGATTTGTTTCTGACTTTCATATGAATGTTTACACCAGGCTTGGTCAGTGCTCAATATACTACTGGGATTGAAGTAGTTAAATAAAAGATGTCATTCATGCAAATTCATGCATCACCTAATTTCATCATCACATACAGGCCTGGCCTCCAGGAAAGAACAGTTTGTTTAATCTATCTAATCTTGTGTTGTTCATACTATACAATTATGTATTGCTTGTCTTTGTTGAATAATACAGAAGACAAAGAGCTTAAAAAATAATAAATTTTTTAAAATTAAATTGCAATCGCAATATTGGTAAACAAAGAAAAGAAATCGCAGTTAGATTATTTTCCAAAATCGTTAAACCCTAATTTTCATTGATCCATCATCGGCACCAGAAAAGCAACTACAAGGTTGGGTATACAGTAATCTTTTATGCTCCCTGCTGGAGTGTAAGCTGCACAACCTGGTGCACTGCTGACCCAATGTTTTCACTGGAAGAATAAGTCATGTCTAACAGATTTATATTTTGTCTCATTGTGAATAAGTCGTGACCAAGTACCTCCGCCGTAGATCCACACCATGACGGTGAGATTGTGTGGCCTGGGTGAGGATGGCACCCAGACATTGAGGTACAGGCAGTCCTCGCTCATATCTCTGTTGGGGTTCCACATCTCGCTGCCCTGGAAACCTGGGTACGACGTGTCCACAAACTGGTAGCAGGCGTTGGGGTAGGCGTTGGCGTCGTACACCCCGGTCCACGGACGCTTGGGCTCAGCGCGACGGAAACGCTGCTTCCCTACCGGCGGCTCGGCGAAGGGGATGCCCAGGAAAGAGGTGACGTAGCTTCGGTCCATCACAGGCATGCGGATGCCGCGGACTCGACCGGTGCGCGTCTGAACGGTGAGGTCTGCCTCGCTCTGGGAGGAGCAGGCGGGGATGAGGAAGGACAGGACGAGGATTGGGGAAAGGAGGAGAAGGAGCGAGGTCTGCATGACGGAGGCAAAGGCGGTCTGTGCGGCAGGAGCTGTGGTCGTGATTCCCTCTCCGATCAGGGAGGGCAGGGTCTCTGCTTCCCCTCAGCTCTACAGACAGACAGACAGAGAGAGAGAGACTAATGTGATTACACTAAAGGAGAGTGATGGAGAACAGAGGGAGGGAGAAATCAGATAAGAAAACAGATGATAGGACAGAGGAAGGAGGAAGTGTCATCAAGGTAGATTCAGAGATTTGTTCAGACAGGCAAACAACTCAAAACCAAATGCTTATTTTGTGTAATATTGGTCATACATCTCTTAAAAACCACATGGAATCACATATTCTCTATTCAGATTCAAACCAGATCTTGAAACATTGTCTCGGTGTCATTCAAAAAGGTTCACCACCCAAAATGTGATAGCAGAGGTGGCGAGCTCTTGCCTGGCCTGATTGTGCCCGATTGGGCTGTTTGTCTTAACTTGTTGGTAGAGGTTTTTTGTTTTTATTAACATTTGATTTTAGGAGAGGCGGGGCATCTCCACTATAAACTACTGGAGGAAACCCTGGTAGGTGTTCACATATCTGGATACAAAGGGTTGTCCTTGAAGTTCCATTCTTAGGTAGCCTAGAAATCTAGACGCACCCTAGCGGCAGCAAACGTAATTTACAGCCAGGGTCGTCTAGCAACTCTCCATTGGCTTGTGAGCTGGAAAAACCAAACTCTAGTCAGGCCAATCACATCGTGTATAGAGTCGGTGGGCGGGCTTAACATAATGACGGCAGAGTTGCGACAGTTCCGCATGAATTCCCTGCTACTTGAAAACAAAGAAGATGGCTGCCGCTGGCGAACAGCGGCCTTTCGAATCTGCTTTGGCCGCGACTCTGGAAGACTTGGAGTTAAGTTTTTCTTTGAGAAAAGAACAAAGAACGGGACTGAAATCATTCTTCAAAAAGGAAGCTGTGTTCGGAGTTTTGCCGACCAGATACGGCAAAAGTTTAATCTATCAACTCTGGTTGCTCTGGTTGGTTGTAGCCTATTGCATGCAGAGGGAATTTGAAAGACAACCGATTATCCCGCCCCTCGGATTGAGCCCTGCCAATGGTGAGTTCCCAGACCCAACATCTGGATGTGGGTCTGGCTTGTCAGGCTAATTCTTAGGTCAAGTGATGAATACTCCACTAATCACCAGGGCAGACGGAATCTGCAGATGCAGAATTCAACAGAATTTTCTGCAGATTTTCAGCAGATTACAGAACAACATTAACAAATACTATACTCAAAATACTCATAATGTTAACACATGTTGACCCTAAAGTCCGCTAAATTCTGCATGATTTTCATTATGGATCACAGCTGAAAACTGTAAAAATCGGTAGATTCCGTTTTGGTCTATTCTGGGCCAATCACTAATCAAGAAAAATATATTTTTCCAGTGGCAGCAAATCTCTTGTGGGTGTGCCACACTAATAATTTCTATGTAAAAGATATAGATAGAAATGAAGCTCAGACTTATTTTACAGAGATGGATCAAATATGAAAAAAAAAACAAAAAAAAGGTGTGATCCTCATGTCTGACTAATCAATATACAATATGGAAAATAGATGCAAATCATGTATAAAATAATGAAACAGAAATTATGTTTATCTAATGGATTATAACTGTGATGCGTTACAGACAATTCTCAACAACATCAATTAATTTTGATGCTTTTTAAAATGTAACGATTTGCTTGGAATCATTCATTTGGACAACAGAACATGTGTTGTAAAATGATATCACAACATGGTCATATTGTTTTTAAAATGAATATCTAATGGATGGATTGAAAAGCATTCTTCCTGTTTTTGGATGATTTAGGCAGCTAGTTAAACATGTGTGAGGCGGGGCTTCTTCAGGACGTCTACACACCCTAATGCAGGTTATCGGTGAATGTAGCTGTGTAGACGGGCAACGGCTTCCCAGAAAAGACTTATTAAATATTCAACACAACACCAAGACAACAGCAGCCTGACGGTGTCTGGCTGCTCCACAGCACAGATAACATGACAGTGCTACAGCAGAATCAAGCTGCTTCTGCTTATGTTCAGAAGGAACGGCTGTTGGGTAAACAACTCTGTAGGATCCAGTGTTCCATCACATCCCATAATATGACATGGATCACATTGTGGTCATTTTTTTAATTAATACAGTAAATATATTACATATTGCACCTTTAAGGAACACCATAGAAAAAAATTATGCTGTGGTTTGGTATCAAAAACTTTCTAAACGGAGATTTTTGCAAGATCGGATAGCGAGCACTTCTGTTCTGGAAACCACTTCCCATTTTGTCAATATACCTAGAAAAGCCATAAATTCTCTGAATGGACAGTGGGGTCAAGTTTAAAAAAAATGGTTGGGACAAACATCATCACAAAGAAATACAATTGGGCTCACTGAATCCAAAAGTCTTGACTTTCCAGTCACACCCAATTTATGCAATTCCAAGACTGTTTAGGGACCCCGGCATGCAGAAATAGTCAAATACAGCCTTTTTACAATTGGCAGAAATAACACATTTATACAGCATGACAAAAACTGCATGGGTTTAGCATTAAGTGGGCATGTCTGTAAAGGGGAGGCTTGTGGGTACTCATAGACTGCATTGTCTTTCAGATATGTTGAGGTAAGAGGTCAGGGGACCCCTTTTAAAATGGCCATGCCAGTTTTTTCCCTTGCCAAAATTTTGCTTAAGTTTGGAGCGTTATTTAGCCCCCTTCCCAACAAGCTAGCATGACATGTCCAATGGATGCCTTAGGTTCTCTAGTTTATCTTCACACTAGCTTTAAAACGGAGCCAACTACAGCCCCGAAATTGCCGGCGGTCCCGTGGGTCTCTTAATGTTGTACCTGAATGCAGTTTGCTCAGTGGAATAGAGTACCTTGGAGTAATCGAGAACACCAATGTTGAGACTCCGATAAATTCTCTATGCTGCTCTGCTCACACTGCACTGCTCACATACCCCAACTGATTGGATTATTTGATATCGTGATGCAATTTTCATCTACTTTACACATAGTGTGTATTTCAAAACATTTCCAACATATCTGGTATCTGATTCACACCTTCCGCTGTTCTGATTCCATCCACAGATTCAAAAAGAGAGTCGCTCTCAGACACATACACTAATTCATCTACAATGAAGTGTTTATGGACATTTTGGATTGAATAACTTTCCCAGGCAAAGGTTAAGTATTTGTAATTTGTATTTGCCGGAGGGATGTTATCTAGAAAATGTATGTCACTTTAAAATCACTCAATGAGAATCTTGCTGGAGTTACTACTTTGTGTCCACTTTTGGAGGGACACCCGTGTGCAATAATGAAACCCTACTGCAATTGCTGAAATCTCTGTTACCAAGTTTCCACTGTGAAGGAGGGAACGTATTTTCTTTCAGTGTGCAGACGTGTTAAAAGCCCCGCAGTACTCAACAACAAAGGCTGAGACAGGTGCGTGGTCATGAGGGAACTATAAAAAGGCATCAGAGTAAAACCCTGGTAAATGCCACACCGTTTGATGGATTAATGCGGCACTTACCAGATATGTATATCCACATACTATGGAACTTTATAACTCTAAGAGACCGTATGGAAATGTATAGTTTGAGGGTGCTGGGGGAAGGGACATCATTTTTGTTACCAACTTTTTGAAGTCTATTTTTATCATATTTAGTCAGAGGAAAAACTGAGTCGCATTCGGTGAGAGTCAACAAGTGTGTCTTAACCTTTAACCACCCGAATTTTAACAACTGAATTTTTCCATTGCCGGGTGAAACGGTCAATCTACCTGTCACGTTGGCAGGTAGCCAGTGAGATAGCAGATTTACGACAGCAGTAAATCATGAATAACTTGACAGCACTTAAATAAGTATTCTTAAGTCCAACAACGATTCTTGTGCATTTCCTGTATTTCCCCTTTATTAGACAAAACAAATTGTCTGGTAAAAAGCCTGTGTGGCTTTTAAAGCCAGTGGATTTTAAAATCCACCTGCCCTGCTAATAAGGGAATAAGGATATTCCCTTATATAAGGATATATTGTTTACAATGACAGTTGATACATGATAGCAGAGTTTCTACAGGTTTCACCAAGTCAAATTTAAGACCTTTATAAGACCATTATGAATGAAATTTAAGACCTATATTACATCATCAAAAAAAAAAAGAGTCAGATGTCAGAGTCCAGAAACATTGTCTGAAACAATTCCCCAATTTCCTCATTGGCATTATAGGACTGGTCTAGATTGGCTGCAATATAGGTTGCATGTTGGTCTCATTTGTAGTCATAATACAGTGAATTATATTTGGACTAGCGACAAAATAAAAACCATCCTAAAGCGGAGGGAGCATTTCAATGAGCATTAGATTAGAGGTAGCGTTACATTGGCGTAGGAAAATTAAGAACTGTTTGAAATTATTGAAGACCTGGAAGACAATTTATAAATAATTTTGAAATGTTAGACTTTTTAAGACCGTGTGGAAACCCTGGATAGATAGAAGGGCAAATCAATGTAGATGTCAGTGGGTTGTTGAGCCCAGGAGTAAACTGCAGCGCTCTGCTGTCCTTGCACCTAATAAAAAGTAATTAAAGAAACATCCGTGTGGGCTCCAGTTTCCTACTGGGCCCAGCTATGGACTGACATGCTGTTGGATATTATGCTTTCAACTACTAATCCTAACTGTGGCTTCCATACACAACTACGAACTCATTAGTTACTCAAGAGGATTTATCTGCAGTGACATTTCTACAAATACCCACATTGTTACCAAGTCTGAACCATATGGAAAACTTCATATTGGAATCAGATTAGACTTCAAAGACATGACTTAAAGTGCTAAGGTTATGCTCATTTTCAGGTTCATAATTGTGTTTAGGAGGTTGTACCTGAATAGGTTTACATGGTTTAATTTTCAAAAAACACCATATTTTTGTTGTACTACACAATGCTGAAGCTCCTCTTTTCACCCTGTGTGTTGAGCTCTCCGTTTTAGCTACAGAGTGAGGCATCACACTTTTATTCCATCTTTGTTGGGAGTCGCACATGAGCAGTACCTAGGTAAGGACTACTAGCCAGTCAGAAGCAGAGTATGAGGGCGTGTCACGCTAGCAGCTAGGTGAGCATTATAACGTGTGTTACAAAGTGACGCTCTGAAGTAAAGGCTGGACTACAATAGAGCTGTTTGGAGCAGTTTGTGAACAGTGTTTTCTGTTTGACATGGTGAGTCCCTTTGGGGTGGACTTTGGGCTTTTTCACTTTGTAACCGATTACATACAGTACACAAAAATATATATAACACAATAAAGGAAAGGGGAAAAGCCAAAAAGCATAATATGAGCACTTTAAATTGGGACTAATGTATATCCCCGCTTTACGAAAACAGTTGGGGCATACTGCAGCGGGTATTGTTGGTTTGGAATGTCTGCAATGTGTAGGCTCTTACCTTCATCAGTTCACCTATGGGGTCAATGTCAATAATCGCTATGGAAATAACTGTCTGCAGTTTGTTTGCTGTATCATCCCTAATGGAAAAATTGAATCTCAGCACAAACAATATCAGTACTAGTCTTCAGTAAACTCTAAGACTAGTACTTGGACTAGTAAGCTTAGTAAAGACTTGTTACTGGACTTAATATATTGAGAGCTGCAA
Source organism: Perca fluviatilis (assembly GCF_010015445.1). Classification (NCBI taxonomy): domain Eukaryota; kingdom Metazoa; phylum Chordata; class Actinopteri; order Perciformes; family Percidae; genus Perca; species Perca fluviatilis. Next base: position 5,802,683 of record NC_053125.1, read on the forward strand.
AGATGAATCAATTAGTTGTAAGGCTGGGTTAAAATAATCAATTCTCCAATTAAAATCGATCTTTGTAGGGCTGCTCCCTCTTAGTCGACTAATCGGTCGTTTTGGTCTTAGTCAACTTAGATTTCTGTAGTCGATTGGTCATGTTTTATGCTTTTTTCATGCTGAATGACGTATTTCCAAGAAACGTACGAGCACATCTCTGGTAAACACAAGAATTAAAGTGGTGCTTTTGCATGACTCTTTGCGGAGAAACTCAGATTTACAGATCTGTCGATTAAAATCAACTAATCGATTAGTCGATACAATTGAATGAGTGTTAGTCGACTAAGAATTTCTTCAATCGAGCACAGCCCTAGATTTTTGTTTGAGTGATCGGATATTATCTGTCATGTCAGTCCTGTTAAATAAAAATAACTTTAAACAATTCCTAATGCAAACATTAACCCGGTGCATTATGAATGTCCGAGGGTTGCTTCTTGTTTGTACAATTTACAGCATAAGTTCTCTGAGAATCTCCTTTACACCAAAGCAAAATTGGTAACTTAACTGAAATTTCCCTAATATATTTGATATCAAATCGGAAATGTATTTGAATCGGGGCTTTTTGAATCGCAATGGAATCAATTTAGGAAATCATTGGCGATACCCAGCCCTAAATAGTTGTCAACTATTAAATTGGTTTCAATAAACTGAATATCTTTGAGTTGTGGACAAAACAAGACATTTGAGGACGTCATCTTGGGTTTTTGGGAAACACTGATCCACATTTTTCACCGTTTTCAACTAATCGGTTTAATTGAGAAAATAACCGACAAACATCGAAATAATTGACAATGAAAATAATCGTTAGTTGCAGCCCTACATATATCAGCTGGATGTTTGCTGTGGATGTAGGGTAATGTTAATATTGTGAGACATTTGTTTAGGTAAGACAATATAATGAGGCTGGATTTTCTCTGTCTAACTCAGCAAAGACAAAGAGAATCAGTCTCCTCTTTAAATGTAATCACACTGTCCATGTCGGAAGTCCATTGATAATATTATCACCCTGTGTTTAAATGTGCGTGTGTGTGTGTGGGACAGCGATAGGTGACATCACCAAAAATAGATTCTACATACTAATATAGCTGAGAGGGAGTGTGTTCAGAAATAGTATCAATACATCTCTCTCTCTCTCACACACACACACACACACACACACACACACACACACACACACACACACACACACACACACACACACACACACACACACACACACACACACACACACACACACACACACACACACACACACACACACACACACACACACACACCTGCCCCCTATCCCTTACAGCCCCTCCAAGCTAATCCTGTCACTATGACAACCATACATTGCAAAACATAAACAAGAGCCTCCCAACCTGACAGGTGGGAGACAACTGTCTCCAGCCATTGTTGCGCATTCATAAGCAAACACAAAATGAGGTCTGGCACTGTGTTTTTGAGTTCACTGCAGCGAGGTGGCAAGGAACAGTTAACTTCATTTCATTTTGTGTGCGACGTCTTATGTCCCTTCCCGAGACTATTCTGCAGAGCCACCGTCGCGGCATCCGGAGCTTTGCACCTCAAAAAACAAAACGCCACGTACAATGTTAGATGAAGTTAACTGTTGACACAATACAGTAACGTGAGCTATCTAAATTAGCTGGATACATTAAACCTCATTTGCTCTTCCCAGTGTATCACTGTGTGTACTTCGTCCATAGCAAGCCCACCAATCGGTCCCAAAACATCCAATTAGAGAGGAAATGCCCTAAACATATTCTTTGCATATCTTTACAATCATTCCCCGAAAGAGCCAAGCAGGCCTGCCTTGTTGCACAATCCAAATTGTCTTCAAAACTTTTTCAGCGTGTAGCTCGCTAACTCGAAGGTTGTTGCAGTTTCCCCGAGGCGAATGGAGTTTGAGAACGGCAACACACACAGGCGTCGCTGAATGTGAGGCCATTAATATGAGAGGCCGTATAGGAGGTAATTCATACTTCTGTCTTACACACGCTATCATAATCTTGCATATACACCACTATACTCATACACACACACTATTATAATCATTTTACATGTATTTATGAGAGGGTATAGTTGTGTATGTGAGAGAGTATAGTAGTGTGTGTGTGAGAGTATAGTAGTGTATGTGAGAGAGTATAGTAGTGTGTGTGTGAGAGTATAGTAGTGTATGTGAGAGAGTATAGTAGTGTATGTGAGAGAGTATAGTAGTGTATGTGAGAGAGTATAGTAGTGTATGTGAGAGAGTATAGTAGTATATGTGAGAGAGTATAGTAGTGTATGTGAGAAAGTTTAGTAGTGTGTGTGAGAGAGTATAGTTGAAAAGGAAGTTGGTTTGATCAATCAGGAAGACAGTTTAAATTCTCACTTCCTCATTGGCTAAAGGGGCCATTTTAAATTATCATTATCTGGTGGGCTTGCTGCTTTGAAAGTACAGCTAGAACCAACTCAGAGGAACAAGGAACATTTAAATCAAGCAGCAGAAACTTTTAGGGAAAAAACAACCTTTTGGACAAAAACATTTATTCTTATTTTATTTAGTTTCTTTTCAAGGTCAGTTATTGTTTGTGGAAGTATATGGTTATGAGGGAAAACATTGCTATTTTTTCATTGATACACTGTGGTGTGTTCAGAGAATTGTGAGGTAAACTGACAATTTGGGCCATGAAAGTGTCATTTTGGAAAGATAAATTTCTGAGCTCAATGGTTATACTCTGACAATCTCTTTCTTGCTCTTGATTAACCAGCAGTTTGAAGAGGATGCCAATCAGGGAAGCTTTGGTGTAGAGCTGAAGATCTTTGTCCCAACCGCAGCGGGACCTTAATTTCTATCTTTTTCCGGCTCGGCCGGGTTGCTTAACAGTGCAGAGGCAATGCAGAACATTTTAGTTAGGGTGACAAGCTATGAATGAGACCCCCCAAAATTCCTTTTGAGACTTCAATGTTGTTGTTCCAGAAAATGACTTTATTTTCAATTAACAGTTATGTTTAGATGTAGACCCACTAGCCAATGACATTCAATTTTTTTGAGTAGTGACTAGTAGAACTTCATTAGTGTCAAGACAATTAATAAAGGTTATAAAGGCCATTGACAAGTTTCCTTTTCAGTCAAATGATTATTCCATTTTCAATTGTTTAAACAAGACATTAATAATGTATTAGGAAATGGTGAGTTATTGACAACGATGCTCTTCAATTTAGTCAAGTTCAACAGGCAACAGATTTTAATAATGTATATTAAGGAGTTCTTGGAAGTCATTCCTGACCAAATCCCTGAGTGTTTTTAATGCAAAATCCATAGTTTCCTTAAAATCCTCGAATTTTTTCAGGACTGGCAACCGCAGCCAGGTTAATGCATGTGTTTGCGGTGGGTAAATGACGGCCTTGTCTGAGGGCAGCTCATGGAGAAAACCACTGAAGGTAGTGGAGAGAAGACCAGGGGTGGAATATCGTTTGCTCCCGTCGCAAAGGGCCAGGATACCCCAAGTTGCAAGGGTCCCTCTTGCTCTGAAAAGAAATACACCAAAGAACACCAAAAATAAATTAAACCTAGCATGTAGAAAACTTTTTAAAAGGAGGGAAAGACAAAGAAGACAGAAGGGCATATGAAAAGATTTTTATTCCATAACTAGCAATAATACTTACCCTCAACATCCACAGTAGTCCTCCAAAAGCACACATTCCTCTGCTTCTTTTGTTCCCCCACTGTGAAGTTCTAGTACATCCGGTGAGTGGGGATGGCTCTACAAAACGGTCTAAAGCATCTGGGTGCATTCTTATTGCATAAGAACCCAAGGTCTTTCCCTCCTGACCTGTAAAAATGTATCATGAAAGATACAAATATAATTTTTCAAATTGGATAAATTATCACACAGCACATGAAAGGGATGACTTATAAGACAGTAGTTTGATTATGCAAAAGGCCTTGTCTTTGACCACTATCTAAAAGTTGATGTTCTTTACGTTTTAAGATTTTAAGATTTTATATGATACATGCAAGCCTTTATTCGGATGTTTGGTTGTACACTGGCTTTTAAAAATATGTTAAATCTTTCATTATTCTTAAACCTTGTAAGGTGTTCAGGTCTGTGGGACCCGTTGTCCCACAAATGATGCTATTTATTATGTTTTGTAACTCAAACTCATTGGCCTTGGCTCATTTTCTTTGAAGAACATAAAAATAACTTATTTTCAATTAGTGTACCCGGTACACCCCTCACACATAACTAATACAATGAGGTGTTCGGGTCTACTGGACCCAAGTGTAATAATTGTAGGTGCTGTGAAACTTTGTACCTGCTATTCTCACACAAAGTTACAAAATTGTTACATTTCAAGTACTTTCACCTGTTCTGATAATGACTGATGATAATGAATGAATCTTGTTTCCATTTTTTTTTTCCTTTTTATAATTGAATTTCCTTGTTTACTCACAAAATCATGATCATATGATCTCACAGGAGTAAATGGCAAATATGAACCATAAATGATGTATATATCATTGGTAATGAGCTTGTAAACCTTTTTACATAATTTTTTATGGCTGTATTGTTTAAAAGCCTAATAATGTGGTGGGTCCACCAGACCCGGAACATTGGCTGTGGAACAAAAAAATAAACACCTTAGAAGGGTTAATTTTGTTTGCAAAAATTGAGTGACACAAACCTTTGAAGTGCTCCACTAACTCGATGAACCAGCTGACATGATGATATCCTCCACCAAGAGATCTTTGTCTTCTATCGTTCAAAGGCTTAGACACCCAGCATTGGCCAGATAATCTGTAATAAATCATTGTATAGTATGAACAACACAAGATTAGATATATTAAACAAACTGTTCTTTACTGGAGGCCAGGCCTGTATGTGATGATGAAATTAGGTGATGCATGAATTTATATGAATGACATCTTTTATTTAACTCCTTTAATCACAGTAGTATATTTAGCACTGACCAAGCTGGTTTAAACATTCATATGAACGTCAGAAACAAATCACACAGATTGCAGAAATATAAAACAAATATGTGGCTTCACCACACCTTAATCAGGGCTCTAAGTTTTGAAGACAGGCAAGAGTGACATTCTAAAATCTTAATAAGCACTTGAGAGCCCTGCTTAGTAGTATTTAGATTATTATTCACTGTAATAAACATATGTAAACATGTATATTGCACTCGTTACTACTAATAATAATAATACATTTTATTTATATAGCTTTTCATGGTACTCAAAGACACACACAGGCTAAATATCGTCACCCAGTCAGATGATTGCAACTCAGCTAGCTAGCTAAGCCAGCCGATGGAGACCGAGCATTCTTATTTAACCTATCTTTGTGTAAATACGCCTACTCTCTCTTTACCAAAGATAGGTGAAATCCAATAAATGCAGAACTACATTGCAATAAGCTGCGCACTGAATAGCAAATTACAATGTGTTTGAAATTTAATAACAGGAGCGCAATGGGTATTACAATTACCAGTATGCTTCCATAACTGCTGCTGCTAGCTTAGCTTTTCTCTAGTCAAAGTAAATTACATTGTACAGTATAAACTGTGGTATCAATACATCTTATGTAAGCAGATTTATCAATTTACTCTCCTGTTTGACGTCCAACCAAACGCTGTCTCGTTGGTACGGGGTCCCCCGTGTTTCTTGAGCTAGCTAGAGTAGCAGTGCTAGTGGGCCAGGCTACTGGATTTGCAGTTACCCCTGAATAATCTCTGCATCCCAATCAGAATTGTTGGACTTAATTTAATTGTCGGACATCGTTGACAATAGCTCACCATTTCCTAAATTATTATTTAGAAGACCACAGCTTCAGTTAGCCTCTCTCTCCCATTACAGCTCCACTTCAGCCAAACTATTATAATGACAGTGCCGAATTTGACCATCAAATACCGCCTTCTTTGTCAACAACAATCAGGAGCTGAGTAATCAAACTCCCTTCCGTTTCAATCAAACTCTCTCACACACACTACTATACTCTCTCACATACACTACTATACTCTCTCTCACATATACTACTATATTCTCTCACATATACTACTATACTCTCTCACATACACTACTATACTCTCTCACATACACTACTATACTCTCTCACATATACTACTATACCTCTCACACACACTACTATACTCTCACATACACATACTATACTCTCTCACATATACTACTATACTCTCTCACATACACTACTATACTCTCACATACACTACTATATTCTCTCACATACAACTACTATACTCTCTCACATATACTACTATACTCTCTCACATATACTACTATACTCTCTCACATACACTACTATAGCTACTCTCTCACATACACTACTATACTCTCTCACATATACTACTATACTCTCTCACATACACTACTATAGCTACTCTCTCACATACACTACTATACCCTCTCATACATACATGTAAAAGGATTATAATAGTGTGTGTGTATGAGTATAGTGGTGTATATGCAAGATTATGATAGTGTGTGTAAGACAGAAGTATGAATTACCTCCTATACGGCCTCTCATACATTAACCTGGACATGTATTGTCGTTGATCCAGATTAGTCAGACAGTGACCTTCATCAAAACCTGTTAGCTTAACTGCCAGTTTATGTTTCATAATGTATTTTAGTGGCGTAAGAGGCTGAAAATAGTGCCCCCCCCCTTTCTATCTATTCAATTGTTTTGAATCGATATCGATTCTGAATCGACTCCTCACCAAGAATCGTGATGAAATGTCGTTTCTTTTCCTTTGAGGCTGTGGATTTATACACAACTGTAAAAGTCTTGTGTGTATCTTTTTTTCAGATCATGCTTCTGGTGTGTGGAGGATGTCTGGTTTCTTGTAAGTCTATGTGGGCTGGCCACTTGTACTGTAGTACTGTGTGCGCGACACAGTAAACAACTACTATACTATACCTGAAAACAATACCACATTTGTCTCAGACACAGGTTGGCCCCTACAGCTGCATATCCACACTGTGATAGAAATAGTGGTAGAGGAGACATGTCTGCTGTAGCACTGGACAATCTTAAAGGTCTGAGAATGTGGACTCACACATTCTGGATGGTGGACTTAGCTGTGGGCAACATGAAGGGCTGTCATCGTTTGCATTTCAGTATGGGGGGGGGGGGGAAGCAGCAGGGTTACAGGCCTGATTGGGAGTACAACTGTAACATTTGAAATTTGTAGTTTTCCGATGTTCCTGTTAGGGGTGTACGATGCATCGACTCATTTTTTTTGCAATATCACGTTGTGCAATATCAATATCGAAAATGTCCTGAATAGTATGCGATATTCCGTTTTTTTTGTTGTTGCGATGCGCCGGTGGCATATTTCATTGGCCAGTTGCCCTGTCCCTCCCCTTCTTAGTGAAGAGGGAGATAGAGACATCGAAAGAAGAAAGTGTGTGAAGCGAGAAAAGGACAGAAAGAGACAGAAAAGTAAGAAGATAAGTGTGGCTCGGGGAGACGAGGAAATTATGGAGATGGAAGAGGAAACGTTAGTAGCCAAAAAGAATACCTCCTCGCCAGCATGGAAGAACTTTGGCTTTAAGCCAACAGATGTTGCTCAAGCTAATACAGCGCGTAAGATAGAACCAACCTCTTCTCTCGCTTCCAAAATAGGGCTGGGCGATATGGAGAAAATCAGATATCACGATATTTTTGACCAAATACCTCCAGATCAATACTGCAATGATATTTCAGTGTTGACTATTGGTGCTTTCACAAAATATTTACACAATGAGATTTTTTATAAATAATCACCAGTAATGTGGATATAATGAATAAGTGGGTAAAGGCAAATAATAGAACAGTTAACAACAGTCTGGTAAGTTCAGAAAAGTACATCACTTTACTGTAATGGAGCCTTTAAAACCAGGAAAAGACAACACTTATGCCATATCACGATATCCAAAATCTAAGACGATATCTAGTCTCATATCAACGATAGATATATCGATATATTGCCCAGCTCTACTCAAAAACCAACACACTGTACGATGAGTGTATAAAGTAGTAATATCCAGGAAAAAAACTATTTATTTATTTATTCAGGTTCTACTGTAAGTTCAAATAAACCCATTTGTTGTACGAAAACCTGTTGTGTTTTCCCATAACTTGTTTTTACATATGTTTAAGAATATCAAAATGGATATTGATATCGCAATATTCATGCTCAATATCGCAATATAACATTTTGTCAATATCGTGCAACCCTAGTTCCTGTTCACATGTTCATCTAGAGTACCCGCCTTCAAGGAAGTTAACACTTGTCAATAGAGAGTGGCCAGACTCTCTGGACAAATGAAATGGACCAGAGTCTGGTAGGACCAGGCTATGGGAAAATAGGGTCCAGGTTGAAAATTACCCTTCAGGAAGAGATTGAAATAATGTTACTGACTCAGCCAACCTGATTTCCACTGCCCCCTCTAGTGTAATTTGCCTTGCCTTGAAAAATTGCTGTGGATGTTTACATGCCATCCAGCCCTCTGCCATGGGCGCATACCCAGCCATGTTCCACCCTACTGTTTTATATTCTAATAATTCCTACAATTGACAACATGAAGATAAGTCCTACCACAAATTCCACTTTTAATTCTCTTTAAAAGCCAACGGGTGACATCACAGACACTGGGTCCATGTTGGTGAAAATCAAGGGAGGACCTCATGTAAGAGAGAGGGAAAGGGGGAGGAAAAGAGGGAGGGGGGTGTTTGCATCGCAATTATTTATAGCAGTGACAGCTGCGTGGCGGGAACAACAGTGAAAGGGGGAAAAGAGAGGAGGGAGAGTGAGGCTGCTGGGAAGTAGAGTAGAGAGAATAACAATGCTGGGGGGGAAAGAAGAGAGGGAAGGATGGAACCTCCTCTTCTCTGCTTCTCTTCGGAGTTGTCCGATTCATCCACCAACCCTAGTAGGGCTGGCTCAGGTTGGCCTTGGACCAGCCCTTAGATATGATGCTATAGCTCTAGACTGCCGGGATACACTGAGCTCTTCTCTCCTCTCTCTTTCCATCTGCATGCATTCATGTCCCAGAAATGCTTGTCACTAACTTATCTCCGGGGAGCTTATTCTGCAGAGTCCTTATGTTTTCTCGCTTCGCAGATTTCCTTGGATTGGGGTGGCTCATAAATCATGGTTGCAGCTGTCGCTATGCCCTGCAACACCATACTACGCCCGACAACGCTCTGCTATGCCCCGCAACGCCCTACTAGGCCCTGCTATGATCGACAATGTCCTGCTATGTCCCACAACCCCCTACTACGCCCTGCTATGCCCCACAATGTCCTGCTATGCCCCACAATGCCCTACTACGCCTTGATCTGCTACTACTATTATTTCTAGTCATAGTTCCACTAGCTTTATTGTTACTATAATTGCCACTCTTCATTATTCCATTGCTCGTGGGAAATTGGTGGGTCTTTGTAAATTATAGTGTGGTCTAGACCTACTTTAGCTGTAAAGTGTCCTGAGATAACTCCTGTTATGATTTGACTATAAATAAATTGACTTTAATTGAATTGGTGATGAGCCACTGGTTCTGGGAGCAGGGAAAGGCTTGCTCGTACTATGCATGTACAGTACAGCATGCTATAGCACCTAAGTTTGACAGATGCTCAGTCCTTTACCATCCGTTTCCATGAAAGCTGCAGTGTGGTTTGTTTGGAGTGAGAAAATAATTTATGGCAAACAGTGAGAGGTTTTAAGGTGGGAGGATACAGATGTTGACATCGAACAGCGAGCAGTTCCTCAAGCTTAGAATAAACTTAAATTAAAATGATAAAAAAATATTAGCAATAGTCTACTGGCACTGCATCACAATTCCTGCAAATGGCACAATCCACAGGATATCACACAGTCTGACATAACCCCGTCTCCTAAAAAATGACTTTCCCAGACAACTGAACTGCATTCTAATTTGTGTTTTGAGGGAAACGTATTTTCAAGCGGCCAGAGCATGCTGTGAAACAGTCGCTGTTTTTTTAAGATTATTTTTTGGGCATTTTATGCTGCTGAAGATGTGAAAGGGGAGAGAGAGGTGGAATGACATGCAGCAAAGGGCTGCAGTGCGGAATTGAACCCGCTGCGTTAGTACATGGGGGGCATGATCAACCAGGTGAGCTATGCAGGCGCCAAACAATTAATATTGTGAATTGAAAAAAAAAAAAAAAAAAGTACTTAGGTTAGGTTTAGAAAAAGGTTTGGGTTGAAATCCAAAAAAGTAAGTTTGTTGCGTAAATTAGGCCAAGTTACGTACGTAAGTCAACATAATAGACAATCAGTTTTGTCTGTAGTGAGTATGCCATGGACACCACTTTCTATTGTGAAATTTTCTGGATACATTGACACACTCATTCGGACACTCAAATAAAATGGCAGACATTAAACATAGTGCACTATATACTGTAGAAATCTATCTCGGACACAGCTGAAGAAAGCGATTATGGGTGTTGAACTATTCCCTTTAAACGCACCAATGTACGAGCAGCCGTGACTTGTGACTACTTCTGAAGGTGATCCCCAAGAAAAGAAGGGGTTCCAGTGGGTGAGGAAATAAAGAGAGGAGGGCAGAGGGAGACACGGAGTGGAGGGGACTGGGTGGGAGGAAATGTGTCACTTCTCAAATTAGACTGAAGGAATTTGTGTATGAAGTTCACAGGAGGATTTGGTTTCACTGGGGGCGGGTGCAAGTAATGGGTCTCTCAGGATAAAACACTGGACAGAAAAGTCAGTGGAGGGCTGCACAACTACGGTCGAAAAGATAATCACAACACTGAGATCGCGATTATTATATAGACATTTGAATAAACAGAGCACTGCTTTCGATTCCCTGCTGCTATATTCTTGGTAGTCTCGCATTGCCAGACCTACTGTATCTCCACAGCGCTGTGGAGTAAGGTCTGGCTACGCCACACATGCATTCTGGGATAGGAGGGGAAAAAAACGCTATGGGTTGTTTGCAACTTTTGGATTTTCGAGGTCTAAAATTTAAAATTGCTTTTTTATCCAACACTTTTGTCGGTTTTTTTTGTCACTTTTGTTGTTGTTTTTTTCCAAGTTTTCAATGAAAGTAGTTTACTGATCATTTATTTTACTTGTTAAGAGCGTTGCATGGAACCATCCACGTTACAATCTGGTTGAAAGAAACAAATTTCTAACATAGAAACTTTTTGAAATTGGGTCAAATTTGACCCGAGGACAACAGGAGGGTTAAACCAATCACAATGGTCTTGGGAAGCACTAATCTCCGGACGCAGCGACGGTGGCTCTGCTAAATAGTCTCTGGAAGGGACTTGTTTTGGTGGAACATTTGTACAATGCAAAAGAAAACTTAACTGTTGACACAAGAGCAGTAACATGAGCTATTTAAATGAGCTGGATACATGGTTAAACCTCATTTACTCTTATACCAGTGTATCGCCGCGTGTACTTCATCCACAGCAATCCCACCAATTGGTCCCAAAACGTAAAATGCCATTAACATATTCTTTGTCTATCTTTACAATCATTCCCTGAAAGAACCAAGCAGGCCTGCCTTGTTGCACCATCCAAATTGTCTTCAAAACTTGCAGGTTTTCAGCGTGTAGCTCACTAGCTCGAAGGTTGTTGTTTCCCGTAGCGAATGGAGTTTGAGAACGGCAACACACAGACATCTGGCGGAGGGACATCCTGCTAATGTACAAATCTTTGCATGAGAAAAAAAAAAAAAACCTGGATATTTGACTATTCGGACATAAAAAATTACCAGAAGTCTGCTAGGATATAATGACAAAGTGGGCAAATAATAGAACAGCTAGAACAGTCTGGTAAGTTCAGTAAATGACATCACTTTACTGTAATGCAGCCTTTAAAACACGTGTCAAACTCAAGGCCCGCGGGCCAAATGCGGCCCCTCGCAAATTTTGATCCGGCCCGCTTATCAATTTAGTTTCACAATACATTTTGGCCCCGCCTAGCTGTGCACTACACCAAAAAGCCAGGAAACTGTTTTCAAACTCCAATTGCTTGACTCTCAGAGCAGAATTTGTTCAAATTTACCGACTTTGAGACTAAAAAATTCCACCATAAGCAGAGTGTTTTCATATTCAGGCAATGAAACCGGTTGTTGTAATAAAAAAAAATTAAATAAAATGTAATCAATGTTTTGCTTGATATGAGAAACTCAATGATGATGAAACTGAAATAAAGTGACAAAAACGTCTGAGAAAGCCACAAAAAAGTCACGCATTTTAAACATCAATATCACAGTCGATCACGTTTATTTAATTGTGGGAAGCCAAAATAATATACGGCTATATATTTATTAGAGATGCACCGATAGACCGGCCGGTGACTGGAATTGGCTGGTTTTCACGTGCTCTGCCATGACCGGCGACCGGCAGGTCAGTCTGACATATGCCGATTTCATGCCGGTCAACGCTACAATTAACTGACAACAGAAGTTACACAAGTTAGAGTTCTCAAGGACAAATTTAAAACATAAAAAAGGAAATCATTTCCAACATTCTGTTATGGAACAAATTGAACATTGATTTGAATAAAAAAGGCACAACTAAAAAAAAGAGAATGACATTTACATTTTAAAGTGCAGTTTTCTACTGATATTTTCTTTCAACTAACACAAAAAAATCTGAGTGTCTTTTGTGATGTGTATATTGCGCCAGTTGATATTGCGATAAGACGATAAGAAAACAATATCTTGTGCAGCCTTGATTTAAAGGCCGTCCGGCCCCAGATGATTGCAGAATGGTAAAATGGAGAATCAGCCCATACAGCTATAGTATAAACTGAGTTTTTTTTTTTTTTTTTCCTGCCCACTCCAACATGAAACTGTTCACTGCTTTCTGTCCTGACACTTAACCCACCCACAGGCTCTGCAGGTTAAATCAAACACGGCCCCTAAAGTGCTATCACAAAGTTTTCACATGGTATCAGCTTAGGTCTGCAGCAACACTGTTGTTATGATAGCTCCATTTGTCTGCTCAATAATGGAGAGTGTGTATCACGGTCAGGGATAAACCAATTATCGGCACTGGCCGGTTACCGCGGCCAATATTTGGTGATTTGCAGATTATCTGTATCGGTGTTGTATTGTAATGATAACTAAAGTTAAATTATTAAAAAGTGCGCTACTTTGGCTCTGCTACAGCTCTGTAAGCAGTCTGCAACACTTGCAATCAAACTGTTAGTGTGTTAAACCTTCAGGAAGCTATTTGGGCTTAGGGTTATTTATTATTTTTTTGACTGTGTATTAGGTTTTAAAGTTTCAGTTTTATTAAGTTATATTATTAGTTCCAAATATCGGTTATATTAACTAATAATTATCGGTATTGGTATTGGCCCTGAAAAAAAAAAAAAAACAGTATTGGTTGATCCCTAATCACGATTATATGAAAATCATCCACAAACTGAACAGTGAGCTACATACTGACTAGATGACAACTTCACTTTGATATATGGGTCATGTAGGGCCCTCTCACGCTGTGCAAAATAGGCAGCAAAAGTCAACATGGGATACCTACGGAAGAGGATTAGTGCCAATGTGAAAAATGTATTTCAATTCTGAGTTTAAAGTCAGATTTCTGAGAATAATGTCTTCTGAGTTTAAAGTCAGATTTCTGAGAATCCTCAGAATTCTGGAACAATTATTACATAATTGTCTAAATGTCATTGTTTTTCCATAATTGCAATTTCTTTGTTTAATTACAATTAATTGATAACATTGTTAAGATATGCCAAATATAATTATCTAAGTGATTATTGGTCGTACTGTATATTTTTATTATTATTTTCAATTGTTAGTTGTAGGCACTTGACCTATACATGTTCATAGCAACAAATATGATAAGGGGGGGGGAAAACGGTTAGCAAAAATGTTTTATGATAATAAAGAGGTGTTGTTTACTTACTTGTTATTACAGTATCTGGGTCACATGACAGTGATAGATGTATCCTGGGATTCATTCAATTCACTTTATTTGTTGAAAAAGCAATACATAAATACATATTTTAAAAAATTTGACTGAAAGAGACAATTATATTGTTAATTGCAATTATTTTTGAGACTATTAATTGTACAGCAAAGCTTGGAATTTGTTACAGCTCTAGCGGTGGAAAAGAGCAGCAATACAAGCCATTTTTTTCTTCACTTCACCAGGGTTTTTCCCACATAGAGGAATTTTTGGCCGACCCCCGCAAAAAGGTTTTAGCCAGCCCCAAAAAGAATCACCAGCACCAAAATAAAAAAGAATTGAGAGAAAAAAAAATAACAATTCAAATCCTCTCTACATGTAAATGTGTTTAAGAGCAATTTACCAAAAACAAACAAAACAAGCAGAACATAAACTTGAATATGAGTGCTAATCTCAGTTTCATCGTCAGGAGTCAGGCTGTACCAGACTCTCCCTGAGATTTATTTAAATATAAATATTATTATACTTTTAAACAGTTTTGTGAATTGGGGTTTAATTTAGTCAAGCACAATATACATTTTTGTTTTTTTAAATTCTGATTTCTGGAAATAAGGTAACGCAGACCTTCTTGCCTTTACTGTCATGCTTGCTGCCGTGCGTAGTACCCCCCCACCCCCAAAGGCCCATTCTGAGACAGGAAAAACAATGTTCACAGTTCATACTAGGGCTGTTGGATCGAATTCCAAAAGTCGAATATAATTCAAATAGTAAAAAAATCAATACTATTCGAATGCTGAAATTACTATTTGAATGTGATTCTTTTTTTTATAAATAGGTTGGCTAACGTTAGCTCATGTCACGTCTGACGAACAATAGGTTACGGGAGCGAGAAACACAAGGCATTGTGAGCTAACGTTGAGTACCGAGTAAAGTTAGTACAGGGGGGAGCGACAGGCTGCTGCTGGAAATCGGAAGAAGGATGGGAAATAGTTTTAACATGACTTTAAAATCGGCATCCACCGAGCCAAAATGCTCATGTTATCATTAGTTAGCTCGTTCTGGTTTCCTAACTGCGTCGCAAATTATAGGAGCATAGCTGGGACAAAGAGTATAGAAGTACCAAGAGGTAAAACTCAATAGAAGGTTGTGTTGCGTTCAGTCCAAGATGGCGGAGCTGCACTCTTTAGAACGTTCCATTGCAAGCTGCAGTTCGGTCATGGGTGCGTTAAGTTCTAAAGAGTGCAGCTCCGCCATCTTGGACTGAACGCAACACAATGTTCTATTGAGTTTTACCTCTTGGTACTTCTATACTCTTTGGCTGGGAGCTTCGTGGAGACGGCTTAAGTTAATGTTAGCTGCCCTACAGCTGTAAGAGTTAGCTTCGACTTCATACATAACCTTCTAACAGCTGTAGTCTCAGTAATGTGACAATCTGCAAGAAACAGGTTGCTTTATAAATCACTAAAATAGTAGTGACAGCACTGTCTGGCTTAGCTATCAATGCCGTTAGCATCGTCGCTAACACTATTATAGAGGAAGACTGACAGCTCTAGGTCATACCATCCCTGTGAGGATGATGATGCAACATCCGTCGGCCGTACGTCCGCTCTAATATTCGCCATTAGATATTGGACATATTGACACATGGACTCTCCTGTGGTCCATGCCAGAAATACGCACGCGGGCACCAAATGTGGATTAATCTGCTGCTTAAAATAGTCCACAACAAATGCACTATTTCCTCCTGTTTGAGTGATGTTTGCTTAAATCTACAGTGTCCCGCTGTTTTAGCCTTTGTTTTTTTTTAACTATATATTTATGATCCATTTTCAAAGATTTACATCTTCAATAGGAACCAATAGGCTTAGGATTCAGTGCCACAGACAGGAATTCAGAGCCGCTGCTTAAAATAGTCCTCGACAAAGCACCATTTCCTCCTGTATGAGTAACATTTGCTGAATATTAGAGTGGCTATCTGCTTTAGGAAATTACTGAGCTTGGTTTAAGATGTACATCTTCAGTAGGAACTAATGCTGGGTCTGAGTGTCACAGACAGGGAAGTCAGAAAGTATTGAGAGACAGGCTAACACATTGTTGTTTTAGATTATTTTTTGGGGGCTTTTCCCCTTTATTTCAGAGTGACAGTGGATAGACAGGAAAGGTGGGAGAGAGATGGGGGGATGACACGCAGCAAGGGGCCGCAGCTCGGATTCGAACCTGGTCCGCTGCAAAGGACTCAGCCTACTGTACATGGGGCGCACGCACGCTCTTACTGGGTGAGCTAGAGGCCGCCCCTAACACATTTTTGGTTTTAATCTTTTTATGGGTTTTGTTGACAATAATAAAAATATAGAATCACACCAGTCCTAACTTTAATCATGCAAGTAGAGCTGGATATAGAAAAATCAAATATCACGATATTCTTGACCAAAATACCTCAATGTCCATATTGCGGCGATATTGTAGGGTTGACTATTGGTGCTTTCACAAAATATTAACACAATGAGAGTTTTGATAAATAATCATCAATAATGTGGATACATTGACTACCACACATGCACACCAATAGTCCACTATTATTCTGAATATGACAATATTCAGAATTTGATACAGCTCATGTAAAAACAGCACATTCCTGTTGGATATTCCGAATAAGGCCTTTTTCTGAATCTAACATTTTCTGATTAAGACATGTGGGACATTGCGGTATTATTCGGGTTTTAGAGGCATTCTTTGTAAATGTATAGAGCGCGTTTGGAATCATCGCTATGCCGACCTTTTCAAGAAGCTGGTTGAAGGAACGAAACAGGAACGCTGTGTTTGCACGGTCCAACAAGTCCGCCGCCAGTGGTAAACTTTGAAAAAAATCATATTTTGCACTGCTGCATGTAAATGGGAATATTAGTGGAATATTCACTTTCATTAGCCACGTAAACAGCTTAGTCGGAATATCGTCTTTTTCGGAATAAGGGCAAAAAACGGAATATAATGTGCATGTAAATGTAGTAAATGAATAAGTGGGTACAGGCAAATGCAACGCTAGAAGCATAGGCTTAATTTGCTCAAAAGTAGAGATCTCAACCACCCCCCCTCCCAATGTTGAACCTAAAGTTACGCCCTTGGCTAGAACTAAGGGGAGTTCAGAAAATGACATCACTTTAATGTAATGCACCCTTTAAAACCAAGAAAGGACAACACTTGTGTCATATGACGATATCCAACGTTTAAGACAATATCCAGCCTCATATTTCGAGGTTGTTATGATATTGATATATTGCCCAGCCCTACATCTCACCTTGTCAAACCAGAACCACAGAGTGGAACTGCTCCCCAGAGGGCAAAAATGCAGAGTCAGAATTCACTTACGGATATTATCCCTTGTACAGAAACTACATGCAAATACAACTTTTAATAAATGAGTAAAAACCTGCAGCATTGATTAAACTTTGGCAGTCGCCCCAGTGAGAATGCAGATAAGGAATGTGCACTGCCAGCTGCCAAGCCTGCATTAACTGTTATGACTTACAGAAGCAATAAATCAAGGCTACAGTGGGCTGCAGCAGCGGCAGCAGAGAGGGAGCAGAGGAGGGACCGTTTCTTTTAACCCCACATAACAAAACGGAAACACTAATATGTCATCAACTAGCCTCTCTGTATAGCTCATCTGTCCACTGACAACATGCAGCATCCCTGAAAGCCCGGGCCGGGCTGTTATGCAATATGCAACACAGGACTGATCTGCCACTGCAGACAGAACTGTTTGGGCATCTGAGAGATGAATATGCAATTTGAGAGAACACGGCTTCTGTAATGAGATAATTGTCACAACATAGGCTACAATACCCTACTACAGGCTGGCCGTATGCAAAATGCCTCTGTCAGTAATAGCAACGTTCTCAAGCAACACTATTGCCATTGGTTTAAATATCATTTAATTTAAGGAATGTGCATTTATTCAAACCAAATGCTGGGCGATGATATTCATTTTGAGACAGAACCATTCAGAAATATAAAATATTATTAGACATGTATTAGATTAAAGGCCTCAGTATTATGAACAGCTGCGGTTAAAGCATTTAACCACCAACAACATGCAGATTTTTTTTTTTCTCCTGGTAATGAAATGGAGACAAGACAAAGTGGACGTGTGTAAGGAAAGAAGACACCAACAACACACACAGCAGCCACATGCGTCTCGCCATTGAGTCGGCGTCACACATCGATTTCCCCGAACACTCTCCTCCAGCTACAACCCATATCCTGCATATATCCCATATAGCCTGCAGTAGCAGTAGCAGTATATGTCGCACCGGGAGATTAATTATTTTAACAACTTAATGTCCCTTTCTCGGAAAACATATATCGGCCCGTATATGTGGCACTAAATGCAATTTTACAAGACGTCCGCCTGCTATTCCCACAAGCTTAGTTACAAGACAGTTTCACTCGAACTCATTATTTTTCAGAGGCTATCTGTAAGCCGATAAGACCCGCTACTCCTATCGATTTAGGGTTGACATCCAGCCATATTCCATGAGCTTTGTAGATTCGCTGATACGCGAGGGAACCTTAAATTGCCTGTATTTTCATTGGGATTTGGCGTGGCGCTCTGTCTATGTTGGAGCACCGCACGTACACACAGTCTGCGCTGGTACTGTGTGGTTCGGTGGAGCCGGAGAAATGGCTAGTAACCATGGCTACCGTTGATGTAGCAAAGATTAAAGGGCATCATGCACGAGACACATATTGTTAAAACTGCACGAGCTACATGGGGTTTGCGCGGGTTCGCGGTGTACGGACTGGACGGAAGCAAATACAGACCGAAGTACTGTTGAAATTCAATGCGAGGTCGGCCACCAGTGTTTCTGTCTTACCTGGCTATAGCCCTGCGGAGCAAACAAGAGCCTAAGACTAATTTCTTCCTTTTCTCGCTCTGCTGGGACAGCAAACAGCGACGCCGGACTGTGGTTTGTGGGCGTATGACAATGTTTCCTGAGAGAGAGGTGTCTCCGGTCGGCTGTCAAAGACGAAATGTCGGTAATGCCTCCTCCCAGCAGCAGCAGCAGCAGCAGCTCGTTTACTGAACATTCACTCGCCGGACCGAAGCAGTGACGGTAGGGGGAGACTGCTGCTAATAAATACTGCTAGTAAACATAGTACGGACAGTTCCTCTCGCGAGAACACAGGCTACGTTCGATTCTCCTGTCAGACAGTAGCCTACGGAAATGCCTATGGTGCCAAATTCCCCTTACCTGTAATCCACTGATTGTGAAAAAGAAAAAAATAAGTGCATTTTGTCCCTAGTTTAATTGTCATAAGGCATTATTTACAAATACTACAAACATTCAGTGGTAAAAGGCATTGTAGGCTATGGCTCTACACTCTAGCCAACAGTGAATCCAACAGATATATACCCTAAAGAAAGAGTGTTGGAAATAAAGTCAGCATGTACAATTCTAAATAGCAAAGATACAAAAACCCACAACATTTCACACAAATACGGCTGGTTGTTGATTAATTAACGTATATCACAACTATTATGTTATTATGTGACTGTCAAACAATAACTCAGTCAGTAATGTTAATATGCAAGCACAGAGTATACAGGCTCTGATGTTACCACTATAGAAGTGTCTATGCCTTGATTGGTTCACTATATATATATGTTGGGAAACTGTGGCGTTAGAAAATGTCCTTTTACAGACCACTGACATGTCTGGTACATTGGCCAGGTCGATGTCAATTCTTTTTCCTGGTATCACAGCTCTACCCATTGCTAGCAACACCATTTTTGGTTTCGTAGGCCACTCAGGGGTTTTAGGGAGGTGGTATCATGAAAAAGTAACATTAATACATACCCTCCGCTGCGGATCTGCCAGGGCTGTTGCAATAAGGGAATTAGATGCGTGTAATCCTTCATTCCCCACCTCCCTTAGCTGTGCCTTTGCCTAAAAATATCATCCTTATATACCAAACGTTGGATCAAGCTGTATCTTAAATATGGAAATGAAAAATATGAACATGGCTACTGATTTGTGGGCACATCTTGTATGCATCAACATACATTCCAACAAAAGCCTGTTTGTTATTAGTTCCTGGCTTTATATGACCATAGTGTGGCTTCATTAAAGGGTTACTCCAGCAATGTAGTATTGCACTTCTATGCAGTTGGGAGACCTCACAAAAGACAGATTACAAAAAGAATGGTCAATGTTAAAGCAGCAGAGACAGAGATAGACCTTTAGTCCCTAACATGGGCTCCAAAAACACTGGATCCTACATTTCCTGAGTGCAACTTGTAGCCTTTTGTTAGACCCTCCCTGCCTGGTAAATACACATGTTGTTTTTTTAAACCCCAGACCCCCTGTTGCACATGTGTCAAACTCAAGGCCCGTGGGCCAAATCTGGCCCGTTGCAGATTTAGAACCGGCCCGTATATCAATTTGGGTTCACAATAAATTTTGGCCCTCCTAGTTGTGCGCCAAACCAAAACCACAGGAAAGTGTTTTTTAAACTGCGATTACCTGACATTCAAAGCAGACATATGGCAGACTTGCCGACTCTGAGACTCAGAAATTAATATTTTATATTCAGGCTGTGAAACAGGTTGTTGTTGTTGTGTAGGGCTTCATGTCAACAAAAATGCGACAAAAAGCGTACAAAAATGTTGGAAAAAGCAACAAATTTACAAAAAGGTGACAAATGTCTGAGAAAGCCACAAAAAAGTCGGAACAAAAACAAGAAAAATGAGGAATAAAGCTACCAAAATGTAAAAAAGACAAAGAAAAGAAGTGACATGCAGTAACAAAAGCACGTCAATAAACTCTACATGTCTGGCCCTTGATGTGGTTCTCTTTTTCCAGTGTGGCCCTTAGTGAAAATGAGTTTGACACCCCTGCTCTGTTGGGTTCTGTTAGTGCCTGAATTGGACCAAAAAAAGGTGCCAGTACCTTGGTCGCAGTGTCTGAAAATGTGGTCATGAAACAAAGGATCATTCCACTGGGCATATATGGGCATGCTGAATGTCTGATTTCACATAGAATTGCTTATTTTTTGCCAAATAAATCATGATATATATATAGCCTATTTTGGTATAATTCTCAGCATATCAATAATACTGATAATAACAATTAGAAGTAAAGGTACTCATGTGTGGGGGGGGGGGGTGGAACAGAAGTGCCAGTAATCCGTACTGGGGAGTTTTAGCCCATTTCAGGCACTGCCTTCTGTAACAAATGTGTAGCCTGTAGTTTGTGGGACAAACAGGCCGGTCCTCACACCACCATTCCCTATGGATTCTCTTTACAGCCCGCCTGCTTCAGTAGTGCTGGCATACCCAAACTCCAACAATGGCCTTGACCCCTGAAATAATAATAAAACAAAGATAAAACATTGGATTTGTAGAGTTTACTGGATGCCCTGGGAGTATGCACTGCATAAACGTTGACCTCTGAGGGTTTAATGAATGGATGCAAAGAGAAAGACTATCAGGGCTAAGCACGTTATATTTGAGGCGTTGTTCACAATAAGGAATAGGAGCGCGCACACACACACACACACACACACATGAGAAGAAATATCTGTGTATTAACAGTTGTATGTCTGTATATTTTAACAGAAATTGACCATAGAACATGATTCATAGTTGAATTCTTGCACACACACACACACACACACACACACACACACACACACACACACACACACACACACACACAGCCCCTGCCTACTCTGGGCTTGTAAAGGGACAACTGTTGGCTTTTACTGGCATTGCAGACACCAACTGTTCTGCAAACCACCACAGGCTAATACGATGGAAGTCAAGCTTAGAATTGTGGGAATGTTTTGTGTCTTGACATTGTCAAATAACAAATACTGTAGTATATTCACGTCAAATAACAAATACGAGCCAATCTTCTTGTAATGATTATACTCAAATAAGTCTAATCGTCTAATTACATACCAAATAAAGAAGGGAGCCGTCATTTCAGGTACTGTTCATAATCTGCATAGACATTATTAGATGACAGCACCTCCAAAACCTTTGCAATACATTCATCAATGAACACAGCAAATCAACCCCTTAGTTTCCAGTTTCCTTTCATTTCCCCTTTAAGTAGCTTCAAGATTGAAAAAAATAATCTTATTCCACAACATCAAATGTGTTCTTTATTATCTTGTCCCAGCTGTTCATTGAAGCTATATGATGTTGTTTTGATGTTTTTTATGCTGTATAATTCCATAAAAGGGAAATATTCTTAATGTCTTGTGCACAATTTAAGCATACTTCCCCAAAATAGGTGTCTTTGGAAAGTTCTGTGGGTTTGATCCCAGGCCGAAGCATTAGTTCATAATGACAGAGTGAAAAGCCCGTGCTGAAGCGATCACGAAATGTAAATTGCAAATGTTAAATTAGGTGACAAATGAACTGTAAGATTGAATACAACAGGCCGGCTAATTAGTAAACAGAATGACAGAAAGAGAAAAATGTTTTTATAAAAACTATAAAAAAAAAGGCAATAACTACTTCATCAAAGACAGAAAAGGGGGAAAGATTAGGAATTAGCAGATGTTCTTCAATGTGATCTTTTCATTACTTTCTTTGACTTTGGGTTTGCATGATTTCAATTTTAAATGTAATTAATGAAATTATAATAGCACTTTTGATTTGGCAATTTAATCATTGATTCTAATCCAACAGGGACACAGTATCTACCTCAGAATAGTAGATTTTTGGCCAACTTTCAACTTTCTATGAGGGTAAGTAAGTTGGCAGGTGAGGGCTGAAATGACAGGAAATGGTTACAAACACCCAAACATGGGAGCGTGCCTATGTTCCCGCAGCCCTATGTTCCTACATTTCTAAGAATTATTTCCAAAATTAGGCCCTGTTCCTACAGTTCCCACATCTCTAAGATTATTTTCCAAAATTAGGCCCTATGTTTCCACATTCCCTTTCTCATGAATTTGTATCAGATTTTATCCCCATTTCTCCCAATTTGGTAGCCACTTACACCCAACCTATTATCCAGTAGCTATGGACTACAGATGGAATGTACTGTAGCTTTTAGCTAAATCTGGTGCGCCCATCTCTTTGTTTATTGCAAGGGTAAACCCTAACCCTAACCTAAGTTTGAAAATGTCCTAGAAATGTGGGAACATAGGGCCTAATTTTAAGAAAAATCTTAGAAATGTGGGAACATATGGCTGTGGGACCATTGGGCTGTGGGAACATAGGGCTGACCCCCCAAACACAATATAAGGATGAACTGGAGACAGAAGAGACAGGGACAGGAGTAGCCATGAAGTCTTTGGTGCCAATTTCATGAAATCTATTTTAAGGGGAGTAAGACCCAATAAAGGTGCAGCTATTCCAATGAATCACCTTCTGAATATTCCTGAGATAGTTTATTCAACGTTTGCCAGAAAAGTTTGCGGATTAAAGCAGCGAATAGAAATCAGTTGTATGGTTAGTCTAATAACTGAGAGGCGAAGAGGAAGGTAGAGTGGTTACTGTCTCCAGCATAACATTACAACCAAGCTTAATATGTGCGCTTAAAGGAGTCTGGCTATTCTACTCTTGCCTTTGGTTAACAAGATTTGTGTATTGCAGCATTCTCTGAAAAGCAGAGGGGAGAGGAGATAGAGGGAAGGAGAGGAGGAAAGGAAAGGGTGGACGATGAGGAGGAAAGAAGACGGAGATAAGACGTGGAGGAGAGGAGGTACTGCAGCAGAGAGAGGTTTTAATCAACTTAAGTGCCTTGCATCATGACCTGTTCCACCTCACTCCTCTCCTCTGGGTACAGTAAACCCCACACACACACACACACAAACAAACACAGAGATGGACACACAGAGACAGACACACAGCCACGCAAACAGACACACACACACACACACACACACACACACACACACACACACACACACACACACACACACACACACACACACACACACACAATCACACACACAGAGACAGACACAAAGACACAGACACGCTCACACCCATGCGCACACACACACACACACACACACACACACACACACACACACACACACACACACACACACACACACTGCTGTCGTGCAGTAGTAGAGGATCTGTTACAGAATAGGACAAATATTTAGTCTGGTCTTCATGAGGCATCCAATCAGCTGGCAGCTGGGTGTTAGCGACAATAAACTCTGTTCAAAACAAAGTCGCTTCTCTGGGGACGACACAGCTCTATGTTTACATTTGTATAATTGTCTCCAATAATTCCGTCTCTCAGTGACACAATTTACGTTCACATACATCAGTGAAATGTGAAGATAGTCCCATGTTAATTATCTCACTCTTTCATTCTTTTTTTCTGGAGCTGATGACATCATCAGCCAAGCACAGACAGTCATAAATACAGTATAAGGCTCCGCCAGACTCCATGACTAATCTTCTACAACGGTGGAAGAAGTATTCAGATCCTTTACTTAAGTAAAAGTACTAGTACCACACTGTAAAAATACTAAAAGTCCTGCATTGAACATGTTACTGAAATAAAATGATGTATCATCAAGAAAATGTGCTTAAGAAATAAAATCTAATAAACATCTAATACAGTCATGTAGGCCTAAATAAAGCAAAGATAAAACATTATATTAAAAGTTAAAGTACTCAATGCAGAACATCCTCCCATTGTAGAAATTTTACAGGTCCCATGACATGGTGCTCTTTGGATGCTTTTATATAGGGCTTAGTGGTCCCCTAATACTGTATCTGACGTCTCTTTTATATAGGGCTTAGTGGTCCCCTAATACTGTATCTGACGTCTCTTTTATATAGGGCTTAGTGGTCCCCTAATACTGTATCTGAAGTCTCTTTTATATAGGCCTTAGTGGTCCCCTAATACTGTATCTGACGTCTCTTTTATATAGGGCTTAGTGGTCCCCTAATACTGTATCTGAAGTCTCTTTTATATAGGCCTTAGTGGTCCCCTAATACTGTATCTGATGTCTCTTTTATATAGGGCTTAGTGGTCCCCTAATACTGTATCTTAAGTCTCTTTTATATAGGCCTTAGTGGTCCCCTAATACTGTATCTGACGTCTCTTTTATATAGGGCTTAGTGGTCCCCTAATACTGTATCTGAAGTCTCTTTTATATAGGCCTTAGTGGTCCCCTAATACTGTATCTGAAGTCTCTTTTATATAGGCCTTAGTGGTCCCCTAATACTGTATCTGACGTCTCTTTTATATAGGGCTTAGTGGTCCCCTAATACTGTATCTGAAGTCTCTTTTATATAGGGCTTAGTGGTCTCCTAATACTGTATCTGAAGTCTCTTTTATATAGGCCTTAGTGGTCCCCTAATACTGTATCTGATGTCTCTTTTATATAGGCCTTAGTGGTCCCCTAATACTGTATCTGATGTCTCTTTTATATAGGGCTTAGTGGTCCCCTAATACTGTATCTTAAGTCTCTTTTATATAGGCCTTAGTGGTCCCCTAATACTGTATCTGACGTCTCTTTTATATAGGGCTTAGTGGTCCCCTAATACTGTATCTGAAGTCTCTTTTATATAGGGCTTAGTGGTCCCCTAATACTGTATCTGAAGTCTCTTTTATATAGGCCTTAGTGGTCCCCTAATACTGTATCTGAAGTTTCTTTTATATAGGGCTTAGTGGTCCCCTAATACTGTATCTGAAGTCTCTTTTATATAGGCCTTAGTGGTCCCCTAATACTGTATCTGAAGTTTCTTTTATATAGGCCTTAGTGGTCCCCTAATACTGTATCTGAAGTCTCTTTTATATAGGCCTTAGTGGTCCCCTAATACTGTATCTGAAGTCTCTTTTATATAGACCTTAGTGGTCCCCTAATACTGTATCTGAAGTCTCTTTCCCGAAATTCAGCCTTGGTGCAGAATTACAGCCACTAGAGCCAGTCCCACAATGAGCTTTCCTTAGGATGTGCCATTTCTGTGTTCACCTATCACCATTTCTAGCCACTGGGGGACCATAGGCAGACTGGGGGAACTCATATTAATGTTAAAAAACCTCATAAAGTGACATTTTCATGCCATGGGACCTTTAAAGGATCCAAACAGTTGTGTGTTTAATGCTCTAATCATTTCAGCTGGACTTGTAGGCCGTTATATTGTTGGCTAGTTTACTTTAGAATAAAACATCAGATTTTATTAACTACATGTGTTTTTGATTAGTAATGCTGTTTATGACAAATTCCTACCTTAAAGCTGTATGCGTAACTTTTTGATATTAATGAATGTCCGTTACATTCAAGCCATTGCCAAATGAGTTGCTACAAAGCTAATTAAGCCTATCAGCTCCACACAACTCTCAACTCTCTGTATTTCTCAGTATGGCTATGTTCAGAAGATTGTGTCATCCGGCGACTTTCCCGCGCAGAAACTCGAGTGAAGATAATGACCTCTTCTGAAGAAGACTTGTATCATGTGGACGCACCGACAGTGTTGTTGTAGAATTCCCCATGGGGGCGAACAGAAACTCCGCACTATGGCTTTAACTTAAGAAGAGTAACACTAGGCAATTTTTGCATCTTTTTAGGTGTCAGAAGTGAAAATCCTTAACATTTGTTGTGTTCTGGTTTCAGAATGATGAAGACAGTTTCAGAACAATCAGATACAATATAGCATGTAGGCTCTATAGAATGATTCTATTCCCTAAATGATTTTTAGGCAGACTTTTAGGCATTTTATTATCAAATGGCTGTCGTAAATGAATTTGCAGCCCTTTTCCTCCTCCCCTGTCCAATTAATCTCATTCTGTCGTCCTCTTCTTCTCTCTCCCCATCCATCCATCCTTCTCTCTCTCTCTCTCTCTCTCTCCATTACAGTGTCTGTCTCAGCATAATGGCAAACAGCTCTCAGAGAATTAAGGAGTCATTGCAGCAACACTGGTTGTATATTACATAATCAATATGGTCTGCCCTAAAAGTGCACACACTGTTCACTGTCAGCCACACTGCTGCACACAACTATGCATCCATCTGCAACATGGCCTAACCATACATTTGTCTAGCTGTTGATTGTGGAGTAGAAACTGGATCTATCTATTGTATCCCTTTGCTTTTGATGAAAAAACACTGTAAACCCTTACCCTGGCAGTGTTATATGAAATACAGGAAACAGTTAAAAGGATGCAATGCAAAGAAATAGAGGTTTCTATGGTAGCGGTTGCTAGGAGCAGTTACTGTAATGTGATGTTTGTCGCATTTGAAGAATGTTGATTTAAGAGTTGTTATTTCTGTAGTCCGGATCAACGGAAGTACATTTCCAGGATAATAACCTGACATGTCCCTCACCTTCTGCTCTCTGTGTATTGCAGACTTTCCTTACTCAAACTGCCTTCACTTCGGGAAACAACAACAAACTTCGAGCTAGCGAGCTCCACGCTGAAAATGGCAAATTTTGAAGACAATGTGGATCGTGCAACAAAGCAGGCCTGCTTGGCTCTTTCAGTGAATTATTGTACAAGGAATATGTTTACGGCATTTACTCTCTAACTGGGAAGTTTTATGACCGATTGGGGGCATTTCTATAGACAAATGAGGTTAAATCATGTATCCAGCTAATTTAAATAGCTCACGTTACTGTAGTGTGTAAACAGTTAACTTCTTTTAATATTGTATGTGGCGTTTTCTTTTGCGGGGTGCAAATGTTCCACCAAAACAAGTTCCTTCCTGTATGATGACTATTTAGCAGAGCCACCGTCTCTGCGTCCGGAGCTTAGTGCTGCCCAAGACGATTATGATTGGTTTAAAGAAACTGCCGGTGAACTGCCTTAACCCTCTGAGGACGAAAGACGCACCAGCGAGCCCTTCCTCTTTCTTTGTGTTGGTGTTCTAAACTCCGGTGGATTTCTGAGGACTATGGTTAACTGCTCCTCAGATCTCTGCAGGGTAAATCCAGACAGCTAGCTAGACTATCTGTCCAATCTGAGTTTTCTGTCGCACGACTAAAACTACTTTTGAACGTAAACATGTTCCACCAAAACAAGTTCCTTCCCGAGGCTATTTTGCAACGGCACCGTGCGGAGCTTAGGGAAGCCCAAGACGATTGTGATTGGTTTAAAGAAATGCCAATAAACCAGAGCACGTTTTTCTCCCATCCTGGAATGCTGTGTGGACTATGGCCAGACCCTCCTTAGCAGTGCTGTGGAGGACAGTCCGAGAGTGCAAGACTAATGCAATCTCAATGTTCTGGTAGAAGAGCTGGAACTAACAGAGAAACAGAAAGTCTGAATAAGCAATCCAGTTTGTAATTGTAATACACTTACTTATACTCTGCGTCATTTTTTCCATTATGTTTTAAAATCACAGCAACCTTAGTGACCGTGCTCTCTAGAGACACACTGCGTATGTGTGCCTTCCTACACAAGAGCATTAGTTATGTGTTGATAGTGCACCACCGTCGAGAGTGCGCTGCTTTTAAAGGCAATGACAACATTTAATTTTATTGGCCATGATTGATGACAGCCCCCACCGTACCCACTGTTAATGTACTCCCCCTAACACCACCCTATTACCAGCTGTGGTCAGCATCTTTGGCCACAGAAATCCCAAGGACAGAGTGTTCCTTGGTGTCCCATAACTCCATGTCTCTTTGGCAACATAACCATGACAGTAAAGCAGTTTTCCTTAACTAATGCAGGGTCACTTTTTGACAAGGTGTCTAATGCTCTGATGCTCTGATGCTCAAATTGAGATATTATCATGATATTTAGTTTAGTTTAATTTATTACATCCAGGGACCATGTAAAAAACGCATTCATCTCATACAGAGAAGAATTTTATTGTGTGAGATTTGGCTAATAGCTCATTTCCAGCTGAAATCCTTTGGCAGGTAGGGTCAAACACTGATGTCGTTTCCACTGTATGGCAGGGCTCTGCTCGACTCTCTTTTTTGGTTCCACTTCCTTTCTCTTTTTGTTTACTCCTGCGGATAGTACCGTATAGTGCCCCGTCGGGGCGTTGCGGACAGTGTGCATAGTCACTGCGAACCGTTTGGTCGTTCATACATAAAGCGGTCAGAGCAGCTCCAAGAATGAACTTCTTCTCTTTTGTAGCCAATCATCGCAACGTGGTCTGTGAGACTACAGTCTCGCTTTGCCAGACCATCCTCCACAGCGCTGTGGAGCAATCCCGGAAGTGGAACGTCGTGGATATAGACTAGCGAGACTACGTCTGCATTGTTACAAAATCGTTAAGGTGAACAGATCGCTGCTCAGAGCCTCTGCAGCCCCTTCACGTACAATCACTTGGGCCACAGTTGTGTAATTTTACCGTCCACCCCAACCACGCTGACCGAACGAAGCATTAAACCCGTTTTTGGTGTAGGCGGGATTCTCAGCTACGCAGCGTGAGGTTACGGTCATTCTCACAGGCCGTTGCAGTTGAGATCAGGCGACAAAAGGTGACCGCCATGTGGCGACGACAGTTACATTTTAGGCACCAGAACGACTAGTTAAGATGAGAAAAAAAGATTGGGGCACGGATTTAAACATCGGCCCCCTTAAGTAGTACTCCTGGGACACAAACAGGTGTTTCCTGGGTGACAGTCTTGTGTTTTCGACGGGACAAGAACTCCACTTCCCCGCTTGAAAGCCCTGTGTTTTATATGGCCTATACCGTAGAAATACGTGGAATACATACAAATTACAGTGCATTACTTTCCGTAGCTATGTGCACAAATGGTTCATGAGAACAAACCTGCCCTGAGTACCAACAGGTTTTTCTTGGAGCAAACTATTTTTCATACAAATAAACAAGTCAATACAATAGATGGGTCAACGCATATCGGAATATAAACCAGATCTACAGAGAGTTTTTTTGTCCGGTATGTCAGTGAAATGTCTTATTTATTAAAGGTCTAAAGGGACAGACAGGGGCACAGATGAAGTGAATCTATAAAGACAGAACAGGTCTCCATCCAGCAGGCAGTGAAACAGCATTCTCAGGCTAATCTCTAATGGTGTAAAGCAGGCTGTGTGCTGCTGATCCAAACCTATTATCTAATTGCTACTGCAGCAACACTGACTGGGCATAACACATCAATCTCCCCTCCCCCCTCCCTCTCATATCTGCTGTGTAATTAGTTTTGTTTCTCTGTCCATCACTCACTGCTTACTAAGACTCCCTGTACACACAATATGGGCTTTGTGCACATAGTTTGTCATGTTGTCACTTTTCTTTCTATCCCCGTATTCTTATTTATTTTACACATTAAAGGGATGGTTTGGATGTGTGGTTGTCTGAGCTACTTCTCTATAGTCAGTGTGTTAGCTACAGTAGATGGCGGTCGGCACGCCCCCCAGTTTGGAGAAGCAGGCAGGAATTCCGACACGGAAGCTTAGCAATGTCCTGCTGTGGACGGCGGAAGCAGCTTAACAGATTTTAGAATGTCTTCAGCGCTTAACCTTGCTGTCAAACAGCGTTATTATGGAACCCACTAGAGTTCTAGGCAAGACCCACCCTTCAATAGCATTCGCGCTACCATTGGCCAGGCGTCCGTGCTCGCGCGAAGTAAAGGAACCCAATTTGTTCAGCTCCTATCCTCTGACCAATCGGCTATCCTAACCTTAGTCTCGCTTTGCCAAACCATTCTCCACAGCGCTGTAAAGGAGGGTCTGGCTACTCCACACAGCATTCCAGGAAGGGAGAAAAACTTGCTCTGGTTTATTGAGATTTCTTTAAACCAATCACAATCGTCTTGGGCTGCACTAAGCGCTGGATGGAGCCACGGTGCCGCTGCAAAATAGCCTCAGGAAGGAACTTGTTTTGGTGGAACGTGTACGTTCAAAGGTTATTTTAGTCATGCGACAGAAAACTCAGATTGGACAGATAGTCTAGCTAGCTGTCTGGATTTACCCTGAGTTTTCTGTTGCACGACTAAAACAACCTTTGAACGTACACGTTCCACCAAAACAAGTTCCTTCCCGAGGTTATTTTGCAGAGGCACCGTGGCTCTGTCCAGCGCTTAGCACCGTCCATGACGATTGTGATTGGTCTAAAGAAATGCCAACAAACCAGAGCACATTTTTCTCCCATCCCGGAATGCTGTGTGGACTAGCCAGACCCTCCTCTGCAGCACTGTGGAGGAAAGTCTGGCAATGCAAGACTAGCTGATAAACATTTAAAGTTGAAGTGAACATGAGGCAAAAACCTATCTCTGTTGCTCATAGGTACGATCTGCTGATATCTTTTGAAATAAACCTCACCCAAGTAATTACTACTAAGTCAGTAAGTATAATACATACAAACAATCAACATAAAGCAGCAAAAGATACAGTGGTATTAAAAGAAATGAATGTTCTAAATATATCAGCTTCACATGTCTGCCCCTCAGTCCCAAAGACATTTTTAGCATCCATTCAAACCACCAGAGAGAAATTAGCTATTTTCTTTCTTCCCCTCCATTCAAAGTGTCTTAAGATCTCTGTATTATAATTCTTCAGCCATGTGGACAGAGACATAGCATTTGTGGCCTGGCTGCAAGGCTCACTGAGTGCATCTTTACACCAATTCACAATGGAAACATTCTCAACATGTTTACAGCACTGTGCTGTCAAAGAAACAAATTACATTTAGTGTTGTTACCTTTCCGCATTTTGTTTCATGGATGTCAGCTTTTGATTTTACTTGACTATACTCTATTTCAACATAAGTGGTCTACTTTCTCTTAAAGGACCATTGCAGGTACCTGTTTTAGCTCATATAATAAAATAACGTTTTACAAGAGGCTTGTACCATGTTATGGACTGTAAATGGACTGTATTTAAATCGCGCTTTTCTAGTCTTAACGACTACTCAAAGCGCTTTAACATAGTACAGGAACCATTCACCATTCACACACATTCATACACTGTGGCCGAGGCTGGTGTACAAGGTGCAGCCTGCTCATCAGATAAACACTCACACACATTTACACTCAGCATCGGGAGCAACTCGGGGTTCAGTGTCTTGCCCATGGACACTTTGACATGGGACTGCAGGGACATGGATCGAACCAGTAGGCGACCGATCTTACCACCTGAGCCCTGTTATGAAAACATAACTTTGAAAAACAGACATTATGCTCACTGTGATGGACGGCCTCACACCAAGTACGTTTTGTAAGTCTCTGCAAGAGTGTGGTTAAGTATTCTTTGTTTTATTAGTTAACCATCAATTGCCGTCT
This sequence comes from Perca fluviatilis, assembly GCF_010015445.1. Taxonomy (NCBI): domain Eukaryota; kingdom Metazoa; phylum Chordata; class Actinopteri; order Perciformes; family Percidae; genus Perca; species Perca fluviatilis. Next base: position 5,834,843 of record NC_053125.1, read on the forward strand.
TTGAGAATGTCATGAACCAGCTACAAAGTTATGACAAAAACAAGGGAGACCACACATAATTAGGGATTCAATAAAAATCTATGTATTTAACTCAAATTGAATTTTATTTCAAAACAGGATAAAACATCTATTTCAGTAATATCAGTAGTGTAGTGAGTGCATGCATGGGTGAAGGTCAGTGGTGGAATGTAACTAAGTACATTTACTCTCAAGTACTGTACTTAAGTACAAATGTTGAGGTACTTGTACTTTACTTGAGTCTTTTCTTTTCATGCCACTTACTTCTACTCCGCTACATTCCAGAGAGAAATATTGTGCTTTTTACTCCACTACATTCATCTGTTACAGCTTTAGTTACTAGTTTTTACTATTTTTGCACACAAAACACATGTAGATTATAAAATCTGATGTTTTATTATAAATGAAACTACCCAACAATATATCAACCTACAAGTCCAGCCTAAAATGATTAGACAATTAATAACACACAACTGTTTCTAAAATGGGGATTTTTCTGCATTGAGCACTTTTACTTTTAATACTTTAAGTACATTTTTGCTGATGATGCTTACATACATAGGCGTAATTTGCAGTGTGAGTTGCGCATGTGCAGAACGGCTGCCATCTTTGACAGCTAGCTACGGCAACAAGACTTGGACGAACCATAGTTACCAACTGGCGCGATACGAAATGTGAAATACAGTATATATAAATATAGGCCTATACATGTATATTATTTTCCTATTATTTTTTATGGGCAGTTGGTAGTTGTGTTCAGCCACCAATAGATGACTGTGAGCCTGGTACAGGCACCGCCAGACAACGGTCCTTTCAGGGGCCTTGGCGGTTGAGTTTAGGCCAGAAAAACTGGCGTCATTCGGCCATGACAGTTAAGGTTAGGCACCGAAACGACAAGTTAAGTTTCGAGAAAAAAGATCATGGTTTGGATTTAAAACACTCCCAAGGAACAAACACGCATTTCCTGGGTGAAAGTATTTAGTTTTCACACTTTGTCCAAGTAGCGTTGCCGTAGCTGTCAAAGATGGCGGCCGTTCTGCACACCTCACATCGTGTAGGGGACTCACATCGTGTAGAGGACTCACATTGTTTAGGGGACTAACATCGTTGCATCATGTAGAGGACTCACATCATGTAGGGGACTCACATCGTGTAGGGGACTCACATCGTCACATCGTGTAGAGGACTCACATCATGTAGGGGAGTCACATCGTGTAGAGGACTCACATCGTGTAGGGGACTCACATCGTCACATTGTGTAGAGGACTCACATCGTGTAGGGGAGTCACATCGTGTAGAGGACTCACATCGTCACATTGTGTAGAGGACTCACATCGTGTAGGGGAGTCACATCGTGTAGAGGACTCACATCGTGTAGGGGACTCACATTGTGTAGAGGACTCACATCGTGTAGGGGAGTCACATCATGTAGAGGACTCACATCGTGTAAGAGACTCACATCGTGTAGAGGACTCACATCGTGTAGAGGACTAACATCGTTGCATCGTGTAGAGGACTCACATCGTGTAGGGGACTCACATCGTCACATCGTGTAAGGGACTCACATCGTCACATCGTGTAGAGGACTCACATCGTGTAGGGGACACACATCGTGTAGGGGAGTCACATCGTGTAGAGGACTCACATCGTGTAGGGGACTCACATTGTGTAGAGGACTCACATCGTGTAGGGGAGTCACATCGTGTAGAGGACTCACATCGTGTACGGGAGTCACATCGTGTAGAGGACTCACATCGTGTAGGAGACTCACATCGTAGAGGACTCACATCGTGTACGGGAGACTCACATCGTGTAGAGGACTCACATCGTGTAGAGGACTAACATCGTTGCATCGTGTAGAGGACTCACATCGTGTAGGGGACTCACATCGTCACATCGTGTAAGGGACTCACATCGTCACATCGTGTAGAGGACTCACATCGTCACATCGTGTAGAGGACTCACATCGTGTAGGGGAGTCACATCGTGTAGAGGACTCACATCGTGTACGGGAGTCACATCGTGTAGAGGACTCACATCGTGTAGGAGACTCACATCGTGTAGAGGACTCACATCGTGTACGGGAGTCACATCGTGTAGAGGACTCACATCGTGTAGAGGACTCACATCGTGTAGAGGACTAACATCGTTGCATCGTGTAGAGGACTCACATCGTAGGGGCTCACATCGTACATCGTAAGGGCTCACATCGTCACATCGTTAGAGGACTCACATCGTCACATCGTGTAGAGGACTCACATCGTGTAGGGGACACACATCGTGTAGGGGAGTCACATCGTGTAGAGGACTCACATCGTGTAGGGGACTCACATTGTGTAGAGGACTCACATCGTGTAGGAGACTCACATCGTGTAGAGGACTCACATCGTGTAGAGGACTCACATCGTGTAGGAGACTCAATTCAATTCAATTCAATTCAATTTTATTTATAGTATCAAATCATAACAAAAGTTATCTCGAGACACTTTACAGATAGAGTAGGTCTAGACCACACTCTATAATTTCCAAAACCCCAACAATTACAGTAATTCCCTGAAGAGCAAGCATTAGCAGTGGCTATCGCGACAGTGGCAAGGAAAAACTCCCTTTTAGGAAGAAACCTCGGCAGACCCAGACTCTTGGTAGGCGGTGTCTGACGGGCCGGTTGGGGGTGTGATGAACAGTGGTGATAATAGTGACATTAGAGGTCACAGTGACTTTGAAGGTTATCGTGGAAGTTCATGTCATAGCAGGGCACATCGTGTCATACTGAGTACTGCAGTCCCCTATACCGGATCCTGACTACTCTGTGCATAGGAACATCACAGCAGGGTGTTGCAGGATGTAACGTGGCGCTGCAGAGCATGGGTGGATGCGGCGGATGCAGCAGGACGCAGCAGGATGCGGCCGGGAATTGCAGAGAATCGCAGAGCATAGCTCTGCGAAGAAGAAACATAAGGACTCCGGGGAGTAAACTTCCCAGAGCTAGATTAGTAACAAGCAATTCTGGGACAGGATGCATACAAAAGTAACAAGTAGAGATGAGAGAGCAGCTCAGTGTGTCATAGGAAGGAAACAGCCTCCCCTGCAGTCCAGAATTATAATAGCATAAGTAAGAGAGAGGCAGGTTAAAGAGAGGTGCCTGGTCGGGCTAGAACTCTCCTCAACCGGATTAGGCTGTACTGGCCTGCCTCCCTCTATTCTCGCTATATTATTAATTATACAGTATATAAAACTGATGACTACGAGGAGAAGCAGGTGGGCCGGGTTAGGTGGACGCTGCAACTCCTCACTCCCTAACTATAAGCTTTATCAAAGAGGAGGGTTTTCAGTTTACTCTTAAATGTGGTGACGGTGTCTGCCCCTCGAACCCAGAGTGGGAGCTGGTTCCACAAAAGCGGAGCCTGATAGCTGAAGGCCCTGGCCCCCAGTCTACTTCCAGGTCTCTAGGAACCACAAGTAGCCCCGCATTCCCGGAGCACAGTGCTCTAGTGGGACAATAAGGTACTAAGAGCTCTTCTAGGTATGATGGTGCTTGACCATTTAGAGCTTTGTAAGTCAGGAGGAGGATTTTAAATTCGATCCTAGATTTCACAGGAAGCCAATACAGAGAAGCTAATACAGGAGAAATATGATCTCTTCTCTTAGTTCTCAGAACACGTGCTGCAGCATTCTGGATCAGCTGGAGAGTCTTAAGGGACTTATTTGGGCAACCTGATAATAAGGAATTGCAGTAATCTAGTCTAGAAGTAACGAATGCATGGACTAGTTTTTCAGCATCGTTTTGAGACAGGATATTCCTAATTTTTGCAATGTTACGAAGATGGAAAAAGGCTATTCTTGAGGTTTGTTTTAAGTGGGCGTTGAAGGATATATCCTGATCAAAAATAACTCCCAAATTTCTGACAGCAGTGCTGGAGGCCAAGGCAATACCATCCAGAGTAGCTATATCCTTAGATAATGAAGTTCTGCAGTGCGTTGGTCCTATCACAATAACTTCAGTTTTGTCTGAGTTTAACATCAGGAAATTGTGGGTCATCCAGGATTTGATATCCTCAATACACGTTTGAAGTCTTGCTAACTGACCACTTTCATCTGGCTTAATTGACAGATATAATTGGGTATCGTCTGCGTAACAGTGATAGTTAATTGAGTGTTTCCTAATAATATTACCTAGAGGAAGCATATATATCACATTGTGTAGAGGACTCACATCGTGTAGGGGAGTCACATCGTGTAGAGGACTCACATCGTTTAGAGGACTAACATCGTTGCATCGTGTAGAGGACTCACATCGTGTAGGGTCACATCGTAATCGTTAAGGGTCAATTTAATCGGTAGAGGACTCAATGTTAGGGCCACATCGTCACATCGTGTAAGGGACTCACATCTTCACATCGTGTAGAGGACTCACATCGTGTAGGGGACACACATCGTGTAGAGTACTCATATCGTGTAGGGGACTCACATCGTGTTGTGACACTGCCTCCTAAACAGCTGCAGGGGGAAATACCCAAGAGCCCCCCACAGAGTGTGTTTTAGAGGTCCCAAGGTCAAGGTACAAACTGTGGGGTGATTGCTCTTTTGCAGTTGCTGCCTTACGACTTTGGAACAAGTTACCCTCTGACATTCGCACTATTACAGACGTAGCTAATCTAAATCTGGCATTTTGAACCCATATATAATCATGCGTTTTATTACTTTCCACTGTCACCTTCTTAAATAAACGGAATTAAATTTAACTAAAAAAACCTAAACAGCAAAATATCTCCAGTGAAAGGAGAGAGAACATTGGATTTAGATGTTATATTTTTTGCGACAGTTACATTTACTTACTACAGTACATGCATTAAGCTGCTGTGGTTCTGTACAACACATGTCAACACATGTTGACATGCACAGTACTACCCTTCCTGTTACGTCTTAAAACAATTTGTCAATATAGAAATAAACTTTACTTACTTACAATACATCAGGACAATAAATGAGGACATAACATTTCAATAAATCTACTATTATTATTTGTTTGTTTGCGTAACAGAGTGGATTCAGGTGTGGTTCATCCTCACCTTGCCACTCAGACTGCCTCCTAAACAGCTGCAGGGGAAAATGCCCAAGAGTCACCCACAGAGTGTGGGGGGAGGGGGGGTACATCACAGAGAAACATTTCTTCACTCCACTGCATTGATGGGAAGCTCCATTCCAACAAGACTACAGTGACCCTCAGTGGCTTCACATTGACAGTACACACTATATATATATATTTTCATATTTCAATGTTCAGTCTCCAATGGTTAAGTCAAGTATGGGTCAGTATGGTTAAACAGCCATAGTAAATTGTACTCTTAATCTCTGTTTCGTTCTCTATTGTGATAAGATAGATAGATAGATAGATAGATAGATAGATAGATAGATAGATAGATAGATAGATAGATAGACAAATTGGATAATTACTCTGTTAGAAGCGACAAGTTATCAAGGCCATACACACATACTCACTCACACACATACAGAAAGTACAAGAAATATACTAGAAATAATAAATAAGATAAAAATAAGATAAAATAAAATGGTAGCAAAAAATAGACTTAGAGGGATAAAAGAATGTACATATAAATACAAGTGTAGAATAAAATGTACAACCTACATACATAGTATGTATAACACAATAAAATATGTATAATATTAAATATGAAGTAACCAGTGTGCGAGTAGCATAATAGTGCAATATTGTAATGTGTGAGGCAGAATTTCTGGCGGCACCCGAACGATCCCGTAAATGAATCACCGTCGCTATAGACTAGGTGATAGATATGGAAACCTTTGAGATCATTACTTTAAGGAACAGTTTGACCTACAGATAATGTGCATCTTTGCTATCCTAACCCGAACATAAAATCTGACCTCTGTGAACAACTCCCATGGAAAGAAACTCACAGAGCCTTGTCAGTCAAGGAACTTTTTATTTACATAGTGCAAAAATAGGCTAAAACCACATTGATAGTGCAAAATCATATCTTAACAACAGAAGCCCTTAGATTTGCAATCATTCGCAGTCATTCAATCCATCAACATGTCTGTAGTCAACAAATTGGCGAACCCAGGCAAGAGCAGCAAAGCACACACAGGCCACCAAAATTAAGTTCTATTAAATAAATATACAACCATAAACCAATTTAAGTAAAGTAATAAGTACATAAATCAAAGCATTATGCTTCCCCAGGATTACAAGCTCTGAATGTTACGGGTGGCTGCCGTCAGCAACATTTAACAGCCTAACGGAATTCATACCGAATATCCATATTTATTCAGTTTTTCTAATTATATATTCTGCTAATACACTGCATATATCTATATTATTCTTACTACTAGTATAATGTTACTGCTACTACATTGCACATATCCATACATGTTGTTCATACACTGTTCATATTACATAGCCATATTTATTCTGCTCTTATAACACTGCAATATATTTCTTGTCCTGCTTATGCACCATCTGTCTATACTTTGTATATCACATTGCATTTTTCTGCTTTATTGCACTTCTGGTTGGACGCAAACTGCATTTCATCTTTGTACTTGTACTCTGCACAATGACAATAAAGTTGAATCTAATCTAATCTAATCTAATCAATAGGTAATATGGCATTGCCCAGGCAGTCAATAAGGTGTCCCAGAGTCAAAATCTTAAATGTTTTGCAAGACAGCACCGGTCACACGGATGACATGTATCATGTGGACACGCCGACAGTTTTGTTGTCATTACTTAGAATTCCTCATGAGGAAGACAGAAAATACGCATTTACCCTGTTGCCATTTTAAAATACACAAATAAATAAATAAATAAATAAATCAAACCCCTAAAAGCAGTACGTATAGATATGTATATATTATATTCAGAAAGCCATAAAAAAATATTTAAGAGCAAGTGTCAGAGTCAACAGTTTGACAGACGAACGGAGACTTTGTCCATAATGATGCAGACTTAGGGCTCAGGCATCCCACGATGTCTTTATCTGAGGCCTGCTGATCCTCAACTGTGGACAGAAAAAAAACAAAAGAGAAAGGAAAGAATGAAACAAAGGAATTACATAAATGTTAACATGACATATTACGATCAATGATAGAATCAAAGTAAGTAAACTAAGCAAAAAAAATATGTTTTTTTTTACAATTAACACTACAATGATAGTCTCGCTTTGCCAGACCTTCCTCCACAGTGCTGCGGAGGAAGGTCTGGTTAGTCCACACAGCATTCCTGGATGGGAGAAAAATGTGCTCTGGTTTATTGGCATTTCTTTAAACCTATCACAATCATCTTGGGCAGTGCTAAGCACCGGACGGAGCCACGTGGAATATGTCCAATACACTCTGCACTTTATTGATTTTTTTATTGTTTTAACTGGTCTCTCTTTATTGTACTTTATCGTCTTCATTCAGTTCTTATTTCAGTTATTTTTCTTGCTGTCTACTTTTGGATCTCACACTTTCCCATATGCCTTTTTATTGAGCTCCCTATATCACTAATGACTGGCAGTATGAATGTGTGTATATGTTCCGGTGTACTGTAGACATGGAATTGTCCTTCGGGGATAAATAAAGCTATCTGTATCTGTTTCATCTTTACCTCTGTTCTTAATATTTCATCAAACTTATTTTTCTTTTTACAAAATAAACCAAAACACTGACAACGGGGGAAGATCTGGGGCATATAATGAGAAGAAATATGAAAGAAAATTGAAAAGAAAATCATACCCTCTGAACTAAAAAGATAGTAAAAAGTGAAGTTGGTGAAATGAAAGCAATGCTATTCATAATAGAATAATACTATTTTCAGATTTTCTGTAGATGTGCACTGACCAGCTGAGGTGAGAAGTTTCTCTTAGGTTGAGGCAGGCTGGCAGATTGTGGGTGTCCAGCATTAGAAAATGAGAGAGTATTAGTAGTTGGAGTATTGTGTCTGTATGGTGTATCTGACAGCTGGTACTCAGTGTCCAGCCCGTAAATACTCGCGGATGAGCTCGGCGGTCTGTCGTCAGTATCCAAAGACGGTCCAGAGTCTTCATGTGTGTAAGCAAGGTTGTGGAGATCTCCTAAAGGTAGCAAAACAGTCAGGGGTTATTAGGCGATCACATTATCCCTCCTGTTGTCCTCGGGTCAAATTTGACCCATTTTCAGTTCCTATATCAGAAATATGGGTTTCTTTCAACCAATCTTGTCAAAAAGAAGTAACGTGCATAGTTCAATACAACGTAAAATAAATGATCAAGTTCACTACTTTCATTAAATTTGGGAGTTTAATTCAATTGTATAGCATTTGAAGAAAATATTTGATAATATAACGTTGAAAACAGCTTCAAAAACATCGGCAAAAAGTGACAAAAACATCGAGGAAAGCTTAAAAAACATCAGGGATTTTCATATTTTGACCCAGAAAAACTAAAAAAGTTGCATAGTTGATGGGAAGACAACACAAGGGTTAAGACTAAATTTCATGTTATGCCTGCTGAAAAAAAATCTAACAATAGCCATTATATATACTGTATGTATAAAGCAGATTCAAAACATATATTTGTTTTTAACCCTTGTGTTGTCTTCCCATCAACCATTAACTTTCGTTAAAACAGAAAATGAACTTTTTGTGGGACTTTTTCCCAATGTTTTTGTCACTTTTTTTATAATGCTTTTTTGAATCATGGTCAATAAACCAACTTTTTATGACATTGTACAAACTTTTTTAGTTAAAAAAAAAAAGTAGTTAAGATCTGAGGATGTTGAGTGGATAATTGCAGACTGGTTTATGTAAAAGTTTAGTCAGAATATACTGTTGTGAAAACCATTAAAACATTTTTTTTTAAATTCTTTAAAATTGAATAAAACACCCAAAATACAATTAAAGTAATCATATATTTCATCTGCTTATTGTATGGGTTGCATACAATGTGCATCCATGCATCAATGTTAAATTTGGGCAATTTTGTTGAAAGAAACCCATATTTCTGATATAAAAAACTCTGAAAATGGGTCAAATTTGACCCAAGGACAACACAAGGGTTGTGCTAACATTAGTTACATTATATTAACAATGTATGAAATGGCTATGTTTACTGTAAAAAGGGCCGGTCATAGTGATGAACTCAGAGAATTATCACCAACGCTTCAGTATCTGTCAGGACCCTATTCTTTATAAGTGGACAACCAAATTATTCAGATTACAATGTCGACAAGTTGACATGATTCTGGATCTTTTGGTTCTTCGAAGCTGGTTTAAATTATATCTGGAACTGTTGTCAAAGCACCAAGTCCTGAAGCCCAAACCTGTAAAAGGGCAGGCTTATTGACAATTAGCTGGGTCATAGTCGCTGGATGTCGGATGGCAGAAAAACGTGCTCTGGTTTATTGGCATTTCTTTAAACCAATCACAATCGTACGGTGCCTCTGCAAAATAGCCTCGGGAAGGAATTTGTTTTTGTGGAACATGTATACGTTCAAAGGTTGTTTTACTTGTATGGGTTGCATATCAACAGAGCATAAGGAACACACCCTGGAGCAGAAACCACATCAAATCTTAAGCACCCGGTCAGACTGACACAATGTTCTTATTTTAAAATAAACATCTTGCTCTGTCATAAGGGACAGATTTTTGAGTTTGCTATTTACAGTAACAAAAGTACCAGTATCATGATACATTTCATTGCTTTACTTTGACAATATCGGGTGCTTTAACTATTTTATTTTATTCATTAATTTTAACTAAATCACAAAGTGGCTAAACAAAGACTGTATGCTTCACTTTAGGTAATAAATACTTAATTAATAAATAAATAATTAAATACATTACCAGCATTGTGAATGGCAGGATGGCTGGATCTGGGCCACTCAAAGTCCTCATTCAGCCATTGGTTCACCAGCTGCTCTTTAATGTCTCTTCTCCTGCACACACAGCAGAGCAGGTTTTATCAATTTACTTTACAAAAGAAACACTTGTGGTCCTGTGGTATTTAAGTGGCAAAATTAAAGGCAATACCCATAATAAACACTATAGATCTTGTCAGGGGCGGGGCTAGAAGGGGGGCCTTGGATGGCACCCACCCCCCCTGAAATATGATTGCCCCCCCTGGTGCCCCCCCTTCAATGCATTGGGCTAAAGTGCTGCCAATCGGACATTTGTGATTTCCATTGTATCAAAGTACTGTCACTTGGCTGCCTGTTCTGCCAATCTTCCCCACCCTTGTCACATGACGAATTAATATTTACATAATGGCTATCCAAAATTCTGATACCATGGAACCAGCACTGGAATTGTTTTTTTTGCATTTATTTTTTTTAAAGTCTATAGAAAATGTTTCAAAAAGGAAAACAACTGAAACTAATAATGAATGTGATGTTTTATATAGCAGAATGACATGTGTTGTTCTATCCTGTCCAATATTTCCTATATTTTTAAGCAGATTCTCTATGCTGTATTCTGATAAAATTAGGTTTTGGTCAGTATCACATTCCTGTCTTGTATTAAGGTTGATCAGATATTGTTTGTAAAAAATTGGGACAATTTTGTTTAAAATTGATGCATTCTTTGCACTCTCTGCAAAGGCAGTGATTAACCGTAAGCCATTAAACATGAATCTTAACAATTCTGGATTTAAAATGCTTAAAGAATTGGCTTTATATGTTGTAGTTCAGTTAACTGATAAGAACTAAAACTAAAGCTCAGAAGCATTCTATCACATCTCTGTGTGCTGACCATATGCATAGAGATGTGAGTGGGCCAAACAGGTTTAGGTAGCTCTTCAGACTGATGTTTGTTGAAGTGTTCATTTTTTCGAAAAGTTTGGTTTAGTTTTGATGCCATAACAACGGGGTGAAACGTCACGATTGACAGCTGTGAAAGGTGGGGGTGGGTGTATGGGCGGTACTTCGATACCATGGCTCCACCGCCCGAACACTACTGCGTAGACTCTGGCTCCAAAATTACAATCCCGTACCCGGCATATTTTGGCTTTACTTTTGTACAGTGAGGAGTATCCAGTTATATAAGTGTACAGCTTACCTCTTTTGTCTTTGTTTGTTCCTCAGTAAGAATGCAGTCAAGACTCCCACTATCACTAACAGACAAGCAAGGGTCCCACTTAACCCTGCATAGAAAGCAGTCCTGTGTATAGGTATGCTACAGTCCTCATTCAAGTACCAAGTCTCAGCCACGTTATGACACCTGAAACAGGAGGAAGAACAAAGTCAAACTAAAGAGACTACGAGGCAGCAAAAAGCAGCAGTTCTTTAAATTCTCATTACAAAGAACCTCATCTGAACAGTCAGTATCATTCATCTGTATAACAGGGAACTGAAATTAAGTTGGACGTCATGACAAATAAGTCAGGAGTTAAAGCTATAGAGCCTTCCGTGATCTCGGACCACCCCCACACCTCCTACACACAGTTGCTTTGAGTCGCGAGGGACACGGAGGATTTAAAAGATGGACTCTTCAGAAAAGGTAATTATCTTCGGTCAATTTTCTGCGCACGAGAGTCGCCGGAATGACACCATGTTCTGAACATAGTCATACTGAGAAATACAGAGAGAGTTGTGTGGAGCTGATAGTCTTAATTAGCTTTGCATCAACTCATTTGGCAATGGCTTGAATGAAATGGATGCTTTAAACCCAATGTGGGCTTGTTTTTAGCAGTTGTTGTGGATTTACAATTTTTTTGGGTGATATAAAGCCCGACCTCTTCAAGTATTTAATGTTTAAGTTACAAGGCTAATTTAACCTTCTAATACAGCAACTCCGATGATTGTCTTTTGCTCTGTGAACTGTTAGGAGGAATCATGCTGTATGTTGCGGGCCACAATCTATAGTGTTAGAGATTTTAGTAAGAATATCAACGAGGAACTATATAAGTGACGGGGACAGAAATATGAATCTACATGCACACAAAATACGCAAGCAACTATGTGAACAACCTTGCTCACATTACAGCTGCCTGTCTACAAGTACACACTGTTAAAAGCAAGTATATTATGAGTCGAAGCGGCTGGGATGAGGATTAGCATTTCTTAATCTGAGGTCATGCTCCGGGTAGGGAATGTGTCCTTACCCAAAGTGAAGAAGTTCAAGTACCTCAGAGTGAGGGGACAATGAAGTGGGAGATTGGCCAGAGAATCAGAGCAGCAGGTATTGCATTTGCTTTACCGCACCATTGTGACGAAAATAGAGCAGAGCCGTAAGGCAAAGCTCCGATCTGCTGGTCAATTTTTGTTCCTACCCTCACCTATGGTCATGACTGAAAGAACTAGATTGCGGTTACAAGCGTCCAAAATGGGTTTTCCCATGAAAATTGCTGGCATCTCCCTTAGAGATAGGGTAAGAAGCCATCTGTGAGGAACTCGGACTAGAGCCGCTGCTCTTTTGCGTTAAAAGAAGCCAGCCGAGGTGTTTCGGGCCTCTGGTAATGATGCCCCCTGGGCGCCTCCCTAGGGAGGTGTTCCAGGCATGTCCAGCTGGTAGGAGGCCTCGGGGAAGACCCAGCACTGTGTGGAAATATTATATCTCAACAGTGGCCTGGGAACATCTCGGGATCTCCCAATCAGAGCTGGTGGGTAGGAAAAGGAAAGTTTGGGGGTCTCTGTTAGAGCTGCTGCCCCAGCGACCCGACCAAGGATGAAAATGGATGGATGGATGAATATCATGGCTCTTAGAAGTTAACCAAAAGCACTGTAGAAGGACAAGCATACAAACTGACAGCATTGTCTACTTACTTGCAAAAAGGTCCAGTGGCTTTGTATACTATGCAGAGTCCGCTGTTGTAGCATCTTTTATGATTTGAATGTTGACTGTGGCATGCGGTCACACATGTTATCTTTCCATCAATGTGCACAGGTTGGTAGTATATAGCAATATCTGTATATTTAACAAACTCTTCACAGATCGCTGGTGCATGACAGGAGAAGGAAGATAAACAAAGACACAAAGAATTAAAATAAACTGTTAAAAAAAAAGTTTACTAATTGCATACTTTGCATAGAAAACAAACAAACACAAACATGCACGCACACACACAAACACACACATGCACACACACACACACACACACGTGTTGTGGTGATACTGACATCCCAAATCAGCCTCCGTTGTAATCACTGTGGGTGGAGCGGTGACGTTGAAATCAGGACATTCTGAAAATTCAAGAACAGGACAAAAAATTACTTTGCCATATGCACAGTATAGTACGGACAATTTTTTATCACGATTGTTGATAATCAGTGCCTTTTTAGCCGCACTTTTTTTTATTTCATGTTTTGCCAAGTGTGTATATGTAACATCTGTCTTACCTCCTGTGCAGCTAAGAAGGCCATCAACAGCCTGCTTAATAGCTTCAATATCTTCCTTATACAGTTCTTCAGCACTAGCATTATTTGGAATCTCCAGACCCACATAATGTGTGACATTAACCCTGAGGCAAACAAAAATTCATACAACAGTTTCAGTGAGACGGATTAAATAGAAGTTCTAAAAACGAAAAAAAGTTGCTATTCAAAATAGGAAATATTGGTGAGATTGTTAAAATTCTTTTGTCTTTTCACAACCTCATTTGTTCAGCTATGTAATAATAATCAGTTAAAAATCCCAAGGTGAGGCACCATAGCTGGAGACTGCTGTTAGACAAACAAAATGAATAAAAAATTGATGATTCCATCCATCCTCAATTTCAACCTAGGCCTTTTCAGATATGTTCCTACAGTTTTCTTAAGCTGATTAATTCAGCATTTGAAATAGAAACACAAATCCAATGTTAATCCCATAGGATGATTAAAATACTCTTTTGACACATTACGCTAACTCAGAACATTTAATTTAAATTTTTACACGACAGGGTGTGAATTAAAGTGATGGTTCGGAGTAATTCACCCTAGGGTCCTTTGCACCATGACCTCGAGCCAAACACCCCCCCAGAAGCTTTTTTCACCTGGGTCGAACATTGGGAGAGTTAGCTAGAGTAGCGTTATCAGCTGAATAGCTTAGCGCAGGGGCTAACGGACGCACGTTTGTATCTTGTAAGTTACCCCACTAATAATGCCCGAAATGATACCAAACGTCTACAAGTAGTACAAATAGGTTATGCTCTCATAAAACGATGGATTGGAAAGTTTGTAAGTACACCAGAAGTTTATGAACACTTGCCTGCTCTCTTCTGCTCTCTGTTGCTGCTGCTGCTACCTGCAGTTAGACGAGTGCTTAGGGCCGTCTACAAATTACTACACCGAAAAGAGTTACAACAAAAATATTTATTAATTCAATGATTAAATAACGTAATGTCTCCAAACTTACCTCAATTATTACTTGTATCCTGCTAGTTATACTACAGCACTTACTTTAAAAAAAAATTTAATTAATAATATATAAATAATTAATATTTTTGTTGCATCTCTTTTCGGTGTTGTAATTTGTAGACGACCCTAAGCACTCATCTTACAGCAGCAAGAACAACAGCAGAGAGCAGAAGCCAGCAGGCAAGTGTTATTTACATAAACTTCTGGTGTACTTACAAACTTTCCAATCCATCGTTTTATGAGAGCATAACCTATTTGTACTACTTGTAGACGTTTGGTATCATTTCGGGCATTATTAGTGGGGTAACTTACGAGATACAAACGTGGGTCCGTTAGCCCCTGCGCTAAGCTATTCAGGGGATAACGCTACTCTACGCTAACGCTCCCAATGTTAGAACCAGGTGAAAAAAGCTTCTGGGGGGGTGTTTGGCTCGAGGTCATGGTGCAAAGGACCCTAGGGTGAATTACTCCGAACCATCACTTTAATGACATTCTTGGCACGACAGTGATGCTACTAGGGCCAAGGCGCTTGCGACAAGGTTTGTAAGCATTACTGAAGTATTTATTTATTACTATGTATGACTATTTATACTATGTATTAGTATTTATTTATTTACCAACTCAATAAAAGATATAATGGTCACCACCAAAATAAAATATATAATAAAACTGTATGCATATTGTGGGGCAATTCACTCTCAAAATAAGAAAAACAACAGATGATTTCTAGTCCCTCCCTGTTTAGTCAGACAGCCAACTTAAGCTAATGCTGGCTTTGTAGAGATTGTGGGATTTCTTGAAATTGAATAAATATCGCACATATAAACACAAAACTGCTTTGCTGGCTCAATCGTGTTGTAACTAAGATATCTACTTAAATGTTTTCATTGACAGATTTAGCTACTTTGAGCAGGATCTACTTGTTGCACTATGATCTATAAGATACGTGTTGTCATGGTTCTTGGTTAACATTTCTCTATGCTAGATTTTCTGCAGCAATTTCATATTAGAATAGGTAGTACAACTGGATTTTATTGCATGATTTGATAATGCACATACAGTATTTGTAAAACCTTAGCTCTATTGGTAATTGGGTACTTCTGATAACTGATATTCATTATACATATTTTCTATTATTTTATTTTGCAAAAGAAAAGTTCTCTATTTACCCTTTTGCTCTTGGTTTAATACTGTAGATCGCCATGGCTTCATCCCATAATTTTATCTGAAATAAAGACAAAGAAATGAATGACCAGTTTTTTTCTCATCTCTGACTCAGTGCACAGCTGGAAAGTTGTTATACTGGTAAGTTGCTTTACCTCATCCACAGTGTTATTTGAGAATCTGACCAAAGGGTTTCCAGGGCTAAGAGAAAAGAAAAGGAGAGCAACTTTCTTAAGAAAAAGATTGGTAACTTAAACCAGTGTAATGTTAAAAGTAGGTATACAAACAAAATCAAATTACATCTGTCTTTGAGATTACTTCAATAAGAAGTATTTTGATTCCAAAAATAATAGTACATTACCTGACACTAATTACCACCACTTCTTTAAAGTTTGGTATCTGTTTTGCCAGGTAATATTTCTTCATCTGCAAAAAAGATCAAATGAAATACACAATGTCTTAAAGGTAGTACCATGGGTTATATGATTATTTTAGGATAATTCATTCTTTTGTAAAATATATATGGATCAAGGCACAAGGTCTGATATACGAGCACAAAAAGTGGGGTGCCTTCGAAATGTGATGTCCCTTCCCCACGTGATAACCCTCTGACCTGGACTGCTCATTTTGGAGCAATGCCAGGCTAGTGTTGGTATAGTTATTTTTTTACGCAGCAGACAGGTGGTGTCATATCCTGTTCAGCGATGGTTTTCCCAGTTTAACATGAGTGGTTTTTCAACAATGTTTGGTGTTGAACAGAGGGATACAATACCATCCTGACACCAATGATAATTCATATAGCTATAGCAAGACGGCAATTTGATCTTGAGGGCATGGATGAGTCCCCAAATCTATTAACTACGGTCCAGTTTAATTTTAACTTTGCATTGATTTACTTTAATGAGATTGATCATTAGGAATGAGAAATCTGGACCATGGTATTACATTTACTACCAATATCAACTTTAAACTTGACTGGAGAGTGCTCTCTATGGTCTTAACATAATATGTCAAACCTTTTGATTAGGAAAAATGTGGCAATATTCGAAATATGGCATAGAAGTCATTGTTTCTTGGAAATTCAGATTGGAATTTGAGGAGAATATTCTTTTAAGAACAAAAATGACAATACATAAATAGCTTCCACTGTGAACATTGCTTTAAAGGGGTGATAGAGTGATTATATAGGGTATTTCACACTGTTCCTTATGGTCTCCTAATGTAACATTGGTTGGGCTGAAAATGGCCTGGTTGATATTTTACTGGCCCTTATGCATCCCTGTGTTTTGGCCCTATTTGTAACAAGAGCTTTTCTTCCAAATATGGTATGGTCATGAATATTTAGATGAGCTGCGCGCTGATTGGTTGAGCGACTTGCCATACGCAGACATTAGAGACGCGCGCTGATTGGTTGAGCGAATCCCCAATACACATACATTAGAGAAGCGACAGAATGTCATATTCCAGACACTGCAATGTTTCATTACCAAATTCACTTCTGAGACTTTTTTAAGCGAGAAATCAACTATATAAAGCTGAAATATGGGCTAATTGCAAATTTGGTAAGACGTGTCGGACTTTAGGAGCTCCACACAGTCTGACGAGAAAGCGGCAGCCTGCTGGGCTCCATACCCAGCGCAAAGTCACCCTTTGTGGATACTGCACTACAGGGCTCCGCGGCCAGCTGCCGGCATAACTCTAATATATTTACGGTTTGAATTTCGTCATGCCACTTATATAACATCATTCCCCAATGTCTTATAAAGCTAACCGTTGTGTCCGATTTGATTTTAAGGCATTTTTACGGACGCGAGGTGTCTTTGTAGGACGAGCAGCTGCTTGCTATATGTCCCATTCATTACAATGGGGAAATACCGCAGCTAGCTAGCTACACTTTTGCCATAACTAAATTATATTTACAGTTTGAATTTCGTCACGCCACTTATATAACATCATTCCCCAATGTCTTATAAAGCTAACCGTTGTGTCCGATTTGATTTTAAAGCATTTTTATGAACGCGAGGCGTCTTTGTAGGACGAGCAGCTGCTTGCTATATGTCCCATTCATTACAATGGGGAAATATCGCAGCTTGCTCACTTTCGCATAACTAAAGTATATTTACGGTTTGAATTTCGTCACGGCATGAATATTACAGGTTCCTCAAGGTCTTACAAAGCTTAGCTAACACTTGTCCGATTTCGGATTTCAATTGAATGTATTTTTGTGAATGTCAGTGTTAGGAGGAGGCTAGCTAGCTCTCATTGATGGACTCAATCTCACCGCGGCTCTATCAATGAGACTCGCGGACAAGAGGCGTTTATTTCCCCGATTGTTTGTTTAAATAACTCAACACACATACCCATTATAAGATTAACTGGAACCTGCGGGCTGCGGTAAAAGATTGCGGGCGTAACAAGCTTGCTGACACTGCGGTCAGGGCGGCGATGTAGCAACCCAGGCAGCACCAACACCGGCACTAAACTCCGACACACAGTCGGAGAAAATTTGCAATTAGCCATCCATTTTCGTAAAGCGGCCCATATTTGAGCTTTATATGGTTGATTTCTCGCATAAAAAAGTTTCAGAAGTGAATTTTGTAATGGAATAGCAGAGATCTGCGTGACCTAGCTAGATTCAGAAAACTACCTGATCTCAGGTCAGTTGTGTAGCCTATGTAAATGTTGGGGCGTGACCGTTCTCTTAATACACCCATGGGCTGACAAAGGATTCGGTTTTTGGGAGGTTGACGTCAACTTCCAGCTTTGTTGGGATTCGCCCGTTTTCAGCGGCAGTTTCAAAATATGAGATTTTCATAGTAAAGGGGTGTCAATGGGATTTTGAGCTTCTATGTATGTCCTATTTACCCACCGAACTGTCCACATTCAACTATGACAGGGTAATATCGGTTTTGCATTCTATCACCCCTTTAAACAAGCATGTTGTATCTGTATCTCACCTGGTTAGTGAAGTTCCCAACAAATTCTTTGTATTCACGTGATGTTTTGTCCTCATATTTTACATTATATTCTTGGTTGATCACCAAATTAACCAATGCCGTTCTTGTGATTATATCTGTAAAAAGAAACAAGCGTTTAATTGATTATGAAAGAGACCAAAACATTTGAAAGATTTAAAACAGACTTGAAAAATCCCAAAGATTGAATTATACGATTTACCTGACTCAACATGAGTAACCATCTCACAAGCAAGTCCAAATAATCCAATAGGACATGTACAGTTGTATCCATTGAATGTTCCTCCATTCTCACATTTTGGTGGCTCCACGGTGGAAACTGTTGGTTCAGTGGTTGGGTGAGTTGCTGGATTTGTAGGAGGGTTAGTTGGGGCTGTTGATGGTGGCTGAGTGGGTGGGTTAGTGGATGGTGTGGTTAGTTGCACAGTTGTTAAATCAGTTTTATCGGATTGATGAGTTGAGATGCCTTCAGTCGGCCCACTTGTTACCTCGGTTGTTCTGGATGGATAAGTTGTGGATGTGTCCTCTGTGGTTTCACTTGGTACAGCTGATTCAGTGGTTGTGATGTAAACATTGGAAGAAGTTGCACCATTCGTGAGAGTTTGGTCAGAAGTTGTGGTGGGATTAGTGGACATTGCAGCAGTTGTATCAGTTTTGTCGGTTGTTAAAGTGGCATCACTGGAAACAGCTGTGTAGGACTCATTTGTTGTAAAAGTCTGACCAGTTGTAGAGGTGCCATCAGTTTGCACACTTGTAACCTCAGTTGTCCCATATTGATCAGTTGTAGAAGTCCCACTAGTTTGCTCACTTGTTAAATCAGTGGTTCCAGATTGATCAGTTGTGGACGTGCCAATAATATGCCCAGTTGTTACATCCGTAGTACCAACTTCATCTGTTGTGGAAGTGCCATCAGTTTGTCCAATTGTTACCTCAGTTGTTCCAAATTGATCAGATGTGGACGTGCCACCAGTTGGTGGAGTTGTAATCTCAGTGGTACCAAATTCATCAGTTGTGGAGGTGCCATGACTTTGTCCACTTATTACCTCAGTCGTACCAGATAGATCAGATGTTGATGTGCCCTCAGTGGGTTCACTTGTTACAGATGATTCAGTGGTTGTGGTGTAGTCATTGGAAGAAGTTGCATCAGTGTACAGAGTTGATAAGATTGATACCGTTGTGGCCGTTTTGTCAGAAGTTGCGGTGGCATCAGTAGACTGAGTTGTTAAAATTGCAGCAGATGGATAGGTTTTAATGGTGGTTGAAGAGGTGTCAGTGGACTTTGCTGTGGACAATTCATCTGTTATATAAGTCTGGTCAGTTGTAGAGGTGCCATCAGTTAGCCCACTTGTAACCTCCGTTGTCCCAGATGGATGAGTTGTGGACGTGCCACCAGTTTGCTCACTTGTTACCTCAGTGGTTCCAGATTGATCGGTTGTGGACGTGCCAATAGTTTGCCCAGTTGTTACATCCGTACTAACAACTTCATCTGTTGTGGAAGTGACATCAGTTTGTCCAGTTGTTACCTCAGTCGTACCAGATGAATCAGATGTGGATGTGCCCTCAGTGGTTTCACTTGTTACAGTTGATTCAGTGGTTGTGATGTAGTCAGTGGAAGACGTTGCATCAGTGGACTCTGTTGACAACATTGAGACTGTTGTGGCAGTTTGGTCAGAAGTTGCAGTGGGATTCGTGGACTCAGTCGTTAACATTGCAGAAGTTGTATCAGTTTGGTCGGTTGTTGAGGAGGTCTCACTGGACTGAGCTGTGGGCGATTCATTTGTTGTAAAAGTCTGATCAGTTGGAGAGGTGCCATCAGTTTGCTCACTTGTTAGCTCAGTGCTTCCAGATTGATCGGTTGTGGACGTGCCAATAGTTTGCCCAGTTGTTACATCCGTAGTACCAACTTCATCTGTTGTGGAAGTGACATCAGTTTGTCCAGTTGTTACCCGGTAGTACACAGATGAATCAGATGTGGATGTGCCCTCAGTGGTTTCACTTGTTACAGTTGATTCAGTGGTTGTGATGTAGTCAGTGGAAGACGTTGCATCAGTGGACTCTGTTGACAACATTGAGACTGTTGTGGCAGTTTGGTCAGAAGTTGCAGTGGGATTCGTGGACTCAGTCGTTAACATTGCAGCAGTTGTATCAGTTTGGTCGGTTGTTGAGGAGGTCTCACTGGACTCAGCTGTGGGCGATTCATTTGTTGTAAAAGTCTGACCAGTTGGAGAGGTGCCATCAGTTTGCTGACTTGTTAGCTCAGTGCTGCCAGATTGATCGGTTGTGGACGTGCCAATAGTTTGCCCAGTTGTTACATCCGTAGTACCAACTTCATCTGTTGTGGAAGTGACATCAGTTTGTCCAGTTGTTACCTCAGTCGTACCAGATGAATCAGATGTGGATGTGCCCTCAGTGGTTTCACTTGTTACAGTTGATTCAGTGGTTGTGATGTAGTCAGTGGAAGACGTTGCATCAGTGGACTCTGTTGACAACATTGAGACTGTTGTGGCAGTTTGGTCAGAAGTTGCAGTGGGATTCGTGGACTCAGTCGTTAACATTGCAGAAGTTGTATCAGTTTGGTCGGTTGTTGAGGAGGTCTCACTGGACTCAGCTGTGGGCGATTCATTTGTTGTAAAAGTCTGATCAGTTGGAGAGGTGCCATCAGTTTGCTCACTTGTTAGCTCAGTGCTTCCAGATTGATCGGTTGTGGACGTGCCAATAGTTTGCCCAGTTGTTACATCCGTAGTACCAACTTCATCTGTTGTGGAAGTGACATCAGTTTGTCCAGTTGTTACCTCAGTCGTACCAGATGAATCAGATGTGGATGTGCCCTCAGTGGTTTCACTTGTTACAGTTGATTCAGTGGTTGTGATGTAGTCAGTGGAAGACGTTGCATCAGTGGACTCTGTTGACAACATTGAGACTGTTGTGGCAGTTTGGTCAGAAGTTGCAGTGGGATTCGTGGACTCAGTCGTTAACATTGCAGCAGTTGTATCAGTTTGGTCGGTTGTTGAGGAGGTCTCACTGGACTCAGCTGTGGGCGATTCATTTGTTGTAAAAGTCTGACCAGTTGGAGAGGTGCCATCAGTTTGCTGACTTGTTAGCTCAGTGGTTCCAGATTGATCGGTTGTGGACGTGCCAATAGTTTGCCCAGTTGTTACATCCGTAGTACCAACTTCATCTGTTGTGGAAGTGACATCAGTTTGTCCAGTTGTTACCTCAGTCGTACCAGATGAATCAGATGTGGATGTGCCCTCAGTGGTTTCACTTGTTACAGTTGATTCAGTGGTTGTGATGTAGTCAGTGGAAGACGTTGCATCAGTGGACTCTGTTGACAACATTGAGACTGTTGTGGCAGTTTGGTCAGAAGTTGCAGTGGGATTCGTGGACTCAGTCGTTAACATTGCAGCAGTTGTATCAGTTTGGTCGGTTGTTGAGGAGGTCTCACTGGACTCAGCTGTGGGCGATTCATTTGTTGTAAAAGTCTGATCAGTTGGAGAGGTGCCATCAGTTTGCTGACTTGTTAGCTCAGTGGTTCCAGATTGATCGGTTGTGGACGTGCCAATAGTTTGCCCAGTTGTTACATCCGTAGTACCAACTTCATCTGTTGTGGAAGTGACATCAGTTTGTCCAGTTGTTACCTCAGTCGTACCAGATGAATCAGATGTGGATGTGCCCTCAGTGGTTTCACTTGTTACAGTTGATTCAGTGGTTGTGATGTAGTCAGTGGAAGACGTTGCATCAGTGGACTCTGTTGACAACATTGAGACTGTTGTGGCAGTTTGGTCAGAAGTTGCAGTGGATTCGGGGACTCAGTCGTTAACATTGCAGCAGTTGTATCAGTTTGGTCGGTTGTTGAGGAGGTCTCACTGGACTCAGCTGTGGGCGATTCATTTGTTGTAAAAGTCTGACCAGTTGGAGAGGTGCCATCAGTTTGCTGACTTGTTAGCTCAGTGCTTCCAGATTGATCGGTTGTGGACGTGCCAATAGTTTGCCCAGTTGTTACATCCGTAGTACCAACTTCATCTGTTGTGGTAGTGACATCAGTTTGTCCAGTTGTTACCTCAGTCGGTACCAGATGAATCAGATGTGGATGTGCCCTCAGTGGTTTCACTTGTTTACAGTTGATTCAGTGGTTGTGATGTAGTCAGTGGAAGACGTTGCATCAGTGGACTCTGTTGACAACATTGAGACTGTTGTGGCAGTTTGGTCAGAAGTTTCGTGGGATTCGTGGACTCAGTCGTTAACATTGCAGAAGTTGTATCAGTTTGGTCGGTTGTTGAGGAGGTCTCACTGGACTCAGCTGTGGGAGATTCATTTGTTGTAAAAGTCTGATCAGTTGGAGAGGTGCCATCAGTTTGCTCACTTGTTAGCTCAGTGCTTCCAGATTGATCGGTTGTGGACGTGCCAATAGTTTGCCCAGTTGTTACATCCGTAGTAACAACAACTTCATCTGTTGTGGAAGTGACATCAGTTTGTCCAGTTGTTACCTCGGTCGTACCAGATGAATCGGATGTGGATGTGCCCTCAATTGGTTTCACTTGTTACAGTTGATTCAGTGGTTGTGATGTAGTCAGTGGAAGACGTTGCATCAGTGGACTCTGTTGACAACATTGAGACTGTTGTGGCAGTTTGGTCAGAAGTTGCAGTGGGATTCGTGGACTCAGTCGTTAACATTGCAGCAGTTGTATCAGTTTGGTCGGTTGTTGAGGAGGTCTCACTGGACTCAGCTGTGGGCGATTCATTTGTTGTAAAAGTCTGACCAGTTGGAGAGGTGCCATCAGTTTGCTGACTTGTTAGCTCAGTGCTTCCAGATTGATCGGTTGTGGACGTGCCAATAGTTTGCCCAGTTGTTACATCCGTAGTACCAACTTCATCTGTTGTGGAAGTGACATCAGTTTGTCCAGTTGTTACCTCAGTCGGTACCAGATGAATCAGATGTGGATGTGCCCTCAGTGGTTTCACTTGTTACAGTTGATTCAGTGGTTGTGATGTAGTCAGTGGAAGACGTTGCATCAGTGGACTCTGTTGACAACATTGAGACTGTTGTGGCAGTTTGGTCAGAAGTTGCAGTGGGATTCGTGGACTCAGTCGTTAACATTGCAGCAGTTGTATCAGTTTGGTCGGTTGTTGAGGAGGTCTCACTGGACTCAGCTGTGGGCGATTCATTTGTTGTAAAAGTCTGACCAGTTGGAGAGGTGCCATCAGTTTGCTGACTTGTTAGCTCAGTGGTTCCAGATTGATCGGTTGGACGTGCCAATAGTTTGCCCAGTTGTTACATCCGTAGTACCAACTTCATCTGTTGTGGAAGTGACATCAGTTTGTCCAGTTGTTACCTCAGTCGTACCAGATGAATCAGATGTGGATGTGCCCTCAGTGGTTTCACTTGTTACAGTTGATTCAGTGGTTGTGATGTAGTCAGTGGAAGACGTTGCATCAGTGGACTCTGTTGACAACATTGAGACTGTTGTGGCAGTTTGGTCAGAAGTTGCAGTGGGATTCGTGGACTCAGTCGTTAACATTGCAGAAGTTGTATCAGTTTGGTCGGTTGTTGAGGAGGTCTCACTGGACTCAGCTGTGGGCGATTCATTTGTTGTAAAAGTCTGACCAGTTGGAGAGGTGCCATCAGTTTGCTGACTTGTTAGCTCAGTGCTTCCAGATTGATCGGTTGTGGACGTGCCGATAGTTTGCCCAGTTGTTACATCCGTAGTACCAACTTCATCTGTTGTGGAAGTGACATCAGTTTGTCCAGTTGTTACCTCAGTCGTACCAGATGAATCAGATGTGGATGTGCCCTCAGTGGTTTCACTTGTTACAGTTGATTCAGTGGTTGTGATGTAGTCAGTGGAAGACGTTGCATCAGTGGACTCTGTTGACAACATTGAGACTGTTGTGGCAGTTTGGTCAGAAGTTGCAGTGGGATTCGTAGACTCAGTCGTTAACATTGCAGCAGTTGTATCAGTTTGGTCGGTTGTTGAGGAGGTCTCACTGGACTCAGCTGTGGGCGATTCATTTGTTGTAAAAGTCTGACCAGTTGGAGAGGTGCCATCAGTTTGCTGACTTGTTAGCTCAGTGGTTCCAGATTGATCGGTTGTGGACGTGCCAATAGTTTGCCCAGTTGTTACATCCGTAGTACCAACTTCATCTGTTGTGGAAGTGACATCAGTTTGTCCAGTTGTTACCTCAGTCGTACCAGATGAATCAGATGTGGATGTGCCCTCAGTGGTTTCACTTGTTACAGTTGATTCAGTGGTTGTGATGTAGTCAGTGGAAGACGTTGCATCAGTGGACTCTGTTGACAACATTGAGACTGTTGTGGCAGTTTGGTCAGAAGTTGCAGTGGGATTCGTGGACTCAGTCGTTAACATTGCAGAAGTTGTATCAGTTTGGTCGGTTGTTGAGGAGGTCTCACTGGACTCAGCTGTGGGCGATTCATTTGTTGTAAAAGTCTGATCAGTTGGAGAGGTGCCATCAGTTTGCTCACTTGTTAGCTCAGTGCTTCCAGATTGATCGGTTGTGGACGTGCCGATAGTTTGCCCAGTTGTTACATCCGTAGTACCAACTTCATCTGTTGTGGAAGTGACATCAGTTTGTCCAGTTGTTACCTCAGTCGTACCAGATGAATCAGATGTGGATGTGCCCTCAGTGGTTTCACTTGTTATACGTTGATTCAGTGGTTGTGATGTAGTCAGTGGAAGACGTTGCATCAGTGGACTCTGTTGACAACATTGAGACTGTTGTGGCAGTTTGGTCAGAAGTTGCAGTGGGATTCGTGGACTCAGTCGTTAACATTGCAGCAGTTGTATCAGTTTGGTCGGTTGTTGAGGAGGTCTCACTGGACTCAGCTGTGGGCGATTCATTTGTTGTAAAAGTCTGACCAGTTGGAGAGGTGCCATCAGTTTGCTGACTTGTTAGCTCAGTGCTTCCAGATTGATCGGTTGTGGACGTGCCAATAGTTTGCCCAGTTGTTACATCCGTAGTACCAACTTCATCTGTTGTGGAAGTGACATCAGTTTGTCCAGTTGTTACCTCAGTCGTACCAGATGAATCAGATGTGGATGTGCCCTCAGTGGTTTCACTTGTTACAGTTGATTCAGTGGTTGTGATGTAGTCAGTGGAAGACGTTGCATCAGTGGACTCTGTTGACAACATTGAGACTGTTGTGGCAGTTTGGTCAGAAGTTGCAGTGGGATTCGTGGACTCAGTCGTTAACATTGCAGCAGTTGTATCAGTTTGGTCGGTTGTTGAGGAGGTCTCACTGGACTCAGCTGTGGGCGATTCATTTGTTGTAAAAGTCTGACCAGTTGGAGAGGTGCCATCAGTTTGCTCACTTGTTAGCTCAGTGCTTCCAGATTGATCGGTTGTGGACGTGCCATAGTTTGCCCGGTTGTTACATCCGTAGTACCAACTTCATCTGTTGTGGAAGTGACATCAGTTTGTCCAGTTGTTACCTCAGTGACGTACCAGATGAATCAGATGTGGATGTGCCCTCAGTGGTTTCACATTTTACAGTTGATTCAGTGGTTGTGATGTAGTCAGTGGAAGACGTTGCATCAGTGGACTCTGTTGACAACATTGAGACTGTTGTGGCAGTTTGGTCAGAAGTTGCAGTGGGATTCGTGGACTCAGTCGTTAACATTGCAGAAGTTGTATCAGTTTGGTCGGTTGTTGAGGAGGTCTCACTGGACTCAGCTGTGGGCGATTCATTTGTTGTAAAAGTCTGACCAGTTGGAGAGGTGCCATCAGTTTGCTCACTTGTTAGCTCAGTGCTTCCAGATTGATCGGTTGTGGACGTGCCGATAGTTTGCCCAGTTGTTACATCCGTAGTACCAACTTCATCTGTTGTGGAAGTGACATCAGTTTGTCCAGTTGTTACCTCAGTACTGCTTAATATGAATCGGATGTGATGTGCCCTCAGTGGTTTCACTTATTTCAGTTGATTCAGTGGTTGTGATGTAGTCAGTGGAAGACGTTGCATCAGTGGACTCTGTTGACAACATTGAGACTGTTGTGGCAGTTTGGTCAGAAGTTGCAGTGGGATTCGTGGACTCAGTCGTTAACATTGCAGAAGTTGTATCAGTTTGGTCGGTTGTTGAGGAGGTCTCACTGGACTCAGCTGTGGGCGATTCATTTGTTGTAAAAGTCTGACCAGTTGGAGAGGTGCCATCAGTTTGCTGACTTGTTAGCTCAGTGGCGTTCGAGATTGATCGGTTGTGGACGTGCCGAATAGTTTGCCCAGTTGTTACATCCGTAGTACCAACTTCATCTGTTGTGGAAGTGACATCAGTTTGTCCAGTTGTTACCTCAGTCGTACCAGATGAATCAGATGTGGATGTGCCCCTCAGTGGTTTCACGCTGTTTACAGTTGATTCAGTGGTTGTGATGTAGTCAGTGGAAGACGTTGCATCAGTGGACTCTGTTGACAACATTGAGACTGTTGTGGCAGTTTGGTCAGAAGTTGCAGTGGGATTCGTGGACTCAGTCGTTAACATTGCAGCAGTTGTATCAGTTTGGTCGGTTGTTGAGGAGGTCTCACTGGACTCAGCTGTGGGCGATTCATTTGTTGTAAAAAGTCTGACCAGTTGGAGAGGTGCCATCAGTTTGCTGACTTGTTAGCTCAGTGCTTCCAGATTGATCGGTTGTGGACGTGCCAATAGTTTGCCCAGTTGTTACATCCGTAGTACCAACTTCATCTGTTGTGGAAGTGACATCAGTTTGTCCAGTTGTTACCTCAGTCGGTACCAGATGAATCAGATGTGGATGTGCCCTCAGTGGTTTCACTTGTTACAGTTGATTCAGTGGTTGTGATGTAGTCAGTGGAAGACGCTTGCATCAGTGGACTCTGTTGACAACATTGAGACTGTTGTGGCAGTTTGGTCAGAAGTTGCAGTGGGATTCGTGGACTCAGTCGTTAACATTGCAGCAGTTGTATCAGTTTGGTCGGTTGTTGAGGAGGTCTCACTGGACTCAGCTGTGGGCGATTCATTTGTTGTAAAAATCTGACCAGTTGGAGAGGTGCCATCAGTTTGCTCACTTGTTAGCTCAGTGGTTCCAGATTGATCGGTTGTGGACGTGCCAATAGTTTGCCCAGTTGTTACATCCGTAGTACCAACTTCATCTGTTGTGGAAGTGACATCAGTTTGTCCAGTTGTTACCTCAGTCGTACCAGATGAATCAGATGTGGATGTGCCCTCAGTGGTTTCACTTGTTACAGTTGATTCAGTGGTTGTGATGTAGTCAGTGGAAGACGTTGCATCAGTGGACTCTGTTGACAACATTGAGACTGTTGTGGCAGTTTGGTCAGAAGTTGCAGTGGGATTCGTGGACTCAGTCGTTAACATTGCAGCAGTTGTATCAGTTTGGTCGGTTGTTGAGGAGGTCTCACTGGACTCAGCTGTGGGCGATTCATTTGTTGTAAAAGTCTGACCAGTTGGAGAGGTGCCATCAGTTTGCTGACTTGTTAGCTCAGTGGTTCCAGATTGATCGGTTGTGGACGTGCCAATAGTTTGCCCAGTTGTTACATCCGTAGTACCAACTTCATCTGTTGTGGAAGTGACATCAGTTTGTCCAGTTGTTACCTCAGTCGTACCAGATGAATCAGATGTGGATGTGCCCTCAGTGGTTTCACTTGTTACAGTTGATTCAGTGGTTGTGATGTAGTCAGTGGAAGACGTTGCATCAGTGGACTCTGTTGACAACATTGAGACTGTTGTGGCAGTTTGGTCAGAAGTTGCAGTGGATTCGTGGACTCAGTCGTTAACATTGCAGCAGTTGTATCAGTTTGGTCGGTTGTTGAGGAGGTCTCACTGGACTCAGCTGTGGGCGATTCATTTGTTGTAAAAGTCTGACCAGTTGGAGAGGTGCCATCAGTTTGCTGACTTGTTAGCTCAGTGCTTCCAGATTGATCGGTTGTGGACGTGCCGATAGTTTGCCCAGTTGTTACATCCGTAGTACCAACTTCATCTGTTGTGGAAGTGACATCAGTTTGTCCACGTTACTACTCCTAAATCGTACCAGATGAATCAGATGTGGATGTGCCCTCAGTGGTTTCACTTGTTACAGTTGATTCAGTGGTTGTGATGTAGTCAGTGGAAGACGTTGCATCAGTGGACTCTGTTGACAACATTGAGACTGTTGTGGCAGTTTGGTCAGAAGTTGCAGTGGGATTCGTGGACTCAGTCGTTAACATTGCAGCAGTTGTATCAGTTTGGTCGGTTGTTGAGGAGGTCTCACTGGCCTCAGCTGGGGGAATTCATTTGTTGTAAAAGTCTGACCAGTTGGAGAGGTGCCATCAGTTTGCTGACTTGTTAGCTCAGTGGTTCCAGATTGATCGGTTGTGGACGTGCCAATAGTTTGCCCAGTTGTTACATCCGTAGTACCAACTTCATCTGTTGTGGAAGTGACATCAGTTTGTCCAGTTGTTACCTCAATTGGTACCAGATGAATCAGATGTGGATGTGCCCTCAGTGGTTTCACTTGTTACAGTTGATTCAGTGGTTGTGTCAGTCGTGGAAGACGTTGCATCAGTGGACTCTGTTGACAACATTGAGACTGTTGTGGCAGTTTGGTCAGAAGTTGCAGTGGGATTCGTGGACTCAGTCGTTAACATTGCAGCAGTTGTATCAGTTTGGTCGGTTGTTGAGGAGGTCTCACTGGACTCAGCTGTGGATCGATTTTTGTTGTAAAAGTCTGATCAGTTGGAGAGGTGCCATCAGTTTGCTGACTTGTTAGCTCAGTGGTTCCAGATTGATCGGTTGTGGACGTGCCAATAGTTTGCCCAGTTGTTACATCCGTAGTACCAACTTCATCTGTTGTGGAAGTGACATCAGTTTGTCCAGTTGTTACCTCAGTCGTACCAGATGAATCAGATGTGGATGTGCCCTCAGTGGTTTCACTTGTTACAGTTGATTCAGTGGTTGTGATGTAGTCAGTGGAAGACGTTGCATCAGTGGACTCTGTTGACAACATTGAGACTGTTGTGGCAGTTTGGTCAGAAGTTGCAGTGGGATTCGTGGACTCAGTCGTTAACATTGCAGCAGTTGTATCAGTTTGGTCGGTTGTTGAGGAGGTCTCACTGGACTCAGCTGTGGGCGATTCATTTGTTGTAAAAGTCTGACCAGTTGGAGAGGTGCCATCAGTTTGCTCACTTGTTAGCTCAGTGCTTCCAGATTGATCGGTTGTGGACGTGCCGATAGTTTGCCCAGTTGTTACATCCGTAGTACCAACTTCATCTGTTGTGGAAGTGACATCAGTTTGTCCAGTTGTTACCTCAGTCGACCAGATGAATCAGATGTGATGTGCCCTCAGTGGTTTCACTTGTTACAGTTGATTCAGTGGTTGTGATGTAGTCAGTGGAAGACGTTGCATCAGTGGACTCTGTTGACAACATTGAGACTGTTGTGGCAGTTTGGTCAGAAGTTGCAGTGGGATTCGTGGACTCAGTCGTTAACATTGCAGAAGTTGTATCAGTTTGGTCGGTTGTTGAGGAGGTCTCACTGGACTCAGCTGTGGGCGATTCATTTGTTGTAAAAGTCTGACCAGTTGGAGAGGTGCCATCAGTTTGCTGACTTGTTAGCTCAGTGGTTCCAGATTGATCGGTTGTGGACGTGCCAATAGTTTGCCCAGTTGTTACATCCGTAGTACCAACTTCATCTGTTGTGGAAGTGACATCAGTTTGTCCAGTTGTTACCTCAGTCGCGTACCAGATGAATCAGATGTGGATGTGCCCTCAGTGGTTTCACTTGTTTACGTTGATTCAGTGGTTGTGATGTAGTCAGTGGAAGACGTTGCATCAGTGGACTCTGTTGACAACATTGAGACTGTTGTGGCAGTTTGGTCAGAAGTTGCAGTGGGATTCGTGGACTCAGTCGTTAACATTGCAGCAGTTGTATCAGTTTGGTCGGTTGTTGAGGAGGTCTCACTGGACTCAGCTGTGGGCGATTCATTTGTTGTAAAAGTCTGACCAGTTGGAGAGGTGCCATCAGTTTGCTGACTTGTTAGCTCAGTGCTTCCAGATTGATTGGTTTGTGGACGTGCCAATAGTTTGCCCAGTTGTTACATCCGTAGTACCAACTTCATCTGTTGTGGAAGTGACATCAGTTTGTCCAGTTGTTACCTCAGTCGTAAAGAGATGAATCAGATGTGGATGTGCCCTCAGTGCTTTCACTTGTTGCACAGTTGATTCAGTGGTTGTGATGTAGTAGTGGAAGACGTTGCATCAGTGGACTCTGTTGACAACATTGAGACTGTTGTGGCAGTTTGGTCAGAAGTTGCAGTGGGGTAGACTTGCGGAGTCGTTAACATTGCAGCAGTTGTATCAGTTTGGTCGGTTGTTGAGGAGGTCTCACTGGACTCAGCTGTGGGCGATTCATTTGTTGTAAAAGTCTGACCAGTTGGAGAGGTGCCATCAGTTTGCTGACTTGTTAGCTCCGTGGTTCCAGATTGATCGGTTGTGGACGTGCCGATAATTTGCGTTGCCAGTTGTTACATCCGTAGTACCAACTTCATCTGTTGTGGAAGTGACATCAGTTTGTCTCAGTTCGTTACCTCAGTCGTACCAGATGAATCAGATGTGGATGTTGCCCTCAGTGGTTTCACTTTGTTACAGTTGATTCAGTGGTTGTGATGTAGTCAGTGGAAGACGTTGCATCAGTGGACTCTGTTGACAACATTGAGACTGTTGTGGCAGTTTCTCAGTCAGAGTTGCAGTTGGGATTCGTGGACTCAGTCGTTAACATTGCAGCAGTTGTATCAGTTTGGTCGGTTGTTGAGGAGGTCTCACTGGACTCAGCTGTGGGCGTATCCATTTGTTGTAAAAGTCTGACCAGTTGGAGAGGTGCCATCAGTTTGCTGACTTGTTAGCTCAGTGGTTCCAGATTGATCGGTTGTGGACGTGCCGATAGTTTGCCCAGTTGTTACATCCGTAGTACCAACTTCATCTGTTGTGGAAGTGACATCAGTTTGTCCAGTTGTTACCTCAGTCGTACCAGATGAATCAGATGTGGATGTGCCCTCAGTGGTTTCACTTGTTACAGTTGATTCAGTGGTTGTGATGTAGTCAGTGGAAGACGTTGCATCAGTGGACTCTGTTGACAACATTGAGACTGTTGTGGCAGTTTGGTCAGAAGTTGCAGTGGGATTCGTAGGACTCAGTCGTTAACATTGCAGCAGTTGTATCAGTTTGGTCGGTTGTTGGGGAGGTCTCACTGGACTCAGCTGTGGGCGATTCATTTGTTGTAAAAGTCTGACCAGTTGGAGAGGTGCCATCTTCTTGCGACTTGTTAGCTCAGTGGTTCCAGATTGATCGGTTGTGGACGTGCCAATAGTTTGCCCAGTTGTTACATCCGTAGTACCAACTTCATCTGTTGTGGAAGTGACATCAGTTTGTCCAGTTGTTACCTCAGTCGTACCTACAGATGAATCAGATGTGGATGTGCCCTCAGTGGTTTCACTTGTTACAGTTGATTCAGTGGTTGTGATGTAGTCAGTGGAAGACGTTGCATCAGTGGACTCTGTTGACAACATTGAGACTGTTGTGGCAGTTTGGTCAGAAGTTGCAGTGGGATTTGTGGACTCAGTCGTTAACATTGCAGCAGTTGTATCAGTTTGGTCGGTTGTTGAGGAGGTCTCACTGGACTGAGCTGTGGGTGATTCATTTGTTGTAAAAGTCTGATCAGTTGGAGAGGTGCCATCAGTTTGCTCACTTGTTAGCTCAGTGCTTCCAGATTGATCGGTTGTGGACGTGCCGATAGTTTGCCCAGTTGTTACATCCGTAGTACCAACTTCATCTGTTGTGGAAGTGACATCAGTTTGTCCAGTTGTTACCTCAGTCGTACCAGATGAATCAGGTGTGGATGTGCCCTCAGTGGTTTCACTTGTTACAGTTGATTCAGTGGTTGTGATGTAGTCAGTGGAAGACGTTGCATCAGTGGACTCTGTTGACAACATTGAGACTGTTGTGGCAGTTTGGTCAGAAGTTGCAGTGGGATTCGTGGACTCAGTCGTTAACATTGCAGCAGTTGTATCAGTTTGGACGGTTGTTGAGGAGGTCTCACTGGACTCAGCTGTGGGCGATTCATTTGTTGTAAAAGTCTGATCAGTTGGAGAGGTGCCATCAGTTTGCTGACTTGTTAGCTCAGTGGTTCCAGATTGATCGGTTGTGGACGTGCCGATAGTTTGCCCAGTTGTTACATCCGTAGTACCAACTTCATCTGTTGTGGAAATGACATCAGCTTGTGCAGTTGTTACCTTACCTTTATTCCTTCTGAAGAAATTAATTGGTTCAGTAACTGAAATTGATTTTGAATTGGTATTATTTGAAGCTGTGAATAACAATGTTTCTGTTGGACTGATGTTGGTAATTTCTAAATATGTATCATTCCGGATTTTCATTGAGATATTTTTTAAAGATGGATCAGGTGCACCTTCTTCATTGTTAGATCGGTAATTTAAAAACCTTGTATTTCCACTTGTCCATTTGTTATCACCTGCAACATAATTCAACACAAAAAAAATCATAAATAGTACAACATGCATTCATTCATATATAATATACTTTATATTTGACTTTATTAATACATTGACATACATTGTGGAGTTTTTGAACTGTATCGTGCTTGCAACTGTAGTGTGCTTACAAAGGAAGTTTTAAGAGATGTATCTATAATTAATTATAAATAAGTTTATAATTAATTTGCATAGTCACAAGCACACGGCTGATGCGTTTCACATATCTAGAGCAGCAGTTCAAAGGCTGTGGTGCAATAACATTATTCTTGTGACCTAAACCCAAATCCGTCATGATCGACATACGACATTTGTTAGCAATGATTTTTTTTATTGAGTTTTTCCACTTTGCTGCTTATTGCTGCTCTTTACCAATCTTGATAGAGGGTGTAGATGGATATCATCTGATACTCATTGAGTCACCAGACGCTTCTTTTTCCTGCCACAACGAATACCCTTGTTGCTTTTATTATCGTATTTAGATCCCCTCCCTCTCTGCACGGGCAACGTGACCATTTCACAGCATTCACAGAATTGTCACACACAAACACTGCTAATTGTAGATTGTACAGTAGAGCTCCTGTCCAAGCTAAAAAAAAATTATATTAGAATAGAAAACTGGACTTGGTTCTGCCAGTAAGGCTCCTCTGTGGAGTTGCTTCTGTTGCAGGCTCCACTCTTCATTCAGCTCCTCTATCAGGAAACCAACTATCGTTTTGAGGTCCCCCTACACTGCCTTTTAGGGGTGGGCAATATATCGTCTACGATAATATCGTCATTGTTGTGTTAATAATTGACATTATGGAGTATTTAAATTACTTCGAAAAAACTGAAAACACGCATAAAAACTGTACAAGGGCGACAAATATGGCGGCGACAAATATGGCGGCGACAAATATGGCGGCGACAAAGATGGCGGCGACAAAGATGGCGGCGACAAAGATGGCGGCGACAAAGATGGTGGCACGCGATTGTGCAGCAGCTCCTAGCTCTCCTGTCGGTGTATATACATTTATAATTTTTGTTTGTGTTTTTCGTAACATTCCCATGTCCTGGTCTTACTGACAAGTACAGCCACACTGAACTAATCAATATAGGACTACGATACAACACAGCCGTTATGAGCCTTCCAGGCGGCTCATAACATCTCGGAGGACATTGCCAGGCCACCGGGCTCTCTGTGGATTTTTGTCGGCAGCGGCAGTGTCAGGATCCGGCTGAGACTGATTGCCTTTGTGCCACTCTTGTGGCCTTTTATACGGTGGCCGGGAAGTGCAATGCAACATTACAAAGAATGAAACACTTTTACATTTTGGAAAACAAATTTACATTTTGGAAAACAAATTTACATTTTGGAAAACAAAATAACATTTTGGAAAACAAATTTACATTTTGGAAAACAAAATAACATTTTAGAAAACAAATTTACATTTTGGAAAACAAAATAACATTTTAGAAAACAAATTTACATTTTAGAAAACAAATTTACATTTTGGAAAACAAATTTACATTTTGGAAAACAAAATAACATTTTAGAAAACAAATTTACATTTTGGAAAACAAAATAACATTTTAGAAAACAAATTTACATTTTGGAAAACAAAATAACATTTTCGAAAACAAATTTACATTTTAGAAAACAAATTTACATTTTGGAAAACAAAATAACATTTTAGAAAACAAATTTACATTTTCGAAAACAAATTTACATTTTAGAAAACAAATTAACAAGATGCAAAACACTTTTACCAGTCCCGAAACAAATTTACAAATGACAGATTCTTCACGGAAAGGGGAATGTACCACATACCGGAAGTGATGAGGTGTTGTTGGTGAGCGCCAGTCAATTTGTGTTGTTGTTAGTGAGTATATGTGCGTGAGAGAATGAAGTTTGTGGTGACTTTACGTGTGGTCGGTGTTTGGAGTTTTTATATGACGCGGACCTGACGGAAACACAGGGAACGTATCGACAGCCGCGGCCGGATCGAAGCTACAGCAGGGGGCAGCTGAGTCCGTCTGCAGCTGCAGGACCTGGAGCTCACTGCCCATTCCTGGGAGCCAAAACCGACACCACGCAGCTGGAGACCCAGGCCGTATTGCTGGGCCCGCTGGAGGAAGGGAAGCCCGGGAGAATCAGATCCAGGACTGAACGGAGCGGACTGTCACAGCCTGCTGAAGTTTAAATCACAGGTTTCCTAAAGGGAGTCTGGCGGGACTCGGACTGTGGACGACAAAAACACGGAATTTAAAGTCTCGTTAAATAAATAAATACATGCAGAAATAAATGAATCATTAGTGGGGGAGTGAGCCTGGACATTTCAGTCTGTTTAAACTTCACTTTGAAGCAGAACCTCTTAGTTCAGAAGGGTGAAGTTTCCGTTTGTACTCATATCTGTGAACTGATTATAATAAATATTCTTTGTATTAACACATTAATTAGTCTCTTTGTCTTTTTGTTTAAAAAAACTAGAACATCGCATGAGATTTTGACGATTTATAGTGATTTTATTTCC
Source organism: Perca fluviatilis (assembly GCF_010015445.1). NCBI lineage: Eukaryota > Metazoa > Chordata > Actinopteri > Perciformes > Percidae > Perca > Perca fluviatilis. The sequence continues at coordinate 5,870,346 of NC_053125.1, forward strand.
GTTAGACCTTTGCCTACATTGACGCTGATGCATTAAGGACGGCCCATAGACAGTATATAAGGCAGTGCCTCCCCTGTTCCAAGATGGCGGCTCTATTGACGCATTCGATCCATAACTGCCGTAGTCAAGGCGACATGTATACAAAACCTCATCACTTCCGGTATGTGGTACATTCCCTTTCCGTGAAGAATCTGTCATTTGTAAATTTGTTTCGGGACTGGAACAAGTGTTTTGCATCTTGTTAATTTGTTTTCTAAAATGTTATTTTGTTTTCCAAAATGTAAATTTGTTTTCCAAAATGTAAATTTGTTTTCTAAAATGTAAATTTGTTTTCTAAAATGTTATTTTGTTTTCCAAAATGTAAATTTGTTTTCTAAAATGTTATTTTGTTTTCCAAAATGTAAATTTGTTTTCCAAAATGTTATTTTGTTTTCCAAAATGTAAAAGTGTTTCATTCTTTGTAATGTTGCATTGCACTTCCCGGCCACCGTACTTTTATGTATTTTGTTGTGATTTGTGCTTGTTGCTGTGTTCCATGTGTTCTGTTGATACCTGTCTTTCATTTGTCTTTGTCTCCGTCCATCCCCTTATATGGTCTGCACTTCCTCTCTTGTTAGTTTCCCTCCAGTTCTGTTCTCACCTTTTCCCAACTGTCTTGTTAGTTTCCCTCCGTTTCTACTCTCACCTGTTGCTCGTTACTGTCTTGTCCAATCCCCTGTCTTTCTGTTTATTGGTCTGTGTATTTCTACACCCCTGTGTTCCTTTGTCTCTTGTCGGTTCGTCTCTCTCTGTTTGTCCTGTGAGAGTCCTGTTCATTTGTAGTAGTGAGTTCGTAAGTTGTGAGTCAAAATAAAGTGAGTTTGTTTTGCACATTTGCTGGTAGAGTCTTGCATTTGGGTCCACCTGCTGCAACCCTGACAGGCAGGCGACGACAGGAGAGAAAGCAGAAGCGAGGATGCCGGTCAGGCCTGCTAGCCGACCTCCACTGCTAAGCCTCCTACTCACTAACGCCAGATCCATTGCACACAAAATGGATGAGCTGGAACTCAGCATAGCAACAAACAACTACACACGGAACTGCTGTGTGATGATTATCACCAAAACCTGGCTTAACCCTCTCATCCCGGACGCTGCTGTGTAGCTAGCAGGCTGAGCTAGACTTTAACAAGGCGTCCTTAAATTCTATACTCCCCAGCTTTTTCCAGCATGTAGATTGTGCTACTAGAGGGAAGAACACACTAGACCATATATACTCTTAACATCAAGAAAGCATACAGAACTGTGCCTCTCCCTCACCTTGGCCAGTCAGGTATCATCCAACTACTCCTGATCCCAGCATACATCCCGGTCAGAAGGACCATAAAGCCAAGTAGGACTATCAAAACCTGGCCTGACGCTGCCCTATCCCAGCTTCAGGACTGCTTCCAATAAGGACATGGTTGTGTGCAGTATGTTACAGAACAGAGCCCTTTGTTTATTATTATGATTTCATCTTGCTTGTATGCTGCACAATTTACATTACAGCAGAGGTGTACAACTGAATGTTAACTCAGAGTTCAATGTTCCTACACTAGTTCAATTAGTATTTCGTATGTCTTTGAATTGTTTTTACTTGAATACTTATATTTTACACTGCTATACCCTGCTACATCCTGTGACACCCTGCAGTGCCCTGCTATGCCATGAACTACTACAACTAATATTTCTAGTCACTGATCCATTATCTTTATTGTGACTATTATTGCCATTGTTCATCACATCCCCAACCGGCACCGTCAGACACCGCCTACCAAGAGCCTGGGTCTGTCCGAGGTTTCTACCTGAGCGGGAGTTTTTCCTTGCCACTGTCACACTGAATGCTTGCTCTTGGGGGAATTACTGGAATTGTTGGGTCTTTGTTAATTATAGAGTGTGGTCTAGACCTACTGTATCTGTAAAGTGTCTTGAGATAACTCTTATGAATTGATACTATAAATAAAATTGAATTAAATTAAGTTTATTCCACTATAACGGATCTGTGGTCTAGTAGGACTACAGAACCATACTGTACATGAGCCTAACTGTGCATTTTGTTGACGATGACTTTGAGCTGAAAAGTTGTTGCTTGCACAGGTCCCATGCAGTCAGTGCCTCCCTCAAGCCCAAGGCTATATTCTCTCCGGTGTGATCATCTCCCCGATGATCACACCAAAATTTTGAATGGGTCTCTTTTTTTACATTCTTCTCAATCACAGAAAATGCTCTAAAAGATGATGCCCAACGTATCAACAGGGCTATTGGAATATGCTAGAAGATTGTGAGTCACTTCTCACACAGCTGGAAGAAAAGAGTGGCCTTGAAGGCAGCACAGACAGAGCTCAATCTTCCAGAGCATGCAATGGTGACAGACTGCCCAACACGAAAATGATTCTGTTCATCATCTTCTGAATACCTCAGTACTGGCTGAAGAGGAAGAGGACACTGACCTGACCAAGATTCTAAAAGCAAAAGTTCTGAACTACCTCAACCAAAAATATGAAGAGACACAAGACCTAATGAACATGACAACATTCCTGGACCCCAGGTTCCGAATGCAGTAGATCTGTGCAGAAGAGACCCAGACCATAAAGGAACGAGTGATCTCTGAGTTATTGATATGTGAAACCACACACACTCACACAATATACGTATACTTAACTTGTGTTACAATTCAGCGTAACATTTTTTAAACAGATTTTTTAAATCTTTTTTTATTTAGGAAATTCACCAGCAGCAGCCTGCAGCACAAAGCACTGAAGCAATGGAGATGGGTAACCAGGATGTTGAAAATCCACCTCCAGCTAAAGCCAAGAGAAATCTTTGCAGAGTCTCTTCAGGAGTAGCACACACACAAAATGGCAGCAGCATCAGTGTCAGACACATTCAATCCCATAGCACAGTTTAGAGAAGCAGTAATGGCTGAACTCAACATTTACATTTACATGCCCCCTTTAGAACATAGTGAAGATCCACTGAAATGGTGGAAGAGCCACAATATAAAATTCCCCTGGCTGTGCAAACTAGCACAGAAATATTTGTACATACACGCAACAAGCTCTGCATCCGAGAGAGCTTTTAGCACAGGTGGTAATGTTTTATCAGCTCATCGCTCATGTCTAAAACCAGATAAGGTGAATATGCTGGTGTTTTTGGCAAAGAACCTCTAAACTGATAACTGGAATATGGAGGTAAAACTTGATAAAAAAAAAAGTCTACCCTCGGCAGTATGCAGATTGACAGAAGGTGGGGGATGGAGTTGGTGGTGGGACTAAGAGACTGGAGGACACGTTTGCATCTTTTCAGGAGGGTAACATGAACACACGTACATATACATGCTTGCAATGAAGACATGCTTTTTGCACGCTGCAACACTCCCTACACGACACAAAGATACTGCACATTGAATAGAAACAACTTTTGGAAAATAGCTCAATTTATTCAATGTATTTATGTGATGTGTATACAAATTGCCTACCATGGTGTTAATTATACGAGGGAAGAAAATTGGATTTTTAGTTGATTCAGGAGCAACAATTTGGGTTTAGTGAAGATCTTTGTTCTTCAAATCAGAAGCTCTCTGGTAAACTGGTTTATGTATATTCAGATCCTTAGGATCCTGAACTAGATAAGAAAGGAAAATGTTCATTGTTTTTTCCTCCTTCCTTCCATCTGAGTGTCCTGAAAATTTATTAAGGAGAGATTTGAAAATGTCTATTTGAAATTGAAGACATTCTTTCACCCACGGGTCTTAGAAATGTTTATTTTTTTGCCCACTGGCTTTAAAGTTGTGCGGCTTGATAAAAATCACTCTTTGGCTGACATATTTTTGTTACAGCCTAAAAGTATGTATTTGTTTACAAATTGTAATGGAACATGTACCATGTCAGTCTGTTAATCTCCTGAATATGGTAAAATAAATTGAGACACTGTAGCTGAGCTTAAGGAATCACAAATATTACATGCATTCCTTTTGTCACCTTTTTGACCCTGATGAAGATTCACTCTGTGAGAGCTTTGATAATTGCACTGAGCGTGTTTCTATTGATTTATATTAAAATAACCAAAGGGGGGAAGCATTTGATGGCATTGGGTAATTTAATTATCAGCTTTATGGAAAATTTGACTTCGCCGTATGGGTAGATATGAAATTAGTAAATGTTCACACTTTACACCAGGTTATTTTAATGTTTAAATACATAACACATTCTTTACACAAATTATAAGGCAGTAGTCTAATGTGACATTAACCAGTGACATTAAGGTCTAGGGTTTTTAGCAGATTATGTTTGGTCTTCAGATTTGTTTTTTTTTGTTTGCTATGTCGTTACCCGAATCAAGAAAAAGAGTTCACTTCATTCTTATGGTAAATATGATTGAGCCTTCTGACGTATTTCGTCTTTCTGAATATGATAATAATATTTGGACACCGTCTCTGATGCTGGGTGAGATTGATTCATTTTGTTTTATTCTTTGACGTGGATGCTTGCTACTATTTAAAAGAGGTTTTTTGTATGTAAGAAACAGACATGAATATCCATAAGGTTGAATATTAAGAAGTAAAGTTTGGTTATGTGATTAATTCTATAATAAGGGTTGAATCTTTAAAAGTAAAATTTATTTTTGTGATTATTTTGTAATCAAAAGGGTGAACTGTGGTGGCAAATTTTATTTTAACCATTTGTTTAATGATATTAACCATTGGTTTAATGATTGTTTTATAACGCCACAAGATTTAGCTTCTTCATGTGTAGATTCAAAAGGCTCCAAGTGAAATAGTTGGCAACCGTGAACTATAGCCCAGTAGAATTATTTAGTTTCACTAGTTTGAACCTTCTCACATTGTTGACTTTTTAGCAGACGAAGTCGAGAAGGCCACAAACCGTGTCTCCTTCTGCCTCCTGAGATAAACTGTTGTTTAGGCTAATGAAAAGAACAGGAGCAGAGGGGAAGGTGAGACAATGGTGTGACTGTTAATGATGTCTCTCTTCAACTATGGCCATACTAAAAGATACATTTAGAGGGGTGGCTTAACGGAGTTTCTTCACTATATGATGTTTTGATGTTTAGACTTTAGGTTAGAAAAACATTTTCAGTTGTACCTTTGAAACTGTGTTTTCTCCATTTGCAAATGTAAATAAATACTCAAAGACCAAACTTTGGTTTAATTCTCAAACAGTCGTTATTCGTTTTGATTTTATCATGAATATCACTAACTCTGCTGCTTCAAGGAAAACTTCCACCACAATATCCATAGTCCTTTATAATTCTTCATATTTTATAGCCTATATTTATACTTTTTACATGTATATATGTCACAAAGTGAAGCCAGGCAGCCAGAGTTTTCTTATGTTGTATATAGTGTGGTGTTTCGGGTGTTTTATTTTGTATATAGTGTGGTGTTTTGGTTTGCCTGGCACAGAACTGAAGACTCCTCCCAGTGCACCTGAGGCAGATCTCATCAGGAGAGATGCTGGAGGAACACGGAACACACTCCACATTTTGTATTATGAATGGCTGAGACACAAGGAGGAAAGAGGAGCGGATAGAGAGCGAAAAAGAAACGTTGGGGATGGAGCACAGATAGACGGGCAGGACAGCGGAGCTGGAGCCGGAGGACAGCTGTGGATGTTTGGCGGATCGGCGCGTTGGCGTTGTGGCCCGAACGGGAAAAGCAGAGTGGACGTTGCGTGCTGCTGGCCCTCTTCCCCCCTCCCTCAAACAGAAAAGGGTAAAGACTGTAGTCCCTTTCTCTATAGACTGGTTGAAATCAAATTTTTCTATTTTTGCCCAAATCGCACTCGCACAACGCCAACGCGCCGATCCTCCAAACATCCACAGCTGTCCTCCGGCTCCAGCTCCAGCTCCGCTGTCCTGCCCGTCTATCTGTGCTCCGTACCCAACGTTTCTTTTTCGCTCTCTATCCGCTTCTCTTTCCTCCTTGTGTCTCAGCCATTCATAATACAAAATAAAATACCCGAAACACCACACTATATACAACATAAGAAAACTCTGGCTGCCTGGCTCCACTTTGTGACATATATACATGTAAAAAGTATATATATAGGCTATAAAATATGAAGAAGAATTATCTCGTGGCCACGAGATAGTTATAATTTATTTTTTTTGACAAAGTGGGACCAGGGGGGCTCCGTACTTAGATCCTAATTGCTAATCGCAATATTGTCCACAATAATCGCAATATGACTTTTTCACCAAATCGTGCAGCCCTACTGATAAGGGAGACAGTGATTGAGATTCTAGGAACACTGGTGTTGTACAATAACCGTAATAAAAATACTTTTATACAAAACAAAACAATCAAGCTACGTTGTTAAGGAGATGACCTTTTCCAGAACATGGACACAACACGTAAGGGCATTTCATACACCAGCAATAAACTCTGAAGAAGCTATGCAAAAATCTAATTTTGTTTGGGAATCTTTATAATAACCATTACTAATAAATGGTAAATTGATAGTTAATCAAATGTTAATTAATAGTTATTTTACTGTTAACAAACCATGAAATAATGATTTGTGCTTACTCATTTTAGTATTATCATTAGTTTGGTGTCATATAATAATAAGTTTATATATTTAGATGGTTAATACTTTGTCAATGGTTAATTGTTTTGTAAACGTTTTTTGGATGGCTATTATAAAGTTGCAACTAATGCTTATAATAAGTTAATGATTATTAAATAGTTTCTAATTAATTAGGGGTGTAAGAAAAAATCGATTCACTTGAGTATCGCAATACTTTATTATGCAATACTGTATCGATTTTCAAAAACACAATATCGATTTTTAAGTTTTTTTTAGTTTACATTCAAAAATATTCAGGTAAGACAGTGGTTCACGTTTATGTTGTGTTTAAACCCCCTAGCGCTAGATGGCTATGCTGAGACGCACCACTAGTATCCTTACCTAACAGTGCCTAGCAGTGCCTGACTTTTTGCTAGAAGCTAACAACGTAGCTATTGCTGAACTTTGGTCTACTTTAGCATATAAAAATTTGCTCACTAAGAACCTGTGAACCACAATCTCAAACTCGCAGTTTGATTTTATGTGTACTGAATTGTTTACCTAAAGTAAACTTCTTTGACTTTTATGCACATCATGTCTTTTTTTAAATATTAGTTTTTCTAAAATTATACAATCAAAAATCCCAATATATTGCCTTACGCACAGTATCGAAATATATTGCAATATATTGAATCGTGACCCATGTATCGTGATACGTATCGCCAGATTCTTGCCAATACACAGCCCTATAATTAATTTGGCGCCATTACATTTTTTTTGTGATTTATAGAAGAGATGATTATTTGATTATTCATACAGTGATAGCTATCTAAATAATGTTATAGATGCTTTAAAAAGTCTTTACTAACCATCAACAAGGTATTATAATCATCAGATCAGCAACTTTATAATACCCATCCAAATAATGTTTATTGACTGTTTAAAAACGGTTTTTTTTTTCATAATAAACAAATACTACTAAATTTATAAAATGTAATGATTTGGGCAACAATAAACTGTTAAAATAACAAATTATAGCATAACTAATAAGTAAACATTAATAATATAAAGTGTTACCGATTACTACTTTATCTTACTTGAAAATACAAATTCATAGATTTTTACAATAAGACATTAGAGGGTGAATTTAATTTTAATAAAGATTTGAATCTTACCGTTAGCAGTTCTGTCAGAAAAACATGAGCAGATGAGTGTAATAAAGACAATCATGAAACTTGAAGAAAGCGCCATCATCAGACTGCATCCTAGTGGGATAAATATCACTGGTGTATTTCAATGACTCAAAATTCTTGAAACATTTGAAAATACAGAACAAATTAAACACATCTATATAATGCCTGACTTTGGAAGATAGCCCTGCTAACTATTCTCTACATGCAATGGCAGGGAGTGGAGGAACTATGACAGAGAACAAGACTATCTGCGATAAGAAGCAGCAGAGTATTAAACCTTTTGACCTCAAGTTTATTGCACATACACACCTATATACAGCTCCTCCAGTGACACTGATTGTTTTACACTCTGATTTCTAATGACCGTCATTACCATCAGCCTTTGAGTCAGAAAGACGACGCCTAAGCATGTGCAAAAGCACTCTGGGGTGCCTTGAGGATGGGCCAAGATGGCCAAAAGATTGTCCTGTCATTGTTCATTTTTGTGCATTTTTACATCACATTCTACAAGACTAAAACAGACATTAAGCTAAACTTTACTGCATTTTATGTTATGAAGAACTAAGCAATAAATAACAGAGGCTATATTTAACATCATATGCACTTATGCTGCAGCTAATTGCACATCAATTTATGGTTGTCTGTTGTTATTGTAACCTAACACCATTTCCAGTTTCGTTTCCAGATTTATAGCCATCAATGGGGAGCATGGTCCACCATTTAGGAGCCAGGACAGCAAACAGTTGGGATTTCGTTGAGGGCTGAATCTCAGTTCCCTTATTTGATAGCTCCTCGCCTGAACCGGAAGTTGTTCTGGCCCTCCTGCGTGAAGACCATCTCAAAGCTCTTATTCCTGCCCCGAGGAGCAAGGATGGAGGAGGATCACCGAGGAGCTATGAGCGAGAATACACGAGAGCAGCATTCCCGGAAGCCGTGTAGCTGAAAGCCACTGATAACTCTGCCCATACAGCCGACGAATTCACTTGATGTTTCAGAGGAGAGGATGTCTCATCCCTCTGAAAAACATTTACTTGTTTCCTCTCTCCTCCATGATATTCTCGCATGTCTCTTGCTTACTTACATCAAAGATAGAATAGCAGATTTTGCTTTTGCAAAAGAAATGGAAGAAAGGCAATTACCAATTATCATACAATCACAGCTCAGACATGAAGGGGGAGAGGGGGGAGAGACATGCAAGAAACCGTATCAGATTTGAACCCTGGGCCTCTGCGTCGAGGAATAAACATCTTCATATGGGCGCATGCTCTACCAACTGAGCTACCCGGGCGCCCCCAATTATAATACCTTATATAACTTGTTTATTTTAAGTTAAACATTTACCTGCAAAACTACTCCCTTCTTTTATTCTTTTATTGACAAGAATGTTTTACTAAACTATTATTATTAGAATAATAATAATAGTTCAAAATTAGTATACTTCCTGTGTGATCTTTGGATGACTGTGTGAGTATCGCGAGATTCGAGCAGAGGTGAGATCCAACATGGCGGCTCACAGTTGCTGACAAGCGCAACTTAAAACTTTTTTCCTGGATTTAAACAAATTAACGTCGATGCGACGTTAATTTGTTTTATATATATATATATACTTCATACGAGCTACAATTCGACTGCACTCTGGAGGAATTAACGGACTTGGAGGCCTATATTGACGACCACTATCACCACCTGCTTTCAACCATGGAGAACCTGGACGCAAACAAACCTGACTCCAAGAGGAGAAAGAGAGACTCCGCAACGGACACGGATGATCTATACACCACCGAAGTTGAGGTTAGTGTGCTGGCAAGCATCAACAAAAAGCTGGATAGGTTGGTTACAATACACGAGGAGTTAAATGTAATGCGAAAAAGCCTTGAATATGCCTACAGTCAAATCGAAACACTACAGCACTCAAATCAGGAGCTCAAAACTTCGGTAGCAACACTCACCCAGCAAATGAAAAATGTCACGTCGAAAACAAACAGATGAAAGAAACAATTCTAGACATTCAAACACGCTCGATGCGCGATAACCTCATCTTCTCAGGCATTCCAGAAACCTCACCCGATAATAATAAACTACCCGTTGACATTGTACAAAATATTACCTTCCACCGAGTTCACCGCCTCGGCAAACAACAGCAGGATAAAACCAGGCCCATCATCGCAAAATTTGAACTCTATCAACAAAAAGAACTGGTCAAAAGCAAAGGAAAACTACTCAAGGACACCAATTTTGGAATGAATGATCAATTCCCACGATATGTGCGATATGACAAACATCCACGCAAAAGTGACGAGCAAAAACACACGCAATATTCCCTCAACTGAACCCGTCTATCCCTCTCTCCCCTTCCTCACACTCTCTCTCTATTTATCACTTCACGTCTCATAACCCACGTACTAGCCCACAACTCTGATATACCTGACATACACACATGCAACCACTTAACTTGATAACATGGAATATACGCGGCTTCCGTAACCAATCCAAAAGACTTAAAGTAATAAATCATCTAATAAAACTAAGGGCTGATATTTGCTTCCTACAAGAAAAACATTTAACAGACACAGATTTACAGCATCTTAAATTCAGACAATTTGACAAAATATACTCTTCAACTTATAACAGCAAACAAAGAGGTGTCTCAATCTTAATAAATAAAGACATTCAGTTTTCACTTAACCAATCCATTACGGACCCAGACGGAAGATTCATTATCATTAATGCTACTTTTAACCATACAACATTTACACTGGCAAACATTTATGGTCCTAACAATGATGATCCATCTTTCTTCCACAATCTTTTCTCCATATTATTAAATTCAAATAATCTCATCATAGTAGGAGACTTCAATACTGTCATCAATCCCACAATTGACCGCTCAAGCACCTCTGGCAATTTAAGAAACTGGCATTCCAATGACACAATAAAGCAATATATGGGGGACTATGGACTTAGGGACAGTTGGAGAATGAGAAACCCGTCTTTAAGGGAATATTCATATTTCTCAACAGTTCCCCAATGTTCATCTAGAATTGACCTATTTATCATCAGTAACTCGCTAATACCCAAGATATCAGATAACACAATCCACCCAATTGTAATCAGTGATCACGCCCCTGTCTTTATGTCTATAAACACTGAAACATATGCCAAAACTTCAACTACATGGCGCTTCAATACATCAATGTTAGAAGACCCCAACTTTACAACTCTTAAAAGTCAAGAGTGGGTTTTTTTTGGGAAAAGGGCCTTCAACACCCCCCCCCTTTTTTTGTGGGGGGAAAAGGGGAGGGGGGAAAAAAAGAAATATAATAACGTATCTTACTGAAAAAAAAAAAAATAATACTCTTATCATATAGGAAAAAACAGCAACAACAATTGGAAAATACATTAGAACAAAAAATCTAAAAATTAACAAATGAAATATCCCACCATCCCAGTGAACCAAGACAAAAGGAATTAAAAGAACTTGATGATATTATACAGAATTTCAAATCCAGCAACTGAAATATAATGGTTTTCAGTACAGTAATAAAGTAAACAGTAAATATTTAGCAAATCTACTCCAACACAAGAAAGAGAAATCAATCACCCCAGCCATCTTGGATTCCACCGGAAACATTAATCAAAACCCACAGGATATAAACAACATATTTTGGAATTTCTACAGCAACCTCTATTCCCCTACTCATCAACCTACACAATCAGAAATCGATACCTTCTTAAACAGTGTGACATTACCAAAATTAACTGCAGAACAAACCAACATTCTAGACGAACCGCACAGCCTCAATGAACTTACCATTAAGCCCTCAATAAAATTCCTAGTGACAAATCTCCCGGACCAGATGGACTGCCAGCTGAATTCTACAAACACTTTTGGGACATATTATCACCATTATTCAACAGAGTAATCATTGAAATAAAAACTTCCTCCACCATACCCACACACATGAATACAGCAGCCATGAAATTACTGTTAAAACCCAACAAAGACCCATCTCACCCCCCGACCTCTCACTATTGAATACTGACTTGAAAATTATCACCAAATCACTAGCAACCAGAATAGAAACAGTCACTTCCACACTCATTCATCCAGATCAGACAGGCTTCATAAAAGATAGACACGCTACAGATAATGTACGCAGACTTTTCAACCTATTCAATATATCACAAGAAACACAACAGAAAACCATTATCATCTCACTTGATGCAGAAAAAGCTTTCGATAGTGTAAACTGGTCATTTTTATTCAATACACTTCACAGGTTTGGGTTTGAGAGTCATTCATCCACTGGATTAAAACACTGTACAGATCACCCAGGGCCCCCATTACCACTAACGGAATCACATCACAGAGCTTCACATTGCATCAGGGCACCAGACAGGGATGCCCTCTCTCACCTTCCCTCTTTGCCATTTTCATTGAACCACTTGCAGCAGCAATACGAAAAAACAGCATAATCAAAAGGAATTCAGATAGCCAACGTACAACACAAAATGAGTTTATATGCAGTTGATCTTTTACTTTATTTACAGAACCCACACGTATCACTTAAAGAAACTTTCAATATCATCAACAGATTCTCCCATGTCTCGCATTACACTATCAACTGGAACAAATCAATCTTACTACCCCTCTCAGATGACGCATGGGATTTTGGAGCTCAGGACACTTCCCTCCACCTTCACACAGGCAACATCAGTAACTAAGGATTCAGATTTCCCCCAAGCTATCAGAACTTTTCACCCTCAACTATACTCCCCTTCTCAGGAAAATCAAAGACGAATATAAACGCTGGTCTAAACACCCACTCACACTCATTGGAAGAATAGCTGCAGTTGAAATGAAAACTTTACCCCAGATTAAGTACCTTTTTTTCTATGATCCCCATCACTCCTACAGACAAATGGTTCAAAACTCTCAATTCATTAACAACACAATTTTATTGGAAAAACAAAAAAACGAGAATATCACTCTCAACACTTCAAAATAAAAAATCATATGGTGGGCTTGAGGCACCAAACTTCTATCACTACTTCCTGGCAAATCAATTACAGTACATGGTTAAATGGATCTGTACAAAAGACCGTCTATCAGGACTGATTGTGGGTGCATGTCGGGGGGTAGCGCGGACACGCGCCTTACACCGCGAGCGGGTGCGCGCGCCACACGGAGAGAAAAGTGGGAGAAAGAAAAAAAAAGACTGTGTGCGTCTGGAGGATAATCAGTTGAGCTCGCGTGTGTGCGTCTTTGTTGCATTGGTCTATAGTTCCTGTAAATTTAAGTAAGTGAGCTGGTAATTTTGATGTTTGTGTTATTCACCTGTTAGCTAGTTTGCACGTGGCTGTTGATTTATAATGCATATTGTTGGAAGCCCTTGCTCACGTTTGTATTTAGCTGCATTATCGTATTATTATTGTATTGTATTATGCTGCAGTAGTTACATTGCATTGATATAGTGTGATTAATAGTGGGTTTGTTGTTATTGTCTGCTAGCCTATATGTATACTTCATATGCATTGTGTATGGTAGCCTTCACAATGTTATTTGTTTTTTGCAGAACCACACACATACAAACACACAGCCATAGCAGAGCTACCCACGCCCATGTTTGTACTGTTGCTTTATGTAATAAAGCGTCAAAAGAGATAAGTTGTCTCCGTCCGTGTTCTAACAGACACACCTGGGGCGAAGTTGGAAACTAGAATCAGCTTAAATACAGTCCTAAAATAGTCCTCAGTAACAGGATCAATATACATAAGCACAATTACCCGTGGCTGGAACTGGAACAAAACCAATGTACAAACATCCCAATTGCAGATCTCCCCTTCCTCTCACAATCAATCAAGAAATCCAACTTCTGCCAACGCATTACCATCTATTTAACAGTGACAGCCTGGTGGAAAACAAACCAAATCACAAAATCATCACTAGAATTAAACAAGTTCACACCACTCTGGCACAATCCAGTGTTCATGTTACAGAACAAACCTTTTTGCTTCTCCATATGGGCACAAAAAGGAATCACACATCTTCACCACCTATTTGAGAACAACCATTTCATGTCATTTAACACACTCACAGAGAAATATGGGGTTGGGAGAGAACAGTTCCTTCGATATCAACAACTTAGACTTAAAATAAAAGATAAAATCGGAATCACGAATAACACGTTACAACCCTCTCAGCTCACAGAAGAACTTATGAAAATTAATAACTTCAAAAAACTAACCTCCCGGCTATATACAATGATTTCCAACCTAAACACAACAATATCACTCCCAACAACCAAGTGGTAAGCTGATCTGGCCTTCTCTCCCACCCCTGATTACTGGGAACAAATCTGTAAGAATACCTTCTCCATGACTGCTAACACAAACCTGCAGCTTATACAATATAAAGTCACTCATAGCACTCACATCACCCAAAGTAAAATGTTAAAAATGGGCCTAGCAAACACAGGTATCTGTTCACAATGCACCTTAGGTAGCACAGACGATTATCTACATGCCATGTGGCTCTGTCGACCAGTTCGCTCTTTCTGGATCACGGTCACCGAGACACTGTCCACCACCCTGATCTACAGAATCCCATCATCTCCAACACTCTGTCTCCTTGGTGATCCACATCCCGCAAAAATTCAGGAATCCGTTGTTCATTTCTCTAGCTGTTGCTAAAAAAGTAGTCCTCCAAAACTGGAAATCAAAGAATTCTTGCCACATCAATCACTGGACAAATTTAATCTCAGAATACATCTCAATGGAAAAACACAATGCACACAGAAAGAAGCAAATGTCAGCCTTTGAAGATACCTGGTCCCCATTTCTAACGTTTCTAAATTCAACAAAAATATAACTACAAGCCGTGTATATTACCAGACATATTCCTCCCTCCTCCATTATGTAATACCCCGCCCTCCCTAGTACTTTTACATTATTTATATCATTTAATTATTCTAATTTCCCCATTTTTTTCCTTTTTTTTTCTTCCTTTTCATTATTTCTCCCTTACAGTTATCACTTTACTCATACACACGTACACACACTTGAAACACTATCCACACTTATGCATAACATGTTTTTCCAACTCCCTTCAAACACGGAAACCATGATCACCCAAATATGAATCGTAGATCATTTTACCCAGTTATTAATAATACATCCTGGTGTTTGTCAACTGTCCTGTCCAGTCCCGTCTTGTCAGTTCTGTTATTCTCTCACTTCCTTCTGTTGTTCTGTTTGTCACCTTGTGGCGTTTTGTGTTATGTGTTACACTTCGTACGTGGTGCTTTAAATCCCCCCTGCCCTTATATGGATCCAGGGTCTCACTAAAACAGGGTGAATGGTCACAGTGGGGCAACCGTTAATGCACTGAATGTAATTCTAAATGTGAATGTAACATACTGTGTATATAAAAAATATCGCTCTATAATAAAAATAAAGTAGTCCTCCGAAGAGGTAGGAAAAAAAAGAAAAAAAAGAATAATAATAGTTTTTTTTAACATCCAATGTCAATGTTTGTATGCGGTATGGCTAAAGGAAAGATTTTGTTTATGGGAAATAAAGCATGGTTAAGGTTAGGGTTAAACAAGTAAAACACTCGGTTAAGGTTGGGGAATGTGTGTGGTTACAGTTAAAAACGCAAACATTAACTCCTGGATTGTAACAGGAAGCAAACTCAGGTCCCCGTCACATGAAAGTCAGATGTAGTACAGACCTATTCAGCCTCCACCTAATTCAGACCTTCAGACTCTTGTTTCTGCCTAGCTACATAAAAGACACATACTGCAGTAGCACTGAATGTTGGCCGTAAACATACATTTTGGAGGAGTCATCCAATATGAACAGAATTCATAGGGACATTGGGCTAAAACCAGGGGTAAGCACTGGTGATTGCTAACAAGAGGAAGCCAGACTGCAGCCACACCACATTGAATTCACATGACCCCATTAAGCCTGGATGTTAGGCAGGCAATGCAAACATTAAAAAAATAGTAATAGTAATAATAATAATTATTATTAATCATGAATTCAGTATGTTTATAGTTGCTGGGCATTAAGGTGGTCAAGTGGTACCATAGTTTGAACCTTGATTCATTTATTGTGCCACAATAAAGGGATCAAAGTTATGTATTGTGTCAGAATTTCAGAATTGCTTCAGATGTGATTAATCACACCTCCTGTCATGCAGAGCCAAAGCTTTTTATACTAAAAAAAGATGCAGGTATTCAAAGGAACCACTTTGTCACAAAGGTTTATAGCGGTGCCTTCTAAGATAAGGTGACATCACATGTTGCTAAATAAAGACCTTATATTTTATATTACAAGGTAGAGCTGAATCAGCTCCAAAGAATTTTCATTTTATGTTGATTTTGGAGGCCCCTGTGTTTGTGTTATCTGATTATGTTATTTTATTAGGCTGTATGTTCTACTGTAGAGTCAGAATAAGTCCACTTATGAAATAAAGAAATCTGATAAGGGAGACAGTCACTGAGATACTAGGAACACTGGTATTGTACAATAATCATAAAAAGATTTCATACACAACAAAGCTACGTTGCTAAGGAGATGACCTTTTCCTCAACACATAAGGGCTGTTCATACACCAGCAATAAACTCTGAAGAAGCAATGCAAAAATCTAATTTTGTCAGGGAATCTTAAAAAAAAAAATCATTAAAAACCATAATATTCAGTTGAGCGTACTTGCTAAGTACCACAAAAAAAATATATGGAAAACTACTTCCACAACAACAAAAAGAGCTACATAGTCTGGAGAATATCACCTGAATAATTCTACACTTTCACTTTCAGTAGTTTCCATCGTATAATTACACTACTTGTTGCATTCCGAACATCAATTGATGAAGCGATGAATTAGGTAAACCAATGGGTGCATTTACACAACTATGTCTTGGGACTTGGGTTGGGTTATTCAAATTGTCTCATGTTGCTGATGAGTGACAATGGTAAGGAGTTTGGTTGGAGGTGGTGGAGGGGTCAAACAACACAGGATTTTTCACCCAGGAGACCGGGGTTTGTGTGTTGTGCTTAACTATACATCTTTTAACCTCACCCAAGATCTTTTCCTAACCTCAACTAAGTGCCGTTACCCAACACAATAAACACAAATCACATTACAGCCAAAGCCACAAGATGTATGGAAATGTTGCTCATTTACACAGAATTGTCACAACCTGGCTCAAAAGTATGTGACCAAAAAGGGAGACCACCCAGTCTGCAAATATTGATAAATGTTTTAATTAAGTCATTTAAATAATATGGTGTGTTTCAGCCGGTCAGTATACGCCATGTCTGTGTGAGTGAGTGGTGAGGAGTGTCTGTATGTGTGGGGGGGAATGTAAAACACAAATTGAAAGTTGACAGTTCTGATTTATAGCCTCCTGAGCCCAGCCTGCTTTGGTATGCTACATCTGTGACGAGGTCTCAGCTCCACCCTTCAATTCCCTGGAACAGAGGGGAAAACACTGCCGACAAGGAAGGGCAAGATAGGGCCGAACCCGACGCTATCATAAATGAAACATGAAAGAAGCCACTGGCAAGTGGACCCACCTTCTGTTTAAAGATTAGACAGGAAGTCAAAGGTTATTTCCTTTAACCCTTGTGTTGTTTTCCATTCGACCATGCATCATGAAAAACACTTTTTCTGACGTTTTTGTCTCTTTTTTGACACTTTTGGTGCTTTTTTCAATGTTTTTGTTGCTATTTGTATTTTTTTTACGTTTAACATTTTTTTCACTTTTTTTTACATCAACTTATTACCACTAGTTTTACACTTATTTGGGGAATTTATGGTCAATAAACGTCATTTATAGGAAATGATACCTAATTCTTGAATTAAAAAAGCAGAAATTATGAATTATTTAGACTCATTAAGTGAAGGATAATTCTGACAGAAGGGTCAATGTTCAGTCGGGATACTGTTTCAAAACATTTCAAATTTTTCAAATGCAAAAAAATTGAATAAAACACCCAAACTTCAATGAAAGTAGAGATCGGATCTTTCGTTGTACTTGTGAAGCATGTTGTATGGAATCATCTGTGTTATCTTTGGGTAAACAAAATTAGGTAGTTAAAAAGAAACCCATATTTCTGATATAGAAATTTAGAAAACGGGTCAAATTTGACCAGAAGACAACACAAGGGATAATACTGAAAGGAGCCACTAAGCGTCCAGTCATTTCCCCGCTTCCCAGTCACTGTCTATGTAAGTAGCCGGGTAGTCTATCCACAAGTTTCCGACGTCCCAAGATGCTTTGCCTCAAAAGTGGGCGCGACTTCCGGTTCAATCTTTGTTTGAACTAAACAAGTGGGAAGTGTCACTCATTTATTTAAAGCAACACTAGAGCACTTTTCCCGCTTCGGTCCCCCTACAGGTTGGAAGAGGAATTGTCCATTACTGCTGTCGTAATGTCTCATTATGTCTCATTCAAACTACAGATCCGCTACCCGATCTGGTAAACTTGCATAATGTAATGTAATGTATAATTCCGCTTCCAAACTGTAGGGGTACCGAAGCGGGAAAAGTGCTCTCGTGTTGCTTTAAGAAATACAGATCCAAACTTGCTAACGATGTGGGAAAACAACCACAACAAGCTTAAAAAGGGTGAAAACATCAGTACCTTTACCCTCTGCGGTAGACGGTTGGGAGGATGACGTAAAGAAGTGACCTCGTATCACTTACGGTAGCATTTTTTAGCTATTTTGTTGCTTCAGTAGCCTGTGATGGTACAGCGATGAGCAATTTGAAAAGCTCAGAGGCATATAAATATCTTCACAGTGATAAAGTCGGTTGGGTGTTATTTAAGGATGTCAGAAACGACCTTGTTTATCTAAAAGCAGACATTGAGCCGAGCCAGAGACTACACGTAGCACATCATAAGGCTTGGGTGCTAGCATCAGTGACAGGTGAAGTACAGACAGCAGGTTGTTCATGTATGGCAGGGCCAGGACGCTCTTGTAGTCATGCAGCAGCACTTTTGTGGAAGGCCAGTAAAGTATGGACTATTAGGGGCACGGACATTGTTTGTATTGTGATATTATCGATAATAAATGTTACTTTACTAAACTGAAATGTTTTACTGTGTGTCATTCATGTTCTGCATATGTTGTTTCACAGTAGCCTTCAGTCAAAATCTTGATTCTAAGATTGTAGGATGATAAGAGTTAATTTCATTGGATTTAGGTTGAAAATGCCCATGTCTTGCAGGGCAAGACAGGGATGGCAAGCACTGATAAAAAAAAAAGGTTAAGTACATTCATTTTAACCATCACAGACCATGCCACATATATCCAGGCCCATCAAGTTATGTAACGTGAGGGATCGATATGTGGTGGTTGTATCACCCTAAATAAGAAGAAACAGCTGGATGGGGACGGATAACTTTGTTAAGCAGCACTTTACTGTATTCACACTTCATCAGCTCCACAACACTTCCTCGTTTCACTTAGTCATATGCAGCAGAACTAATTAAAAATGTAAATATGCAAGTACTGACTGTTTAAACACCAATATGTAAATAGTTACCTGTATAAACATTGTAAATACATCTTTTAGTAAATTAACTCAATTACTCCGCTCTGATCACCAACAGCTGTTTGCTGTCAGCGCAGCCGCCGCCTTTCTCTCAATCGCACACACTAGTATTCAGTTAATAAAAATAGCAATACCATACTGTGAAAGTACTTGAAAACAACATATACAGTACATATATATAGATATAGATTCCTGCATTCAAAACCTTACGTAAGAATATGAACTGCAAAATCTATTCATCTAAAGTGTACAAATTAAAGGTATTCATTGTTGTGTTCACACCTCTGCTTGTACTTATTTACACGCCACTACTTGTGTTTAGTCATGTTGACTGCTATTGTGTCCATTTGCTTGAAATACCGTAAGCTCCCCTCGCAGATTTACAAGTCCTGCACATATTTTGTCGATTTTAGTGGCAAAATTAATAGGCACAGTTTGTGAGAGGATCTTGTACACCAAGACGCCTGATAGCTTGCTCAATGTGTATGCAGACATCAGCAATGCACCTTCTGCAAGTGACCTGCTCATTTGTCAGCTGGCTTTTCTTACGAATAATGGCTGGCCCGATCAAACAAACTTTCCGTTCCTCTAGCAAATCCCTGATGGTGAAGCCACGGTCTCCCATCACCTCATCTCCAGTACGCAAATGGTCGAGAAACCCAGAGTTCTGTGTGATGAATCTATTGCTACGTTTGCCACCATAAGATTCTGAAATGTACATAACAATTCCAGATGGAGCAGTTGCTACTAGATTCTTGACGGTATTGCTGGCATAGTAGTGAGTGTAAGATTCAGTTCGTGAGTCTAGATTTTTAGCCTTCTGCAGGACACTTTCTGTGCAGTCAATTATGCAAGTTGTGTTTGGAAAACTGTCCATAAAAACCTGCGGCAAAGTGGCCTTTATTGTTTCACGAGGCAGCCATGGAATGAGATCCTGGGTGTGCTCGGCAATCACATCTATCCAGAATTTCAGTGTTTTACTGACTTGACCAGGTGACATTTTAAAGCGTTTTGCTAAATCCGCTATAACAAAGTGCTCTCTAAGCTTCATACATTTTTTGGAAATGTTTATTATTATATATGTTAAGGAGGATAACCCCCCTAGTTTTTGAGGGGGTCCTCGAGACATAAGACAAAGACAACACAGCACATGTACATTCACACTCACTAAAGCTCTCCCTCACATCTACCACTCTTTTTGTAGACGTTTGTCACAGTGATGAAGGGATATTCAGTGTGTCTCAATCTATAGCTGGGTCTATATGGAATTAAACATTCCTTCAATTAAGGAGGATAATCAGAGTAAAAACATTTAAAAAATAACCTGGTACCAGTGATACTGTCTTCTGGCTTTTGGTGATAAGTTCAATGAGTCATACATTACACAGTGGTGAGTAGTAAAAGGACATCTCAGCACAAATCTGCATATATTATTGAAAGCAACATTTAATGGTTTCAGATTTGATTCTGATGTGTTTTTATAGACATCTGCATAGTCTAATATAGGAAATATTAAAGGTCCTATGACATTCTGCTTTTTGGATGCTTTTATACAGGCCTCAGGTCCCCTGACACTGTATCTGAAGTCTCTTTCCCGAAAATCAGCCTTGGTGCAGAATTACAGCCACTAGAGCTGGTCCCACAATGAGCTTTACTTAGGACGTGCCATTTCTGTGTCTGTAGCTTTAAATGATATTGAAGAGGAGAGAGGGGGGGCAAGGTGGAGGGTGGGGGTGTGGCCTTGACCAATTGTCATGCTTCGCTCGTTTGCAAGCCATGATGTCTCTCTCTTTCTCATGGGCGGGCCATATTCTCTGGGCGGGCAAAGCAGAGAAAGGGGAGGTAACCTTTCCCCTTATGACGTCATAAAGGGAAGATTCCAGATCGGCCCATCTGAGCTTTCATTTTCTCAAAGGCAGAGCAGGATACCCAGGGCTCGGTTTACACCTATCACCATTTCTAGCCACTGGGGGACCATAGGCAGGCTTGGGAAACTCATATTAATGTTACAAAACCTCAAAGTGAAATTTTCATGCCATGGGACCTTTAACTATATCAATGTCAACAGGATTTGGTCCTCTTCTGGTAATGCTGATGATTTGGGGGCAAAACGTTGCAAGCACGACCCAAGTGTTTTAAATTCAAGTAGCGGAAACCCTGTGTACAGCAAACAGTCTGTATCATCTTTCAATGTAACATCTGCAACAGGCAGCGACCTCTCAGAGGATGGTGCAGTTGTCTAACCACATGTGATAGTAGGTCTTTTTGAGTAGGTGTGGTCCTCCATTGCTGGGTCTGACCACTGTGTTTGGGCATCATGGAAGGTCTGTGATATAGGGCCTGGCTCCCTATGTTACAACATGAGATTTATAACTGCAGTAGTATCAGTTCAGGCATATGGAAAGTACATAAGGATAGGCCTGTCACGATAACAAATTTTGCTGGACGATAAATAAATAAAATGGATGTAAATAAAATTGCACTTCAAAAAATATTAAACATTAGGCTCAGACATGAAGAGTGATACATTCCTTAACAGGCAAAACTGCCAGTTAGGACCTTTGTAAACAAAAAGTGCAAAAGAGGTGAAGCAAATGCCTCAACAGTCCATATGCAAAAAGCTTTTTAAAAATAATTTCTCCAGCATAAAGCTTTGTTCAAATAAAGTGAAAGTGAATTGCAGTCTATGTCCACAGCAGGGTGTGCACCAAAAGAGAGGAGGGTTCACTCCTCGTTACGCTAAGGAACCGAGAGGGGTCATCGATGCCCCGGAGTGGTCATCCAGTCTCTTTGGTAGAGAGAGAGAAGAGAGAGAGAGACGAGGAAAACAAACAAGCATGCAAATGGGAATGATCGTGGCCGGAAAGATTATTGAGCTCATTTTTATTTATCATGCGATTAATTGATTTATGGCATATCGCGACAGGCCTACATAAGGATTTACTCAAATGAAATGTACAAATTTGAACCATAGTATTTAAATAAATTGATATGCATGTTTAGATAGTGATATTATTGGTGAAGTACACAGAAAAGCATAGCAAGAACTATTAACGTTACTACGTTACTAATGTGACTATTATTTGCCACTGTTCATCACACCCCCAACCGGCCCCGTCAGACACCGCCCACCAAGAGTCTGGGTCTGTCTGGGGTTTCTGCCTAAAAGGGAGTTTTTCCTGTCGCAATAGCTACTGCTAATGCTTGTTCTTGAGGGAATTACTGTAATTGTTGGGGCTTTGTAAATTATAGAGTGTGGTCTAGACCTACTCTATCTGTAAAGTGTCTCGAGATAACTTGTGTTATGATTTGATACTATAAATAAAATTGAATTGAATACTTTTAAAAACATTAACGTGTCTGTGCCTTATTTGTTGCTGTTCTCATACTTTTCTCCACTGCAAAATAAGCACTCTGGCTTAGCTACATCTAGACACATGGACTGCGTCTAATAATCTCAAAATAGATATTCTGTAAATGTTAACTAAAAGAAGGAACGAAATTAGCACCTGCCACAGTGTGCCAAGTGCAGGATAAAACTTTGTGCTAGGTAGACAGTTTTTTTTCAAGAACAGTTAAGGTATTTAAAAAACAAAAAAAACGGTATAAACAAAACTAACAAGCTAGTGGACCTACCTGTTGACATGTCGAGTCCTGGGTCGGCGTCTCTTCTCTGGTGGCTTCTCGTGACCGAGAATAAGCGTTGGGTACGGGTTATTCTGTGTTGGCTTCTTGTCAACCAAGTACTCTGGACGAAATACACACGACGATACGCTGGTAAGAGTAAATGAGGTTTAACCATGTATCCAGCTAATTTAAATAGCTCACGTTACTGTATTGTGTCAACAGTCGTCAACTTCATTTAATATTGTATGTGGAATTTTCTTTTGCGGGGTGCAAATGTTCCACCAAAACTAGTTCCTTCCAAAGACTATTTAGCAGAGCCACCGTCACTGCGTCTGGAGCTTATCACGATTGTGATTGGTTTAAAGAAATGCAAACAAACCGGAGCAGTTTTTTCTCCTATCCTACAATGTATGTATATCAACAGATGTGGGGAAGGCAGGCTCTCTGATCTTCTGCTGCTATCCACTACGGGTGACATCCCAGTTAACCCAAACAAACAAGCTCATTGATAAATACATATGCATGGCCAAAAGAAGAATTATACTGTGATTCAACCACCCTGACTATCCCCTTAAGTTTCTCAATATAGCCTCATCATCAAGTGTGTCTTTCTGGGTGCTCATGCCCCACAACCAAGAGCTGATTTTTATAGTTACTGCCCCTGCCCCTCAAACAGTCCGGCAGCCTAAGTCATTAAACAATAGCAACAAAAACTATAGCTTCCTGAAACTAATAGTTCGCTAAACCCCTTTCCATGCACAATTTCCCTGTGTAATTGTGTATTACACTTCTGGTGAGTTACAGCAACGGAGGAGGACTGAAATACACACACAAAAACACACACACACAGACACACACACACACACACACACACAAGAGTCCGCTTTTCCCAATTCCCGAATTTGTAACTCCTCAAACACTTGATCCTCCGGCTTGTGACCCGGAAATCATTCTCAGCGTGTCACGTTGAAGGACGTCCCAATTCCTAAAATGATCATGGAGGGGGTGAGGATGGAGACTCCCCAGAGGAGCTATAATCGAGGATACACCGATGTATCCTCTGCAGAAGTCTTTTCATCCGTGGCATGTAAACAAAGAGTCATGACTATGAGTTATATCTGTGGCCCCGTGGTTAATCCATGCATCTGGCTCGGATATTATAAATTAACATTCTGATTAGGGTTGTAAAATCCGGGAATTTTCAAAGTTGGAAACTTTCCATGGCGGGAATATATGGGAATTAACGGCAATTAATGAGAATAAACGGGAATTAATGAGAAAAAAATGGATATTTGTAATATTGCTTGTTATAATACTGTTAGTCTATAACAGGGAACTTAAATGTAGTTGAAAAAAACATCTTGCAGCATAATCTTGGTTAAAACAACCTGATTTAATGCAACTTCAGTTGAATGTCCTCCCTATATTCGTCAATGACATGCACGCACGCAGTAATCAGCATAGGCTACTACATACTTGCCAACATTTAGTTTAATTTATTTCTTTTGGGGGGGGAGGGGGTAGTAATACATAACTTATTGCTATTAACCTATGTGTGTTAATTGTATAGCCCACTTGTTCTTGATAGGCTGGAAACAATAGACAGCGCTGATGGTTAGCTTAGCACGCATATAACCATATATACAGTATAACCATAGTAAATCAAAGGCAGCATGCTAGCTACCTTCATATGTTAGGTTAAAGGTCAATGGTTTGGGCTACTACTTAGCCTACTGCAGGGCTATTGAGGCCACATCCACTGCACAGATCATTTCTAGAATCCAACAATAACTCAACATTTGTATTCACTGTATATGCCTGTCTGCTTATTACAAAACACAACGTTTATATTTATTTGTTTGCATAAGATGGAGTTTGTATAAATTACCCAACATTTACAGTTAATTCTCGTAAATTCCCATTAATTCCCATAATTTACATTAATTCCCATGACAGTTTCCAAATTGGAATGTTTCTAAAATTCCCCAGCTTAAGTTTCCATGGAAAGTTTCCGGAAATTTCCTGGAAGCAGGTGGGTGAATTAACCATAGACTGTATAATATTAATGGACAACGCATCCGTTTCAGCAGAGTGCTGCAAATGCGGAAGTGCCTTAAACCTGCATTCTAGCTGAATTCCAGCAGGGGGCGACACGTGCGGTTGCAAAAAGAGGTCGGTTTCTGTAGAAGTCTATGAGAAAGTGACCCACTTCTCACTTGATTTATTACCTCAGTAAACATTTTCATAATGAGTTATGGTCTCAATCGCTAGTTTCAAGTCTTCTGCAACACAGAATGATGTTAATTTTTTGAATTATGGTCTCGTTGATTTTAAAATCTGCGATAAAGCAGGGGGTGTTTTAGGGCGTGGCTATGATGTGATTGCCAGTGAAAGTGTGTAATGTAACGTAGAGTGTAAGGGCACCTCCCTCACTCCTCCCTCTCATCTAAAATCGTCACATCTGCAAGCAGGATGACTGCGCCCGTAACGGCAAACTCGACGACTCATAGCAGATCTCCACAAACCAATGGGTGATGTCACAAATGCGCTGTCCATTAATATACAGTCTATGGAATTAACACCTAATTAACAAGGACTATATTATTAACGTCCTCTAAAATGTGAACATAGAGCAGTTGACGGACCCACAGCCTCATTTGAAGAAAGACACTCAGAGAAACAGCAACTTAGCTTCATTATGTTTAATTCAGAAGCTATACATGTTTAGTTGTTTTCTCTGTCTCAGTTGATTGACAGAACCAGGGGCGGATTGGCCATTGGGAATACCGGGAACAATCCCGAACGGCCGGTCCATTTCAGGCCGAACCGGCCAGTGGTCAATAAATTTTCGGCCCCTCCTAACTTGGACTGATCCTCGTTTTTCCTGACATCTGATCGGCTCAAACTTAAGGCACCAGAAATAGAGTTTACTTTCAGTCAGGTTTGATGATGTGAGGTAGGACAATTTTAGGTTTTTAGGAGTTTTAGGCCTGTATACCTGAGTTGTTTCTGTCTCCAAATTTTTGATTTGATAAGCTAAATGTTTTTATTTTCTATTGTTGCACAAATACACTCTCATCAGGAGGAGAGAGGAGGAGGAGGAGCAGCAGGAGAGAGGAGGAAGAGGAGCAGCCGCAGGAGAGAAGAGGAGGATGAGGAGGAGCAGCAGGAGAAAAGAGGAGGAGGAGCAGTAGAAGAGAAGAGGAGGAGGAGCAGCAGGAGAGAAGAGGAGGAGGAGGAGGAGGAGCAGTAGGAGAGAAGAGGAGGAGCAGCAGGAGGAGAGAGGAGGAGGAGAAGCAAGAGGAGGAGGAGGAGGAGGAGGAGGAAACAGGTAGAGGGGCAGTGTGCAGGGCTGGGTAGGCAATCATATTAGGCATATCAATCAATCAGATATTTACATATAGGATAAAATGCCAGTGGTTCCACATACTAGATAATAACTTGACTGAAGCACAGATTGAATTAGAAAATGTTTTATTCTTAGTTATATATTTAGTTATATATTTATAACTGATGTTCTTCTCATGCATATGATATGTAGCTGCACAATCAGTAAGCAGAGGCAGGGTCCATCACAGGGGAAGCTGAGCCAGGGAGCCAAGCTGAGAAAGTAAGGACACACGCACACACAAATCTCTCTTTTATGGGACTGCATTGTAGTTTTTGAGTATATGAGTGTGAGTATTTGTAACTATTTTATCACTCCAACTGACTGTGCACATGACATGCTGGTAGTTAGCAGTATACTGTGACTTATGTGTTCGAGATTAGGTTTTGCTGACCTGGTTGTGTTCAGTGCAGTGGTGACTTGCTTATACAACCTGAGGAGGCAGGTGTCATCCTAAAGTTTCTTGAAGGTCTTCAGCGTAATCTGATTCTCTTTATACCATAAAAACACTATTAGAATTAAAATAACGGCAAAAAATCCTTCTGCTCATGCACCAAGGGCACTCGCGTAAAAGGCCTCTCCATCTTAAAGTCCCGGGCTGAATTTCAGTCCCAGTACGGCCCTGGACAGAACTGTTTTGTGTGTCCATGTTTGGGGGTGTTTTTGGGGGGGAAGGTAACCTGCACATCACACGGAGAAGCCACATGCAGGGGGGTGGGAGGGCAGGGGTGGAGGAAGTCCCCCGGCAGTCTAAAACTATAACAGAATAACAGGGGGTGCAAGGCAAACCTGAGCCAGTTCTATAAGGTGCATAGATTCGGTGACAGCGACACAGGATATTTAACCTGTTTCAAGCCCTTTGAACCTGTAATTTTTTGTCACTAACAGACAAGTTCGCAAACTCTAACTTGAAGCACAAAAATGTATTTAAAAAAAAAAAAAAGAAAAGAAAGTTTTTTAGTATTATAATTTTTAGGTGGGCTGGGATGAAATTTAGGGGCTTGAGCCCCCCTAAAAAGGGTCTAAAATCGTCCATGGGTCAGGTTAATTAAGTCTACTGCTAACTTACAACACTTATAACATTACCGTCGCCAAAATATCCCCGCGAATCAAATCCATACTTCACCATTAACCGTCAAACCGCTAAACCTTGTATGGAAATGAACACCTCTGCTGAAGTGTTAAATTCATCAACGATCATATGACACAAGACAACGTCTCTCTCTCCCTCTCTGTGCGCATATGTTGCCAAATGATAACATTAGTTATCTCAACCAGAATAATTGAGAGCAGCCACAGTCTAAAGGTCAACAGTGAAAAGTACAGTATACTTTATAGAGCAATTTCTCCATTGACAATTTGAGTATAAGCCATAAAATCATAACCGTCGATGGTAGACTTAAAACCAGCTACGACATGACTAAGCAATTGTATATGCTCATATAGATGCTAAAAGTTCATGGGGCACCAACCATGTTTTGAGATACAGTACTTCATTACCCACAATCCTAAACAATCCCACAATGCCACAGTGATGCCTCTGATTGGTGGAACTTATGCTGGTGAGAAGGATGAGCTGTCGGTACCCGATCTGTGCTGCCTGCACGATCCGTCATGCGCATGCGTAAAATGATAATCCTGTTTTACGAGGATTTCGACACTGCATGAATCACGATCTGTTCCACACTTCTGCCGTTAGCCTCCACCAGGAAGCTAACGTTAGTTTAGCTAACAGCTAATTCGGCTAGCTGACAGCTGTTAATATATTTTACGATGATTTTCAGGTTTTATTTTGAGGGTCTTTTAAAGTTATTACATGCTGTCTCAGCTAGCGGTTAGCTAAATTAACGTTAGCTTCCTTTATTCAGTGGTGCGCGGTGGTTTATGGGATGAGTAGTTCCTTTGCTCGATAATGAAAATATGTACACAGTCTTGTACCTTTGACTTTTTGGGGATTTTCTGTTCGGATTTTCACACATGTTGTATGCTCATGAGTCACGTCGTAGCTGGTTAGCCTAAGGCATGGTCTAAAACTCTTTATACAGATTTTTCTAGACGTCAATGGGAGAAATGAATGGGAAATTTACTTCCGGAACCCAAGGTCTCTCGCAGGAGGAGGCGGACTGTTGAGCTCTATTCAGATTGCCTTTTTTCCAGATTAGAGCAATAGCCCCTCCAAATGTCTGTGCACGTCCCTGCTAAAGCCATCACTTTTACGCAGTATGACAGGGTGCTGCATCACAAACAAACAAGCAGTCACATATACTTATACAACGACCACAAAGTAATCAAAAACACAAATTAAACAATTATGAATCAACAGGCTTCCCCACAAATCCCAGCCAAGCTGCTGGGGCTCAACACACATGCCAGCACACATACACAGAGGCACAGCGGCCACTGACACCAGCAGCAACTATCTAAAGCAAGCAGTGATAGTTAGTAAAACCACTTGACTAAAAAAAAACATACCAAAAGCTGCTCATCATTTGAAGAAAATGTACATCCTCATTTCTTTCATTGACTAAAAAAACTCTAAACAAAGTTGAACTAACGTCGCTGCTACTGTTATGTGATGCTAGCTAGTTTTGCTTCAGTTGGCTAACTGGTCCGGAAAATGCCGACACGGCACCGGCCTGTCAAAGAATACGCCCAACAGGGCAAACACGAAATTTGATTGGCTAAAGAATATGACAATCGACAATATTGTCCCTATTTACTAAACAGCAGAGGGATTCACTCGAAATTCTGAAGGCCTCAGAGTAGATTTTCCCCCCCGGAGACAGCACAGAGGGGAAATCTGATTGGATAAACCGAGGGAGAGACTAGCAATGAAATTACGGTAGGGGAAAGTGGGGTGAGTTGTGCCAGTTTTTACTCAAAGTGACTTTAAAGTGAAGCCATGACAGTAATGCCTTCAACTTAAGGATGTACATATATTTCAGGAAATGGTGCATCCCTGAGAACAATAACTTTGGATCTGAAATAAATTGTTTCAGAAATATAGCTTTTGGGAAAAAAGTGGTCTCGTGGCACAGCTTGCCCCTGGTGCGGGGTAAGTTGTGCCTTTGGGGGAATACGTTGGGGTAAATTGTGCCAGTGATTTCTGAAGTACAGAACATTTTAATGTTATGAACTGTAATGCTATATGGAAGCAAGACAAATGCAATACAAAATACAAAAAGGCTTTGGCAATAGATGCCTGTTTACATACATAGAACGCTGTCTGTCAATTATGTAACATATAAGAATAAAGTGACTAGGTAATTTCTAAACATCCTATTGTGACTTATGCCACTTAAAAACTTAATAAAACTTCTCTTTAATAACAGTGCAAACTCAAAACTGAAATCAGTGTTAGCTAAATTAAACAAATGGCAGGTAGGCCTGACTCAAACACTGACAAGGCATGCCCATCTCCTCACTTGTCCAGATTATCCCCTATGAGTATGTAGGTCTAGGTGGTCTGGATCTGGCCTACTACTTAACATCCCTCTTGTCAATGTTGCAGGGGAATATAAACTTCTGCTCCCTTCTGGCTGTACCACCAAGTTTTTGGGGTGTGGGTAGTTTCTTGAGCACATCACCTCTAGGGATGACTCCTTCATCACTGGCACAACTTAACCCAGGCCCTTTGGCACAAATCACCCCTGACCCACAAGTTTGAAAAACTAGCATGATCCAGCAGTTAAGAGCTAACATCATGCTAACTCTATAGACTCATTGTGTAGCCTGCTAAAGCACTAAAACATGTGTGAAATGTTTTCAAACTATAATTGTCTATAATTGTTCAGACACTACAATCAAAAAACCTTAATCATACAAATTTTACTTTGAAAGGAAAAAAACAGTTTTTTGAGCTAAAATGTGCTTACTTCTCATGCCATGTGTCTCCCTTCTTTGGAGGATGAGTAAAATGGATGGCTTTTCAAAATGATGTGGTCACATGACCAATTTATTCTATGGTTTTCCAAAAACAAGGGGTGGATCTACAGGATCACCCCACTCTCCCCTAATAGACTCAGAAACGGACTTTGTAAAATACATATGAAATTAAATAGGCTATATATTTTCGAAATGAACATACAAATATATATATATAATTATAACGGCTTCCACCACTGCAGTTAAATACTGCAGCGCTGATGAGGGAAAGAGGAAACACGGCCGTATTTATCAAGCTTTTTAAAGTGCCATTTTTGTCTTATGTGCTGAGGATTCATGAAATGTACTCCTACTTTCAAACTTAAGTATAAAAGCAAGTTATCAAATTTCTTGAAGCTAAGAATCACTCTAACTCTCCCAGTTATTTAAAACAGCTCCAGAGGTCTCTCCAGTGGTTAGGAGTTGGCATGAAGAGACAGAGACAGAAACATGTGCCAATCTTTCAGGAGAGGAGGAATGTTTTTGAAATGTTTGATGACGAGCAGTTAATCACACGGTATCGTTTGGACAGAGCAGGCATAATATATCATAAAATCTAGGCTATATGTAACATTTTTATTTAAAACATGGTGGAAAACATGTATATCTTTCATTTCCAATGTGTATATCATAATGTATTCTCTTCAAAATTCTTTATTGTCAAATGTGTGTCTCAGGTGGAAAACTCTGAGGCCATCTGGTGGACAGGTAGAGGATGGCAACGCAGGGGCCCTGGGGAAGGGAGAATGTGGCTGAAGAAAGGCAGAATGAGGAAAGCAGGACTGTGTGTGTGTGTGTGTGTGTGTGTGTGTGTGTGTGTGTGTGTGTGTGTGTGTGTGTGTGTGTGTGTGTGTGTGCGTGCGTGTGTGTGTGTGTGTGTGTGTGTGTGTGTGTGTGTGTGTGTGTGCGTGCGTGTGAGAGACCCAGAGTCAAATGATGATCAGGACCATCTCTGTGCATCCATTACAGAAATACTAGTCTTTATACTAGTCTAATATATCATCAGTACTTATATTTCTATTCTATTCTTTTATTTTCATATGTTATTCCTTTTAGGGTGACTTTCAAACATCTTTCCAGGGACTACAGATGAAAAGATTTGCCTTTTGGCTAATTCTGATGCATCCAATGATGTTTATTAGTGTGCACTTTGCCTGTTGAAAGCCAATACATAAATTCATGTAAAACGTAAATTATAGAGTGTGGTCTAGACCTACTCTATCTGTAAAGTGTCTTGAGATAACTCTTGTTATGATTTGATACTATAAATAAAATTGAATTGAATTGAATTGAACACATTAAGCTAAAATGACTCAGTCTGGGACAGAAAATGATTCATTTCCAATAAAATAATTTATTTCAACTAGTAGTGCAAAAATCACAATACATTCAGTCCTCTCCTGCCTCCGATCTTAATCATCATAGGCTGAAAGCATCTGTGCTTACTCGACAAACTCAAAACTTCAGATTTCAAACAAATCTGGTCCTTAGTTCAGTACATATAACTGCCCATTTACCAAAGTTATCCCAATGCCAGAATCTCTCTTCACTGCTCCAGTCAGAGGCAAAGGTGCTCATTCCCCGGACTTTGCCCCGTAATTCAAGAAAAATTTCTGTTAGAAACTATTTAAAACTCTCTCATACAAAGCTAGTTAGTGAACTTCTGAAAACATTGGGGAAAAAAGGACAAAAATGTCATAAAAAGCAACAAACGTAAAAGAAAAGAAAAAAGTGACAACGTGGTCTTAATCTCCCAAAACTAATCATATTTGTTGAAAGGGGACAAATCTCCCTCTTCTAAATATTGGGGGGGGACATATCCCTTGCACACCCCCGATACCCCCCTGCCTATGTGTGTGACATCATTATCAACTGTAGGTCGCTGACTTTTAGGTGCCCCAGTAATTCAAGCTCACTACCAACTGATCTAGGGAGCAGTTGGAGAAACAGCCATTCAAAGTACCTCTGTGCTACTAAGGTACATGTGAAATCTCCACCGGGAGGGGGGGGGGTGTTTCGTGCCCTACGTGTGTGTAAATATTAGCACAACCTCTCACGATCATGCATTCCATCATGCTTCACAAATGACCACAGAGATGAATCAATACCTTTTTGAACTGAAGCTACACAAAGGTAACATTTATGACAGGGCTATTCGACTCATAGAAAATGTATTTATGTTTCCACTTTGGTGTGCTCTCAGTTTAATAAATAAATAAATCAAGCAATAAAATAAAATATATATCTTAAAATACAGGTATAAACAGGGTGCGATTTGTGAAGAAAGCAGAGTTGTTTTTGTTTTTTATCATGCACAGCAAAACAAAACATGCAATAAATAAATCCCCCTTTCAATACCATAGATAGTGCCACTCGGCCGTCCATGCCAAAACACTTTTGCACTTCAATATCCAATGGAAAATAATCTCAAAATAAAATTGCACGACATAAACATAAAACACAAAGCTTTCAAGCTGGAGAGCGGAGTTCAATTCGCAGCGAAAACAAAAGACTTTCACCCAGGAAACTTCGTTCGTTCCTCGGGAGTGTTTTAACCACAATCTTTTTCCTAAACTTAACTAGTCTTTTTGGTGCCAGAACTTAACTGTCATTGCCGCATGACGCTCACTTTTTCGGGCCCCTGAAAGGACCATCATCTGGCGGCGCCTGTAGCCGGCTCACAGTCGTCCTGCAGAGACGAAGTTTAGTTTAAGCACCAGATTAAAGATTTTACGTTAAAACACTGGTTCCCAGGGCAACCTCTAGCTCACCCAGTGAGAGCGTGCGCCCCCATGTAGACTGAGTCCCCTGCAGCAGCACGGGTTCGAATCCAACCTGTGGCCCCTTTTCTGCATGTCATCCCCCCTGTCTCTCCCTTTCCTGTCTATCCACAGTCACTATTGAATAAAGGAAAAAGCCCCCCACCCCCAAAAAGCACCGGTTCCCTTGCACAGTACACCGGTTTCCTGGGTGAAAGTCTGCAAAGAAAACGCTCTGCTCCCCCAGCCCTGTGGTTTAGGACCAACCCATCTGCCCTGACCTTTTACATAAGACATTCTGTGCGCTGCTGTTTCCTAGAGAAGGCAGAGGTGTCTGCACTTTTTTGGTTCATAAAATTTACCTGAATTCACAAATATGTAGGATATTAATACAGACATTCCTGTACATTGCAACGTCTGCTGCGATCTATTATTATCAGCTGGAGCGTGCAATGCATGCTTGACGTCGCTGTTTGAAGAACGTTATCGCTCAGCAGTGTGGATGCTCACATCGTTATAGTTATAGTTATGGTTATAGTTATTGTTCTGTGCTTTAAAAACGTGGAATACATACAAATTAATGTGCCTTACTATTGGTAGCTATATGTACGAATGGTTCATGAGAACAACTTGAACAATTATACCTGCTGCATTTTATATCCATAAAAATGCGTTTATATTAGGCAGCAAAAAGAAATAAAACAAGTAGACATCATCATCAAGTTTTCAGTTCTCAGGCATCAAAGGATGTTGATCTCTTGACGATCTGAGGTCTGTTGATTATCATCTGTGGAAAGAAAGAAACAAAGAAAGAATTATTAAAATGAGATAAACAATGTGCTAAAAACAGCACTTAACCCCTGTGTTTCTGGAGATGTGCGCTGACAACCTGTTCTCACTCCCAACTCGTAAAATACTGACGCTTGGTCGGTGGCTCTCAGCATTGGATGCAGACCCAAAAATCACCCTTTACCTTCTGTACGACACGCAACGGGAAGAGCAGCAGCTTGACCGCGGCACTGTAAGATGACGTAGTATGAAGAGCGACAACGGTAGCGAGTAGTATGAAAGACGTAGGGAGGTTTGTTGGGGGGGGGGGATGGATGGGTCAAACAACACAGGACTTTGACCCAAGAGACCAGGGTTTTTGTCCCGTTCTTGTCCTGCGTCACACTGAAACATGCATTTTGAAACCCCACCAACGATCTTTTCCTAAACCAAACTGTCCCGTTCTTGTGCCCCGTGTCAGTTAAACGTACGTCCCGACCCAGAGCGTCACAAAGTGTCGCTAAGAGTCCCGACCAAGCGCATCTAAAGGCTGATTTATGGTTGTGCGGAGGCCACACGCAGAGCTTTCTCCGTAGCCTACGTAAGTGGCCTGAAGTTTATACTTGTGCGTTGGTGTGTGCGTCGATCTCTTTAAGAGAAAAGCAGGGCGGCATGTGTGTCTTAGTGGGGAGTGTGTGGTAGAGCGAGTGAGAGAGTGACGGTGATTAGCTTCGGAGCGAGTAGCGACTCTAGAGTCATAGTGAGAGAAACAAAGTGTCTCCTCTGTTCTTTCTGACCACGGTGGGAAATCTGGAGCAGGAGAAGTTAACTCTCCTTGATTTCATGTTGTTTATGGAGAAGGAGAACCAGGAAATGAGTCGGGGGAAATGCAACGTTACGTGCTTCGCCGCTACGTGTAGCGAGAGGTGCACGTCAGGCTACGGCATAGGGTCTGTGTCTCCATGGACCTACGTACGTAGCCACGGCGTAGATTTAACGCTAGGGATGCACGATATGAGGAAAATGTCAAATTGCGATAATTTTGACTGATGTTGCGATTGCGATATGATTCACAATATTGGAGGGAATGATCCATTTTTTGGATCATCATTCTCATTTTCATTGAAACACAAATAAAAATATACTATAGTCATGTAGTGTGATTTTTGCAAGAATCTGTACTAAACAAAGATGTTTTCCTTTAGTCTGTAGGATAGGATTTGTAGGCCCAGGATGTCTCTGCAGCACCACAATACTTAATTCAGAATGGTTAGACACATATATTGTGCCCCCTCTGTGATTTGGATATTGCACTAGTCCATATTGCGACACTTTTTGCGTCGCTTTTTGACGCAATGGGAGTGAGAATGTATTGGCACTGACCGGGTTTGTTGGAATGACTCTGTGGGGTATGCTGTCAGACCATGAGAATCCAGCATCAAAAGAGGGAGCGTTGTGACTGTGAGCCAACGGGCTCCACTGTCTGCTGTCAGTATCCAAAGATGGTTGGGTGAGCTGGTAGACAGGTGCAGGATGTACATAAACGTCTCTGTGGACGGCTGATGCTTCAGGTGCGAATGCAGGGTTTCCCAACCCTCCTAAAAATAGAACGACAAGGGTTTATTTACAAACATTTCACCAGAATAATTTCAGTATATGTTTGTACAATCATGCCAGGATGACCAAAACACAGATCAATACTGGCCTGCAAAGGCAGAGAACAGTAACTATGGAATCAAGTTTTAAAAATTTTTATTTAAAAAAAAGTAAAAAGGGTTTTAAGGTTTTCAGGCAGCTGGTGAACTGGCAGGCAGACAAAACGTTTTAATGCCCTCATTTGTTTTTTCATACTTTTTAGGCTGACTATTTTACCCCAGAAAATCATTGCCCCAGAACCTACATGATACCTGCAGATACTGCACTCTGCCTTTGCAATGCAAAGAGGGGAAATGCAGTAAGTACCAACAAAATGTGTTCCTTCTGCTTTATGATAAAAAAAGAAAGTAAAGAAACCCAATGTGATGTGTCCGTGTCAGTTTGTCTGACTACTATTAATATCAATATTGAAATATGTTAGAATATCGAAAATTACTTTACGATTGAATACATTTGAACATGTGATTTTTTTACCCTGTATACACAATTCCAAACTACAAATACAAAATTGTATCATTGCTTTTAAATGCAAAATGAAGTGTGTGTGTGTGTGTGTGTGTGTGTGTGTGTGTGTGTGTGTGTGTGTGTGTGTGTGTGTGTGTGTGTGTGTGTGTGTGTGTGTGTGTGTGTGCGTCGGCGTGCATGTGTGTGTGTTTAGTTTATAATATTTTACAAACTCACCAGCATCATATGTGCCAGTGACGCTGTTGGCTCTGGACCACTCAAAGTCTTCAGCCATCCACTGATTCACCTGTTTGTTTTTAATGTCTTTATTCCTGCAGACACAGAGGAACCAGTCATGTTTTTGTTATTTCAAAAGATGTGCAGTAAATATACTTGACCATAAAGAGGGGGGTTAACAAGAGAAACAGCTTTGGAATGATGGTACCATTATTGGCCAATGTCTTTTGCACCAACTGTCTTCTGCACAAACATATATATATATATATATATATATATATATATATATATATATATATACATAATGTATAGCGTGCAAATGAATGAACAAGAGATTGATTGTTGCTGTTTATGAGTTCCCTAAAATATAAAACTGTTTTCTAAACAGATATCAGGGTCAGCTAATGTCATTCAGTTGTGCAGTAGTGATACAGTAGTGCACAGAATCCCCATGGTTACCACACATTGATCGCTCCCCGTGTGAAAAGCCCTTCATGGTGTAATGTTTCATGATTTTTTTCCCAGGTTGGAAAAATGTTTTAACGAGCAACCAGTAGTTTCTGTGTACAGCTTACAGTGATTCCTTGCGTTTGCTGATCATCAGGTATGCAGTTAAGACTCCCAGAGACACCAACAGGCAAGCAAGGGTCACACTTAACCCTATGTAGAAAGCAGTCCTCACTATAGGGTAGCTACAGTCATTGCCCAAGTACCAAGTGGAATCCACATTTAGGCACCTGGAAAAAAGCAGACAGAAGCAGAGATCAAAAAGTGGATTCAAAGACTAAAAAAGTGAATTTAGAGCCTAAAAAAGTGGATTCAGAGACTAATGCACACTAAGACAAAAAAATGGATAGTTAAAAATCAATGACAGTAAAATGTTTAAAACAAAATAAGTATAAACACTAAAGCCATAGAAATTATAAGACACCAATAAAATAAGTATGAGTAATGATGGGACATCATGTGAAAACCAGACTGAATGAGTAGTTTAGTCTACATTTAAAGGTATCAATATTTCCAGCTCCCCTCAGATCCTCCAGCAGGCTGTTCCAACGTCTCGGTGCGTAGTGGAACAGCTAAAGAAGAAGAGCTGGAGGATCTGAGGGGCCCTTCTGGTTCCTAAACTAAAAGCATTCGTAAGAGGTAGTCCGGCTGTGTAGGGCCAGTGTAAAAATTGTATTAATTAACCCCTGCAATAACAGCACTGTCTGTACAGTATATAAAAATGAATATGGAATTCCCTAAAGAATAACTGGGAGAAAGACTAACGGTTGGAATGTATGACCCTTTTTGGATAAAGACGTTTGGGTTTATCCATACAACTCAACTCTAAATAATACACCATTTCTCAACTTGGACCAAACAAGTATTAGTGCAAGGAAGTTTGAATGTTTTGTTGACTTGGTAAAGTTCATACATCTACAATAAACCAAACTGAAAGTACTGTATTGTATTTATTATTAACTTTCAGTTCTTGGGCAAAATTAAAGAAACTGACTGATAATGTCAATTTTTGCTTATTAACCATCCTTAATATTTAACTGTTGGCTTCATTTAGCGGATGACTTTATTATACACATCTTTTTTAAAGCATTGAACTGAGAGCTCAATCAACTTACTGGCAAAGAGGTCCAGTGCTACTGAACAGTCTGCAGATTCCCTTATTGTAGCATGTTTTAGGGCGTGGATGTAGACTGTTGCATACAGTCACACACGTGATGGCTCCATCAACAAGCACAGGTTTGTAGTATTCAACAGCATCTGAATCGCCCACAACACTTTTACATACAGCTGGTGAGAAGAACACAGACATAAAGAGTTCAGAAAGTTAACTGTCAATTGTAGCTTTGCCAAATGTGCATTTACACTCAGTGGCTACAGTTTCTTCATGCCTTCAGAAACACCTCACATTTTTAAAGGCCTCCATTCAAATAGGTGCTTATCGTGCCATATAGCCATAGGGCCCTATCTTGCACTCAGCGCAATTGCCTTTGTACACCGACGCATGTATCATTCCTATTTTGCACCCGATGCACAGCGGACTTTTCCCTCCACAGATGCACGTCGGTAAATTAGGGAATGTATTACTTTGTGCTATTCTGCAGTTTTTACAAGAAAAAAAAAAAAAAAAAAACAATTCCGCCACTGACCAGGAAAAACCTGGTCTAAAGTCAGTGGCGCTAGTCTAAAGTCAGTAGCCGTTATTCAGATGCTATTTTAGGGCGCATGCTTGGCCATAATGTAGCGTGTGCACAACGCGCATACACTTCTCTCATCTACAGCAGTTCCCATTTTTGAAAACCATACATAATTACAAAGGAAAATATTACTGAAAATGCGCTTCATGTGTTTGGATAGATCAGGAGGCACTTACAGTCCTCAAAAAGTCGCAGCATTCTTTGTGGCTTGTTGTGTTTTACACATTTCCATGAATCATGGATGTGTTGATGACATAAATGAGGAAATATTAGAGGACTTAAGGAGACGTGATGTTGAACTACGGTGGGATTGGACACTCCGGCGGAATCTGGTCCGGGAGTAATGCGCGATGCGCTCCTGATGGAGCGGGTGGACGGAGATGGATTGGGGGGAAGAGGAAGGGGCACAACAGGTGCAGGTGGTATGTTTGGAGGCCCACGCTCCATTGCTGCAGCAATCCTCTCCAGACTTGAGGAGATGCGCCCGAGTGGCCGCAGCAACATCGCCACCCAGCCAAGACGGGCATTTATTACTTTGCCGCCGTCATAATAGCAATCCGCCATGGAACAAGCGCCCTGCTCTTAAAGGGAATGTGAGATGACGCTCTGATTGGTTTATTGCACGTTACGCCCAAACCACACCTAGCTACTTCAGACCAACCCATTTTAGATTTGCGTTGGGCGCAAGAGTCATTTATCCCGCCGGTAAAATAGCAACAGCGCCCGAGATCCGCCCACAAAGCTACTTGCGTTTTGCGTTTCATACTTGCGTTTCAGATCGTTAAAATAGGGCCCATAGTGTCATCGGTCATACAGTATGTTGTAGCAATGTTGTAGTCTATGTCCACGACGTTCCACGTCCAATATGAGTTTTCTGTTGCACGACTAAAACTACTTTTGAATGTACACATGTTCCACCAAATGAAATGTATAAACCTTTTTGGATAAAGACGTTTGAGTTTATTCATACAACTCAAGTTGAAGTTTGAATCTTTT
The DNA here is from genome assembly GCF_010015445.1 of Perca fluviatilis. Taxonomy (NCBI): domain Eukaryota; kingdom Metazoa; phylum Chordata; class Actinopteri; order Perciformes; family Percidae; genus Perca; species Perca fluviatilis. Next base: position 5,909,651 of record NC_053125.1, read on the forward strand.
GTTGACTTGGTTAAGTCTTGGTAAAGTCCATAAATCTAAAATAAATCAAACTGAATGTATTGTATTTATTCTTAACTTTTAGTTCTCGCCCCTAAAGCACTGAACTGAGAGCCAGAGGTCCAGTGTCGCTGACAACAAGTTCCTTCCAGAGTCTATTTTGCAGCGGCACCGTTGCTCCATTCGGTGCTTAGCGCCACTCAAGACGATTGTGATTGGTTTAAAGAAATGCCAATAAACCAGAGCATGTTTTTCTCTCATCCCAGAATGCTGTGTGGACTAGCCAGACCTTCCTCTGCAGCGCTTTGGAGGAAGGTCTGGCAAAGCGAGACTATAACAATGGTAATCCATCTTTACCACATCCTTTGTCTGATGCTTTAAATATTAGATCGCAGCAACATAATTCCTCCATATTTATGTTAGCAGGCTAGCAGGTGTACCTAAAGTGGCAACTTAGTGTATAGGCTATATTTTAATAAAGCACACACCCATACATCCAGACAGTTGTAATAAAAGCTTGAAAATGTTTCCTTTTTCAGTTCAGGTTTCAATGTTCTGTCTCCATACGTCTACCCCTAACAAATCTAATAAAGCAATTAACAGGGCTTTTAAGAAATTGTACTAATTAAATAAGCATGAAAATGTGAATGAGTCACAAAGCAAATTGGAGCATATGTTTGAGAAATGTTCAAGATTTGTAAAATGTATTAATCAGCTTGCTGTGTGTTTGTTTTAAAATCACACTGATGATGTTGATGAATGTCATGACACACGGTGCAGTAATACTTACATCCAATATCTGCCTCTTTTTTATTCACTACAGGCGTAGTTGATACATCGTAGGGACAATCTGAAAATTAAGAAGACGAAAGAAATACTTTGCATTATGCCAGCAGCCTATACCATAATGTATTTTTGTGGCATACAAAACATAGTTTTTGTTCAGAGGAAAAAGTTATAACATAAAGCTTACTACTTTAAGGCCTCATGCAATCAATCTCATGGTTTGCCAACAGTACATACTTTAGATAATTATGTATGTAAATATTGATTTTCTATCTTACCTGCTGTGCAGCCAACAAGCTGGCCAATAGCCTCATCAACTGCATGGAAGTCGATAACATATATTTCTTCTTGGCTGCTGTTGTTTGGGATCGCCAAAACCACGTCATGTGTAACACTAACACTGAGGCAGAAAGAATTTGTTATAAATTATTTTTAAACTATGTATGCTACCATTGTTTACCTGTATATTTGTATATACATAGCAAATGTCACATAGCATGTCCGTATAGATTAAGTCATTGTTTTGCAATCCCAAAAATGAACGTCAAGGATATAGCATCACGCAGGAGAAACAAAACAGGATACATGAAAGCATGAAACATAGACATGGATAGAACAAGGAAAAACAGAGAATGCAAAAAACACACAACCATGAGCAAACAACAGGGAAACATTAGCACAAAAACAGGCTGACAAGGATAGATGTGCTGGGCAGGACAACAGAGACACATGAGGTAATCACAAGAACAAAGAATTAAAAAACTGTCAAATGGTAAAATAAAATAAAGTAAAAGTCCAAAGGCCAACTGGCCTAGAGCAAAACTAGTGAAAAAAGGTGAACATCTGATGACAAATGGAGATAAAAGTATTGGCAGGCTACTTTAAAGAGGTGTTGCTAGCTTGTCTATTGACCTCTATTTAGTTTTCTCACTCTCAAAACTAATGAAGCCTATTTTAACTTTTTTGTTTGAATGTTTTTAACTGCTTTTTTAGTGTTTGAACTGCCTTGTTGATGAAATGTGTGGCTTAAATAAAACGGCCTGTATTAGTTTTTCTTCTACTTAGAATATATTATTTCTTACATAAGAGATACACTTTTAGATATTATCTCCATGTGTGAGATGACATCCGCAAAGTAAATATAACTGTCAAATACAGTGTAGTGGAGTAAATAGTACAATATTTGCCTCTGCGATGGGGTGGGCTATAAAGTAGCATAAAATATAAAATACTCAATTAAAGAACAAGTACCTCAAAATTGTATAGGACAGTACTTAAGTAAATGTACTTAGTTACATTCCAGCACTGATCAGAACTGTTTACTGGTGCGGGCGGTAGTACAACACACACCGGAGATGTTACATATTAGCAAACACAAACATTTCAAGCATCAGCTAAGTAACTTTTGGACACTTTTGTTCCTTGAAATAAACTGATCCGAAATAGCTAGATGATAGAAAATGATGCGTGTACTCTAGCAGTTACGCAAATATGTAATGACAGGTGTATTGCTCATGACCCCAAAAAGTGCAATGTAGAGTGCAAAGTTGTTTGGATGAGCGAGAAAGCTGTACACAGCAATTCAATAGGCCAAGCAATCGGCCCTTTCAGAATAGGCATGTTTTCAACTGGAACTGCACTAGTCCTTTTAAGGGTGAGATCAAACTGTCTCCTAAAAGTCATTGTGCAAGTGGAAAGTTTCCTTTCTGAAAATCCTTTTGCCAATTAACAAATCTTTCCATCTGAGGCTGCCAACATGCGAGAACAAGATTCCTGGTTCCCTAATCTATGCTGATATATTCAATGACTTTATGTGGACATTTTCAGTGGTGCAGTGCTCAAATTACCCTTTTGTTCTTGGTGTGATACTGTAGACAGCCATGGCTTCAATTGATAATCTCATCTGAAAAATAAAGATGAAACAATTGTTAATATCATATCTCTGATTCAATAATCAGAAAGGGGTTTGAATGGCTTTACCTCTTCCACAGTGTTAACTGAGAATCTGACCGTAGGGGGTCCACGGCTAAGAGAAAACAATAAGAGAGAAACTGTTGTATCACAAGCACTTAGAATTTAACAACCCTGTTATATTAAAACATTTTGTACAAACAAAATGTCTATTTCGGTGTTTAACAATGTAAAGCAGAATACAATGATGACTCCATGTTTTGAATAAATCACAGGTACATTACCTGACACTAGTTACCACCACTTCTTTAAAGTTTGGTATCTTCTTTGCTTTGTAATATCTTTCCATCTGAAATAGTCACACATTAGTCATATGAGATCATTTATCCTACTCAACATATCCTACTCTACATAAATTGTGTCAGTGCTGTTTGGAGTAGTATAAAACCCCAAAGTGGCCTTTTTCATTTTGGTTTTAATAATCCTTTACTATGATGTATTATCTCCTATCTTTGTCAATTCCCAAAAGCTAAAATCCAACTGTTTTGACTTATACTATTATCACTAAAATCTGAATTTTTGGACTTTCCGGAAAAGGTTATTTTAGAAACTTTTATGCATCACTAGCCTTGCCATTGTTTCAGCATGTTGCAATGGTTGCATCATATGGTTAGTTAATGTTCTGGCTACATGGCATACTCATTTTAGGTCATTAAAGTTGAGCTGAACATGTGTATCCAGAGAACAGTTTTGCAGACATATGACTGCTTGTTCAGCTAGTACGTTGGATAAATGCAGTATTGCCTCTCGTCTTTTCTCCAGTCACCACACAAGTAGTGGTGTAAAATCCTAAATGTTAATGTAAAGTCCTCAATTTTATAAAAACAAATGCAAATAGATGTGTTCAGTACCTACATGGCTATAAAACAGCATAACTCATCCATTTTTCCATTTACCTGGTTGATGAAGTTTCCAACAAAGTCTCTGTATTCAGGGGAATTTTTGTCTTCATATTTGTCTTTAAATTCCTGATTGATCACCACATTAACAATAACTGGCCTGTCGACGGTAACTGGCACAATAGTTGGTGGAAGAGATGTAGGTTTGGTAGATTGTGTGGTTGGTTGTGTAGTTGGTAAAGTAGTGGGTTGTTCGGTAGATAGGTCAGTTGGTGTTACAGTTGGTGTTTTGGTTGGTGTTTTGGTTGATTCAGATACTAAGGTGGTACCGGCAGGCTCAGATGTTGCTGTATCAGTAGAACCTGTAGGTTCATTTGGCGATGTGGTCTCTGCAGTCTGCGATGATACTGAAACAGTTGAACTGGTTGATTCAGATACTAAGGTGGTACCGGTACGTTCGGATGTTACTGTATCTGTAGAACCTGTAGATTCAGTTGGCAAAGTGTTCTCTGCAGTCTGTGATGTTACTGACTCAGTTGGACCTGTTGATTCAGATACTGAGGTGGAACCAGCAGGATCAGATGTTACTGAATCAGTTGAACTGGTTGATTCAGATGTTGACATGGTACCAGCAGGCTCAGATGTTGCTGTATCAGTAGAACCTGTAGGTTCATTTGGTGATGTGGACTCTGCAGTCTGTGATGTTACTGACTCAGTTGGACCTGTTGATTCAGATATTGACGTGGTACCAGCAGGCTCAGATGTTGCTGTATCAGTATAACCTGTAGGTTCATTTGGCAATGTGGTCTCTGCAGTCTGTGATGTTACTGACTCAGTTGGAACTGTTGATTCAGATACTAAGGTGGAACCAGCAGTCTGAGATGTTGCTGTATCAGTAGAACCTGTAGGTTCATTTGTCAATGTGGTCTCTGCAGTCTGTGATGTTACTGACTCAGTTGGAACTGTTGATTCAGATACTGAGGTGGAACCAGCAGGCTCAGATGTTGCTGTATCAGTAGAACCTGTAGGTTCATTTGTCAATGTGGTCTCTTCAGTCTGTGATGTTACAGACTCAGTTGGAACTGTTGATTCAGATACTGAGGTGGAACCAGCAGGCTCAGTTGTTGCTGTATCAGTAGAACCTGTAGGTTCATTTGTCAATGTGGTCTCTGCAGTCTGTGATGTTACCGACTCAGTTGGAACTGTTGATTCAGATACTGAGGTGGAACCAACAGGCTCAGATGTTGCTGTATCAGTAGAACCTGTAGGTTCATTTGTCAGTGTGGTCTCTGCAGTCTGTGATGTTACCGACTCAGTTCGAACTGTTGATTCAGATACTGAGGTGGAACCAGCAGGCTCAGATGTTGCTGAATCAGTAGAACCTGTAGGTTCATTTGTCAGTGTGGTCTCTGCAGTCTCTGATGTTACCGACTCAGTTGGAACTGTTGATTTGGATACCACGGTGGAACCAGCAGGCTCAGATGTTGCTGTATCAGTAGAACCTGTAGGTTCATTTGTCAATGTGGTCTCTGCAGTCTCTGATGTTACAGACTCAGTTGGAACTGTTGATTCAGATACTGAGGTGGAACCAGCAGGCTCAGATGTTGCTGTATCAGTAGAACCTGTAGGTTCATTTTTCAATGTGGTCTCTTCAGTCTGTGATGTTACAGACTCAGTTGGAACTGTTGATTCAGATACTGAGGTGGAACCAGCAGGCTCAGATGTTGCTGTATCAGTAGAACCTGTAGGTTCATTTCTAAATGTGGTCTCTGCAGTCTGTGATGTTACCGACTCAGTTGGAACTGTTGATTCGGATACTGAGGTGGAACCAGCAGGCTCAGTTGTTGCTGTATCAGTAGAACCTGTAGGTTCATTTGTCAATGTGGTCTCTGCAGTCTCTGACGTTACCGACTCAGTTGGAACTGTTGATTCAGATACTGAGGTGGAACCAGCAGGCTCAGATGTTGCTGAATCAGTAGAACCTGTAGGTTCATTTGTCAATGTGGTCTCTGCAGTCTCTGATGTTACCGACTCAGTTGGAACTGTTGATTTGGATACCACGGTGGAACCAGCAGGCTCAGATGTTGCTGTATCAGTAGAACCTGTAGGTTCATTTGTCAATGTGGTCTCTGCAGTCTCTGATGTTACAGACTCAGTTGGAACTGTTGATTCAGATACTGAGGTGGAACCAGCAGGCTCAGATGTTGCTGTATCAGTAGAACCTGTAGGTTCATTTGTCAATGTGGTCTCTTCAGTCTGTGATGTTACCGACTCAGTTGGAACTGTTGATTCAGATACTGAGGTGGAACCAGCAGGCTCAGATGTTGCTGAATCAGTAGAACCTGTAGGTTCATTTGTCAGTGTGGTCTCTGCAGTCTCTGATGTTACCGACTCAGTTGGAACTGTTGACTCGGATACCACGGTGGAACCAGCAGGCTCAGATGTTGCTGTATCAGTAGAACCTGTAGGTTCATTTGTCAATGTGGTCTCTGCAGTCTGTGATGTTACCGACTCAGTTGGAACTGTTGATTCGGATACCGCGGTGGAACCAGCAGGCTCAGATGTTGCTGTATCAGTAGAACCTGTAGGTTCATTTGTCAATGTGGTCTCTGCAGTCTGTGATGTTACCGACTCAGTTGGGACTGTTGATTCGGATACTGAGGTGGAACCAGCAGGCTCAGTTGTTGCTGTATCAGTAGAACCTGTAGGTTCATTTGTCAATGTGGTCTCTGAAGTCTGTGATGTTACCGACTCAGTTGGAACTGTTGATTCAGATACTGAGGTGGAACCAACAGGCTCAGATGTTGTTGTATCAGTAGAACCTGTAGGTTCATTTGTCAGTGTGGTCTCTGCAGTCTGTGATGTTACCGACTCAGTTCGAACTGTTGATTCAGATACTGAGGTGGAACCAGCAGGCTCAGATGTTGCTGAATCAGTAGAACCTGTAGGTTCATTTGTCAGTGTGGTCTCTGCAGTCTCTGATGTTACCGACTCAGTTGGAACTGTTGATTCGGATACCACGGTGGAACCAGCAGGCTCAGATGTTGCTGTATCAGTAGAACCTGTAGGTTCATTTGTCAATGTGGTCTCTACAGTCTGTGATGTTACAGACTCAGTTGGAACTGTTGATTCAGATAATGAGGTGGAACCAGCAGGCTCAGATGTTGCTGTATCAGTAGAACCTGTAGGTTCATTTGTCAATGTGGTCTCTTCAGTCTGTGATGTTACAGACTCAGTTGGAACTGTTGATTCAGATACTGAGGTGGAACCATGAGGCTCAGATGTTGCTGTATCAGTAGAACCTGTAGGTTCATTTGTCAATGTGGTCTCTGCAGTCTGTGATGTAACCGACTCAGTTGGAACTGTTGATTTGGATACCAGGGTGGAACCAGCAGGCTCAGATGTTGCTGTATCAGTAGAACCTGTAGGTTCATTTGTCAATGTGGTCTCTGCAGTCTGTGATGTTACCGACTCAGTTGGAACTGTTGATTCAGATACTGAGGTGGAACCAGCAGGCTCAGATGTTGCTGTATCAGTAGAACCTGTAGGTTCATTTTTCAATGTGGTCTCTGCAGTCTGTGATGTTACAGACTCAGTTGGAACTGTTGATTCAGATACTGAGGTGGAACCAGCAGGCTCAGATGTTGCTGTATCAGTAGAACCTGTAGGTTCATTTGTCAGTGTGGTCTCTGCAGTCTGTGATGTTACCGACTCAGTTGGAACTGTTGATTCAGATACTGAGGTGGAACCAGCAGGCTCAGATGTTGCTGCATCAGTATAACCTGTAGGTTCATTTGTCAATGTGGTCTCTGCAGTCTGTGATGTTACAGGCTCAGTTGGAACTGTTGATTCAGATACTGAGGTGGAACCAGCAGGCTCAGATGTTGCTGTATCAGTAGATCCTGTAGGTTCATTTGTCAATGTGGTCTCTGCAGTCTGTGATGTTACAGGCTCAGTTGGAACTGTTGATTCAGATACTGAGGTGGAACCAGCAGGCTCAGATGTTGCTGAATCAGTAGAACCTGTAGGTTCATTTGTCAGTGTGGTCTCTGCAGTCTCTGATGTTACCGACTCAGTTGGAACTGTTGACTCGGATACCACGGTGGACCCAGCAGGCTCAGATGTTGCTGTATCAGTAGAACCTGTAGGTTCATTTGTCAATGTGGTCTCTGCAGTCTGTGATGTTACTGACTCAGTTGGAACTGTTGATTCAGATACTGAGGTGGAACCAGCAGGCTCAGATGTTGCTGTATCAGTAGAACCTGTAGGTTCATTTGTCAATGTGGTCTCTGCAGTCTGTGATGTTACTGACTCAGTTGGAACTGTTGATTCGGATACTAGGGTGGAACCAGCAGGCTCAGATGTTGCTGTATCAGTAGAATCTGTAGGTTCATTTTTCAATGTGGTCTCTGCAGTCTGTGATGTTACTGACTCAGTTGGAACTGTTGGTTCAGATACTGAGGTGGAACCAGCAGGCTCAGATGTTGCTGTATCAGTAGAATCTGTAGGTTCATTTTTCAATGTGGTCTCTGCAGTCTGTGATGTTACTGACTCATTTGGAACTGTTGGTTCAGATACTGAGGTGGAACCAGCAGGCTCAGATGTTGCTGTATCAGTAGAACCTGTAGGTTCATTTGTCAATGTGGTCTCTGCAGTCTGTGATGTTACCAACTCAGTTGGAACTGTTGATTCAGATACTGAGGTGAAACCAGCAGGCTCAGTTGTTGCAGTATCAGTAGAACCTGTAGGTTCATTTGTCAATGTGGTCTCTGCAGTCTGTGATGTTACAGGCTCAGTTGGAACTGTTGATTCAGATACTGAGGTGGAACCAGCAGGCTCAGATGTTGCTGAATCAGTAGAACCTGTAGGTTCATTTGTCAGTGTGGTCTCTGCAGTCTCTGATGTTACCGACTCAGTTGGAACTGTTGATTCGGATACCACGGTGGAACCAGCAGGCTCAGATGTTGCTGTATCAGTAGAACCTGTAGGTTCATTTGTCAATGTGGTCTCTGCAGTCTGTGATGTTACTGACTCAGTTGGAACTGTTGATTCAGATACTGAGGTGGAACCAGCAGGCTCAGATGTTGCTGTATCAGTAGAACCTGTAGGTTCATTTTTCAATGTGGTCTCTGCAGTCTGTGATGTTACTGACTCAGTTGGAACTGTTGGTTCAGATACTGAGGTGGAACCAGCAGGCTCAGATGTTGCTGTATCAGTAGAATCTGTAGGTTCATTTTTCAATGTGGTCTCTGCAGTCTGTGATGTTACTGACTCAGTTGGAACTGTTGGTTCAGATACTGAGGTGGAACCAGCAGGCTCAGATGTTGCTGTATCAGTAGAACCTGTAGGTTCATTTGTCAATGTGGTCTCTGCAGTCTGTGATGTTACCGACTCAGATGGAACTGTTGATTCGGATACTGAGGTGAAACCAGCAGGCTCAGTTGTTGCAGTATCAGTAGAACCTGTAGGTTCATTTGTCAATGTGGTCTCTGAAGTCTGTGATGTTACCGACACAGTTGGAACTGTTGATTCAGATACTGAGGTGGAACCAGCAGGCTCAGATGTTGCTGTATCAGTAGGACCTGTAGGTTCATTTGTCAATGTGGTCTCTGCAGTCTGTGATGTTACAGGCTCAGTTGGAACTGTTGATTCAGATACTGAGGTGGAACCAGCAGGTTCAGATATTGCTGAATCAGTAGAACCTGTAGGTTCGTTTGTCAGTGTGGTGTCTGCAGTCTGTGATGTTACCGACTCATTTGGAACTGTTGATTCAGATACTGAGGTGGAACCAGCAGGCTCAGATGTTGCTGAATCAGTAGAACCTGTAGGTTCATTTGTCAGTGTGGTCTCTGCAGTCTGTGATGTTACCGACTCAGTTGGAACTGTTGATTCGGATACCGCGGTGGAACCAGCAGGCTCAGATGTTGCTGAATCAGTAGAACCTGTAGGTTCATTTGTCAATGTGGTCTCTGCAGTCTGTGATGTTACCGACTCAGTTGGAACTGTTGATTCGGATACCAGGGTGGAACCAGCAGGCTCAGACGTTGCTGTATCAGTAGAACCTGTAGGTTCATTTGTCAATGTGGTCTCTGCAGTCTCTGATGTTACTGACTCAGTTGGAACTGTTGATTCAGATACTGAGGTGGAACCAGCAGGCTCAGATGTTGTTTTATCAGTATAACCTGTAGGTTCATTTTTCAATGTGGTCTCTGCAGTCTGTGATGTTACCGACTCAGTTGGAACTGTTGATTCGGATACCAGGGTGGAAACAGCAGGCTCAGATGTTGCTGTATCAGTAGAACCTGTAGGTTCATTTGTCAATGTGGTCTCTGCAGTCTGTGATGTTACCGACTCAGTTGGAACTGTTGATTCAGATACTGAGGTGGAACCAGAAGGCTCAGATGTTGCTGTATCAGTAGAACCTGTAGGTTCATTTGTCAATGTGGTCTCTGCAGTCTGTGATGTTACAGACTCAGTTGGAACTGTTGATTCAGATACTGAGGTGGAACCAGCAGGCTCAGATGTTGCTGTATCAGTAGAACCTGTAGGTTCATTTGTCAATGTGGTCTCTGCAATCGGTGATGTTACTGACTCAGTTGGAACTGTTGATTCAGATACCGAGGTGGAACCAGCTGGCTCAGATGTTGCTGTATCAGTAGAACCTGTAGGTTCATTTGTCAATGTGGTCTCTGCAGTCTGTGATGTTACTGACTCAGTTGGAACTGTTGATTCAGATACCACGGTGGAACCAGCAGGCTCAGATGTTGCTGTATCAGTAGAACCTGTAGGTTCATTTGTCAATGTGGTCTCTGAAGTCTGTGATGTTACCGACTCAGTTGGAACTGTTGATTCAGATACTGAGGTGGAACCAGCAGGCTCAGATGTTGCTGTATCAGTAGGACCTGTAGGTTCATTTGTCAATGTGGTCTCTGCAGTCTGTGATGTTACAGGCTCAGTTGGAACTGTTGATTCAGATACTGAGGTGGAACCAGCAGGTTCAGATATTGCTGAATCAGTAGAACCTGTAGGTTCGTTTGTCAGTGTGGTGTCTGCAGTCTGTGATGTTACCGACTCATTTGGAACTGTTGATTCAGATACTGAGGTGGAACCAGCAGGCTCAGATGTTGCTGAATCAGTAGAACCTGTAGGTTCATTTGTCAGTGTGGTCTCTGCAGTCTGTGATGTTACCGACTCAGTTGGAACTGTTGATTCGGATACCATGGTGGAACCAGCAGGCTCAGATGTTGCTGAATCAGTAGAACCTGTAGGTTCATTTGTCAATGTGGTCTCTGCAGTCTGTGATGTTACCGACTCAGTTGGAACTGTTGATTCGGATACCAGGGTGGAACCAGCAGGCTCAGACGTTGCTGTATCAGTAGAACCTGTAGGTTCATTTGTCAATGTGGTCTCTGCAGTCTCTGATGTTACTGACTCAGTTGGAACTGTTGATTCAGATACTGAGGTGGAACCAGCAGGCTCAGATGTTGTTTTATCAGTATAACCTGTAGGTTCATTTGTCAATGTGGTCTCTGCAGTCTGTGATGTTACCGACTCAGTTGGAACTGTTGATTCGGACACCAGGGTGGAACCAGCAGGCTCAGATGTTGCTGTATCAGTAGAACCTGTAGGTTCATTTGTCAATGTGGTCTCTGCAGTCTGTGATGTTACCGACTCAGTTGGAACTGTTGATTCAGATACTGAGGTGGAACCAGAAGGCTCAGATGTTGCTGTATCAGTAGAACCTGTAGGTTCATTTGTCAATGTGCTCTCTGCAGTCTGTGATGTTACAGACTCAGTTGGAACTGTTGATTCAGATACTGAGGTGGAACCAGCAGGCTCAGATGTTGCTGTATCAGTAGAACCTGTAGGTTCATTTGTCAATGTGGTCTCTGCAATCGGTGATGTTACTGACTCAGTTGGAACTGTTGATTCAGATACCGAGGTGGAACCAGCTGGCTCAGATGTTGCTGTATCAGTAGAACCTGTAGGTTCATTTGTCAATGTGGTCTCTGCAGTCTGTGATGTTACAGACTCAGTTGGAACTGTTGATTCAGATACTGAGGTGGAACCAGCAGGCTCAGATGTTGCTGTATCAGTAGAACCTGTAGGTTCATTTGTCAATGTGGTCTCTGCAGTCTGTGATGTTACTGACTCAGTTGGAACTGTTGATTCAGATACCACGGTGGAACCAGCAGGCTCAGATGTTGCTGTATCAGTAGAACCTGTAGGTTCATTTGTCAATGTGGTCTCTACAATCTGTGATGTTACTGACTCAGTTGGAACTGTTGATTCAGATACTGAGGTGGAACCAGCAGGCTCAGATGTTGCTGTATCAGTAGAACCTGTAGGTTCATTTGTCAGTGTGGTCTCTGCAATCTGTGATGTTACTGACTCATTTGGAACTGTTGATTCAGATACTGAGGTGGAACCAGCAGGCTCAGATGTTGCTGTATCAGTAGAACCTGTAGGTTCATTTGTTAATGTGGTCTCTGCAGTCTGTGATGTTATCGACTCAGTTGGATCTGTTGATTCAGATACTGAGGTGGAACCAGCAGGCTCAGATGTTGCTGTATCAGTAGAACCTGTAGGTTCATTTGTCAATGTGGTCTTTTCAGTCTGTGATGTTACAGACTCAGTTGGATTGTTGATTCAGATACTAAGGTGGAACCAGCAGGCTCAGATGTTGCTGTATCAGTAGAACCTGTAGGTTCATTTGTCAACGTGGTCTCTGCAGTCTGTGATGTTACTGACTCAGTTGGAACTGTTGATTCAGTTACTGAGGTGGAACCAGCAGGCTCAGATGTTACTGAATCAGTTGAACTGGTTGATTCAGATACTAACGTGATACTGGCAGTCTCAGATGTTACTGTATCTGTAGAACCTGTAGATTCAGATGATGTTGGTTCAGTTCCTCTAGGTGGTTCAGTAGGATTAGTTTCTGTTATGTCAGTTAGACTGGTTTGGTCACTTCCTGAAGTAACATCTGTCTTCTGCCCCACTTCGGACCACTGTTCATGATCATGAATTGAGAAATTTTCTGGGAAAAAAAAGGAAATAAATTGCTTAAGCGATCAAAGTTGTCTAACTGTTGGACAGATGCCATTTACATTGAAATTCTACAGTATAGGACTTTTTTTTCTTAATATTGGCTTGAAGGTGAGAATTTGTCTGGGGATCCAACACGCCCTTATACCTAAACTAGGGTTTAAGGTGCTTAAAAGAAAGAAATGTCACTATTGAAATATTGTAAATTGATTAGGTTGACTTTGACAGGACATTTCATGCTTTTTTCATCAGTCAGTCGGTTTCACCAGATGTTTTTGTAGTCAGTCACTTACTTAAGTTATTCTTTTTTCTAATGCAGTACTTTTATAGCTATTATTTGAATTTATCAAAATTGATATCCATCCCAATCAGGTCAGGACGTAACATTTGAATATCTATAGCTTTTATAATTATGGGGTACACTCAATATTATATTATAGTAGACAAACACTTCCTTTTACAACGCAATACAATCAACGGCAGCAAACTGACTAGCAAGCTGCAACCTTGAAAATGACTATAAAGATGAATCCGATTCTCTCACAAACTCAACATTCTCACTTTTATGAAGGGATGATTTATTGCAGGGCTGTTGAATTGGCCTGGTTTAGTGTTAGCTAGGTGTACAGAGTACACTGGTAACTAGTTCAGGGAAAGACAAAACAGTGGAGAGGTTCCTTTGATGCTCAAAGCAGGTATGGTTTCGGTCTCCTAAAAATGGCATCTCTATACTACTAATTTCAACATGCCACCTAGATCAGATTTTTCATCAACATAATGAGACCTGATGAGCATGATTAATATTGTTATGGTTCTGTCCAAGTAACTCAAAGCATTTGATTATGGTTGTATTATATAGATCCCTTAAAGAGCTATACCAATTACATAGTTCTTTCGAGAGACATCTTAAGGCTTTCTTAAGAAATTATTAGTAAATTGATCACATGCAGGACACAAACACCTTCACATGATGCAGACCTGTGCGTCAAACAAGTTGATTGGAACCAACTCCTGTCAGGAGGTCCAAAATGAAGAAGCAAAAAAAGGGCAGCAAATACATGTCGTCCAAAGCCTTTCGTCCTTATATACAAATGTAATTACCAGTAAAAGATGACCAAAACTATATCAAGAAACAAGAAGAGTGGGTAAACCCGATTAAATGGGATCATAGGCCATTTACAACCATAGTATGTCATAAAATCAGCTGAAAAAAGAAATCTGAACACAGGTTGGGGAGAGCGGGGTATGTTGTCACATGGGTAAGTTGTCACACTGTTCATAACTCCACCATTAAGGGCTCTATCTCAAAAATCAAATAGCCACTTTGTGTGACTTCGTCTTCTATAGTCAACTTCCTGTTCACATGTGGTCAAGGTCGCTCTAATCTGAGGTTAGCACAATTTTCAGATTTTTCTGCTTAAAAAGTAAAAAATGTGCACTTTAAATTTTATGCAATACAACTTTGTTAGGTATGAATGTTAAAAAAAAATATTTTGCACAAAATAGGAAACAATAACGTGTCTTTTGATACTTTAGCTGAAGTGCTGTGTTGAGCTAATCTTGAGATTAAGCCAACATTAGAACACATGTCAGTTTGGGGCAAATTGTGTCAATGACTTTGGGGCAAGTTGTCACATGTGACCAGCCAGCAAAGGAAGAAAACAACACAAATCAGCAATTCTTGACACATCATTGAAGCAGCAACTAGAAATAGAAAAGAATAAGGCTCAATCTAGCAAAAAGCTGTTTCAAAAGAAAGGGAAGCAAGGGGGGAGTCAATATCTGGACCTACGAAGAACAAGACAGATAAAAGAAGAAACATTATACAAGAGTCATCATCAGATGATGAAGAGTGTTACTGCCTCGTCTTTGGCCCTGTTTACACGAATACGCTTGCGGGTGAAAACAACAAAATATTTTATCAGATGTGCCTTGGCATTTGTGTGTGTGTGTGTGTGTGTGTGTGTGTGCGCGCCCCGCATGTGTGTGTCTACCCCATGTGTATGTGTGTATGTGTGTGTGTGCCCCGTGTGTGTCTGTGTGTGCATTGTTTGGAGCAATAACTCCACCTGCTCGTCTGTCCAGACAAAATTGTCAGCTTTTGTTGCTAACTTCGCACTACAAGGGAGAGGAGAGGGAGAAAGGAGGAGGCGAGAAAAGGTGCAAGGTGCAAGCATCATGGGCCCATTTGTTGCATTTTATACATTTTACCTAGGTCACTTTTGGATGACTGTTTGAAAATAGCTCCACAAAGGCTATGTTTAGACAGAAACGATCTGAAGAGAAAACGCAAAAGTGGCGTTGCGTTCTCACTTTTTATTCCGTGTTTAGACAAGCGTTATGGGGGGTGGGGGGTTTTGGATCTGCGTGCCTATGGTGACTCAAACACAGGTGCGCGGACTTGGTGGATCGCATTTCACACACTTTTGAGTCACCATAGGCACGCAGATCCAAAACCCCCCACCCCCCATAACGCTTGTCTAAACACGGAATAAAAAGTGAGAACGCAACGCCACTTTTGCGTTTTCTCTTGCACCTTAGGCCAGGCAATTTATGTGTGCCAGAATTGTGACTCTGAAGATGAGTCTGATTAGTCAAATACAGGGCATCTGTTTAGTTCAGAGGTTAAACATGTTACGTTAAGCAAGTTATCTGCAGCATTCCATTTAGTTACCATGAATCTATGTGCAAGCCAGAGAACGTTAGAGTTTAAAGTTCAAAGTAAAGTGGTCTTGCCACTTAATGTGTTTTGATTGAAATGTGTATTGTTTTTCCAGATTGTCTAGGCATGATTGTTTATATTTTCAGTTCTGGTTTGAATTTAAAAATTGAAATCAATTTTTACAAATAAGTAGTTGTGTTAATAATAATAATATAATTGTAATCTAGTGTGATAATTTACCCGCCGATGGGGTAAATTGTCACAAGTGCACATTCTCTGTTCAACAGTCTACAACTCCGTAATGAGATAAGATATGAAAATGTTATAAATACAAAATATGTTCCCAAGACTTCCTTCTTTAATTTGGTATGACATATATACCATTGTGATGTATGGTGCTCAGTAAATGTTAGACAGTGTGAAAAGTGTGACAACATACCCCGCTCGCCCCTACAATTCCGCTAAAAGGACATCGTCCAATAGTGCCCTTCAAAGTTACAAAATCGAGGAAAACCAACAGAATACTCTTTCTACTTATTACCCCTGCATGGCTGAATCAATTTATTCTTAATTACGAAAGACGTTTTACCCGGTCAGTGCCATACCATGTTGTAATGGACATGATAAGAAAACAATACAGGCATGAGTTGACATAGTAAATAAGGATTTAGCCCTGTATCTTCATGGTAAAATGGTAAAATGGTAAAATGTTGCGTTTGGAAAATTCTCATGAATCTTACCATTTGCAGAACAATAGCAGATGAGTATAGCAGAGATAATCAGAAAATGTGAAGAAAACGCCATAACCAAATTACATCCTAGGCCAGCGGTGAAACGTCAGTGATGAATGACACAAATCCAAATGTTGAAAATTAGAAATGTGTGTGTCTATCAAGTGCACTGCGCGCACTGTAAAGTGAATGACTTCAGTGGATCGGAATCCTAGTATCAAGGTTTATAGAAACGTCACAGATAACACGACTGAGTAAGATAAGAGGAGCAATCATGAAGGAACAAGCTACATTTATTGCACGCACACCTGTCCTGAGAGTATTTCATTCACTGCAGAGGATGGTAGGAAATAATAACATAAGGCAAAGGGGGGCCACTTTGTGTCACTTATTTATCATAACTTTGTCCTCTAAAATCTGATTGTGTTACTAAAAGGTATTTTCAAAAATAAATATCTCATGTTGAAATTTGGCCAAATTGGGCAAATGGCTTGCCAAGATAAGACCATGTGATATTACCAACAAATTCAACAAACAGGTTAATGACGTTGTTAAAATGAGCTTTTTCCAGCTCTGTCTGCTGGCTTAACCCTCCTGTTATCCTTGGGGTCAATTTGACCCCATTCAATGTTTAACATCTCTAAAAAAGTGCTTGACATCATTTTCCAGTTGCCAGTTTAGGCTATCAACATAAAAAATTTAATTACCAACATTTTCTGGAGGTTTCAAATCCTGGGGTCAAATTGACCCCAAGGATAACAGGAGGGTTAAGTCAAGCCCTTCCTACACAGGCGTGATCTAGAGAAGGCAATTCATTTTCGGATTACTGTAATGTACTTAATGTTGTCCTCAATCAAACCTCTATTTCCCTCCTTCAACTTGCGCAAAGTGCTGCTGCTCGTTTTTTAACCAAGACCTCCACACGTCTACACATAACCCCTGTTCTTTACACTCTTCATTGGCTCCCAGTGTGTTTTAGAATACATTTTAAGATTGTAATCGTTGTTTTTAAGGCCATTAATGGCCTGGCTCCAGCGTATCTGTCCGAGATTTTCACCATTCGCAAAAACAACAGGTCATACCATCAACTGGTTTTAGAAGTCCCAAGGTTGAGGCACAGACACTGGGGGATCGCGCTTCCGCAGTTGCGGCACCAAGATTTTGGAACAAGTTACCTCCTGACTAGAGGTCGACCGATATGGGTTTTCTCAGGCCGATGCCGATCTTTTGAAATCAGGGTCGGCCAATGGCCGATATATGCTGCCGATTATTTTTGGCCGATATTTGCTTGTTTTTAACCTCTATTTGAAAGATAAAATTTAACACTAATAAGAACTTAAGATAAAAACTAAATTTCTCAACAAAAACATTTATTGAACACTTGAACAGGGGGAAAATACAAGGTTAAGTTAGAATTTTGTATAGTATCTGCTTCAAGTCATTTTATAGATAGGTATAGATATAAAATCTAACATTTGTTTTATAAATCAGCTAATAATTCAGTGCATTGTAAGTGATACAAGGCTAAAAAGTTTCTATCATCTTCCCAAAAACTGTATTTTTGTTTTGTTTTGTTTGTTGACAGACAAAGCCAAATGGACAAAACCTAATTAAGGGGGGGAAACAACTTTAGGCCATATGGTCAAAATTAATTGATTTAATAATAATGTAATAACTATAACTTATAACAATAACGTATTTCACTAGTAAATTGCTGTTGAACGACAAAAACAACCACCATGGCAAAAGGGTATTTTACAAAAACTTTGAATGCACCGCGACACACCGTCTGTGTTGTTCTTCAGACAAGTAGCTAAACAACGGCAGCAGCACACTGCTTAACATACTGCTGTTGGATCCTATACAGTGAAATAAATCACACTTTTCACCGTTTAGCTGTCAGCATTTTAATCGTGTTTAATCCATCTGCTAGCTAACGGTAGGCTAACGTTAGCTGCTGACGAGTGTAATGTTAACTAGCATCACATGCTGCGATGTTTCTGTTATTCTAACATTCGTTTTCGGAGCATCAGAGAGCAACGCAGGCATATCAGTGGCGCCGAAATGAGGTACAGAAATCCGCGTTGCTATTCGGTCCGGTAGATACGGGTCGTTAAGGCACAGGTGCCATATTAGCACCGGGTCTACTCTGTACCAACCCTAGCAACGACGCTAGCAAAGCAAAGCCAGTCCTTCACTAGCCTATGGTGCGATGGTCTCTTTTAACTACAACTTCTTTCTCTGCATTGAGTTGACAACCCTCTCAAATATAGACACACAAACAGAACAAATAATAAAAGTCTCAGATCCACTGTCTGTGATTGCAAAATTCTAGCTTAATTATTGTGACATGACAGCATAACACGACAGCTATCAATATCCAAAGTAGCCGAACGTCATGTCGCCTGTTCATGTTTTTTCTCGAAGTTGGCAGTAACATGTCATACGTTTTTCATTAAATATCTACGACTTATAAGAATTTAATCCTTACCGTTTTCTCCGAGGAACAGCTCCTTCCTTAGGCACTGGATGAGGTCTGCTCACTCTGCTGGTAATTGACTCTAGGGGCAGCGTGCGTAGAACACGTGTTCCACAACAACAACAACAACACCAGGATGCCCGCAGATGCGCCTGCCTATTAATCGGCTTGATATTGGCCGATGCCGATTATGTAAAAAAAGCCAAAAAATCGGCCGATTAATCGGCCTACCGATTAATCGGTCGATCTCTACTCCTGACATCCGCACTATAACAGACGTAGCTCTGTTTAAATCTAACCAAAACACATATTTATTTAGAATGGCTTTTAATAGATAGTAGTGTTGTGACATGTTCCGTTTTTTCTGCTTTCATGTATCCTATTTTTGATTTACGTAGGTATGTTTTATTCCTTCTGATTTTACTGTATGTTATTTTATGTTTTAACGTTGTAAAGTGCTATATAAATAAATGTTGATTGATTGATCGATGTGATGACCATTTTGGATGTTGACTACTCATGTAGTCTTATACCTCCTGAGATGACTAAATAGTCTTGCTCCATTGCTGGATTCTCATTTCTTCCAAATCACTGAAGCAAATTTTTTTTTTAAAGGAATTATTTTGAAAAAAACAATGAATTATTTGAAATGTAGATGCTTAATTCTTCCCCTTAACAAAATCTTAAAAACTGAATTTAGTCAAACAATGACTGGGCAAAATCATCAAGAAGGACATTCACATCTGACCATCCAGTGATAGTTGGCTTGTTTGAGGTGAGCTGAGGCTTGACTCGAAAGCAGACGAGAATATCTGATTAAAGCAGAGGAAGATCTCACAAAGCCTGAAGTCAACCAGTTGTGATTCCTTCATATTAACACAGAATATTAGCCAGATTGATTGATTGATTGATTGATTGATTGATTGATTGATTGATTGATTGATTGATTGATTGATTGATTGATTGAGATCCACTCATGTGGAAGAATCACTGTTAATATATTTTTCATATTTATTGATAATTAGATCTAAAAAAGAGGTTCCAATACGTAGGTCAAAGTGTATTTATACAACCCTTGTGTTGTTCTCGGGTCAAATTTGACCCAAGTTTTTTTTATATCAGAAATATGGGTTTCTTTCAACAAAATTGCCCAAAGATAACACGGATGCATGGATGTACATTGTACGGACCCACAACGTTCTTCACAGGTAAAGTTCATGATTACTCTTATTTAATTTTGGTTTTTTCAAAAAAAGTTGAAATGGTTAAACAGCATCCAGACTAACCTTTGACAAAAACCAGTCTGTGAGCCACTCAACGTCCTCTGATCTTAACTATTAGTCAACATATTTCATAATTTCAGTTTTTTCTGAACTCAAAAATCAAGGTGTGATGTCATATAAATTAGGTTTATTGAACATGAATAAAAAAAGCGTTGAAAAAAATGAAATCAAAAAATGTTTAAAAAAGTGCCAAAAACATCAGAAAAAGCACCGGAAAAAGTTCATTTTCAATTTTGACACAGAAGGACAACAAGTTCATGGTCAATGGGAAGACAACACAAGGGTTAAATACACAGAAAATTATCGTAGGGATATTACATTAGACCACATTGAGTAAATTACATTAAGAGGAACATGGTCTGTTTCTCAGCCTGCAGTTCCTGGTGGAAAGCAGAACTGCGTTGGGTTGCATGCATTGTTGCACTCTGCAACTAATCAAATCAGATCTTTATGGACTTCCTCTGCAGAAAATCTAACAATACTTCACCAAACATTTGGTTTTCATTTATGTAAAATATAGGTTTCATATAAAACACATAGGGTGGTACAAATGAAAAAAAAGAGAAGAATCTGTTTTCATTTGCATTCAAGGCTTTTTGTTTGTATTTATTTGTAACTAATTATTCCTCCACTCTCACATCTCTGAGTATTCATTTGTACAACTTTATAATGCTCAAGGAAAAAAATACAGTGTTTCAAGCAGTCAAGCCTCCAGAACAAGCCAGACAAAATGACTCAACATCATGCAATGCAAAAATCGGCAATCAAAATTGTGCAGCGTTAGTCTGGCTCAACATAAACAAGCCTCGTGTGACGGCAAGGTCCACGCTTAGGTCACATAATGACAACTGAGCCATCTCCATGACAACTGAGCAAACACATCAGATGATATATGTGGACACAGATATGTGGTTGAACTGTAATGTAATGGACTGTAATCTGTAATGGACCTTGGGATAAGATTAGTTAAAATGTACAGTTGCTGCTTTCTGGGCCTACAGTATACTACCATACTATACTGGTTTGTTGCTGATTTGCTGATTTTCTTTTGCTTTCTTATGAACATCGTACACAGGCCTCTGCAGGTAACTGCTTCTTTGTTTTGATAGAATGTGAAGAGCAGCTACAGGCGGTGAATAGGCAACAGGGAAGTGTTGGTACGAGTGGTTGTTCATAGTTGGTTAAAGTGGAATTTACAACGGCTTCAATTGTGACACACCTCAGAGCCCAGAGATAATAACTGCATTGGCAGAGCCAGTGTTTAATATATTATATGAAATTGACAGGACACCATCAACTTCGTCACTGCTGGAGGAGTCAAAGGTTTATAGGAGAGGTGTCTTAAGGTGGGGTGGGGTGTGATAACAGGGTGAGGGGTTAGTGTAGTGAGGTAACATACAGTATCTCCTGTTGTAAAGGGGAGTTCACTTTTGTCTTATCAGACACTTATGACAAAACCTTCCTCTGAGTTAACTTACATTCCCCACTCTCCAGTTATAAATAGAACAGAACATCAGTGACTAATACAGTAGCAATTCAGCTTTTGACAAACAAAAAAAAAATTGAAATAACTACGTAATGTGAGCAGGATGTGCACAGGGTGCAATGTTCCGGGGGGGAGAGGGTGCAGGGTTAGCGTGGGACTTCGCCCTTTCTGGTCTATATATTACAGAGGCCCTGAGGGGTGACCAGACGTCCTGGTTTGACCGGGACAGTCCCGATTTTGAATTGCTTGTCCCGAGTCCCGACAAAATTCTGTCGGGACGCTAAAATGTCCCGGTTTACACCAGGAGCGGCTTGAGACGATTTTGTCGGGTCTTCAGCCCCGAATGTTTTGAGTTTATTCCAGAATGTAACTTTGTCCGGTTCATTTTTCCGAGGTGAATAGAACGGGCAGCTACGTGCGGGGTATGACCATCATGCCATATTTGTTGCTATCACCTAGCAACCGTCTCTAAGTGAGGAAAGCTGTGAAAGGTGAAGTTTTCGGAGGAATCCTAGCCAAATCAGTGTAATACATTGATGCCATCAACACAAAGTTTAGGAGCGCAATACTAATGATTTAGTTTGAAGTTCCTGTGACGCGACGTTTCCAGTCTACGGTTCAGACTCAAAGACACGGAGCTGAAGCAGAGCTGTGCTTCGCTTAGTGTCCACTCTCTGTAAAATGCAGAGCAGCTCCAGGTTTATGGACGCGATCAGCTGTGAGCATGCTGCGGCAGATGTGTTGCGTTTGTGCTCCGTGTATTTCTGCAGTAGTTTCGGGTTTCCACCTCCGATGTAGAGCAGCGTACAGCCATCTCCCTAGCTAAACTCTTTGTCTCATTCAGACACCCAAGCGGGGCTCTGTGTCTGTCAGAAGGTCTGAGATCTACCGTATCAGCAATCAAGTAATGCACAGCAGACTATGGTCTGAAATATAGTGACTTTATTCTTGTAATAGCCTATTATAACTCCTCCAAAATCACAGAGAACGCAGATATACTGTATTTTGAATGTGCACAAAGTTGCTCAAACACATCTGAAATATTACAGTCCAGGGGTTTATTAATACATTAACAACAAAAGACGCAAAACAGGAGGGAGGAGTAAATGATGCCTAGGCTACATGTGTGCTGACTCAGATATAATTAGAAAAGTCAATTCAAAGGAGAATAAATAGTTGAAAGCAATACAGAATGCCTGAGAGCCTTACTTCAATATATTCCATTATGTTTGGATTGTAATCTGTGTTTCTCTTTACATAAAGATATTTGCAGCATACATTGATTCAGAAAACGGTATAAATAGGTGCATAACAATTCACCAGAATGCAGGAAATTAAGTGTTTAATGCTCAAAATATTTCAATATTCAATAAATCATTTGAGTTCTTCTGGTGTTATTGGAAAAAATAACACTTCAAAGAATCTTTTTTTAGAAAAAAATCTCAACATAAATCTCACACTAAACTGAAAAAGGCTGTTGCTGCAATTTTGTTAATTTTACAGGAAAAAACACTGTTAATATTAAATGAGGAGCCTACGATCAAAATAATGAAGTTACTGTCTGTGTCTATGTCTGACCTGGGCTGGCACATGTTCACGTTAAAATAAAAGCGTGTGTGTGCACAAGCACTACGGTCACGCACAAAGTGTCCCGGTTTTAGCTCCGGGAAATCTGGTCACCCTATGAGGAGCCAATGCATTGCAACTTAAGAGAACACATGCAAATAGATCGCATCAAATTAGGAAAAGACAACACGTTATCAAAACACAACACATCCATGGTATTGGAAGGGGGATTTCATTCTTGCACGTTTTCTTTATTGTGCATGATCAAAAGTCATTCCCCCCAATTTTTTTTGGAATGTGACTATAAAGATCATACAGTGTGATGTTTTTGTAAAAGCAATAGCTCACTTCAGTCTGCAACATGTTATGATTATATCACAGTTAAGGGCCGTTGTTCTGCCCAACACGATAGTGATGAAAACCATAGAAGTTCTGTTTTTCATATTTAAAAGTATAAATTCAATTCAGTTACAATCTGTGATTGAAAAATTACTAGTCTCTCAATTTGGCCTGGCTTCCGGTGTAGCGCTGAAGCAGATGGCTGCTTGAAATAACGTCTCCAGACCGGTCGATTGTAATCCCCTGGAAATTACACTTGGGAAGTTAAAAACAAGCGGAAGTTTAACATGGAAGGGGAGAAGCAAAAAAGGGCTAAAAATAAAGCAGGCTCCCGACGTGAAAAAGGAGAAACAACCGGAGATATGGACGGCGGCGAAGACGGTAATGGGAATAATGGCGAGGCCGGGAAAGCAATCGAAGCAGTAGCTAGCTCTGGTATACAGACCATTCGAGACGAAATACGAGCATTTAGAGCGGACTTAAAAAATGATATGGGTGCATTTCGACTCTCGCTTCGGGATGATATGCAGAATGAGCTGAACGAGCTTAGAGAAGAAATTAATCAGAAATTTAAAGACTTCTCAGGCGAACTGCAAACCACGAACAGCAGAGTGACGGAAGCAGAAGAACGCATCGCCGACATGGAAGAATGGAATGTGGCAGCAAGTGACGCACTCCTTGAAGTGTTGGAGAATCAAGATGCTCTGCAAACAAAGTTAACCGACATAGAAGCTCGCTCTAGACAGAATAACCTCCGCATTTACGGAATCCCGAAGGGATCCGAGGGAAACGACCTACTAGAGTTTGTGACGAGGCTTATAAAGTCGGAGCTTGGCCTGCTGTCCACGGAAACGGAGATTGGAATACAGCGCTGCCACAGAGCACTCGCACCAAAGCCTCCCCGCGACGCACCACCCAGATCGCTGGTTCTTTGCTTCCAGGAGTTTAGAGTGAAAGAACAAGTACTGCACACAGCATGGAAGAAGAAAGAAATTTGATTCGAAGGAAAGAGGATATATTTCGACTCAGACTACCCTCCAGAAATATTGAAAAGGAGGAAGGAATATGTGGGGATTTTAAAGGAGCTCAAGTCCAAGGGTATTCGATTCCAAACGCCATACCCAGCAAAGCTGAGAGTTTTCTTTGAAAATGGTACCCAAACCTACAAGAATCCAGCAGAGGCTGTTAAAGACTTGAAGAAGAAAGGATTCTCTCTTGATAACTTCAAGGAGCCTGAACCAAGACAGCGGAGACTTGCAACGTGGGGAAGAACAGGGGCAAACCGACGGCGCCAAGCTACCGTAGATCAAGAACGGATACGGGAGAAGTTACGAGGTTTACACCGTGTCACTCCGGGACCAACTGATGATAATATTGATGTGTGATATTCGCATAAAATCAACGGGAATCGATTGTGTGATTATGATGTCTGCAGCAGGAGCCGTAAACCTCTAAGACAGCACATCCAGATGAGCGATATTGTGTCTGTTATTATAAGGTAACGTTAGACCCTAAAGCTTTTTTAGACAATCTAACCCCGAGAAACTTTTACGAGTCTTAAGTAAAAGGGTTAATATTCCGTTAAGGTATCTCCTTTCAAGTGAGCCTGCCTGAGTTGAATCTTTAAACCGGTTAAGTGGGGTCAGCTTAGAAATTGCCGGTGCATAGAATATCTTGAGAGTATTTTATTTTGCACTGATGAGAGGCCCTTGATGGACACAAGGATTTCCTTTCAAATTGAGGATCTACTATTAACCTCGGACTTGGAAGTCTTCTTTCTATTTTCATTTTATTTTACTGTTCTCTTTGTTATGATTGTTCGTACATTGTTCGCTCTGTTTATTAGGTTGTCATGGGAAACGTTATATAAAGGAGTGCGAATTAAAACCAGAAAATGCATGGTCAGGAATATAAAATAATTACACTTAATGTCAATGGGCTACATAATCCGATTAAAAGGAGTAGAATTATTGCAAAAATGAAACGAGAGAGAATACAGGTAATTTTTTGGCAGGAGACCCATTTATCTCCACCAGAACACGAGAAACTAAAGAAACTGGGTTTTCAAAGTACTTATTACTCATCCCATAAATCAGGACGAAGGAGGGGAGTGGCTATCTTGATTCCTAATGCAGTGAATTTTGAATTTAAGTCCAAAATTGAAGATAAAGAGGGAAGATATATATTAGTTAAAGGTAAATTAGATAATAAAGAAGTAACGTTACTTAATGTATATGCTCCACCAGGACACACTAAATCCCTTTTTAAGAAAATATTTGATTTAATAGCTACAGAATCCTATGGAACCCTTATATTTGGTGGGGATTTAAATGTGCATCTTCAGCCTGGGCTTGATACAACTAATCCCTTCAAAAAGAAAAATTCAAATACTAAAATGGTTCAAAGAATGCTTAAAAAACTGGGTTTGATGGATATATGGAGAGAACAACACCCAAGGGAGAAACAATTTACATTTTATTCTGCAAGCCATTCTATGTACTCAAGAATTGATTATCTATTTATGTATAACTCAGATAGACATAAAATTAGGAATTGTAATATTGGTACTAGGGATGTATCAGATCACTCAGGGGTATATCTTACTCTACATTTAGATAATCAACAGAAAAATACACTTTGGAGATTAAATACGAGTATCTTGAATGATACAGCGATACAGAAGCAGATTGTGAATGAATTTGAAATGTATCTCCAATGCAATGATAATGGGGAAGTATCTCCAAGTACCCTGTGGGATGCCGCAAAAGCTGTAATACGAGGCAGACTTATTGCTCTAACTGCTTTTCGTAAAAAAGAGAAACAAAAAAGATTATTAGCTTTGCAGGAGGAAATGAGAAACTTGGAGATCAGACACAGCAAACAGAGAGATCCACAGATACTGACACAATTAAGAAAAGTTAAACAAGAGCTAAATGGGATTTATGATGAGGAAATAGAGAGACAATTCAAATTCGCTAAACAAAGGTATTACGAAACAGGACCTAAAGCAATGAAACTTCTATCCTGGAGGATAAAGAAACAACAGGCAAAAAATACAATTTATAAAATTAGAAACACTAAGACCCAAAAGGTATGTAATAGGTTAAAAGATATTCAAGAAGCTTTTGAATTATTCTACAAAGACTTATATACTCAACCACATAGGGCCGATACTCCAAGTATAAAAAGATTTTTAGATTCTTTAGATCTTCCATCAATAGGGGAACAACAGAATAGAATACTGCGGGCTGAAATAACAATAGAAGAATTAAACTGGGCCATATCAAAGCTGAAAGCAAACAAGGCACCAGGCACAGATGGTTATCCGTCTGAATGGTACAAAATATTTAGACCCCAAGTAATACCTATATTGCTTAACTGCTTTAATCATATATTAAGAATAGGTGAAGCCCCTCGGTCATGGAGAGAAGCGGTAATTTCAGTTATTCCAAAGGAAGGGAAAGATAAGAAGGAATGCAGTTCATATAGACCGATATCAGTCCTAAATGTGGACTATAAATTATTTGCTTCAATTTTATCTAAGAGATTAGAGGTGATTATCCCTGAGTTAGTGGATCTTCATCAAACTGGCTTTATACAAAACAGGCAAACACAGGATAATATAAGGAGAGCATTGCAAGTAATGAGTCATGTTGTAACAGAAAATATAAGCGCAATGTTGATGAGTCTAGATGCTGAGAAAGCTTTCGACTCTGTCGGATGGGACTTCTTGTATCAAGTATTGGCAAGATTCGGGTTTAAAGATAATTTTATTCAATGCATTAAAGCATTATACTCTTCACCAGTAGCTAGGATAAAAATTAATGGTCACTTGTCTGAAACAATCCATTTGGAAAGAGGAACATGTCAGGGCTGCCCCCTAAGTCCGGCTCTGTTTGCCCTGTTCATTGAGCCTTTGGCCCAAGCAATAAGAAAGGATTCAGAGATAAAAGGGATCTCGATTAGGGGAGATGAACATAAGATCTGTATGTATGTAGATGATGTCCTATTGTTTCTGACTAATCTAAAGTCGAGTATTCCTAACCTGATGACCCTTTTAAAAACATATAATTTATATTCCGGGTATAAAATAAATGTACAAAAAACTCAAACCCTTATTTATATCTTTAAACCCAATCTGCATATAAGACGACAATATGGTTTCAATTGGAAATCTCGGTCAATAAAATATTTGGGGATAACTCTAACAAAAGATATATTGAAACTCTTTGAAAGTAATTATGGTCCTATTAATAAGGAGGTAAAATCTGATATTTCTAGATGGACTCTGCTTCCATTAGATATGAGTAATCGGATAGAAATAATTAAAATGAACGTGTTACCACGGATACTTTATTTTTTTCAATCACTGCCACTGGAAGTATTGCAAAAACAGTTTAATGAATGGGAAGGTATGATTTCAAGGTTTGTCTGGAATGGTAGAAAACCTAGAATAAAGTTTAAAACTTTACAGTTGACAAAAGAAAAGGGAGGGAGAACTCTACCATGTCTTCAAGACTATTATTATGCTGCTCAGCTGAAACCCTTAGTAAGTTGGTGTATACCAAGCTATGAATCAAGATGGAAAACCCTAGAAGTTTCACAGATAGATACACCTATACAGTCGATACTGGGAAATAAAAATTTAGCTGAAAGGAGCTATAACAAATTGAGTACTTGGACTGTATTTTCATTGAAGGTATGGTTCAGAGTACTGAAGAAATTGAAATTAGAGAATCAAACTGGAGTTTTAAGTTGGATAGCATTTGACCCAGGTTTTGGACCGGCTAGGGTAGATGAGAGATTTAAGCAGTGGGTGTGGAAAGGAATCACATCTTACTGTTTGGTCATCTCTAATGGGAAATTACAGAGTTATCAGACACTTTCAAATACATTTGGACTAGAAAAGCAGGATTTTTATAGATATTTGCAGGTCAGAGATTATTTTAACTAAAAAATTAAAAGTACATTGCCGGAAGATCATAACTTAATTCTCAAAAGCGTACACATTAGAAGATAACAAGAAGCTGGTTTCTAGATTGTATGGAAGTATGCAAGCATCCAAGAATCATTCATCAATGTACATTAAACAAAAATGGGAGAAAGAGTCTGACTCACAAATAATAGATGAAGACTGGACAGACATATGTATGATACAGGCAAATACGACAAACTCAAGATCCTGGAGGGAATTTGGATGGAAGAATTTAGTACGATTTTTTATAACTCCCAAATTAACAGCACTTCATACAGGCTCACAGAGCCGTGGCCTTTGCTGGAGGCAATGTGATACCCCGATGGCTAATCACTATCATATTTTCTGGGCATGCCCAAAAATGAAATTGTTTTGGCAAGGAATAGTGGCAGAGATTGAGAAAATATTGGGGCTAGAGGTTGATTTTTCGTTCGATACTATATATTTAGGTAAAATACCAGGAAATGTTTAAGATAAGGATAAATATTTATTAAAAATATTGCTTGCAAGCACTAGGAAAGCAATAACCCGTAAATGGTTGCAGGTTGATCCTCCAACTAAGGATCAATGGCTAGGGATCGTAAACGAAATATACAGTATGGAGAGACTTACGTTTATATTAAGGCTCAAATTTGACAAATGTAACAAGTTGTGGGAAAAATGGATTATGTATGTAAACCATTGAGGAAAGTGTGATATTGTATATCAAGATGTTGGAATTATGTTGCGATACTGTTTGAGCATCCATGATAACTTTGTGTTCTTTGTTCCAATAAAAAAAAAAAAAAGAAAGCCTCCCTGAAGGCCAACGAATGACTGACTCTGCCATACTCTTTGGTCTCAGGTAATGTCAGCTGAGGCTATGTGTAATAACTGCTGAGCAAAGGTTAGGCCACAGTGAGTGGAGTAATAAATATGATAGTACTGATAAAAAAATAAAAATAAAAAAATAAAAATTACTAGTCTCGCTTTGCCAGACCTTCCTTCACAGTGCTGTGGAGGAAGGTCTGGCTAGTCCACACAGCATTCTGGGATGGGAGAAAAATGTGCTCCGTTTTATTGGCATTTCTTTAAAAGGAACTTGTTTCGGTGGAACGTGTACATTCAAAGTCGGGATTTACCCTGCAGAGATCTGAGGAGCAGTTAACCATGGTCCTCAGAAAGGAGGGCCATTCCGGCAGCACCGGAGCAATCCCGGAAGTGGAACGTCGTGGATATAGACAAAAAAATTACAGAACTAAAGAATTGTTTTCACCAAAGGTGGAAGTTTTTTTTTGGAAACTATCAACCCATAAAATAAACCTTTTCACCCTTTTCCTGTTTCAACATTCCTAAAAATATCCCTAGGAAAAAAAAATTAAACACCTTTAGAAGACTGAACTAGTGTAATGTTCAGGTGTCAACGTTATTTGTGTATGCTTAATAATATAAAAGTATAGAAGGGACCATTCTGCGTAATTAAGTTTTATTTTTCATTAATATTTTCTGTGCTTTTAATGCAGGACTTGCAGATCTGAATACTTCCACCATTATCATTTTTAATAACTTACGTATTGTAACATATGCATACTGAATGCTATGGAAATGGTAAAAGCATTTAACACTATTAAAACCGTCCATTTTGCTGACCTTTATAACATATATAATAAAAAAGGGAACTCAAGGAACATCAGACCAGAGATCAGCTTGAGAGAATGACTGTGTGATATCTGTGAAGATGTGCCATAGGTTTCTGTTTCCAGGTAAAGTGAATGACAAACTGCTATCTGTTGTGGGATTGCACAATCAGGTTTAAGATGTTTTAGCCACCCAGTGATAAAAGTTGCAAAAAGATAAATGTTGTAAAGCAGTATGGAAAACAATTGCTCCTATACACTCCCTCCCAACTGTGCACGTCATCTTAGGCATTTATTATCATTATTGTCAACACAAACTGAGTGTCATGGCAATGCCGCTTCACCTTAAGCGCACCTTCATCTGTCAAGATCCCTTATTTTCTTATTGTCGACTGATCACGGACGTTTAGAAACTAAGCCACTGTCAATAAATCATCTTCAAATAATTATTAACAAATGGAATCTTTGGACAGAAAATCAGAAGTACTTCCTTACCAGAGTTTTCCATGCACAGAAACTGCATCATAAATCATTCATTACAAAGGGAAGTCTTGCCAGTTGCCATAAAAAAAATTGTATGACACTTCTCATACATATGATCCCTATACCGTTAATGCTAACTGGTTAATATTTTGCACCATTACCTTACATTGTGTCTTTACCTTATTGTTAATGTATTTTTTTTAATATTGTATTTCATTTCATATTTTCTCTTTATATATTTGAATGTGGATCACAGCATCCGGATTAAAAGGCTTAAAGTGGGTGGCGGTCTCTAGGAGCGCCCTTGACTGGTTCATCTCTTGGATAGGAATTGTTCTGTCACTTGGTCCCCACATATCTGAAACTGCTGCCCTTTCCCTCGGTGTGCCTCAGGGTTCTGTGTGATTTTTATCACATAATATGTGATATTATTTGCATTGTATATGCTTCTTCTAGGTCCTATTATTAGCCAATTTAAAGGTATCTCTTATGTCACTGTTAAACTGATGATATCCAGTTGTATGTCTCCTTTAAGCCTAATGAGACAAACTGTTTCGCAAAATTGGCTGACTGCCATTACGAACTGGATCATAACAGCTTTTTATAGCTTAGTCCAAATAAAATAAGTTCCTTGCTTCAGATAACATATCTTCCAAGGTTGCTTTGATAATGCCATGGATTAGCTCGCCATATCTGTAAAACTGTTGACAAGGACCAGCAGGACGAGTCCCATCACTCCCATCTTATCCTTGTTACATTGGCTTCCTATCAAGTTCAGGATTCATTTTAAGCTTCTTGTTCTAAAACATAGAGCCCTACATGGTCAGGCACCTGTGTAAATCTCTGACCTGATCCATCCTTATATCACCAGTGGGTTACGTAGGTGTGCTGAGCAGGGATTACTGGTTTTCCCTCGCACTTAGTCTATATTTGCAAAACATCTCTTCCATCTAATATAGATGGTGTGAGTGGTCCTGATGAAATCTCAGTTATGGTGGAAACAATATTATGAACTGTTAAACTGTGTAAAAAGTAATCTGTTTGTAGTGGATAATGTAGAGTTTATTGATGATGTTGTCACTTCTGCTGAAGTCCATGAAGCAATATTGAAGTTAAGAGATAATAAGGCCTGTGGCCTGGATAATATTACAGCTGAACATCTTAAACTTGCCAGTAAGAAACTGTGCCCTCTGGAAGCTATGTGCTACACAGGTTTTTTTGTTCATGGAGAGTTACCTGATTCTATGCTCTCTGTTATGCTAGTACCAGTTATTAAAGATAAAGTGGGGATAATTACAGGCCAATAGCTCTGGCCAGTGTTATGTCCAAAGTGCTGGAGACAGTTCTATTGTGTAGACTTGAGAGGTACGTCCTGTCTACTGATAACCAATTTGGTGTTAAACAAAAGCATGGCACTGATTTATGTATTTTTGCACTAAAGGGAATTTTAGATAAATATAATAGGCAAAATTCCACAATGTTCTTGTGCTTCATTGATGCTTCTAAAGCATTTGATCGTGTTAATTATGAGAACTTATTTTTAAAATTGTCTAAAAGTGGGGTCCCTGGTTTTTTAATTAGAATCTTGGTACTCGCATCAGACAATGAGATGGGGGAATCTAACATACAGTATGTTCTCTTCCAAGTGACCAATGTTGTTCGCCAGGGCGGAATTCTGTCTCCTTATCTTTTTAATATGTATATGAATGATTTTTCTTTGATTTTAAATGCATGTGGTACAGGCTGTAGGGTTGGTGACTCACTAATTAATCACCTTATGTACGCAGATGATTTGGTCATTTTTAGCCCATATAGTGCTGGTCTCCAACAGCTTCTGAGAATATGCACACAATGTGGTGCTGATTTTGATATAAAATACAATGCTAAAAAGAGTAAGATCATGATCATCAGAAGTAGAGAAGACAGACAGTCAACCTTCCCTGACTTCTATCTGTCTGGCACTGCACTTAGGGTGTGCAGTGAGATTACATATTTGGGCCATATTATTGCAAATGACTTATCTGATGATAAGGATATCTATAGGCAGCGTCGGAAGCTGTATGCTCAAGCGAACATACTGTGTCGTAAGTTTAGCATGTGCTCTGTACCTGTGAAATTCTCCCTCTTTAGAGCGTATTGTACACCTTTGTATACTGCCTACTTGTGGTGTCGTTATAAGCAAGGCAGCATTAGAAAACTCATAGTGGCTTATAATGACAGCATGAGGCTGCTGCTGAGAGCTCCAAGAACCTCCAGTGCAAGCCATATGTTTGTCAGTGTCGGGGTACCTACCTGCTCTGCTGTTTTTTTACGTAACCTGATGTATAGATTTATGTGTAGGGTATCGGAGTCAGAAAATGACTTAATTTCTGTTTTGGCTAACCCTGTA
Organism: Perca fluviatilis; assembly: GCF_010015445.1. Classification (NCBI taxonomy): domain Eukaryota; kingdom Metazoa; phylum Chordata; class Actinopteri; order Perciformes; family Percidae; genus Perca; species Perca fluviatilis. Next base: position 5,942,298 of record NC_053125.1, read on the forward strand.
CGCAGTTCTGTTAGATTTTCTTCCAGACTCTGGAACCATTGGCGAACATGTCTTTATGTTAGACACTGAACATTGTGGAAGGCTTTGTATTTTTATGTTTTACTGTGTGTGTGTGTGTTTTTTTTTTATTGTGATATGGATCCCCCTGGGTCTGAAATAAAGTTTATAAAGTATATCGACGACAATTAATTTAGGGGATTGATCCGATGCTGCGTGAAGATCCACCGGATGTCCGTCCCCTTCCTCTTTCTTTGTGTTGGCGTTCTAAACTCCGGTGGATTTCTGAGGACTATGGTTAACTGCTGCTCAGATCTCTGCAGGGTAAATCCTGACAGCTAGCTAGACTATCTGTCCAATCTGAGTTTTCTGTTGCACGACTAAAACAACCTTTGAATGTACACGTTCCACCAAAACAAGTTCCTTCCCGAGGCTATTTTGCAGAGACACAGTTACTCCGTCCGGCGCCTATAGCGCGTGATTGGTTTAAAGAAATACCAAAAAACCAGAGCATGTTTTTCTCCCATCCCGGAATGCTGTGTGGACTAGCCAGACTACCTTGCACTAAACTAAAAACGAAAGCTGGCAGTGCCTTTGAAGTGGTGGCTCTGACGCTGTGGAACGCCCTCCCTATTGTCATACGTTCTGTGGCCTTTTAAAAAATCAGATAAAGACTTGCCTATTTAAACTGGCTTGTGTCTCGTGTTAGTAATGCCGTTTGTCTTTAATTTTTAGTGTATTTCCAATAATTATTTTCCTTTTTTATTGCTTGTTTTTTATTTATTTTACTGTTTATGTCTTATTTTCAACAATTTTAATCTTGTGAAGCACATTGTGACTTTGTTCTGTAAAATGTGCTATATTAAATGCAATAATTGAACTCTTCCTACTTTGTATTGCAACAGCGGCACAACAATTTTCCTCGGGATAAATCCATCTAATTCCTGTTATTTGGCAAGTCTATGTTGTTCTCTACTAAACAACACTGAAACTGTTTTCTGTGTTGTACATTTTATTTTAATATGGCATGGAAAATCCATGTCACAACAACCAATTTAGTAATTTATTAAAAACATGACAAGTCATTTCACTGTTTTTTTTTCTGATTTAAATTAGACCAGACATTCAATGCCAGCTTTCAGTTTTTAATACAGTGGCGGGTTTTTGGCACGGGCGACCCGGGGAGCCTCTGCGCTGCGAAGCGGTTTTCTGTTTTCTATCATTTCACTGTGTTGGGAATTGGTAAATCGGCGCCCCCTGCAGCTGCAGGCGCCCTGCTTGCTGAGAGAGGAGAATCTCGCTGCAGCCCGCGGGAAAGCCCCGCCTTCCCGCAGGCTGCAGCGAGACGTAGCCTACTTGTGCACAAAAGCCATGTGAGAAAGGAAAAGGGGAGGAGGGCGCGTGGGACAGTTCACCTCTGGGTCTCGCAAACGGAACGGTCAGGACAAGGTGGGGAACAGAGGACCACGAGCCTCCTTGAGCTCATCACTTTTGTGCATGATAGGGCATCTATCAGAGACCTACCCCAACTTTTGGACTGCTCTGAGGATTGCACTTACTCGGTCAGTCACTGTGGCTCCAGCAGAGAGGAGCTTCTCCAAACTAAAGTTGATCAAGTCATACCTGAGGTCAACCATGTCCCAGGAACGGATCACTGGCCTTGCCGTCATCAATATCAATCACTCAATAGCAGAGGTGTCAAAAGTATTCACATTCATTACTCAAGTAGAAGTACATATACTAGGGTTTAGAAAGACTCCTGTAGAAGTTGAAGTATCAACTCAAGCTTTTTACTTAAGTAAAAGTGTAAAAGTACTGGTTTCAAAACTACTTAAAGTATAAAAGCCATTAAGGACAAAAGCTTAGCCCGCCCCACAGGGGCCTATAGTGCACTACCCCACCAAATCAAAAAAACATTTTTCTAAAGGCCATAATGACTATAATAATGTTATATTAAAATCATATGTACAAACTCAGAAGGGCTGGAAAAGGTGACCCATCTCTGAGTCTGTTTTTGAAATAAATTATATATATATATATATATATATATATATATATATATATATATATATATATATATATATATATATATATATATATATATATATATATATATATACATACACACACACAGTACAGGCCAAATGTTTGGACACACCTTCTCATTCAATGTGTTTCTTTATTTTCATGACTATTTTCATTGTAGATTCTCACTGAAGGCATCAAAACTATGAATGAACACATGTGGAATTATGTACTTAATAAAAAAGTGTGAAATAACTGAAAACATGTCTTATATTTTAGATTCCTCAAAGTAGCCACCCTTAACTTTTTTTGATAACTCTGCAAACCCTTGGTGTTCTCTCAATGAGCTTCATGAGGTAGTCACCTGAAATGGTTTTCCCTTCACAGGTATGCTTTGTCAGGGTTCATTAGTGGAATTTTTTCCCTTATTAATAAAAAAGCAAAGGGTGGCTACTTTGAAGAATCTAAAATATAAGACATGTTTTCAGTTATTTCACACTTTTTTGTTAAGTACATAATTCCATATGTGTTCATTCATAGTTTTGATGCCTTCAGTGAGAATCTACAATGTAAATAGTCATGAAAATAAAAAGGAAAGGTGTGTCCAAACTTTTGGCCTGTACTGTATATATACACACACACACACACACACATACCTACAGGGTTCTAAATTAGCACCGTTTACCAGCCAAATGCTGGTGAAATATGCAAGTGGCTGGTAGATTTGCTTCACTCACCAGCCAAAAAACCCAATGGTAATCTATTGAATGGCTGGTAATATTTGAACATTCATTAGCCATTTGGCTGGTAGACGAAAATGATAATTTTGAAGCCTGCATACATATACTGTATATATTATTATAACAACATAAGTGAAAGAGAAAATTATATTTCTCAATTGCACAAATCCTTCATTAGAACATTTGAAAAACACACTTAAGAAAATCCAGTTATTTAACTATTGGAATTACAACAGAAAACACTTTTTAAGTTGCACAATCTCTACCTCCAACATTTTCAAAAGACAATTAACACAATTCTGTACAAAATATGACAGTATAAGTTATCTGAACTTAAATAAATATACACTATCTATCCATAGTATATACTATATTTTTTTGGGGGGGCGCTCAAAGGGTGTCTCGCCCTGGGCGTAATTCAAAGCCACCGAGTTACATTTTAGTCAGTAAAAAGGATTCAGCTTTGATACGGAGCCAACAGGTCCGTTAACTGGCCGGTCTTCTTTTTCTAGAAGCACATTTGAAGCCTCCGAATGGCTTTTGCTGCCATCTGCTGCCACAGGTTGGCGGGTGACCTCTAAACCCAGACACCCATTTTGTGTTATTTCAATCTTTTGCTACTGTAATCTTTTATTGACTGTCGCCAGCTAGTAATCAATAATATTTTATACATAATAACTTTGGTCTTAGAATGTCACAGAATAATGCTCATCTCATACCCTTACAGCTTCACAAAGAGTTTCACTTCTTGTAGCAATTTCTAATTCTAAGAAACTAGAGCTGAAATAATTAATCGATTTTAGTCAATCAACATAAAATAATAGTTTCAGTAATTTTGAAGTAAAATGCCAAAAGAAAAAATTTACTGGTTGGGGCTTTTAACGTGAGTATTGTTGAGTTTCTATGAAGAGTCAATGGAAATTCTTTTGGACGGTTAGCTGGACACACAAAACAACTAAACATTGTGCTGGGCATTTTTCACTTTTTTTCCTGACATTTTATTATCCAAATGATTAATAAAGAAAATAATATGCAGATCAATCAATAATACAATAATCTTTAGTTCCCCTGTACAAAAAAAGCTTTTTCTTTCTTTTAAGAAAATAAGCCAAACTTCTCAATGCATCAGTGTTTAATGTCGTCTTAACAAAAGCAGCTGAACAACAACGTTGCATAAATAAAACTGAAATGTCTCAAATAGATAATATTCTGATTTAAATAGAACCTACCTCATCAAAGAATAAGTATAAATGAGGCGATGAATCAGAGTGACCAGACATCCCATACTCCAGATTCTGGTTCGATGCCCAGCCTTGGAACCTCTGAGACAAACAATGACCAAATACTTTAAAACTCTAAAATGAGTGTAAAGATAATGTATTATTATAGAATGTAGACATAACTAAAGCATACTGAACAAACCATTGCACATTTGTTTTTATACATTTTTGAACGTGACCTATTTGCGTCTCAACAGTTTCAGTGGCACCATAAATGGGTTGAGGGGGGGGCAGGGTCCCATCTTTTCTGCATTCCCCAAATGTCCTGATGGGTTACTGCTTCCTGCTGATTGGCTCTCAGATTCCTCTGGCTGCAGTTTCTTCCCTCCACTGTCTGTGACATCGCCGCTGTCAGCAGCCCCAGCAGGGCTCTGCTGACAGTTTGGACCGCTCGGTGTCCCTGTCTGAGCACAGACTCCATCCTTCCGCTCTTTAAACATTTCTCGCGCCATCTTGGAGTCAGCGGGGGATGAGAGGAATTGGTACACCTAAAGACACGCAGAAGAGGGCTGTCAGGTTAATGCAAAAAGCTGCAAAAAACTATGTTTTGTACCAATACTGGGGGTGGGACGAGACACCCGACTCACGAGACGAGACATGAGATTGGGTTCACGAGATCGAGACGAGATATTAACACTATTTTACAGAAAACTTCTGATATAGGACACAATAAGCAAAAATACCAATGTAGGCGCTGGCGGACCATTTCTATTGCAGAGTTTGTAGGTGAAATAGATTGTATATAAGGGTGGGAATCACCAGAGACTTCACGATACGATATCATCACGCTACTTATGTCACGATACGATATTATTGCGATTTTAAACATATTGCAATATTGTAGGGTACAAGCGGCCGAAATGGGTTTCCTCAGGAGGGTGGCTGGCGTCTCCCTTAGAGATAGGGTGAGAAGCTCAGTCATCCGTGAGGAGCTCGGAGTAGAGCCGCTGCTCCTTTGCGTCGAAAGGAGCCAGTTGAGGTGGTTCGGGCATCTGGTAAGGATGCCCCATGGGCGCCTCCCTAGGGAGGTGTTCCAGGCAGGTCCAGCTGGGAGGAGGCCTCGGGGAAGACCCAGGACTAGGTGGAGGGATTATATCTCCAACCTGGCCTGGGAACGCCTCGGGATCCCCCAGTCGGAGCTGGTTAATGTGGCTCGGGAAAGGGAGGTTTGGGGTCCGACACCAGATAAGCGGACGAAGATGGATGGATGGATGGTATTGCAATTTATTACCTTTTTCCGACTTCAAATTATGTCCCCAAAGGAAACTTTGTCAATATCGGTTTTATCTAAAAGATAATTTCTCTGTTCATCTCACTTCAATTTTATTAATGGGATTGTCAAGCAGACAAACATAATAATAGTTTATAATAATAGATCGATACTTGGCGTCTGTGTATCGATACAGTATTGCCACGGAAAATATCACGATACTATGCTTTATCGATTATTTCCCCCACCCCTATTTTTTTTTTTAATCATTTTTAAATGTAATACTATTTTTTTTTTTTTTAAACTCTTTAACTGGTAGTGTTAATCGGACAAAATTCCAGGTTCCAAGCCAGGTTTCTATCATTGGTCATCTGCTCCAGGTAGGCTTTTTTTTTGGCTGCCAATGTTGTTTATTTCTCCCCAATTTCAGATCACATTACTGCTGGAACATGTGCGTTTGTGTAGTATATGGTTAGAAGCCTTTATCTGCAATTTTTGACTATAGAAAGTAGTTTTAGTCGTGCAACAGAAAACTCAGATTGGACAGGTAGTCTAGCTAGCTGTCTGGATTTACCCTGCAGAGATCTGAGGAGCAGTTAACCACAGTCCTCACAAATCCACCCGAGTTTAGAATTACAACACAAAGAAAGAGGAAGGTAACAGACACCCGGTCTAAAAGAAGGACATCCGGCGGAATTTTCGGCAGCAACGCAGCAATACCCCAGAAGTGGAATGTCCTTGATATAGACTAATGTGATCCCAACAGAATTTATTTTAGCATCTTTCCATTTCTTGGCCTTTTGATCAATAACCAACTGATTTGAAAAACCATTCACTGAGCCTCTAATCGTTCAACAGGCTCATCTTTCCATTGATTTGGATGACCACAGGCCAACGCTTGGAGCTAATGGCCCAGCCTTGTTCCAAAGGAATACCTCATCTCAGTTTACCGTCGCCAGTGACCAACCAACTTGTGCGCAGCGAGGTGTACCTGGGTCAGATGTGTGTGCAGCTTGTTGCAGTTCAGCAGGCGAAGCTCCTCTGGGAGAGACATCAACAGGTCCAGCACTATAGCGCTCTCTAGAGGACACACGACCACATTAGAAAACGTTGCTTCTAAGAACAACGAAACCGACTGCAGAAACGTGGACAGTAACTGATATAGTAGGGACGCAAAACATTTGGGTGTCCTGTATATTACTGTCCTATTGTTAATGGCAATTATTTCTGGGACATTTAATTCGATAGCAAAATTTGGAACTGTTCCAGCTTTTGTCTCGGACTCACCCATGGGGGTGAGATGACACTTGTCGTTCGGCTGGTGGATTTGACTCAGGTAGTAATAGATCCTCTCAAAGTCCACTACGCTCTTGACGCCTAACACCCTCGGCGTGTCCGTCGTGTTGTACTTGCTGGTGCGACCGAAGCGGGCGTACAAGGCCGCGGCGGTGGTGGAGAGTGGGGGCGTGGAGGAGGCACCAGAGGACGCTGCGGTACTGGGGACTGGAGTTTGGCTGGTGGCGTTGGTGGAGGAGAGGGAGTTTGACGTGGAGGCGGTGGAGATGGGGGTGGGGTGTCGCTCCGCGGGCTGCTGGGTAGTCCTGATTAGAGAGCTGCTAACACTCGGAGTCTTTACCACTGCTGCAGAGCCAGAACTGGGTGGGACTGGTCCTGTAACTGGGGGGTGTAAATCACACGTTTATCATGATATGATATTGTAACAATTCTCAAGACGACAATACAACATTTACTGATATCACAAAGTCTGCCCCGATACGATTTAGGGCTACACGATATTTGGGGCCCTATTTTAACGATCTAAGCGCACGGCACGAAGCGCCTGGCCCAGGTGACAAACCCACTTTTGCTAGTTTGACGGCGGAAAAAAGGGTCCGTGCGCCGGGCGCATGGTTCGAAAGGGTTGTACTTAGTGTCTTCATTAATTCATAGGTGTGTTTTGGGCGTAACATGCAATCAACCAATCAGAGATCATCTCCCATTCCCTTTAAAAGCCAGGCGCGTTTGGACCTTGGAGCATTGCTGTTATGATAGAGGATTTGCACCGTAATATTTTCATTTGTAATCTTTTGCATGTTTGTGTGCGGCTGTGCGTCCCTGTGTGTGTGTAACAAGCTAGGGCTGGGCGATAAAACGATAACGATATGTATCGCGATAGACACGTAATCAATATCAATAGAAAATGCGTTCGATAAAACGTTCGATAAGTTGTTTTTCTTCTTCGGAAGAAACCAGAAGTTGCGAAGCAAGTTTGGTTGCATGAACAAAGGCACTCACTCTCTGGTAACCTAGCAACGTAGGGAGTGACACTCTAACAGCCAATCATGTAACAGTATCATGTTTGGTTGCGCCACATCGCTGTCTCGTGTTGGATTCTACAATAACAGAACCGGCGGCGTGGAGCGATAAGTGGAAAGTGAGTGCCGCAGCGAGCGAGGAAATTGTTGATAAAACAGGAAAAGTCAGTATGGCAGTTTTGGGGATTTTATAAGTCTGACCGTCGTCCCCACCAACACTACCGCAAACTTGTTTTACCACCTTAGCCGCGCTCACACTTTGGAGCACAGCCGTATTCGCCATCAACGTCCAACATCTGCAGCTGCTACACCGCACAAGCAGCAGACCGCCATGGGGAGGTACTCTGCATCAGCGCCTTACTAAACGCTACAAAGAAATAACGGAGGCAGACGTGCTGAGCACTGTCCAGAAGCCAGGTTACCAACCTAGCACTAAACCTGCAGAAAACAGTTCTTCTCAGGTTTCAGGTTTCTCTATGTTTATATTTAACACTTTGCACCATTTTATTACACCTTATTAAGCAGTTCTTACTTATTCTTTCTTCACTGTGATTTTAGACTTATGTTTACATTTTATTTATTTGAGTGATTTCCATGGTTGTGTTGACATTTCTGCTTTTATAACTGAGGGGATTATAATCAGAGGAAGGTTAAGTTTAAAATAAAAATGTTTAAATTTAATATATTTTTCTCCTGGTCTTTATTTTAAATAGGTCATAAAAAATATCAATAATTATCGATATCGACCGATATGAAACACTTATATCGTGATACAGTTTTCAGCCATATCGCCCAGGCTTATAACAAGCACAGTGTGCGCGCTGTGCACGAGCATAGACACATTTTACTAATTTGCTGTTAAAAAAACAATGAAATGCAGCGTTATTGACTTTAAACAAGTTTTTTGTTGGTCAATGGCGCCATCACTTCCCACTGCCTCAAGATAGCAATACGCCCAGAATGCACCTGAACACACCTCCCTGTAAGACCAGCACGCCCATGGGCGCAAAGATAGGCGCAGGTGAATTTGCTATTTACACAACGTGGATGCTGGACGGGAAACTGACAACTGCGTCGGTCTTAAACTAGCAAAAACACTTGCGTCGGGCTTTGCGCTGCGCCAGGTGTAATATAGGGCTGATATCACCATCGCAGTATCAACTGGAGCAAAAAAAACATCGCGAAAGACCAGTGACGGACTGGCCGTCTGGAATTTGGGCAAATGCCAGAATGGCCGCCCCCCTATGGACCACTACTGATAAGTTGTCTTTGGTTAAGTTATTTTATGCATACAGCCACATATATTCAAGATTGTACTGCGGCAAGGTGCGTGGGAAGATTCACTCGAAAGGCAGAGTTACTAATTTCCAAGCTAGGTTATTGACCGATACGAGATGATACATAAGCTCATTTAAACAATCAGTTACATTTATATATATTTACAAAAAAACAACAAAAATATAATTTCTAAGCTCTTCCAGACATTTAAATTAAAAACAAACTTCTCTTTATAACAAAAAACAATAAATATAAAGTTGAAAAATAAAAAGGGGCATCTTAAAGATGACCATATGTATTGCTATGTCTCTTTGTGTCTATGATATTGGATCAATGAGGATTGAATCGATATATCGATCCAGAGTGATGTATCTTTACACCCCTACCTGTAAGTGGAGTCACAGTCTGTGAGGACGATTGTAGAGATGTAGGAGGCACAGCGAGTGATGCTGCCGCACCCGGCGGGCAGGCGGAGGCTGCAGTCTGAGAGGGGGAGGTGGCGGCAGCAGCAGGCGAGCTTCCAGCTGTGGCAGGAAGCCGTTGCTTCGGTGGAGGGATGTTGCTGTTTGGCACTCTCACCACTTGGGAGGGTGCTGGGAGTCTTTTGGCTGGGCCCATGGCTGGTGCCGGGGTCTTGATAACCATGAGAGGACGGGCTGCGTTGGCGTTAGGACGCTCAGCTGAGGGGGGAATCTGGCATTGTTAACACGTTCTAAGTTTACACCTGATTGGCATGGAATCAGCTGCTTAGCGGTCAAACGTCAACGTTATAGCAATAACTTTGTTATAACGTTAACTAAACCTTACATTTGAGCTAAGTTAGCGTAGCTAACAAAACAGTGTTTGCTGGTCATAAATGATCGGTTTTGCTAACAAAATCAATGCCGTTGAGCGCTAGCAGTTACTTTGACTTAAGTTAGAATGCAGCTGGTCCGTTGGTAGCTAACAGTAAATGTTACGTAGTTCACCGACCTTATGCCTATATGTGAAAAATAAATGTCGCATCTACTCTATACTGACGTGTGAGAAGTGATGCCAGCTAGGGCTGCACAATTAATCGCAATTGTATCGAAATCACAATATGGACTGGTGCAATATCCAAATCGCAGGGGGAAGGAGCAATATTTGTTAATGGCAAAATATGTGTCAAACCATTCTGAATGAAGTACTGTGGTGCTGCAGAGACATCCTGGCCTACAAATCCTATCCTACAGACTACAGAAAACACCTTTGTTTGGTACAGAGCCTCGCAAAAATCACACTATAATCATTTTAATTTCTTTCAATGTTAATCATTTTCAATGAAAATGAGAATAATGATACAAAAACGATCATTTCCTCCAATATCGTGAATCATATCGCAATCGCAATACCAGTCAAAATAATCACAATTAGATATTTTCCTCGTATCGTGCAGCCCTAATGCCAGCCTCCCTAGTCACTTTGGTCCTTTTGATAAAGCAACAGGTGCTGCACAGCTGATAATAAAGTTTCTGCCCATAGGCGGCAATTGTAAACAGTACCCAGGTAAGATGGCGGACAGTTATCCCATTAGTTGTGACGTCATGTCATATTTATTGTTCTATATCTATGCACACAACCACCATAAAGACGCAAAACAATTAGAAAATGTCCACACACCGATCTAAAACGATCACAAAAAGATCCACATGGCATGACACCAACTACTGATATCAGTTTTTATTGTCTGGCGGTCCATACCTTTGACTGGCAACCTAGTCATTGGTCTAGGAGTGATGGTGCGACTAACAGGCCCCTCTTTGTTTGTGGGTGGTCTGTAGACTTGGGGAGGGTCACAGTTCCTCAGGGTGCAAGGCTCTGTGGACGACACGATCAGCATCTGAGAACCACGGTGGGAGGAGAGAGATGAAAGATTCAGGTGGTGCCAACATAGGAGTAATTTTTAATTGAAACAGAGTGAAATTGAGCGTTATTCCAAGTTATATCTCTCCACTTCCATAGTGTGCAAAAAAAATTCAAAAGATAATAAAAGCAATCTAACCTAACTTATTCTTATCTGGCTTGCAGTACCTGAGAGAATGCAGTGGAAATGGGTTCTTCGAGGCTTCCAGTTACAGTAGAAGCCATGTGTGTCCACACCTCGATGGGCTTTCGGACCTTCTCCTCCAACCTCTTCTCCTTTAGCATTTGGCTCGCCATTGAGATCACTTTGTTCTTCAGATATTCCACCACAGATTGCATCTAAAGGAAGAAAGGGATAGTCCACACACATGTCTTAACTGTACAACAGTACAAATTTGAGGTACTTATGTACTTGAGTCTTTTCATGCCACTTTTTAGTCCTACTCCGCTACATTTCAGAGAGAAATATTATACTTTTTACTCCACTACATTAATCTGACAGCTTTAGCTACTAGTTACTTTTTTCAAATTAATATTTTTGCACACAAAACACATGTAGTTTATAAAATAGGATGTTTTATTAGAAGTTAAAACTACCCAACACCGTATAGGCCTACAAGTCCAGATGAATTTATAAGACGAATAAACACTTAGTTTGCATAACTTCCAGTCTATTATGTGAAGATTTTCCTGCATTGAGTACTTTTACTTTTAATACTTTAAGTACATTTTCCGGATGATACTGTGTGTGGTAGCCTACTAGTACTTACTTAACCCTTGTGTGGTGTTCATATTTTTGTTACACAGCCAATGTTCCCGGGTCTGGTGGACCCACCACATTGTTAGGCTTTTAAATCAATACAGCCATAACAATTTATGTAAAAATAGTTAATAGATGTTTACTTTAGCTCAATTACCAATGATATATACATCATGTATGGTTCATATTTGCCATTTACCTCTGTGAGATCACATTTATGATCATTTTCGTTTTTTGTGAGAAAATAAGGAAATTCAATTATAAAAAAGGTAAAAAAAAATAAATAAAATAGAAACCAAGATTTTTGATCATTATTGGTGCTTAGTTTTAGAACTTAATCAGAACAGGTGAAAGTGCTTGAAATGTAACAATTTTGCAACTTTGTGTGGGAATAGCAGGTGCAGAAAGACAACATAGTTTCATAGCACCTACATTTAAATACACTCGGGTCCAGTAGACCAGAACACCTCATATGTAATAGTTATGTACCATGTGCAGTCACTGAAAATAAGTTCTTTTTTATGTTCTCCACAGAAAATGAGCGAAGGCCAATGAGTTTGAGTTAGAATAAACAATAAAGAGCATCATTTTTCTTTTAGCAAACATTGAAAAAGGGTCCCACATCCCCGAACGCCACACAAGGGTTAAGTCAAGGCTCTGAATACTTCTTCCACCACTGACAGAACTAGGTTTTTACATCCAAACACAGAGCTACCAAAGCAGCGTTTTCCCTGAGGTGCACACTATATGTGCAGTTACCTATAACGTGACGGAAACACGTTGTCGCTAAATCGAGTAGTGTCGCGTTACCTCCGAAATGGACCGAGTTTTCACGTGGTTTCTCAGGAAATCATAGTCGATGTCTTCGTGGCCCTGGGTTTTCCCGCTGAGTCTTTTCAGTGCCGTCAGGAGACTCCTCTGTTCGGCCATCTTCCACTGTCTGCTGGCCTTTTGTTTACTAGAAGGTTCGGGAGACAGGGTGCTGTATGCGAGGGTGCGATCTATTTTAGTTCGTTTCCGAGGAGGCGGCTTCATCTCGACTCACGTCACCGATACTAAACAAACCGAACGTACGTTACCAGACTAGACCGAAAGATTCACGAGACAAACTCGAGCGTGTTCGTCTCGTGCAAGCTCAGAGAGCCGTGGCCGTTACTCGCTGGATGTAAACGTCCATTTGAACGTTGAACTTGGTTTAAAAGACGTGCTTCCTCGCAGAGATAACTTTCACAGCCCGCCTGCGTTCAGCCGCTAACAACAACAATTCGTCTTCCGGTGCGATATTTTCAGAGTAAAAGCGTTAAGTGTATACAGGGCATTGACTGTAAATATTAATATTATCAGTCTATGGCACAGGGCTGATATCTAAACCACCTCTAATAATTTATTCTCACACAAAAAAAGAGACAGGGTGTTCAAATATATATGTTAAATGCCTCTTCGACTTTTTGGCTATTTTATTCCTGGCGTGTGAACATGTCTATGTAAATGGCATATCAATAAATCAATTCATTTACTTTAAGATTTTAAAATTATTTTTTGATTAAAAAAAATGCCAGAATAAGGAAATGGAACAAAATGGCCCTTTTAACTTTGACTTCATACATATATAAACAACTTAAATGCAAATTGAATGACTCACTTTTCAAATTCAATAATAACTTTTATTGGAATCAAATCCTGTAAAACGCTACAGTATATAGGCTTTATAATCTCACACACACACACACACAGATACACATAGTCGGGTTTCCAACACTTTAGAGCAGTGTTTCTCAAATGGGGGTACGTATACCCCTATGGGATACTTTGGCGTACTGCAGGGGGGTACATGAGATTCCTTTAAATATGTTTTAAAAATATCAGTCATGAATTAATTCCCTTAAAAGTTATACTATAATAATAAAGTCATTAGTTAAACATTTGAAGTAGCATTTAAGTGTTTTTTAGTTACAAAGTTGTTGTTTAGTCAGACAGACAGTGGTGGTGCAGCACTGTAATGTACCTGTGCTGGTCAGGGGGTACTTGGCTCAGAGAATGTTTCACAGGGGGTACATTATTGAAAAAAAGTTTGAGAACCACTGCTTTAGAGTAGCCTACATTACATTCGACTTACATTTATTTTCTGGCGACTCACCCTAACCTGACCGCTGCCTAAACCTAACCCATCCCAAACCATTGTAATGATTTCCATTACGAGGACTTGCATTTTGTCCCTAAAAGGAGGGCTAATCCCCATGTGATTTATGTCCCCACAACATGAGTATTACATGCACACCCACTCACTCACTCACTCACTCACTCACTCACTCACTCACTCACTCACTCACTCACTCACTCACTCACTCACACACACAAACACACACACACACACACCGTATATGATTTCTTTAATGATAAAGAAAAAAGTGAACTATCAATTTAAGTTTAGTCTATATCATTGACGTTCCACTTCCGGGATTGCTCCATTGCCGCCGGAATATCCGACAGATTTCACTCATTTAGGCCGGATATCCGTTGCATTGGGCTTTCTTTGTGTTGGCATTTTTAACTCTGGTCGATTTATGAGGACTGTGGTTAACTTTAACGACTAAAACAACTTTTTAACGTACACATGTTCCACCAAAACAAGTTCCTTCCGAGGCTATTTTGCAGGGGCACCCTGGCTTTTGAACCAATGAACCAGAACACGTTTTCCTCCCATACCCGAATGCTATGTGGAGTAGCCACACTCTTCCCCAGCGCTTTGGAGGAAGGTCTGGCAAAGCGAGACTAATTGAACTTACTTTAACTTGAAGGCTGAGTGTCTTTTTTATTTTTATTTCTTTTATTGTGAAGGCTGGGAGTCTAGCTGCTTCCGGGTTCCCCAATCGGCATGGGAAACTATTCGCCCTGACCTGTTCCTCCCAGGTATTTTGTTTTTAGGCTGTGCGCATTCCCTAAGGTTTCCTCCTAACACTTGTGGATGTGGACAGTTACTGTAACGTTAGGGAAACCAATAGCTGACTTTAGACTCCGCCAATACTAGTGAGAAAAGCAGCCTGAAACGAGCACTGCCTAATAGATAAAACGAAGGAGACATGCAATCTGGATAAGCAGTAGCATACATGATCTATGCGGCATAGTGGGGACTATAATTAACTTGGAGAGGTACCAAAAACGGTATGACATTGTTATACTTTTTGGCAACACAAGCCAAACCAACAGTCAATCGAATTTTTTGTTTTTGTTTTTAACTTAATCTTGCTCACTATAATAAGTTTATGGCAGCGGTGGGATTTGAACCCACGCCCCCGAAGAGACTGGAGCCTTAATCCAGCGCCTTAGACCGCTCGGCCACGCTACCGTTGAGTGCACGTTTCACAGCCATACTCGTATAAAGACTCTTGATTGAAATGATTTTTTTTTTTTCATAAATGAAGCCAGTTTGGGATGTCGTTGCTGGAGTGTAAACTCCCCAAAATCTAGTGTGTGTGTGTGTGTGTGTGTGTGTGTGTGTGTGTGTGTGTGTGTGTGTGTGTGTGTGTGTGTGTGTGTGTGTGTGTGTGTGTGCGTGTGTGTGTGAGAGAGAGAGAGAGAGAGAGAGAGAGAGAGAGAGACAGTGAGTGAGAGATAACACTTGGTTTTAAATATGTAAGCATTTCTATTTTTGCCAGTTGCTAATGCATGTTTCTTATGATTATGTTTGATTATCATTAGCTTATGGTTTGCACACATATTTCTAACGTGTGTGTGTGTGTGTGTGTGTGTGTGTGTGTGTGTGTGTGTGTGTGTGTGTGTGCGTGCCTGCGACCGTGCGTGCGCGTTTGTGTGTGCGTGTGTGTGTGTGTTTGGGGGCTCTGCAGTGGCTGCATGATGATGTTGGTGGATGAGTCACCCAGTCTTCACCACGTGACATCATGAATCACTGCACCTCTCCATGGGCAGAGCTGCAACCATCAACCACTCCACTCCCCCCTTATCTCATCCCTCACTCCCTCACTCCCTGCCTCTGCCCATCCCTGTTACTTTTTCCTCACCCTGTCATCTGGCATGCTCTCTTGTCTTCTCTTGTTTTTCCACTTTCTCTTTTGTCTTCTCTTAATTCAGCAGCCGTTCATTTCATTTGACTTCAGTTCAGCCTTAAAATAATTTTTGTGTCAGCCTTGGCCCTGCTTTACTAATGCATGTCCTATCTCACCCTGTCTGTCTTTTAATTCTGTGCATCTATGTCTCACACAGCACCCAGTTAATTTACACATCATGTTGTCTGTTCTGAGGTTGACATTTTCGGGAAAACCTCATTTGACAGCCTGTGGAAGTCCTCGTCAGTACTTTCAATAGTTTCTGAAACCCGGACGTGGACATGCACTTGTGGTTACTGGTCTGTGTGGGTGTTAGCACATATCCCTGCAGCCCACAATCCCCATCTCATCCGATGACTGCTCTAACCTCTAATCCCCCTGCTGAACACCCCCACCTCTGAGCAGCACGACGTATCAAAGCAAGCCAAATCCTGTCTTCTGCTCCCTCCCACCTTTAATTACTGTCTGCACTGTAATCGGCCCAAAGGACTACACAGGGGGATTATCATTCTTAACCCCAGATATCATGATTTATTTATAAGGAGAGTGTTTTTTTTTTAAGAATGTTATCGGCTTCAGTCTAGTGACAGGGACAGTTCTAGCATGTTTGTTCATTTAAGGGTTTTTTCACCCTGCCTTCACCCCAATACAGGGGAGCTGAATGGAATTTTGTTTGTGCTGCTCACAGCTTTGACAAATGACTTTCCCTCCATCTGTTCACTTTGCAAAGAAATGTACAGAATGAGAATGAGTACTTCTACGCTTGATCGACCATCACAATATAATGATGTTGCAATGCTTTGCAGCAAAAGTTGAGCCAGGTTTAGCTCGTTGGTCAGACGACCGTGCATGTTTGCAAGAGCCCTTTTTGTTTCTGCACCTTTACACGTTTGCTAACGTCAATGTTAACACACTCTCAGGCCGCTCAACCGCAACTCATGTTTGTGAGTTCTCGGTGACGGTCAGTGTCCCTGTTACTCTGGATAGTACACAACACACACCGTCAACAGTTTTCATGGGGACTATTTCTTCGGTAGAGAGTAGTTCCAAAGGACACTGTTGTAGCTCTGCTGTTTTATTTTTGAAATGTCATTTTCCAAAGCTCTGAGCGGCCCAAACTTAAGAGGAGGCAAGAGAAACCTGGACAAATAAAACCAGATCTATGGAGAGATATGACTAAAACAAAGTGAGAAAATGAAATGTTTTTAAGATAACATTTCTCCTCAATCAACATTTTGTTTCATGACAAACTCTCAGGAATCTTTAGCTCGATTTTATTGAGATTTGCTGCTGATATTCATGATGATTCTTCATGTATTTCCCTCTCTCTTTCACTCTCACTTCAAAAGCCATCATCCATCCATCCATCCATCCATCGTCCATCCATCCATCAATCCTTCCGTCCGTCTGTCCGTCCGTCTATCATCCATCATCCATCCGTCTGTCCGTCCGTCCATCAATCCAACTATCCGTCCATCCATCCATCATCCATCCATCCATCCATCCATCTGTCCGTTCTATCTCTGAGATGGCTATCCAGGACCTTTCCTCTCACACTCACATAAGAATTCTCTCTGTCCACAATGAAGCATTTTTGTAATAAAAATAGTTGACTTTATTGTTTCTTCATGTGTAGCAAAAGTAGCCATTGACATGCGCATATTTACATCCAGCAAACGCATGTTTATTACGATGGTTACAACAAGGTACATCTAGAATGACCATAGACAACACTCGCTGCATACATGACTCAAACAATGATTTTTAAGGTACAACGACGTCATTGTTTCTGTCATCTTTAAATGTTTTTTTTTTATGCTCTTTTAATTGATGCTTGTACATCTTCAAAGAAGCAATTTTTAGATGCAAGTATACATAAACGTGCAGACACTTTTACCCGC
This sequence comes from Perca fluviatilis, assembly GCF_010015445.1. Taxonomy (NCBI): domain Eukaryota; kingdom Metazoa; phylum Chordata; class Actinopteri; order Perciformes; family Percidae; genus Perca; species Perca fluviatilis. The sequence goes on from NC_053125.1 coordinate 5,959,752, forward strand.
TGGTCTGTCGCTTCATAGCTCAGCCCCCTTATTTCTCCCGGTTCCTTTCTCAATCTGCAACTTTCTTCTTAATCGTGTAAAAAAAACAACAACGAATCATTAACAATTACAAAAAGCTTTGTTTTCACTCCCGTCTCCTCGATTCAGTTCACTCTCTTTTGGCCTCGTGGTTTCAGTGTGAGATTGGCGATGCCGTGGTCCTATTTTGGCTTGGCAACAAAGATGTTGAGATTTGCTCATCCCTTAGCAACAGATGACAACAAAGGTCAACAATACAGATAAACCAAAGAGAGACTTCTGCTCTTGTTCCAAGTGACGCATTTTCAAAAGAGGTGAATGGGGAGAAAAGGAAGTGTTTATTGATCACTGATTATCAGTAGCCATCTAAGTAAAGAGAGGAAATCTCAGCAGTACAAAAAAAAACCCACTGCCATCCAATCCAAGCAATTAAAAATCCCTTAATTTTGTTTTTAAAATTGCGAATTCAACTTAGTTTTACCTGAATATGAGCGAACTGATCCCATCTCCAGTGGAATCAGTTCCAGAGAATCATTCCCATTATCGCTTACAAAAGTGATTACAGCCTTGATCTCATGGATAATATCAAATGGTATCAAAATAATAATAATTTTTTCAAAAATCATAAAGCGCAATGTTAGGGATGTCACAGTGACATGTAAGGCAGCCGATTTCAGCTCAGAGTTTAAAATGTATGATCCATGGTTGTGCAACAATTTAGATAACAAGAAAAACAATGTATGTCTCAAAATAGACTTTGAGTTCATAATGATCAAATGAAAACTAAATGTTGAATACTAAAATGGCACTTAATGGTCTTTATCGAGCTGAAAGGAACTTTGGGATTCAGGGGCACTTTGTGCTATAACGAAACCATGGAGGGTATCTTTAAAGGGTAAGGTTGGTAATTTTCTATATCACAAATATAAACTGAGTACTACAGACAGGGTAGGGAAGTCGCAAAGTATTAAACACATTTGGTGATGTAGATTAAAATAGAGAATAACACCAGCCTTATCCTTTAAAATGCATGTGTTCAGTAAAAGAGCAGTATGCCTCCAACACTGCATTCTCCTCTGAAGGCATCAAAAGAATGCCATATAGAGTTTGGCCAGGGTTTGGCACCATAGCAACAAGGTAATTGAAGTTATGCAAAAGGATGAGTCATCCAAGCCATTACAGTGGTGTTAGTGTGGCTTCCACAGCCCTTTGTATGAAATATGCTTTTCGGAGCCTTATATTTCATCATAAAGAGCTTTGGTGGCTATGTGTGAGTATACATAACGAGAAGGTGCTGTTCTGCTGAAATGCTTTTGCTGCATTTTTATACAAATAACACAAAAATGATACATTTGCATACAAATGTATTCAATGGCATGAGGCCATTCCAAGATGATGTGTGATTTTGATTTCATCAGTAAGAGATGACAGATGTGTCAGTTGATACACTATATGGCCAAAAGTATAGAGACGCTCTGTGGTCTGGGGAGGTTTTCCTCGTTTGGGCAATGCACCTTAGTGCCAAAGAAGGGAAATATTAAAGCTCTAGGATACAATGATATTCTAGATAACAGTGAGATTCCCGCTTCCCGTCAACAGTTTGTTTTTGGCCCTTTCCTGTTTTGAACATAACAATGTCCCAAAGTCAGGTGTGGAATAGTCTGGATCCACGGAAGTACATTTCATCCCTCCGCTTTACCTCTCTGTGTGTTACCGTATTGTGTGAACAGTTAATTTAATATTTTATGTGGCATGTTCTTTTATCTGGGTGCAAATGTTCCACCAAAACAAGTTCCTTCTCAAGACTATTTAGCAGAACTTAGCACCGCCCAAGAAGATTGTGATTGGTTTAAAGAAATGCAAACAAACCCATAGCGTTTTTTTTCCCTCCTATCCTGGAATGTATGTGTGGTGTAGACAGACCTTACTCCACAGCGCTGAGCATTACCTTAGGGATGAACTGAACCACCGACTTTAAGCCAGACCTAATCATACATTATCAGTGTTGGACCGTCACTAATGCTCTTGTGTCTGAATCACATATGGCTGGAATGTTTGGCGTCCACATAGTTTGGGCCATTTAGTGGAGGTCATTTCAGAAAGATTGTTCATGAAAAAGTTTTAAAATTTCCCTTCCTGGGATAATTACACAAAATTCTCTTTGCGTTTAGACAGCCAAATGCCATCATTCATCAAACATTTCCCAGCATCCATCACTGCCTACAATTGATCCGACTTTCTGACTCTGAAAAATATATTTGTTTAAAGGTACAGGTAACAACATATTCAAGTGTCCTCCTTTGTTGGCATTGTCAAATGTCCCAATGGAGAATGTTGTCATGCCGGAAGTTTGGATGAAAAGTTCTAGCATGAAACAAAACGTTGCCGCATCATGCTTTCCAACGGACGCCATTCATCCTGTTTCCCCTCCTTCACAGAGGAGGAGTGTAGAGGTGTGTCTTTCCTTTCATTTTCCTACCGTAGTCCATTTTATCCAGACTACAGCTGGAAAAAAAAGTCCTCCTGAATGTCCGTGTCCACGTCACAACCAATCAAAACGGGAGGACGAAACTTGTTACATGAAACAAAACCAAATACCAGCAAAACAAATTCAATGAAGAAATACTTTTCTGCTCATTTCTCCTACTTTCCAATTCCCCTATTCTCACTCTCCTCTTTCCCATTTCACTCCAACATCTGTCCCTTCATGAGTATCTGCTGAATGTATTTCTCCAGATCGTCATGCTTGCTGCTGTCCGGCTGCTTTCCAGCCACGTTGTAATCTTCATTTCTCGTCACCGCGGGTGCCGCTGGGGCTGGGTAATAGAACTTCTGTCGCGGAGTGATCGCAGGCATTCGGGGAGGGGAACGAGGTTTGGGGATGGGCAGCGGCTGAAAGCGGTAGCTGGCGTAGTACGGCCTCCGCTGGAGGCCGGCGGGGGGACGCCTCAGCCGAGGTTGGACCCAGCTGTGGTAACGGCGCCTGGGAGGGAAGGAGTAGGTGTCATCCACGGAATTTCCCAGGAAGTTGTTGAGGGCGAGAGCGGGTTTGGGGATGTAGTAACGGGGTTTGGGTCTGGGGGGAGGAGGATAATAGATGGGGTAGTAGTCCGGGTACAGCTTCCTCTGGTAGTAGGATGGGTACTTGTAGGGGTACAAAGGGTATCCGGTCCAAACAGACTTGGGGGATTTGAGCCAGAGGTCCTGCTTGATTGACAGAGGCTTCTGAGGTTTGGGCCAATGATTTGGACTGGCTGACAGAGGCTTGGACGGTTTGTTCCAAAGATCCGGCGATTTGGTTTGCGATTTCTCCTGCAACCATGTTTTGAGGAGATTGACAGCTGGGGAGGGTTGCTTAGAGACGGGGAAGCCGTTTTGACCAGTTGGAATCTGCGACGCCGAGAAGCCGTTGGTTGACGCGAAAGGAGACGACAGCGGCGTCGGAGGCCGCTGCCAACGAGACCCCGCCTCGGGCAGCACGTCTTTCTTCTTCTTCTTCTCCACGTCGCTGATGATGTCCACCACGTCGTCAGCGGGGAGGTGGAGCTTGTTGGAGATCTCAATCAGCTTGTCGATGGTCTGGGGGTCAATATCGTCCTCCTCCATCACTTCCTGTTCCTCGTCGGAGCGCTTGTCCTCGGCGGCGTTGGACAGAGGCGCGCTGTACTTCCTGTTCCCGTTGTTCTGTTTGACCATGTAGCGCAGCAGCATGTCCGAGGCGATGTCGGCCAACTTCTCCTCCTCCATCTTGGCTCTCTGTGCCTCGGCCGCCTGCCTCCTCATCTCCTCCTGCTCCGCTTTAGCCTGAGCCTCCTCTTCCTCGGGACTCAACGCCTCCTCGTCTTCCTCTTCCTCCTCTTCCGCGGGTTCGTCGTCTTCCATCGCGTCCTGCTCTGCCGGAAGCGGGGACTGCACTGCGTTACCGCCGGCGTAGTTGTCGTTTTGATCAAAGTCGTCCATGAAGTTGCCTCCCCTGAATGTTGGGAAGCTCAGGCCTTTCTGCGTCTCCTCTTGCCATTTCAGTTTCTTCTTAGTCATGGCGAGGTCGGCGCCTTTGCCGATCGGCATGATGTCGTTGTAGCTGCTGTAGCCTCGGCTCTCTCTCTGGTTTCGCTCCGAATCGCCGTCCCTCTTAGTGGCGGCGTTTAAACGAGGGAACTCCTTCATCATGGTCTCGAGGTTCCTCAGCTCCTCGGGGCTGAGCTGCTCCTCCTCCTCATTGCTACCTTGTCCGGGGATGTTTGGGGGGGCGGCGCCCTGCCCATTCTCCCCTCTTTCGTCTAAACTAGCGGGCTGCTCTCTTTGGACCTGGACTGTCTGACTCGTGGTACGACTGGTCACCTTTTCTGTCATCTTCTCCTCTTCCTCCTGAGCTCTCTTCCTCTCCTCTTCCTCCTCTCTTTCCCGCTCCTTCCCCATTAGCAGCTCCAGCTCCTGTCGGCCATCTCTGTCTCTGTTTGCTCCCTCCGTCTCCATCGTTCTCACTCCTCTGTAAGCTTCTTCTCTTGTAGGCTCCCCCGTCTCAGCCTTCATTTCTTCTCCATCCTCCATCCCATCGTCACGCTCCCTTCCCTCCCTCCTTTCCCCTACCCATGAGTGATTCAGTGCCTCAAGTAAAACTGCCGCTAGTGTTTTGGGATCCACATCCTTAAAGAGCTCCTCTTCTTCCTCTGCCTCTTCTTTCTGTATTGATCCTGTCTCTGGATCCTTTGCAGGAGGAGTATCTCTGTGTGGGTAATTGACATCTCCAGGGGTGTTGATGGGGTTGGGGGTAGACGGATGGAGGAGGGACGCCCCCATCAGGAGGACTAGGAGGGTAAGGGCACTTGAGGCATCGTGGTACCCAATCATGGTCACTCAGAACAGGGTCGGCTCTGAGCAGCGAGGGCAATCAGAAATGCCTGGGGGAGAGAAAAACAGAAAAAACATCTTCAGTTTCAATAATTTCTAAACAATCAGTCTTTTGCTTCTTGGCGTCCCCCCGCCCCTCATGTTATCATGTGAAAATATCAATTTTCAGATGTGCTTTTCCTTAATAATTCCTAATTAGCTGGATCAGGGGTGTTCAGCCAATGAATAGTGCCAACTCTCCTTTATCTATCAGGCAGAGTAGGTAGATCATAATGCACCATGGGATGTGCTGGAGAGAAGGTTAATATTAATTTGATAATTGATATTACGCACATGTATTGCCATTACTTTTTTTTCCAAAAGGCAACAAGCCCACATAGCCTAGCTGTCTACTCTCCGGTTTAGAATGTGTTTGAAGTGCGCAAATGGGTCTGAAAGACCACTGAGTGGCTGCAGGTCGCGCGCATCGCCATAATAACAATCACCTGCTCTTCTTTTTTATGGACCACCGTTGTGCTGCATGGCACCACGCCACTGTTTGCTGCAGTTACTTTTCACCGCAAAAAATAGTTAGTGCAATGCAGTCATTTAGTCTATTAGCGTCTTTTTCTCAAGACGAGTAAAAAACACAAACGCACCGGTCTCCATGAGCATTATTAGAGCGCTCCGCGTATCAACTGCACGCAGAATTTGACTTTGGCATACACATTGCACGTATTTTCAAAGTTTAAGCCCGTGCTATTTGTACGCATTTTGGTTGCGACTGTGTTGTTTTAAAACATAGCAATAAAATCAGCATGTTTAAAACATTTTGGAAATCATTTTTGATAGGCTGCTGTTGCAGAAGTGATTGGAGACGCACTAAAACATGTCGAAAATCATCGAAAAAGTTCATTTGTGATGAGAAAAACAATACTGTTACAAATAAAACAACAACTAAGATGTACAGAGCCAATAACAGAGCAGATGATGTTCTGCAGCAGCAGTGGAGGTGGCAGGATTGCGGGGGGGGGGTGATGCGTGATGTGCAAAACACGCAGCGAATGATTTATCTCATCCTCCACACATAAACCCAAGAGATCAGCTTGGCTGCATCTGTCTTATATTCTCTCCTTTAGTTCTCCTGGCCCGAGCAGGTCACACACTTTAAAAGCAGCAAAGCGGATTCTCAACCCGCTTCTGCAGAGCCAAGAATCAAGACAAATCTGTCCGCACAAAGCCACCCTTCCACCTCCAGGAACCTCCCCACAGCCCACACACTGACAGACTGAGAACCTCCAAACCTCCAACCCCCAACAACCATAGGCGTCAGTGTTTGTATGCAGACATTTTAGGCACGACAAAGGACTCTCCATCAGAATCAGAAACAGAAGAGAAAAAAAGATTAATTGCCAGGTAAGTAGCACCTAGGAATTTGCCTTGGTTGATGGTGCATACAGGAAAACACATTGAAGCAATAATATGAAATGAACAAACAATAAACGCAGAAACAAATAACATATAACATTGAGAAAGAAAAAAAAAGACTTTATGGATTAGTGCAGGATGTGCAAACATGTTGAGGGATGTGCAAAAGCATTGTCCTTGTCTCTGCCTCTGTGGTATCATAACCTTTTTTATTTATTTTTTTATTTTAATGCACATAAAGGCAGCCGTGTGAAGCAGCTTCGTTCTCCTTCATTTTGGTTATTTTTGGCAGAGCGAGTCATGGTGATGATGGCTGGAGATGACGAGAATTGGGATGATGATGATGATGATGATGATGATGATGATGATGATGATGATGATGATGATGATGATGATGATGATGGAGGGGGGTGGGGGGCGAAAAAAGAAGAGGATGACAATAGGGCCACCTCTGTGTTGACCATATATACAAAGCAGTAGGCTACGTCCACGTAACAATACATTCTGCCCCCGCACATTATTGGGCCGTAATTCACCGCAGCATAATGCAAAGTCTCATTTAAAACCCCGCTCACATGTCTTTAACATCAACTTGACTGTGCCATTGAATTGATCAATACATTGATTATGTCTAAAGGGGAATTTAAATAGTTCATGCATCCACTATCAAACAGTTTCCAAGCCGACAAACAAACACCAGAAATCACTCTCCTCTTTTGAACATGTTGGACATTTTTGTTGTTGATCGCAGCAGTTTGAATTTTAAATTTTCAAATGTCTCAGTATCAATAATCAGCCAGTCAACCCAGGGTCAACCCAATATCAGGGGGTATTTTTTTAAATTTATTTTTAGAGAATTTATTTATAGTTAGCCTAATAATGCGTAAGTGGCCATGGGTATGAGTGACGTGTGTGGGTGTGAGTGTGCACATATACATATATATATATTTGTATTGTATCTTGTATCTCAATACTGCAAACTGGATTGCTCCAACCAAGTTTCGCTGTGTATATTTATATATAGTCTATTTGCAATGACAACAATCTGCCAATCAACATATGTCCTTTTTATCACAAGAGAAAGAGAAGTAATGCCAAATAAGTTGCACTTACTTGCAGTTGCAGAGTGAGCAGCAGGGGGGGGGATTCCAGCTTCCCCTGCCTCGACACGTCACACTCAAAGCGGCTGAAAGTGTCATGCACAGAGCCCACTGCCTGCACCGTGCTTCTTCTTCTTCTTCTTCTTCTTCTTCTTGTTTTTGTTGTTTTGGTTGCTGTGTGTGAGTTGGTGTCTAATGTTCGCCTAAGTGTCGTCACTTGTTGTTGTTGTTTTTGTCGCTGAATTTTTTTTTTTCGCGCTCCTCTCCCGGGATTCCGTTGCCGCCTGTCAGCTCTGATGTCAGGACCACGGACAGCGGCCGCGCCGCTCTTATAGCTCCGCCAGTCCCGGCGCCACGTGACTCGTGCGTCAAGCGATCCCCATTGACGTCACCAGACTGGGTTTCATTCATAAGATTGCTCTGCAATCTATCCCTCCTCCTCTCCTCCCCCCCTCCCCCCAATCCTTTCGAACCAATTAGCTGCAGTGCTCGAGCTGCTGAATGAACACAAGCTGCTGAATGAATTCGCAGTTTCATCAGCTTCCAATCGGTCAGGGCCCGGACCCAGCCTTTTCTGAGGAAACAACATCATGGATAGGATAAAGTTAGGCTGTGTTTTTGTCTTCTTCTAGAATAACTACAGACAGGCAGCAAACTGTTCATTACATATAATCTGTGAACAGTGGTGGAATGCAGGGGCGTAGCACAACATCCTGGGCCCTGTAGAGAGGCATTCTCTGTGGGCCCCATTAAGGCCGGCTACACACTGGCTGCGTGGCGTGAGCGTGTCAGCTGCGTGGCGTGTCCATTTGTATTTCAGCTCCCATGTTAACAGGTTAGAGCTCGCACACTGCCTGCCTGACACGCACGTCTCAGGCGCGGCTCGAAAACGCGTGCATGCTAGAAATAGAACTAACGCCTATTTTTCACGTGACACGCAAGCGTGTTGGAAGCGTTTCCAGGCAAAATAGAATAGGAAAAGATGTTTATATGTCATTTTGACACAAATACATATTAATAAAGTACATGTTGATGTTTGAAAGTCTCTAGGTTTTGATATAAATGCAGTTATTAAATGTAATAAAAAAAATAACACACAGCCACACAGCTGACATGCAACTGAAATGCCACGCTCACGCCACGCAGGCCAACACTTGCGCAGGCAGTGTTTAGCCGGCCTAACAAACAAAGCTATTAATTCTAGCATCTTTTTGGGCCCTCCTCACATAAGGAGTACTTTCAATGGCAACTGAGCAACTCTAGGAAGCTGATAAATGGATTGCATTCATAGATCAAAGCGCCTTTCCACCTTATAGTTTGCCTCTCATTCACCCACTCACACACACACACACACACACACACACAAACAAAGCTGTTTGTTTAGTTATACATTTTTTATAGTGCTTTGAATATCTGTACATATGAATATCTGATGTATACTGTACTTGTGTCTTTAAATTTGCCTGTTTTTTTATATTTGCTATGTAAATTGGTTTATATAATTTATATGAACCCATCCTAATATTGTGTCAATGTTCATATAACTCTTTATAGGAAGGGTGTAGTCTCCCTTGGCAAGACCATCCTCCACGGCGCTGTGGAGGAGGGTCTGGCTAGTCCACACAGCATTCCGGGATGAGAGGTGGAGATCGCAACCCCCCCCTCCCCCCTCAAATGTTGAACCCAAAGTAACGCCCGTGCTGATCACCATTTACAAACTCATTATAGTAACACTTGTATACAATCTAGTGATCGTGGCATATATTTCTGATATTACGTAGCCATCTACTTATTGCTATCCTTTACCCTAACTCAATTTGAGCGTTCCAAAACAAAGTCAAAGAGTGGTAACTGGTGTTACGGTGGTCTGCCTTGGTTTCTCCTGGGCTTTTTGGAAGTTACTGTTAACCCTCCTGTTGTCCTCGGGCCAAATCAAAAAAGGTTTCTCTATCAGAAATGTGGGTTTCTTTTAACCAAACTGTCAAAAAAGATAACGTGGATGGTTCTCTAGAACGCTCTTTAAGAGTAACGTAAATGATCAGTTCACTACTTTCAATGAATTTGGGTGTTTTGTTCAATTTCATAGCATTTAAAGAAAATAACTGGTGAAAGAACGTTGAAAAAAGGCGACAAAATTTTTGGAAAAAGAAGAAAAAAATGTGGGGAAAAAAGAAGAAAAAAAAACGTTAAAAGAAAAACGCACAAAAAGTGACAAAAGTGTCGTAAAAAAGTTTTAATTCAAAAGCTTTAACCCAGGGCTTCTGGGTAGCTCATGCGGTAGAGCAGGCACCCATATATAGAGGGTTACTCCTCAACGCAATGGCCACAGGTTCGACTCCGCCCTGCGGCCCTTTGCACTTTAAGAGTGAAGACTGTAACCGGCAGCCACAGATTGGACTGCAATGTAACCCTATGGGGGAAATGTTCATCAATCGCATACATCTAGGGCTGCACGATACAAGGAAAATATGAGACTTGCGATTAACGTTGTTGAATACCGCGTTAACGATATTACTTGCGATAAATGAACAGATCCTAAAGTGTACTCAGTTCTGCATTTCTGCTGCTTTCTGATAAAATACAACAAATTGCTTGTTGAATTTAAAACAAATGAAGGGAAATCATTCCCAACATTCTTTCACTGAACAAATTGAGCATTTAGTTGAATTTAAAAAGGCTTATAGTTTTTGACTAAATGAGTGCAAAAAAAATTACCAATTTTGTCTCAAAGTAAAACAGGGACACTAACCGCCAGTAGCTCTAATGAACAAGAGGGGTATTACCTGAGAGGCAAAACCCAGGGCGAAAAGATAGTGTGCGCATGCTCACTAGAGGCGGAACTGCTCCGAGTAGCAGGGAATGGGTTCAGCTCAGCTTCAGTGACTCTGACACAGACATGCACTGACAGCGTTAGCCGCGGTGTATTCCTTGACGTGGACCAGGCAGTGTAGACGTAGTGTTTGTTTGTAACGTCGCAGTAACTTAAAAAATTCAAAACAAATGGTAAGTTAATCTTCCTGCTTATCTTTCGCCTAAAAAAAAAAGCCGGGGGGGCTAGGCGCTAAGCTAATGCTAGCAAGGTGTATGATTTCAGGAAGTGTCCCACCTGCGCTACCTTCACCTGGCTTCTGTCAGCATATATAGCCTGCAAGCTAACAGGCCGTATAACAGCATAAGGTGGGAAATAGTCTTGTATATCTAACACACTGTTGGGCTTTCAATTATCTTATGGCCTGTGTAATGTTAGCTGTAACGTTATCTTAATGATATCCAGTTTGTGTTCAAATTGAGCTTTGCAGACAGTGGTAATTTAAGATTTGAATAATTGCCGAGCTTCCTCGTCGCAGGTAACGAGTTAAGGCCCAGGTTTTAGTCGGTGTCAACAATAGAGGTGACAGTTGGATGGCTGCTGCTCAGCTGACTGTTTCTAGCAGCCTGCCAACCTACAGCTTGTTTGCACAGCAATAATTTATTGTCAGATTAGAATGCAAATGTCACTGTTGGATTTTTTTTTTGGTACACTTCATGGCCGAAAAGTATGTGTCCAAATAGTGTATCTAAATGGCTACTAATGCTCCTTTTAATTCTAATGGCTATAATGACAATTGTTGCTGGCACTCCGATGTAGCTTACTTAGTTGGTGCAACAACAAGGTCTTTTGTTGTTTGATTAAGTTAAAATGTGTGTATGCCATTTACACTACAGTCTATAGATGTTGGGTTTCATTTCATTTTTTATTTTTTTTTTAAAGAAGATATAGCATCCTGTATAATTTGGATGTTTAACAAAAAATTAGCTCTGGGTTCTGTCTTCTTGCTGTTCAAAAAGACCAAGTTTTAGACAAGTACGCTAACAGCAGGCATTGTTATTTTATAATATTCATTGAATCTGGACCTGGAACTGTGAAGCTGTAAATAAATCGTATACAGTAAAGTTTTCTTTGCACCTGACAAATGGGACATGTTTTTAAATAGAGTCAATATTTAGTTATCCTCCATCCAAGTATCCTGCTGCTGTAAAACAAACAGGATCTACACCTACCCCACTGTCTCTTTGTCATATGGACCGTACAGAGGTAAAGACATGTAGCAGGCGGACGTAAGTAAAGATCACTAGTAGATGGTCCAGTAGATTGATGTTGTGGTTGTGTGACTTGTAGAGTTTTATTGAAGCTGCAGTAATCCCAGAGTCACTGACGTGTGTGATGATATTCACTCATGTTTGTGTTGTGAATATAATGCAGCTGTACAGTAGGCTATTGTGTGTGTGTGTGTGTGTGTGTGTGTGTGTGTGTGTGTGTGTGTGTGATATATCACTGAAATCTGATAATTTAAGAGGGATTAATCAATTATTGGCCATGCACAGCACCTGGATATGCCCAGTTTATGAAGTTGCTATAGGTAATGTGTTAGCATACGATTGCCTAGTTACATATTTCAGCAGACAGAGTGAATTTCAATGTCAGCCCACTTTAACCCAAGTCCTGTGCAAAAGCGTGGGAGACTCTCGATGGCTACAAACTGCCAAGGCAAAGGTTGCGATTGACGAAGGCAGCCAAGGACTCATAGCAAGATAACCTAACCCTCCTCTAAAATACAACACTATATCCATTATGACCACATTGAAGGATCCCTTCAAAATGTACAATGTCTTCCAGTTCTGTTATCACAGAATTTTTCCCAAGTTCCCAGCTAAATACTTAAAGCAGTAGCCAACAATGCTAGCAGATTAGCTCGCTAGGGCTAGTGCTGGCTCAGCCATCCCTGTTGTTCACGTGACCCTTGCCCAGCGAGTCGTACTGGTCCGCTGACAGTCTTCCATGACAAAATTGGACCAGGCAGAGGTATTGACTGATACTCTTAATTGACACTAATTGGAGATGTAAAAAAAACTTTCAAAATCAAGCCACATGTAATAGTTTTGAAAGTTGTGACAATAGTTTGGTGTATTTCTTGAGGCTTCTAGGGCTGGACCATTTTTTTGAGCTTCGAAGGCAGCTTTGGAAAAAGAGGGTAAACAAAAGGCGAAGAAGCGAGTGCTTTGTAATTGCAGGACACAGTCACCTGTTGTCACACTAAATCCTGAGCGGTTGATTGTTTCGTTTGAAAACTTTACAGTAGTGTTACGGGACTAGCACACTGCGTCTGACGAGTCTGATTAGCTGGTTAACGTTACATGAATGTCCACAGCAAAGGGACGTCAGGGTGCTTTTCTTCAGGGTTGATTCGGACACCGTGTGTGTGTGAATGAATGCTCAGCCAGTGGCGGGGTTGGATCAATGGGTAAAGCAGGCGCACATATACATAGAGGTGTATGGACGCAGAGGTCCAGGGTTCAAGTCCGACCTGTGACGATTTTCTGCACGTCTTCCCCCTCTCTCTCCTTTCTCACCTAGCTTTCCTGTCCGTTAAAGGTGGAAAAGCCCAAAAAAAGAATCTTAAGGAAAAAAGAATTGTTAATTTGCATGGCTGTAACTTCAGCAGCGTAATCCCAACCTAACACCACAGTGAATTTTAGCCTGTGTGCACTTCCCCCCCCCCCCAAAAAAACAAATATTCAAATCCCAAAATTGAAAATCGAATGCCTACCCATCAAACGAATATTCAAATACCCTAAAGCAGGGGTGTCAAACTCAACTTCACTAAGATGAAAATCACATGAAGGGCCAGACATGTAGAGTGTATTGATGTCATTGAAAAAGTCGAATATCTTTGACTGTGTTATTGCGTGTCTCATATAGTCTTCTCACGTACAGTTTGGTCGACAAAAATGTCAAAGAAAATGCCAAACATCGGAAAAAGCGTCAAATGTTGAAAACGGTGCCCAAAAAACTTTGTAAAAGGTGACAAAAACTAGGCGGGCTAAAATTCATTGTGAACCTAAATTGATATGGTGGTCGGATCAAAATTTGCAAGGGGGCCGGATTTGGCCCGCGGGCCTTTAGTTTGACACGTGTGCCCTAGAGGCTTCATGAGCTCACAATACCAACTGTTGGTGGAAGAGTGTAAAACGAAAAAAAAAAGATATATGGCAGATGATCTCAACCATTGGTGATATACTGTTTTTTGAGCCAGTAAAGGATTGAGAATAATGACAGTCAACAGTGGGGAAAAAAAGAAATCAACTTTGGTGTAATCCATTTTATAGCCTATTAATATAGTGTTTTTTGATAAGTAGGCCTATGGTTGTATAACATAACCACGTGTGTGTGATCAGTCCTTTGGTAAATAATTGTTTCATAATAATGGCAGGAGGGGCAATATTGGTGTTCTAAAACTGTAAAGTAGCAGTAGTTTAGTCAGGCAGAGGGCGGTGAATGTGCTTGTGTAACTTGAAAAATGACTCAGAGGGGATACATTTTTTTTTTTTTTCAGGAACAATAATTTCTCAACTGTGTAAGGGCTTCCCACGTCATCAATGGACCTCATTAGTCTGAAATGACGAAAGCCTCGACCTGCGCTTCACGGACAACTTGCAGGATTACTTGACACGTGCCAAAGCCTCGGCACAGCGCGTAACATCACCGCTAAAATCTAATGTCGAAAATTGAAAACGGACTTGATGAAGGTATTCAGACGGATTGCTCTCAAACGTTAAGTTGATTGATGAATAGGGTTGGGTACCGAAACTCGGTGTCAATAGGGAACCGGTGCCGACGTAAACGGTAGTAAGGAGACCGAATAAGAACGAAAGTTTCGGTGCCTCATTTCGGTGCTTGACTTTACACTACACCTGACAGCATGTAACGTTAGCCTACCTTTAGCTAGCAGCTGGATTAAACACCGGTAAAATGCTGACAGCTAACGTTAAACAGTGTAAAGTGTGACTGTATTTCACTGTGGAGGACTTCAACAGCGGGATGTAACAGTCTGCTCTGCAGCGCAGCAGCAGCTGTCGTTGTCGCAATTCATAGATATACAGTATGTTTATATGGTCGGAATTAAACAACACAGACGGTGCGTTCACTTAAAACAGGTAGCCTCGTGGTGCATTCACAGTAATTGTAAAATACCCTTTTCCCATCTGGAGTTCAACAGCAATATACTGGTGAAATAAGTTATTGTTATAGTTATTACATTATTATTAAATCTTTAATTTTGACCATGGCCTTAGCAATAAACAAGTCACTGACTGTTGTTTACTACCCTTATTTTTTTTCTTATTTTTTTTTTTTTTAACTTTATTGAAAAGTACCTGTTCAGGCACCGGCACCGTTTTAAAAGTATCGATTTAGCACCGGAATCAAAAAAAAAAAAAACGATACCCAACCCTATTGATGAATACCTGGATCAAAAGTATACTTTAAATTGATGATGGCAAAACCGCAATACTCACGCTATCGAATCGCGATAAATGAAAATCCCAGCACAAATCGAATCGCAACCATGTCTCGTGAAAGAATCAAAATCGGGACAAAAGCACATCGTCCCCCAGCCCACCCCCACTTTTCTCATTGATCGGCAGATAGATCAACATGTATTATATATTCAATCAAATCAAAAAGTCAGTAATGCTTTCCCTTGTTTTGAATTGTCTGTGTCCCCGTCTGTGTGTAGATGCGTTTCATGCTGCTTTTCAGCCGGCAGGGGAAGCTGCGCCTGCAGAAGTGGTACACCGCCACAGCGAACGGCGACAAGAAGAAGATGGTCAGGGAGCTGATGCAGATAGTGCTCGCCCGCAAACCAAAGATGTGCAGCTTCCTCGAATGGAGGGACCTCAAGATTGTCTACAAAAGGTAACAAAAGAAAGAAAAAGAACAACGCCAAATCATAAACTCTGAAAACGTTGCACTCGTTTCTGCTGGCCAGCTGGAAGTGTCCGTGTCAGTGATTCGTTTAACGAGGTACTTTATTTTTACATCGTTTTCACTTTCTTATCATTGGCTGAGTGAGAATATTAAAGACAGCACATTAACCAGACAACCAGCCAAGAGTTTAATTTTGATGGTTGAATACAAGAGAATGCCTTTATTGTCTTGGCAATGAAATGTTCCTGTCTCTCATAAAAGGAAAAACTGTTCTCATTCACACATTCACTGGTCTCGCTTTGCCAGACTTTCCTCCACAGTGCTGCCGAGGAAGGTCTGGCTAGTCCACACTAGAGTCCGGATCGACAGAGCCGTGACCGGCCCGAGCCCGACAGGCATTAAGAAATTTGTGTCCGAACCCGACACAGTTAAAATCAAAAATGTTTTTCTCATACTAATGACACATGTAGGCTACGTTTTTGTGTAGAAAGCCCGCTTTTATTAAGCAACTGTAGGAAGGCATTCAGAAATGTCAACAGATGAGTCATCAGCACACACAGGGCAACAAGCGCACGTTAATCAGCTGTTAATATGTTCAATGTGTTAAAGTGATGGTTCGGAGTAATTCACCCTAGGGTCCTTTGCACCCTGACCTCAAGCCAAACACCCCCCCAGAAGCTTTTTTCACCTAGGTCTAACATTGGGAGAGTTAGCGTAGAGTAGCGTTATCAGCTGAATAGCTTAGCGCAGGGGCTAATGGATCCGAAGTGTCTCTTAACATTACCCCACTAATAATGCCCAAAATGATACCAAAGGTCTACACTAGTATATATAGGTTATGCACTCATAAAACGATGGATTGTAAAGTTTGTAAGTACACCAGAAGTTTATGTAAATAACACTTGCCTGCTGGCTTCTGCTCTCTGCTGCTGCTGCTGCTGTAAGACGAGTGCTTAGGGACGTCTACAAATTACAACACCGAAAAGAGATGCAACAAAAATATTTATTAATTTAACTTATTTTTTAAAGTAAGTGCTGTAGTATAACTAGCAGGAGACAAGTTATAGTTGAGGTAAGTTTGGAGACATTACCTTATTTAATCATTAAATTAATAAACGTTTTTGTTGCATCTCTTTTCGGTGTTGTAATTTGTAGACGGCCCTAAGCCTTACTGCCCGGTAGTAACAGCAGCAGCAGCAGAGACGAGAAGCCAGCAGGCAAGTGTTATTTACATAAACTTCTGGTGTACTTACAAACGTTACAATCCATCGTTTTATGAGTGCATAACCTATATGTACTACTGTAGACCTTTGGTATCATTTTGGGCATTATTAGTGGGGTAATGTTAAGAGACACTTCGGATCCATTAGCGCCTGCGCTAAGCTATTCAGCTGAGAAGGCTACACTACGCAACTCTCCCAATGTTCGACCCAGGTAAAAAAGCTTCTGGGGGGGTGTTTGGCTCGAGGTCATGGTGCAAAGGACCCTAGGGTGAATTACTCCGAACCATCACTTTAACCGTTCCTGATTGCTTCGCTTCCGACCGTGGTCAGAAAACACGTTACCTCCAGGGCCAACGTTATAAAATGAATAATGTCGGGGTTAAAATCCCGTTTCTGGTGAGCAAATGAATGAACTTGGCTTTCAGTCTGGGGTTTATTTCGGACACTGCACGCGCTGTGTACAAAACTTAAACTTATTGCACAAACTCTGCTCTGGTTGCATACAACACGTCTGCTTCCTCTTTCTCAATCTCTCTTCTGCCCACTTTCCACACACACACACACACACACACACACACACACACACACACACACACACCTACACGCGCTGAGCTCTCTTAAAGGAGCTACAGCACCATTTTACAACAAATGCCTTATCACGCTGATGTGACCGAGCTCGACCCGAACCCGACCATAATTTCTAAATATCTGTCCGAACCAGGCCCGGCCCGTCGGGGTACCGTCGGGACCTGGTTCGGGTATCCATGCCTTAGTCCACACAGCATTCCGAGATGGGAGAAAAACGTGCTCTGGTTTATTGGCATTTCTTTAAACCAATCGCAATCGTCATGGGCTGTGCTAAACGCCGGATCGAGCAACAGTGGCTCTGCAAAAATGGAAGGAATTTGTTTTGGTGGAACGTGTACGTTCAAAAGTAGTTTTAGTCGTGCAGCAGAACACTCAGATTGGACAGATAGTCTAGCTAGCTGTCTGGATTTACCCTGCAGAGATCTGAGGAGCAGTTAACCATAGTCCTCAGAAATCCACCGGAGGTTAGAATTACAACACAAAGAAAGAGGAAGGTAACGGACATTTGGGCGAAAAGAAGGACATACGGTGGAATTTCCAGCAGAAACGGAGCAATCCCGGAAGTGGAACTTCGTGGCGATAGACTACACATTCACATACTCGCACATTGCGAAGCAAAAATAGCTGTTAAGGGGAGACACAGCAGGCAAAAACATAATTTTCACTGGTCAATTTTGAGATTTTTGGCTATTTGTCTTCAATAACATGTCTTCTTTCAGACACATTTATGTCTTTATTTTTTCACACTTTGTCTGTTTGCATTGGTAGATTTCTCCTAAATTCAACAAAAGTTGGCGTTCTAAATCAACATGCTGCTCTGCGATCGCTGTCCGCACCCTGTCATCACATATACCGTTAGAAAGCAGTCTCTCTCCTGTACAATGTCGTCGGATCCAAATATGGTCATTTTCTTTATTATCAGCAACCAATCGTGAAAGTACAATGGGCATTTAACTCTTAAAAGGAAATCTCATTGGCTGATGTCAATTTCTGACAACGTGATTCGTTCAGATGCATCATGTGACGTGCTCTGACATTTCAAAATGTCAAAAGAAGTGAGTGTAAAATGATCTCCGAGAAGACGAAAACAGTAGTTTACTACTAGAGTGCAGTCTCTGCAAAGAAGATACATACAGGCAAAGTGTCTACACATTTACATGATGTAGCGTTTGATGTGAACGTGCGAATGGTGTTGTGTTAGCGCATGAGTTAGGCTTGGGATATGCAGCTCTCCAAAAAATCTGCAAAATGTTGGGAATTCCTGGGTTATATTCATATTAAAATGTTTCCGAGACACCAAAGGAGAGTAACAGGTATGGAAACACGCTCTAGCTCTCTCAAAGCAGTTTACAGAAATTCATAGTCTACATATCCTATTAAATACATAGGTGTCACATATATACTATACTTTACTGGTCACGATACAACACACTATATTACAAAACAATTGCATTACACAACAGTTACAGTTTTTGTATAATTACTATTATAATACAATACTAAACAAATGAGTAATTTTTGGGATCCTGAAGTGGTTGTGAGTCCCTCAGGCTGTGGCAGACAGATACATATTTAGCTGTCAGTGGAGCTGCTGTCCCTTCTCCTAGGAGAACTACCAGCTTCTTTTCTGGTGTTAACTTTGGGAAGTTTTAATTTTTTGGCTATTTTTCCAAGGTGTAAATCTCTTAGTGAGATACTTTTTCCCAGTGGGGGAAGTGCATCTCTGTCTGACCCAGTAGCCAGAAATAGAATATTTGACATTATGAATAGCCTAGCGACCCAGTTTTACTCCTATTGAGTTGAATTAAGAAGATGTTTGAGTTCCCAATAATTAAACCGTTAATAACTAACACAACCATCTTACCAGCATTTTAGTTTCCGGGGGGTCTTAAAAAGTCTGCAATTTCTAAATCAAAAATTGTTCGCCCTTAAAAAGTCTTAAATTCGTTAGTATTGTGTTCTGGGTCTTAAATCATTTTAAACAGGTCTTAATTTTCCTATGTCCATGTAACGCTACCTCTAATGCTCACTGAAATGTTTATTTTTTTATTCTGTGGTGTTGTAGTTCTTTATTTTGTTCATCCAAATATAGTTCTCTGTATATGTACAGATTAGTATTACTCCGTGTAGCTTTTATTCAATTTAAATACATTTATTTTACCTTGCAAGTACTTTTGTGACTCTACATTTCGGTGTACTTTTATGTTGTGATATAGGTTCGAAATTTCATTCATTAAGGTCTTAAATAGGTCTTAAAGCTCCATTGTGTAATTTTTTGAGTTGATTCTTAGCAAAAAAAACTTTTGTTCTTTCACAAATATGTGCTCATTCATGTGTAATTACTTCCACCAACTAATCAAAGTATTCTCGTACGCGTAGAATCTGCCATTTAGAATCATTCAGAATACATATGCGCGAGTCACTCGAATGACGGCCGCCATGTTGTGCCTCCATCTGTAAAATACATTAGCCAAAGAGGGACATACAGTACCTCCGCCTTTCGCGCTTTTCACTCCGTGGCACTGACTGGCGAATGCCAGGGAGGGAGGGCGAGAAGATTACTCGCAACTGCCGGCAGATTTGAAAGCCTGTTGAAAATGGAGGATTGCGCCTATTTTCGAGGACATGTAACAGAGTCACCAAGGAAGTTAAAAAGAGAATTAAAATGACAATGCGACAGGCAAAGCAACAAGACCAAAGTAAATATTGAAGTGGCTTTTCCAAGATGGAAAGTTGCCTGCTTTCTTCTCAACAGGTATTTGTGTAAATTTCAAAGTTTTATGGTTGCTTCTTGCTTGGCTAACTATAGCATGGTTGTGCATAATGCTAGAACGACGTCTAGGATACTTTTCCTCGCGTCAATGATGAAAAAGGATTGTCTACCTTGTAACATAAACGTAATCATATGTGTCATGATTTCCTGGCAGACGGGGGGGGGGGGATGATATTTAATATTGAGAATTTATTGGCTAATAAATTGGATATAAAGCTGCAGCTTAGTATTTTCATTATTGTGTAAGCTGCCATTTGTTTTCTTGATTAATCGTTTAGTGTATGAAATATGCCCATTATGATTTTTCCAGAGCCCAAATAGACATATTTGAATTGTTTGTTTGCAGTTCAAAACCCATAAATGTTTGAGATGTTCGATTTGCTAGCATCAATGTCAATATATCAGTATCGCATTGTAGCAGCTAGATCAGGGGTCTTCAGCATTTTTGAGAGAGAGAGAGAGAGAGAGAGAGAGAGAGAGAGAGAGAGAGAGAGAGAGAGAGAGAGAGAGAGAGAGAGAGAGAGAGAGAGAGAGAGAGAGAGAGAGAGAGAGAGAGAGAGAGAGAGAGAGAGAGAGAGAGAGAGAGAGAGAGAGAGAGAGAGAGAGAGAGAGAGAGAGAGAGAGAGAGAGAGACCTCTACTACATCTTTTGTAGAAAATGCAGTTGCATATTAAACTGGGCCTTCAGTTACATGTAGGGATACCTTTTTTTGCATAGAATACTAAGCTATTAAAGCACCCATATTATGCTCATTTTCAGGTTCATAACTGTATTTTAAGATTGTACCAGAATAGGTTTACATGGTTTAATTTTCAAAAAACACCATATTTTTGTTGTACTGCACGGCTCTCTCTTACTGCTGTAGATCCTCTTTTCACCTGGTTTTTGTTTTAGCTACAGAGTGAGACCTCTTTTCATCTTCTTCTTCTGTACTATCTTTGATTGCACTCTCACATGCGCAGTAG
Source organism: Perca fluviatilis (assembly GCF_010015445.1). Taxonomy (NCBI): domain Eukaryota; kingdom Metazoa; phylum Chordata; class Actinopteri; order Perciformes; family Percidae; genus Perca; species Perca fluviatilis. The sequence continues at coordinate 5,980,424 of NC_053125.1, forward strand.
CTCAGATGTAGATCATGTCAGCTAGCTAACTCTAGAGACAGTAAAAGAAACTCCAACTTCGGTCAGTTCCAAGGCAGGATTAGCTGGGAGACTTCTAAACGTGGGCGCACATGTAAGTAGTTATTTTGTAGATTATGGTGAACTTGTGTGTGTTGTAGCAGTGCTTTGCTATTGAGAACGAGGTAACATGCTAGCGTTAGCATTAGCGTTAGCATGCTAAGGCTACGAGCTAACGGTTGTGGTTAGCCAGCTCGTGACGTCACAATCCGGGCAGATTTTGAACAGCTCACCAGGAGACTGAAAGCAGGACACATTCAGAAACTGTATCTCACTCAAAACAGCATGGATGGATTTTTTTCAAAGTTTGGATTTTTTGTGTGTGTGTGGAAGCACCAGAGACACAAAATAAAACCCCAAATCCCAGAAAAAGTGTTTTTTTCGTAATATGGGCACTTTAAAATAGCCTAATAATTGTTGGCATGATTATAAATCATGTTTTAATGTTAAACATACATGTGGCAGAGTGAATCCTAAGGATGAACTGGATCTGTGGATGGCCTTAGTAACTGCCTTACCTATAGGCCAGTAAGTCTATCATCAATGGGGATTTATATTTGCTAATAATATGTTTGATTCATGTTAAGACTTTCATTTTTTTTTTAACTTAACCATAATTTGGAGGCCCCCCCTGCATTGACTGAGGGTTTCCGGACCCCCTGTTGAAGATCCCTGAGCTAGATGAACCGGTGGATGTTTGGCACTTGAGCTTAAAAAAAAGAAGAGAAATGAGTAAATTGATTGGCAAATTATAGTTGGTGATTATTTTCTGTCGACCGACAAGAGGCACTTAAAAACGGGGATGAATTGATATCCATTAAAACAAAAGTCTTAAAGCCGACTTGCAGCAGATTCTTTGGTTTGAGTGGGTCTACTCTTAACTTTAGTTCACCTCCCACGGACCAATGAGAAGTTCTCCTCTGTTTGTCTGTGGGCTGAGCCGCATTTGATTTTAGGTGGGTGGAAAGGGTGAGACCCAGCAGTCCACCCTCATTGATGCGCGCACACACACACACACACACACATAGAGATGTGTGTGTCAGGGCTCATTACTGTAGAAGAGAAGAACGCAGAGGTGGGCTAACCAATCGAAGCAGCGTGGGTGGTTGATGCGGCGAGCACAGAGGGATTTCCTGCAGTGGAGAGGGACTGAGGGAACACCTCACTAGCAGTAGAAGCTCTGCCGTTTGCCAGAAACCTCCAGTTAACCCTTTTATTGCCTGGCATTTTGACTAATTAAATGTAAAATGTGCATCCACTGTTTAGTAAGTGTAAACATCAGTTCTTGTTAAATTTCTAACATGTGAGATGAGAAAGCGCTGCAACGATTAGTTTCAACAATTAATCTTCCGGTGCGATATTTTCAGAGTAAAAGCTTTATCTTGCAATACAGATTGAAATAAAGTGTATACAGGGCTGAAAACCTAAACCACCTTTAATTAATTTATTCATACACAAAAAAAAACAGTGTTACTGTTCAAATATATATGTTAAATGCCCATTCTGCTTTTTTCAGCTTTTTTTTTCCTTGTTTATGTAAATGGTTTATCAATAAATAAATCAATTCATTTAATTTAAGATTTTTTTTTTTTTTTAATTAAAAAAGTCTGATTAAACGCCGGAATAAGGAAATAGAACAAAATGGCCCTTTTAAACTCAATAACTTTTATTTGAATAAAACCCTGTAAAATGCTGCAGTATATAGGCTCTATAATCTCTGGGTTTTGATTCCATTGCAGAGCATCCAATCAAGACACACACAGTCGGGTTTCCATCACTTAGAGTACATTATATCGACTTACTGTACATTTATATCCTGGACACTCTCCCTAACCCGACCACTGCCTTCACCGTAAAATGTAATGATTTACTTTATGAGGACTTGCATTTTGTCCCTAAAAGGAGGGTGATTTATGTCCCCACAACATGAGCATCACACGCACACTCACACACAGAGATCAGTGTGTGTCAGGGCTCATTACTGTAGAAGAGCAGAACGCAGAGGTGGGCTAAGTAAACGAAGCAGTGTGTGCGTGGGCGGGCGGGTGGGTGATGCGGCGAGCACAGAGGGATTTCCTGCAGTGGAGATGGACTGAGGCAACACTGCACTAGCAGTAGAAGCTCTGCCGTTTGCCAGAAACCTCCGGTTTACCCTTTTGTTGCCTGGCATTTTGTCTAATTAAATGTCAAATGTGCATCCACTGTTTAGTAAGTGTAAAGACCTTGTTAAATTTCTAACATGTGAGTTGAGATAGAGCTGCAATGACTAGTCCACCAATCGGTCAACAGTGTCAGAATTTGTGAGGCGTGGACCTGAAAATGCAGAAACGAGGAGGTAGTGGAAGACAAAGAAGATTTATTAAGGCGAAAGCTTATGAACAAAAGATGTCCTGAGGCAGGCAGGAGGGCAAAAGGAAAGTCCAAAACAAAAATCTGATTGTCCCGATTGTATGCAAACTGCATGCGACACTATGTACTTAACTGCAGCTGCCCTTAGCTGCAGTTTTAGTGTTGGTAATGTAGTGTTTTAATTTGGGAGGTAAAAGCTCTTGGATCGAAACAGTCCAGAAGTAGGGCAGGGTAATATATCGATATTATATCAATATATGAGGCTAGATATCGTCTTAAATTTTGGATATCGTAATGTGACATAAGTGTTATTGTTTTCCTGGTTTTAAAGGCTACATCACAGTAAAGTGATTATAATTTTCTCAACTTACCAGACTGCTCTAGCTGTTCTTTTATTCGTCTTTACCCACCTAGTCATTACCCGCATTACTGATGATTATTTAACAAAAATGCCATTGTGTAAATCATGGTATCTGATTTTCTCCATATTGCCCAGCCCTAGGGCTGAGCCCTACCCAGCTCTACTTTTAAATGTCGCCCAGCAGCGTCCGTACAGTAAAATCCATTAGCTTGTTTCCTCTGAGGCAGCATCTAGTGGCAGTTAAAAGGAACTGCAGCTCAAACACTTCTAGCTTTGGTGTCATGTAGACAGTGGTTGCTACTTCAGATGTCTATATGTGCATATTTTCACTCGGTTAAAAAAGGGCTTGTCTTGTTTCCAGCTCTACCATGGAGAAGAATTCATTTTTTCTAGGGCTGGGTATCGTTCAAAATCTTTCGATCCGGTGCCAATTTCGATACCTCAGTTTTGATGCCGGTTCTTAACGATACTTTCTTCGATACCATATGTTTTTAAAATCCATTTCAACATCATCAAAAATACATTAAACACAAAGCTTTTATTTTCCACCTTAATTTTGAATCAAAACAGTTATCAAAATTAAAAAATTCTAGTAAAACTGCTCACTCAGAGTAACATTAATAAAAGTGCTTTTTCTTTGCAAGCTCAGCCTGTCAGTCAGTCATCAGGGTAGAGAAAACACCGCTGTGGCTGTTTGTCAAGTAAGAGGAAGTGTAACGTCAACAGCACCGCGACCGCTTTCGGCTCGCAGTTTTTCATAACTTCACGCTGTCCGCGTGAAGTTATGAAAAACTGTAACCACACTTGAAACCAACCGTGACACTCTATGACTTCAACAAAACTGCAGAGTGTGTGTGTGTGTGTGTGTGTGTGTGTGTGTGTGTGTGTGTGTGTGTGTGTGTGTGTGTGTGTGTGTGTGTGTGTGTGTGTGTGTGTGTGTGTGTGTGTGTGTGTGTGTGTGTGTGTGTGTGTGTGTGTGTGTGTGTGTGTGTGTGTGTGTGTCAATATGCAGAGAGGACAGATAAGCTTTTGGCACCAAAAGATAAATCATTTTTCGATACTCAGAGGATTGGAGTATTTTTTTCGATACCATAAAAGTATCGACGTTCCATAGCCAGCCCTAAGGGCTGGGTACTGATTTCAATACTTTTTAGGCACTGACTGAATTGCCTCTAAATTATGGAAAAATGCCTCGTCATTCAATACCCAATTTCAAAACCCTAAGGAGTAAATCTCATCAGCGTCAGTGAGCCAATAACCATGCAGCACGCTTCTACCAATAATGTTTGTGATTGGCTGTCTAACGTCACACGTTGTAGTCACGCAGGAAAGAGACAAAGATAGGACTTGCATAGTAGCAGCTGGGAAATAAATGAATCGATTTGTGCCATAATGTTATAATTTTGTTTTGTTTTATAAAATTGGTATCGAACCAGAACCGGTATCAATGTCACGGTATTGGTAGTGGTATGGCTATTGAACATTTTTGAACGATACCCAGCCCTAATTTTGTCAGATTTTATTATATTGTTTATATATGTTGTATGTGCGTGTGTAATTGTATGCAGGTACGCCAGCCTGTATTTCTGTTGTGCAATCGAAGAGCAGGACAACGAGCTGATCACACTGGAAGTCATCCACCGCTTCGTAGAGCTTCTGGATAAATACTTTGGCAGTGTAAGTCATAGATCTGTGAATCCAGGCGTTGTTCCTGCTCGGCTTGTTCTCCGTAGTTGGTTTCAACTAGGGCTGCACGATGTGAGGAAGATATGCGATAACGTTGTTGAATATCACAATAATGATATTACGTGCAATAAATAAACCGATACTAAAGTGTACTTGGTTCTGCTGCTTTCAGTATTCTGCTAAAATACAACAATTTGCTTGTAGAATTTAAAGGTCCCATGGCATGAAAATTTCACTTTATGGTGTTTTTTAACATTAAAGTGATGGTTCGGAGTAATTCACCCTAGGGTCCTTTGCACCATGACCTCGAGCCAAACACCCCCCCAGAAGCTTTTTTCACCTGGGTCGAACACTGGGCGAGTTAGCTAGAGTAGCGTTATCAGCTGAATAGCTTAGCGCAGGGGCTAATGGATCCGAAGTGTCTCTTAACATTACCCCACTAATAATGCCCAAAATGATACCAAACGTCTACAAGTAGTACAAATAGGTTATGCTCTCATAAAACGATCGATTGGAAAGTTTGACGTTTGGTATCGGACGTTTGGTATCATTTCGGGCATTATTAGTGGGGTAATTTACGAGATACAAACGTGGGTCCGTTAGCCCCTGCGCTAAGCTATTCAGCTGATAACGCTACTCTAGCTAACTCTCCCAATGTTCGACCCAGGTGAAAAAAGCTTCTGGGGGGATGTTTGGCTCGAGGTCATGGTGCAAAGGACCCTAGGGTGAATTACTCCGAACCATCACTTTAATATGCGTTCCCCCAGCCTGCCTATGGTCCCCCAGTGGCTAAAAATGGCTCCTTATGAGGTCCCCCCTCTCTCCTCCTCAATAGCTACAGACACAGAAATGGCACATCCTAAGGAAAGCTCATTGTGGGACTGGCTCTAGTAGCTGTAAATCTGCACCAAGGCTGAATTTCGGGAAAGAGACTTCAGATACAGTATTAGGGGACCACTAAGGTCTATATAAAAGAGACTTCAGATACAGTATTAGGGGACCACTAAGGCCTATATAAAAGAGACTTCAGATACAGTAATAGGGGACCACTAAGGTCTATATAAAAGAGACATCAGATACAGTATTAGGGGACCACTAAGGTCTATATAAAAGACTTCAGATACAGTATTAGGGGACCACTAAGGTCTATATAAAAGAGACTTCAGATACAGTATTAGGTGACCACTAAGGTCTATATAGAAGAGACTTCAGATACAGTTATTAGGGACCACTAAGGCCTATATAAAAGAAACTTCAGATACAGTATTAGGGGACCACTAAGGTCTATATAAAAGAGACTTCAGATACAGTATTAGGGGACCACTAAGGTCTATATAAAAGAGACTTCAGATACAGTATTAGGGGACCACTAAGGTCTATATAAAAGAGACTTCAGATACAGTATTAGGGGACCACTAAGGTCTATATAAAAGAGACTTCAGATACAGTATTAGGGGACCACTAAGGTCTATATAGAAGAGACTTCAGATACAGTATTAGGGGACCACTAAGGCCTATATAAAAGAAACTTCAGATACAGTATTAGGGGACCACTAAGGTCTATATAAAAGAGACTTCAGATACAGTATTAGGGGACCACTAAGGTCTATATAAAAGAGACTTCAGATACAGTATTAGGGGACCACTAAGGTCTATATAAAAGAGACTTCAGATACAGTATTAGGGGACCACTAAGGTCTACATAAAAGCATCCAAAGAGCACCATGTCATGGGACCTTTAAATCAAACGAAAGGAAATCATTTCTAACATTCGTTTTTTGAACACATACACATGATATGAAAGGCACCACTAAAAATAAATTTTCTTTCAACTAACACAAAATATCTGAGTGATCGTGATTAGTCGCAGCCTTTCACTACATGTGTATTGCGTCAGTTGATATTGCGATGATAAAATAACGATATATTGTGCAGCCCTAGTTTTAACACTGCTGAACTAATATTACAGAGTTAAGTGAGAGGGTTGCCCCCCCCCCCCCAATAAGCATGTGAAGAATTAAAACCTCACTGTAGCAAGCATTGAGGCCCTGTTTGTGTTTGTGCAGGTATGTGAGCTGGACATCATCTTTAACTTTGAGAAGGCCTACTTCATCCTCGATGAGTTCCTGATGGGAGGAGAGATCCAGGATACGTCTAAGAAGAGTGTCCTCAAAGCCATCGAACAGGCTGACCTACTGCAGGAGGTACCCTGGCCTTTAGGCTTTCACTTCTCTTTCTATATCAGTTAGCAGGTTATCACAAACATAGACTTTTTTTTCCCACTGAGAATGACTCAAACCGATTTTAATCAGTTATCAGTTGGTGATTAATTTACTGGTTGACAACTACTGTAATTGATTAATCTTTGCAGCCCTAGTAAATGATGCCATTGGCCTGTGTTTTTTTTTAAATCCCAGGAACATTTCACTGAAATTCTACTGATGTTAGCAGGGTCTGTCTTTATTTCAGGCAAGGCGTCGTCTATAATACTCTACAGGAAGTCCTGACAGCCAAATCATTTATTTTTTTGCAGACACTACTATTGTTTAAAGGGGACATGTTATGCTTTTCCGTATTTTCTGTCATATCTACAATGTCATAATGTCAGATTCTAATGAGAGACCAAATCAAATAATGAGGTAAACCTATTTTAGAAAAATCCTCATGAACTAAAAGGTTCAGATTTCCCACTGTTCTGAACGCTCCGGTTTCAACGGTTCTTTCTACTATCGGCTAAGTGTTACGCAATTCCAAGCCGGTCTTCTATGATTGGTCATCTGCTCCAAGTGGGCAGGACTTTGTTTTTGTTTGTTTTTTTGTTTTTAAGCTAACGTCGCATGTAACTACATGCTCACGGCAGTAAAATATATCATCTAGGCTGCCAATTTTGGGTCGCATTCCTGTTCAGAAGCCTTCATCCATGATTTTAGACGGTAGAAAATGCTGCTTCATTCCTTTACAATCTAATGTTAGCATACTACTAACTATTAAGTAGCTGCATGCTAACGCGACATAGCTGTAATCTTGGCGGCCAATGCTGGTCATTTCTCCCAAATTTCGGGTCACTTTACTGCTGGGACATGTCCAGTTGTGTAGTATTTGGTTGAGAAGCCTTTATTGGTGATTTTTCACCGTACAAAGTCCTGCTTTATACTCCGTTGCAGTAGCTCCAGCTGATACTAGTGAAACAACAGCGAGGTGGCGGAGCGCAGATTCCAGGAAACACGCTGGCCAATCAGAGCATACTGGGATTTTTCGGGAGGGGGGGCTTAAAGAGACAGGTACTCCAACAGAGCATCTCATACAGAAGGTGAATACAGGTGCAGCAGCAATGGGCAGAAAGAGAAAAATATAGTGTTTTATTAACATTAAAGCATGTAAACATGTTCTAGTACAAACAAAAAATACAAGTGTTATCCTGGAAATGCTATATAATAGTTGCCCTTTAAGACAAATACCAGCTAAAGCTTTTTCCAGTGGTCTGGGTGACATTTTAGGATCTCAGGAACCTGCTTTTCTACCAGAAGGACCATACATTTAGTGCCATAGCATCTGGCCCTCAAAAACTCTGACGTTTAGTATTTTCTGGCCCAGGAGTTATGCAGTGCGGGGTTTGCGCTTGAGTGTCACTGATTGGTTAAACGCAAACCTCACCTGCTACACCTTGTGCACAGCTTCGTTCCCACAGCTACCACTGGGTGCTGCAAAGTTCATTATTACAGCAAGGAGCAGGCATGTTAAAGAGAGAGAGACACATAAAGAGAGAGACATAAACATACAGTATATTTAAACCTTAGAGTCACAACACAAATGACGTTTGTTGTTTACTCGTGTGTAAATATTGCATCTCAAACGGTGCCATAATTTTTTTTATCCATTATTGATCTAAATTGTCTAGTTTTTTTTTGTTCTACAGATGCAGTTTCTTCTTCAATTTAGTTCCTGTAGTCCATTAGGGACTGTTCATTATTGATTTAAGGGACCACCGGAGGAGTTTTGGGACCTTTTTCGCCAAAAAAGACATGACCCTCCCCTCGCCAGTAAAAACATTTCTATGAACCTCCAAAACAATTTGGAAAAAGGCATGACCCTCCCCCAATAATTTATCAATACCTTCTGCACTGGTTTGCGCTTGGTAAAGCTTGTAGAGATTCTTTTGTTTTTATTTTTTACAGCCGTGACATATGTGACTAAAACTCTGCATTCCCATCTGACGCATCACACTCCTCTGTTATGGTGTGGGGGCCATTTCAGTTAATTTCACTCACTAACGTCGAAACACAATAAGCATGGAAACTAAATGCACACTTACTGCATTACTTCAAATACTGAGTTACTCCTCTAGTAAACTAGTATTCACATGAAATAAAACAATATTGAGACCATTCAGCAAGGCACTCTGGGTAACACCTTGACTGACAAATGTTGGATGACCCTCCCCTATTTTCCTCCGGTGGTCCATTCCATAAATACCCAACGGTCCCTTAGCTCCTGGAACTATATGGTCAAAATGGAGGGTTTAAAAAAAGAATACTGTCTCTAAAACTGGCAAATTTTTGATTTTAATTGGGCCTTGCCTGATAAAACAATAGGTGAAGAAGATTATGGATCTAAACAGACCTTCAGCTTTCAGTGAATGGCAGTATTTTTAAGTGCTCAGAGCCACAGACACATTTTGGTTGCTACCAAAAAAATAGTGAGGTTAAATATCCTACCTTAGATGGCCTCTGGCCGCCATAGATTGTATTATGTTTACTTTGCTTTCGACATTTCTGAATGTTTAACGGTTGCATAATGTCACATGATTGGAAGAAAAAGTGACTGTAGCGGTGTGATATATATGTTTTTTTAAATGAGTCCTCCATTCTAACGTCTCTGTGTTTCCTTTTGACAGGAGGACGAGTCCCCCAGGAGTGTGTTGGAGGAGATGGGCCTGGCGTAGTACACAGCAGCTTTGTGAGAGACTATAAGGCGGAGGGCTGGTTGAGGGGGTGGGGGGTGGGGGAGGTGGGGGGAGACACAATCTGGGATTGAACATGCCTGGACTGACAGCGTTGGTTCTGTGTATCTTTGGCTCTGGTGTCAGCTGTACAGTGTTTAACTAGGGAGGAGACTCTGTTAAGAATGGAAGATCCTTGCATTGACCGGCCCTTTAGCTGTGTGTGTACAGTGTGTATGATAAGAGCGTGGGGTAGAGGAAATGGGATATATTTAAACGTGTGTGGCAGTGGGGGATTGTGTGTTCAGATTTTTAAAGTTAGTCACGCACTGCAAGTGGACTGAGACTAGGTCGGGGAATTGGGTAATTAGATAAAAGGGGCATCACCTAAATGATGAGTCTGATGCTATTTCATGTTTTTTGTATTTTCATCAATTCTCATGAAAAGACCCACTCTAACAACGTGTTAGTTCATCTCGCATGCAAAACTGTCTGACTTCGTCGGTGACACTCAGCTCCAAGACCATTGGTTCCTGCCCAAGATGTTCATGTTTAAAAATGGCTATACAGATATAATTCATTTTAAAAAAACAACACAAAAAACAGCAGGCTACTGTAGTTTCTACAATTGTTATTCAAACATGAGGAATTAGTGCATTTATTAGGGACTATATTCAACGGCAGATTAATCCAGTTTTGCAGTTCTAGTGTTTATCTCCTGCAGCAGGACGGTGTATATGCAACTGAATCCAAATATACCACAGTGTGTGTGTTCATGGTAATGAAGGAACATGTCACCCAGTGCAACAGTGTGACTTACTGATGGGTTTTAATAGTTTTTGACAACAATGGAGCTCTTAGGCTCAGAGGAAGAAGATCTTATCAGGCTTTTAGTGCGTTCCATTTGTACCCAGAAGTCGGAAATGCGCCCCCTGAAGTCGGATTTCAATATCAAACATGGCTGCTCCGTGCATCAACAGTAGTGATAGCTGTAGTAACATAATTTTATTTGCACTTCTGTCTTATTTGTGTTTCATTAAACCAGCCGTGCACACATTCCTGTTCAACTTCTATCTGTGGACATGTTGCTACGCTGTTTGTATGCACAAAAAAGCAGCGTAATGCGTTGTTATCAACTGTTATTGCTAACAATGGCTAACCTGGCTAGAGCTAACCCCACTGTGAAAATCCAACTTGTTTTAAAGGAACGGGGTCAACTCGGGTATGACATAACTCCCAGCTCCGAGTTCAGAGGTACATGGAACGCACAACTAGCTGCACACACACATACTTGATAGTAGATACAGTTATTGTTGGTTTGGTTCCGCACATAAGATTTGATGACAATCAGAAAAATTTAGAATACAACTTTTTAAAGTAAAATTCAGTGTTTTTTGTTTTTTTTAAACAGCATTTGCCATTATTCCTATTGGTTATGTGTGTGGTAACATGAAACAAGGAAAATAGCACACAGCGTGCAGGTGAAAAGCAAACTGAAAGTGGGTTCCTTCACTGAAGTGTGTTCATACCGATATAACGGGTGTGTCACACAGGAGCCAAGTTAACATGTTTCCAGTCAAGACCGCACAAGTGGTGTTCAAATAGTTATTCTCTTTAAGTTTTTTTTTTTTTTTTTTGTAGGCTTAGTTTGTGTAAATCATTATTTAGGTCTTATTTATCATATTCAGTTACGTTATCATAACCAATAGGATTGAGGGCCGTGACTATCGCAGACGACAGAGGCTGTAACGAAACAGAATTGTCCTTTGTTTTCTGGCTCCACTCTCTAAATGTTCACATAATCCTGAGATGCTGTCAAAAACAGCCCTCTCAGTATATTATTACAAATATTTGAACTACACTTGATGTTTTAAAATATATTTTTTTTTATTTTCTCATAAAGGCAGAGTTGTACTGTTTGGAAGTTATTCCTATATCTGTGATTGGCCCAGCTGTCAGCGGGCCCAGTGGGGATGGACTGCATTGTGGATTGTGACTATTGAACCAAAGACATTTTGAGATTTGCATCACAGCCTTGTTTACATATTAGCCATGCATATGTACTGCAAGTGGACTGATGTACCAGATGAGATGGAAATGTCAAGTCTGTCTTATGCAATTTAACACAGTGCTACTGAGAGTCACACGCCACTTAGTTTTCCTCCCAGACAGCAGGAAGCAGCCACTGAGACAGAGCGTGGGGGAAAAAAAGAAGAGTTCAGTGGTGAGTTTGGAACTTGACATTGTTCTGCTGGTACTGCTGACTGGTACTACTGTTGGGACTGAAATTCCAAGGCAACTAGAATAAACGGAATTTTAGACAATGGTACATGCTTTTATAATGTTTAGTCATGTTGAATGTGTGGTTGTTACTGATGTTGGTGATCTAAATTTTATCTCTGTTTGAAATGGCATCTTAGGCAAGATGAGCAGCCACTTGCAGAATGCTCTTCCTGCAAGTGGTGCTTTGTTCAACTTGGTTAAGCCCAGGTCAGACCAAAGATTTGTGACGAGACAAAACCGTTTTAGAACGTCGCAGGGAAAAGTAGCGGCGGTCTGAACCGGCTCACGTCTCAGCTCGACTCAAACCAGCTGATGGCTTCGCTGCGACTCAGCTGGTCAGGTCTCCAGAGGCTGGTTTTAGAACAAAAGGGACATCCCCTGTTTCAACTTCCAATAGAGAAGTCAGCTGGTCAAGTCAGCTACAAACTCTAGAAATAAAATGATCCATAATCTATTTTATTTCTATGTTACAAACTTTCAACTAGTCGAAACGGCAGAGTTTTAGACGGAGGCTCAGTTTTTGCTAGCCTGGATGCCAGCCGAACTTAGCCCCGCCCACAACATTCAAGGTCGGGAAGTTCACATTCTGACTAGAATCTGAGTATGACCATGTCAGGCTAAGTTTTTGCCTATTCATCACTAGAAATGCAGCTGTGGCAAGCACTCCTTAGTATCACTAATGTTATCCACATTCATATTTAGATCCAACAAATGATATATCAGCTACAAAAAGCCTGGATGTCGGAAGTTCGAACAAAAGTACAAAGAGTTGTTCCATTGGAGATGATCGGTCTCGTCGCATTGGTGTGAACTGGCAGGTCTTTGGTCTGGACTGGGATTTAAAATGTCATTTAATTTAAGCAAAGTGCATTTCTTAAACATTAGAATGCCTGCAACCAGTTTGGAGCGTATTCTTTAGCACCATGGTCACGGTGGGTCCATACCTCAGGTTTCAGGTCAGGGTTTGCAGTGTTTCCCATACATTGATATATTTGTGGCGGCCCCGCCACACAATCAATGAAGTCACTCCATTTTTCAACGGTTATCCCCTGTTCATACTAATCAAATGAACCTGACTTTGTTGTTAAGTGTAGTCAGATGCAAAAACATTTAAAATTTTGAAATGTTACCTACATAATTTTGTATACAATTATTTGCAGTGCAATTAATGTAAGACGTCTGCACCTCTTTCCACGCAGAGACTCTTTCCCCCCGGGTCAGCTACCACCACAAATAGAATCTAATTCAGTGGGAAACACTGAGGTTTGGTCTATCAACGCGCTGTATAAACATGGTTTCCTTGATGAAGTGGAAAGATGCTTTTTATTTAATTTATTTTTTCTATCTCGACTTGCCTTCATTTGACTTAGTCCAGATTGGCTCGTAATCAGACAAATCGTTTAGTGTCTGTGAGCGAATGCACAAGCCTCTTATGGCTATGCTCACACGTAGGCTTGGGGTTTGATGGCATTTTATTGAATCTGAATCCAGAATTGACTCCACTCTTTGAATCCAATTCTTTTTCGTATACATCAGCTTTCAAGATTTGTAACCAACATTTACAAAAAAAATAATCAAAACCCAACTTGAAATGACAAGTGTAATCTACTTGCTTTGCAAAACTTGTTTTCTATTTTCTTGATCCAAGTACTGGAAGTCAGACTATTAAACTGACAAACTGCAACTATTGACCTGATGTAAATGAATGTTAACTGGGGTTCCCTAGGCCCGATGGGCCACCAGGCCTGCAATACACTGGGGGAAACCTTGGCGTCAATGTGTACTGTATGTTGAATTTACTCAGTGTGATTTTGTGCTGGCGTGACCTCATGCATGACATGTTTACTTTCTAAAAGACTGTGGACAGGGATGAGTATGTTACTATAAACGTCTTTGCAATCAGATGTTGGGTTTGTACAAACGCTCAGAATATGGCCATCATATATATAGTGGAGTAGATTTCTTCCTAGAAAACTATTCAGGAAATAAATGATTGCAAATTGTCTGCAAGCAGTCTTATCTATGGTTCTCAAAATTTGGGAAACTTTCTTGAAATTAATGTATCTGAAATATTCATATAATCCTATTTCTTACCAAGCTCCTAAGTTTTCTATTACCGCCCCATAGACTGCTGATTAGAGCTAGTAGGGTGTCTCTACAAAAACCTGTTTGTCTTGACGTTACTATTGATAACTGGGACGATGTATCACTGTCGGTGCTTTTGTAAAACTATTTCATCTAAAATAGGGCTGGGTGATGTGCTACCTTAGGAAGAATGTATGAATGACCATTTCATTCAGCTGCAACGGATATTTTTGGAAACTATTTTCTTTGAAGCTATATCACAATATTAATTCCAGATATTGTTTCCGTGGCTGTCACTTACTAGGGTTTTGTCATATTTTCTAATAATCCTAGAGAGAAAAATCCTCCTTATATTGCCTCAAAATGTATGCATGTTTTTTTTTCTTTTTTTCTTTCATTTATATAATGTCATCTCAGGAGTTCTGGATAAACATCTCCTGATTTCTAGGAAATTCATTTTCTTTGTTTTCTGCTCTTACGTGACCTGCTGACCACCTTGCTTGCTTATTAAGAGAACTTCTGAGTAAATATTGGACTGCAAAACTACGTTCTCTAAGAAGAACTACATCCTCAAATGTGACCTATGTGCAGGCGTACCTCCTGTAAAATAAAAATAAAAAACGTAAGAAAATGTCAGGGTCATCGGCAGGACCACGCTGCAGGACATTGAGCCTGAACCTGTCTCAAAGGGTCAGTTCAGCCACAGCGCCGTTGTCTGTACACAGCAGTGACTAATCCTTGGTTTCCCTCCGCTCGACTCTGAATGTCAGTCCGTGTTTAGGGCTCACTGTCTGATCTGATTGTTTTCTGTGTCGGCATGTGGGGGGGGAACACAGGAGGTACGATATGTTGAAACTCTGCTGCAAAACAAAGACACCAGATTGTAGCTGATGTGCGCTGAGCAGGGCAAAATGTTTGAGTTCTGAGATTCAATATTTCCATAAACATGTTAGAAATCCTAATTTTAAGTAGTTCTTCATACTTTTTATTTGAATCTCACAATTTAAATATATATTGCTCTTGTGGCCCTAAATGTCCTAGTTAGCTTTAAAAAAATGATACATATATATGTTGTCCGACCACGTCTAAAAGCAAACATGTTATAGCCTCCTCCTGGCTGCATCCCACTCCCGCTGCCTTCCCGATCTCTCTCCAACCGTTTAGTTTCTATAGTCATGATGCAATAACGGCTCACACTTTCAGACGGTGTCTATTTTGAAGGCATTTCTGGTGTTCCACACTGTTGTGCACAACTGAAATGACAGAGGTAACATTCACACCTGGCCATAGTCTTCAGAAAGTGGCTTCCAGATGTTTGACGTTCTGACGAACACGTTTTGAAGAGCCCCTTTTATGCTTTTATTATTTTTGGGGGAGATATTTCCTGTCTTTTAGTAGTCTAATAGTTATTCGTGTATGTAATAGATGTATCAAGTACAAAAAAACATTTCACTCCAAATGGAGCTTTCTCTCCCACAGAATTTGTCTCAACTGTCTGAAACACCCATATTCCTGTTTGGAAATCCTCTATTAGTGATGTAATTGATTGACAAAGCCAGCCCAGTTTTCCAGATGCGCTGTCCATTGGTGCTGCGTTGACCAATCAAATCAGAGTGGGCCGGCTGACCAATCAGAGCAGACAGGGTTTTTCAGGAAGAGGGGCCAGGAGCTCAGACAGAGGAGCTGCAGCAGTGGGCAGTATGAGAAACATAACATGTTTTTTGATTATCAAAGCATGTAAACCTATTCTAGTAGACCCCAGGAGTAGAAATATGACGCTGAAAGGAGTATAATAGGGGCTCTTAAAAGCGTTATTATCCTCCTCACGTAGTTCTGCACATTTGAGCATACACCCTCCTAAGGTTTTATCATTAACCCCGACCTCTGCTGCCCCTTTCCTCCTCCAAAGAGACTTTGAATAGTGTGTTGAATAATGTTGTTTTTTTTCCTGTCTGCATTGGGTGAGATTGTATTTAATGCCCATTTTGAACTTTTGTGTTTGGTCAATCAGCTCATCATATGCAATGACTTACCGGTAATCAATTTGGTGGTTGTCTTGTTCATAAATTAGTTCTTTGGAGGAAGAGAGGGCGAGACGGTGCATGGTTTACACAGCTGTCAAGGGGCCCTGGTGTAGGAAAGTAGAAGCTCAGTCATGCAGGCTAAAGGGACTCAGTGTGTGAATGTAATTTTATAAAGAAATAAACCATTTTAAGCTGAATGAAATGGTGTCCTGATGTTTTGTAACCGTGCTTGTGTGCATGTGCAACCATATGTCAAATCAGCAGGCAATGCACATAAAAATGCAAAGCTTGGAAAAAAAAAACGGATATTGCAAAGTCATTACTTATTAAAAAAAAATATAACGGCAAGTGGCAATTCCGGGTTCAAACTCTTTCTCGGCCAACAAGGAAGCAGCCGAATCGCCAAAGTCAAAGCAGCACTCGGCGGGTTTCAGGCAAAGACACTTCAGCTGAAAGGTGTGACAACAATCACACACCTGTTTCATCGCTACAGTGTCTGCAGCATTTCAATAAGTGGCGCCATTTCACCTCCTTCCCCCCGGTATCGATTTTTAAGGAATCTTGGTACCCGTGTTCAGGTCTTCGTCCCAGATGTTTCCATCGAGTTTAAGCAGGCTTGCTTAAGAACAACTTGAGTTATTTTCAATTCCTTGCTTGTGAAGTTTTTTTTGAACGATTGCTGCCATGTTCATTGATGGTTTATTTATATTAGAAATGTGTATCTCAGGCAGCATGTATACTCCGCCCGCTGCTGGTAGTTGCCGTGGTCGTCATGACCCAATCCGGCAGCGAAAACGATGGCGTCAGTGTTTCCAAAGGTCTCCGTTTGGGGCCGTTGAGACTGCAACGCAACCCCGCAGATTCCAAACCAAAACGGGTCAGAGTTCTTTTCAAATTTCTCCGCTCTTAAACGCCAGAGCAGTGTGAATGTGAGGTGTAAACGTAGCTCTATATATATATATATATATATATATATATATATATATATATATATATATATATATATATATATATATATATATATATAAATTCTTTTTTTTTAACCAAAACGTAGCAATGTAAATGTGGCTTCAGTCCTGCAATGCTTTATACCAGTTTTGGTGTTGATGGAATCAAAATTCAAAATGTCACTGTATCCTGACAGTATGACATGAGACAGATAATCTGTAGGGGGGGGAAAAACATGTTCCTGTGCCTCCTCCTGGTGCTCTTAATGGCAGAAGGAAAACAACCAATCAGAGCCGAGGAGTCTCTAACGCGGTGCCAATGACCGCACGTGCACTGCAATTAAACTGTCAAACTAGGCAGCGCTGAGCAAATATGAATCAAGATTCTGTTACTGTATTCACTATTTCTCTCCTTAAATGTTTTCAGAAACATATTTTAGTGCACTGTAAAAATTGGTACTTTTACTAAAGTAAAGCGTCAGAATACTTCCTCCACCACTGAGCATTTTCTAGGTTCAATGCAGCCAGCAGTTGCAACACCGTAGTGAGGAGAGACAGCAGTGATTGAAGTATTCAGATCCTCTCATTGTGCAAAATTGGCCCTAGTGTTAGTGTTCCATTAGTTTCTATTATTGGCTTGTTATTACTGATGCATTTTAACTGATTATTTACAGGATTTCTATCTTAAAGGTCCCATGTTGTAGGCATACTCAATGCATTCTGTGCCAAAGCAATGAAAAATGACTATAGTCTTATAAACAACTGACCCAATGATCATATAAATAGTCATATAGTTTGATGACGATTGTGCCAAAATAAAAGATTAAAAAACGGTTAGTGTGCGTAAAGCATGGCCATGTTGTTTTAAATCTGCAGCGTCATGACTTTTGGCTGTTTGAACACAAGAGGTCAGTGTTGACCTACCACAGATATCTCGACACATCACAAATCACAGACCGCACGTTTGTAAAAACAAAAGTATTTTAATAAATATAAATACAGCAAAATACAAACGTAACTTGGCAACAACAAGGCAATGAAAAAACAAAGACATTAGAAAGACATGTAAAAATAGATTAAAAATACATCCGTTCTGGGTACTTATGCAGTGCATCGGTGCCTGTTGTGTCAGACAAGAGTAAATTACTTAATAACTTTCCTTCATATTTCTTTCTGTCTTGTCAACCACAAACATTCAGGGTAATAAATTAACAGCAAACATATAAACTCTCAGTCAAGCATGTTCCCAATATCTCTCATGTTAAGTCTGTGTTTCCCTTTGCCCATCCCCCCCTCAGTCTTCTTGTATATTAAGTAGCCTACGTTATAAATATAAAGCGCTCAGTGAATAAGTCTGTCGAGTCAAAAGAAGTCAAATGAAGCCTGGACAGTAGGTCCGGTGTGGTCTCCGTGTGTGTGTGGTCATCATGTGGAGTATGAGCAGCAGTAGTCAGACACACTGGAATGAAGGCAGGTCTTATTGTTGTTGAGGCTGGTTGAACTGGCCCATGAACAGAACGGCACCTGAACACAGGAAGAGAAACGTTAGACACACCACACCTGGGACGTGTTGAGCCCCGACAAAACGTAGCAATACATTTTGTTTTTTTAAACTGAAACGTCGGTGCTTCGAACACCCCGTTGTGTGCGCAAGCGCTCTGCCATTTTATTGCTATCGTAATCGTTAGGTAACCTTGTTTCTCTGAGTGAAGAGACTATCTCTCCAGGGCAAGGCCGCCCTGGGCCTTTTATGCCCCAAGCGTGGGCCACGTGCCCCAGTGGGTCAGTCCCCCTTACATATGGAATATGTACAGTAACTCTGTGGAGAGAGAGTCTCGATTTGATAGAGAACACCTGTGACACAGCCGATAAACGAGTAGTCTATATCCACGACCTTCCACCTTCCGGGATTGCTCCGTTGGCGCTGGAGATTCCGCTGTATGTCCTTCTTTTCGGCCGGATGTCCGTTACCTTCCTCTTTCTTTGTGCTGTAATTCTAAACTCCGGTGGATTTCTGAGGACTACGGTTAACTGCTCCTCAGATCTCTGCAGGGTAAATCCAGACAGCTAGCTAGACTATCTGTCCATTCTGTCGCACGACTAAAACAACTTTTGAACGTACACACGTTCCACCAAAACAAGTTCCTTCCCGAGGCTATTTAGCAGAGGTACCGTGGCTCCATCTGGGGATTAGCACCGCCCAAGACGATTGTGATTGGTTTAAAGAAATGCCAATAAAACAGAGCACGTTTTCCAGAACACTGCGTGGACTAGCCAGACCCCCCTCCGCAGCGATGTGGAGGAAGGTCTGGCAACGAGAGACCCACTGACCAAACGACCGAGAAAACAAAGCCGGTTCACGTTGTTCAACACGGAAACCGCAGCAAAACCGTGCACACCGTTTTGAGATTGAACGTGCCCCTGGACTGCTAAAAATGGGATTTCAAAATAAAACGTAATAAGAGTGTTACCTGTTTGTTTGTGCTGGATGAGGAAGAGGAAGGGTCGGTCCAGAGTAATCTCCTCCACCGCCATGCGAGAAAACATCACCGCAGCTAACGGAGGGAAGGAATGAAAAACAGGTCAGAGTCTGCAATGTGTGTAGCTGAGGGATCCCTTCATTGTTTTTGCCTTTACTTCTCAACATTTTTGTGTTATCATTTTCTTAAACACAAAATGTATTTAGGAATTTGTACCATATATGCATAACATTATCATCTTAAGTCTTAAAGGAGGGGGATGGGTGAGATGTAGTGTGGGGCCTACCTGTTGCTGCTGCTCCCTTGGTTCCTTGCTCATTCACCTCGATCTTCACTCTCTGCAGAACCTTCGACACACACAGCCTCTCATCAGCTGGAGGGCAGAAACACACACTGATTAGACACATAGTTCATCTGAAGGCACTATACCAGCCCCCCCAGGAAGCCCCAGGAACGTTTTTTTTATTTAACGTTTAATGATTACTTCCATTGAGGTTGGGGTGTTTTATTCAATTTGATAGCATTTGAAAAACACTTATTTAAATTTTTTTTGTCCTGACTAAACTTTGACATAAACCAGTCTGTGATCCACTCAACATCCTCCGATCTTAACTATTAGTCAGAATAATTAATCATTTCTGCTTTTTTTAACTCAAATATTTGGTATAATGTCATGAAATTGTTTTATTGGCCTGGAGTTTAAAAAATTGACAAAACCTTTTCTTTTTTTTTTTAAGTGTCAAAAGCATCGAAAAAAAAGTTCATGGTTGACGGGAAGACAACACAAGGGTTGAAAAATGGTTTTTGGCGTATTTGCCCGGCGAGCAACTCCATTGAACTGAATGGGCACCATTTTGGAATCTGGTATCTAGCTAATAAAATACATCCATGCACCATACGCTATACTATAGAGAGTCAAAGTCACGCCCTTCTACTTAACGAGAGTCAATGGAGAGATAATTATTATTTTTTGATCGCGTTTTAAATTGAGCAAGCTAGGTGACGTTAATTGCGTGAGTCGAGAGATGTAGTTCACCGAGCGGTTTCACACTAAACTAAATGGTTATATGACGAACGGCTAACTGAGACTTTCTTCGGTTGAAAAATTATCTTTTTAATTGACGAACATCATATTTGTAATATATGGCTCAATTCAAACGGGATCAAAAAAAGTATTACTATCTCTCCATTGACTCGTTCATATTTTTTCCAAATTAAGGTCCCATGAGGTCCACCGGAAGGGGAGGGACTTCGCCTCTCTATACACTATATGTAGTTATAGCTATACACTGTAGTTTTTAACATGCTCATATGGTCTGGTAAAGTTCCAACCTAACTAACTGTTCCTACTGTATAGGAGGTTAACTTACTGTTGATGTGTGTGAAGTCAGCAGTAGCCAGGTTGAACATGTCTCCCAGACCCATGTTAAGCAGAGCAGTCTTCAAATCCACCTCAGAGTTCAGAGTAAACCTGCGAAAATACACACAAATCCTCAGTTTTCACCCTGGTTGGCTTAAAGCCTTTAAGGATTCAACATGTCACAAACGACTGTGAAACTCCACTAAGTTTATGAGAAAGTATTGTCTAAATAATTTCATGTGAGCTACCCACAAACAGTCCGAGCCTGTCTCCCTCACCTGGGCATGGCCAGCTGTCGCTTAACATTCCTCAGCTCCATTCTCCATCGCTTAATCCGCTGGCTGCTCAGATCGGCACTGAGCGCGCTCAGTGGAACTTCGGGCTCGAAGGGCGATACCAGGAGCATGCTCAGTGAGTCTCCCTCGTACGGAACCTCAATGACATCATAGTCCACCCCCTCGGCAGTCACAAACTCGCCTGTTGATTGAGGAGAAGGAGACAGATGTATTTTGTCTGTATTCTTTTTTCAAGTAGCACAAAGTCTGCCATCTTTGGAACAAAGATTGAGATAAAGTGCACCGAGTCATTGGTTGAACCTACCGTAGTTGAAGCGGTTGGTGAGTCTCATCATGTGCACGGGTACATTGCTGCCGTTGGCACAGTGGAACATCCTCTCCTGGGTCAGTTTGGGTTCAAAGGGAACCTTCCAGAGGCCCTTGAAGTCGAGGGCATTAAGGAGGACCAGACGGGTCTCATCAGACAGAGATCCAGACGCCAGGAACTCAGGGATGGCACCTGCAGCAGAAAATCAATCAATCAATCAATCAATCAAGATTTATTCATACAGCACCTTTCAAACAGAACAAAATGCTACCCAAAGTGCTTAAAAACAGCAGGTAAACACAAAAACAAAAAGAGATAAGAAAAAAAAGATGGATTTAGAGAATAAAAAAGTGGATTTAGTGATGACTAAGACAAATAAAATAATTAATGTGTGATGAAATGTTTAAAACAATATCAATCACTTCAAAATTAAACAGTATGTATCATTATGAACATAAAAAAAATTAACTTTTTATATTTATTTATATATATATATATATATATACTGAAACAGTAGGATTTCACTTCCAATAGTGTATATGATGTAAGCAGAAAGGCCACTTTCACACAAAATCACAAAGGAGTACTTTGGAGAATGGTGCAGACGACATGCTGTCAGCCAGTTGGTGGGGGGGGGGGGTTACCTGCAGTGTGGTCCGAGACCCAGGAGTTGATGATGCGGACTGCCTCCTCTGGCTTGCTGAAGTCCACCTGATTAGGGTGGGTCTGGAAGGCCTTGGCCAGGGCCCTGCGGAATCCCTTCTCCAGGCTCATCTTCCTCTCCACCATGACCGCGCTGGCCGTCTCCACCCCCTCCTCACTGGACACGTCCCGCTGCAGGAGACGCTGCTGCCGGGACATCCCTCGCTCTGCAGGAGAGGCGAGAGGAGGAGGATGTTGTTTTATGGTTCGTAAGTAAGTAAGTAAAGTTATCTTTTCTTTTCATGCCACTTTCTCCTTCTACTCCGCTACATTTCAGAGAGAAATATTGTACTTTTCACTCCACTACATTCATCTGTTACAGCTTTAGTTACTTTACAAATTAAGATTTTTGCACAGAAAAGACATTTTATTATAAATTAAACTACCCAACATTATATAGGCCTACAAATCCAGCTGTAATGATTAGCTGATTAAACACTTAAGTTGATCGACAGAACTGTTTGGATCGTTTCCCAGTAATCGCATTTCCTAATCCTAATTATTTGAATCTAGCCTATGTATATCAAGTCACCTTGCAGAGAAAAGCCCATGGCAGCAGTCAGGGCCTTGCGGGTGTTTCCGGCTGCACCGAGCTGAGCCATGGCCAGGACGGAGGCCACGCCGTACGGGGACAAGGCCATGTTGTCGTGCGCAGAGTCCTTGGCCAGCTGCGAGAAGACCTTCAGGCCAAAGTCAGTCTGTTTATCCTGCAGAGAGCCCAGCCCCACTCTGCTCAGAGTCAGCAACAGGAGAATAGACACGCAAAGCATCCTGGGAAAGAAAGAAGAGAATAGGTGTAAGTTTAATCGTGATTGGATTGAATTCAAACACTTGAATTTCGACAACTAAAAGTAGAAAACCCCACAGGAGAGGAAAATATGTTGAACGGATATCACCAGGACAAACACGTTGCCCCATGTGTTCTTTAAAGATGAAGAAACTGTTCGGAAACAGTTTGTTTCTGTTTCGAAGGAACAGTAAGTTTGTTGCTCAACACTGCAGAGCGAGTCTTAACAGCTTGCAGATGTGTTCAATAAAAATGTACGAGTAAGAAAAGAAGCCAAGGATATTCTTTGGCTTCCATAAAACTAGTAAATAATGCACTTTGCCTCAAAGATGCAATCATACGGGAAATGATTCCAAACCTGATTAGGAAAGTTCAGAATCACAGTTAATCCTTCAGCCTGCATCTGTTCATAAATCCTTCTATGCCATTTAACTGTGGGCCTCAAATTTAAACCATTCACTCTTC
This sequence comes from Perca fluviatilis, assembly GCF_010015445.1. Lineage (NCBI taxonomy): Eukaryota > Metazoa > Chordata > Actinopteri > Perciformes > Percidae > Perca > Perca fluviatilis. Next base: position 6,003,552 of record NC_053125.1, read on the forward strand.
TCAGATATTTGGATTCTTCATTTGCAATTTGCGATAACCTCAACGCTGTGTGTGTGTGTGTGTGTGTGTGTGTGTGTGTGTGTGTGTGTGTGTGTGTGTGTGTGTGTGTGTGTGTGTGTGTGTGTGTGTGTGTGTGTGTGTGTGTGTGTGTGTGTGTGTGTATGACTCCATTTTCCTATCCATTTTAGCTATTTTTAAATGACCAAAAACAGAGGTCCACACTAGGTCGGTGTAGAATGGTAGTCCACTGTTGGTAATATACAGTAGGAGTGTGTGTGTGTGCGTGCGCGTGTGACTCATGCTGGATGTGTATACATTCACGTCAGTGTGTCAGCTGGAAAATGTGTGCGTCAGTAACATCGGTGTTCCACTGCAGACATCAATGGTGTGTACTGAGGACAGAGCAGCTCCTAAAACTGTAGCAGCAGCATCATAGACGTGCTGCTGATCACAGGTCAGTGCTGGGACCTCGGCCTCTGTTTGCATTAGCAGTCACATCCAGCTATGAACACACATGCCCTCACTGATCACCACAGAGAACTACACACTTCTTGATTTCCCATGTTGTCCATTAGCCTCAGAGGAGCCACTGGCCATGGTTAAATTAACTATGGTATCCTCAAAAGTGTTAGTCACTTTGCACCACTGCTACACTTAAAGGCACAAAAAGAATTCCATACTAGTAATAATATAGTATAAAATAAATAAAAACATTTACAGTGCGGGGCTCCCTGGTAGCTCACCTGGTTGGGCATGTGCCCCACGTACGAAGGCTCAGTCCTTATCGCAGCGGCCGCGGGTTCAATTCTGACCCACAGCCATTTGCTGCATGCCATTCCCCCTCTCTCTCTCCCCTTTCCTCTCTTCAGCTGTCCTGTCAATTAAAGGGCTAAAATGTCCCCAACAAGTAATTTATGGGTATAAAATAGAAATGTTTAATTGCGATTAATCGAATGATTGTTCAGTTATTTTGCGATTAATCGCACATTTTTAATATGTTCTAAACGTACTTTTTTCAAGTGTTTAATGTGCGCGCGTCAATCACACATCGAAAATAATGAGTGGCGTTAAAAAGGAATTTGCGTTAACTCGTTCGTTCACTTTCACAGCCCTAGTATGAAATGAGTACACCTACACCACCTCAGTACACATAATGATAAATCCTCAGCACCCTTTCTAGAGATCTGGGCAGTTATTTTAGGCTATACCGTGCAAGATGACCACAATATTTTTAAAACCCTGGCTATGGCTGTAAATAACTCTTTCAATGCTGTACATTCAAAATCTCCAAATAGATAAGGTTTGTACTTTTGCAAATTTGCAAATGTTCAGACAACCCTGTTATTCCTTGTGTTTTTGTTATACCATATTACTGTAAGAGTAAGGAACACATTGGATCAAATTAAAAAAAATTGTTTATCTTAATGGAAGACTGACCTTGATTATATTCCCTGTTGTTTTGCATTGTACCACTAATATTTAAAAAAAATCTGCCAGTAAGTTCATATTAGATGTATAAATCTAATTCCAAAAACCCAAAATGTTACGTCCAGTTGAAGTTACTTACCTTTTGGTTGAAATGTGTCCGATGTAGTAGAGCAAGTCTCTGTTGTTTCAGCTTCAGTCTGCTGCTACTGCTGCTGCTTGTGTGTGAATGGCTGAATGAGTTCCTTTATTTATAGTGTGTATAATGCTGCATGGTCTGAAGCCGCGCCCCCCACCTACGGGCGCACACACACACACACACAGAAGTTATTAGAGAGGATGATGTCATCTGACAATGTCTGGACAGGCTTCCTTTTCATGAACACACACATCCACTCTCCCTCCCTCCTTCCCTCCCTCCCTCTCACTCTCTTCTCTGTCTGTCTGTCTCTTCCCAAAGCATGACAGAGCATATGGAAAGTCACTTAACTGTTTTCCCTGTCTCATTCAAACACACACACACACACACACACACACACACACACACACACACACACACACACCACTCTGGCATGTGCAGGAAGGACAGCGTCCTCAGAGGAGAACATGCAGACAGCTTAGTGTTTCCCCTGAAGAAATTGTCTATCAGCCTGTAGAGGAAATGGTTGCAATATAAAATAATATAAGTATTTTTTAATATTGAAACAAACCAAAGTCGTGTGATTATTAGTTCAGAATGTGTGAGATTTTGCCTTAAGTTCTTCTAACACTTTGGTCCAGCGAACGATAGTTGACCTACCGATCAGACACAACACGCCAGTCTCTGAGAAGTGACAGTGACCCTCCATCTGTTTCAGATTCACACTCATGTCATGTTTTGAGAAACACATCTGATGCAAGTACAGTATCTTTTTTACACTTTTTTTTACAATAATGAAGACGATACAGACTTGGAAAGCATTTGGGACATTCATGTTCAAGCAATCGCCATCAGCAGGAACATTGAAATTAAAAGAAAAAGTACTTGTAAAGGGTTGCTCCTGTACCTTTGGATTACTCCGCATCATCAGTGTATTTAGGATGCAAAATCTATGATTCTGATAGCTTCACATTTAGAAGAGTGTATTTGTACTTTTTAAACGGTACAAGAACAATAGTGTCTTTTTCTGTCAAATGAAATAAGGGGGTTGTAGAATGTTTTAACCCTTGTGTTGTCTTCCATTCGACCATGTACTTGTCGTCCTGAAAAATCAACACTTTTTCTGACGTTTTCATCTCTTTTATCGACACTTTTGTCTCTTTTTTTAATGTTTTATTTTTTTAACGCTTCTTTTTACTACCATTTATCAACACCATTTATTACCAGTTTTACACTCATTTTTGGAATTCATGGTCAGTTATACCTCATTAATAGGACATTATACCCAATCCTTGAGTTAAAAAAGCAGAAATTATGAATTCTTTAGACTCATATTAAAGGAAGGATAATTACAGAACGGTAAATGTTAACGTTCAGTCTGGTTTTGAAACATTTCTTATTATTAATTTCTTATTTTTAAAACGAATGAAAGTAGAGATCCTATCTTTTGTTGTACTTGCGAAGTGCAACGTATGGAATCATCCAAATTAAAAAGAAACCCATATTTATGATATAGACATCTTGAAAACCGGGTCAAATTTGACCCCTGAAGACACAAAGGAATGCGTGTAATGTAAAATATGTTTGGCATGTGTACTAAAACTCTGATATCTGCACTAGTATTAAAAATGTTCAAATGATAACCAGCTTGTGATCTATAAACGTCTGCATCCCATGTCCTAACTGGACTCTTTTGGGGAAAAAAAGAAAATAAAGTACCACCCAGGCATCCTGTCAGTGATGGAATTCATCATACTGATCTTTTTGTATTTTTTATTATTTCATTTTATATTATCTATGGGTGCAGAACATGTGGGGGGTGTGAACAGCTATAGTCCTGACACCTGCCATACCATTTGCTGTAGACATCCATAATCTCTGCAGGATCATTGACTACGTTCACATGCACACCAATAGTCCACTATTATTCCAAATATGACAATATTCCGAATTTGATAAATCTCATGTAAACAGCACATTTTGGTTTGATATTCCAAATGAGGCCTTTTTTCTGAATATAGCATTTTCTGATTAAGACGTGGGATATTCTGGTATTATTCGGGTTTTAGAGGCATTCTTTGGACATGTGTACAGCGCATTCGGAATATGCGTCTCAATCATAGACCGTAAAAGAAATAGACTTAGACGCCATAGACTTTCGACGGAGACCAGTGAAGTCACTTTTCCGGTGATGGCTGAGCGTTACTGAGCAGCCTCAAACTGAGCTTGACTACATAGGTGTGACGTGAGCAACCTGTCTGAAAGTTGGAAGTCTTCTGGTAGCTGTGCCGAGAGAAATCTCAATCATTCAATCTTGTGTATAAAGTGGATCGTGGATAAACGTTACTTCATATGAATTCACTTGCCACATACCAAAGTATTTCCAATCCATCAAAACATTGCTTCTCCCTTGACTGTATGCCTCCACATCCCCCCCCTCTCCCGATTGCCTGCGAGCTTCTCCTGACTATACAGTAATTCCTCTACTATGCGAAAGAAAGTCATGTGGTCATGACACAACCTCTGCTACGGGGCCATAATATGAGATACAAGGTAATGGAGCCTTTTATACATTGTCAGGTTTCTTTAGACATAAACAACGGACAAATAGAGTCTTTAAACGCTTCAGATGTAAAGTTATTCGCTGTCAAAGTGACACCAAAATGAATGGGAGTCAATGGAATGCTAGCAGAAGGTGATGGCTTGTTAGCCTCAGAATCTCCCCATAGGAGGTACGCTTTCCGGATGCTCGCTTACCCCCTTGGTCTCAGTGTTTTTTTTTTTACAGCAGTTTACGCCCAGTTTACGGCCTCTTGCCTGTTTACGGCTTATGGTCAGCTCTGTGCGTTGCTATGGTTGCTGTACACAAACCAACCAGCCGACAGTTTGCAAGGCTGCAGACCCGATAAGAAGGAGAAACACAGCTACTTTAAACATTATCAAAGACTTGGATAGCAACAGGTTTTATTTATATTTGTATGTATATTTTGCACGGCTACATGTAAACGGGAATATTAGTGGAATATTCTCTTTCATTAGCCATTTAAACAGCTTAGTCGGAATATCATCTTTTTCCGAATGAGGGCAAAAATCTTAAAATAAAATGTGCATGTAAACTCACTCATTGTTTTACTCAATTCCACAATCAGTCTCAAATAGCCACTTCTTGACCAGTACTTTTTCCAATTCCAATGTAAAGGGGGTGACAAATCAAAACACCAAATTTGGTCATGGCTTCCAGCATTCCTTATCCCACTACTCACCAGGCATCTGGTAGACAGGACAGAGACTGGGAATTACACACGTTCTCCAAATGTGGAATGAGGCCTCTGGGAGACCCACAGAAATCCTAATTAAAGCCACTTTTTCTCTTGTGAGTTGAAAAGCAAAGCCAAGAAGAGCTTCTTGGATCTGATGTTTCAGCTATGGTCTGCTTGATGTCTAATTTTTGACAGTGAAAAAAAAAAGAACAAACTAATGTATCCAGAAGCTGTATCCAGTGTTTAGCCATGGCACTCACACTAAGCCATAAGGGTGGGGCTTGGTCACCCACATTACAAACAGACATGTTTTCTCACTTCCCCTCTAGTGGTACAGCATCTATCCATGAAAACAGTTTTTTGGTTTTATTTGTCGTGGTTATGGTAAAAAAATAAAAGTTAGATCGTGACGGGACCGCCCTGAACCGCCACACCCTTCATTTCTGCCTTGCTACACAAAGAACACAATTCTTCTTACATAAACGTTGGCAAGGAACGTAATGCTTAAGGTGTGAAATATGAACCTGAATCTGGGAACTTACCGTTTTGGGAAGGGGCGAAAATACTGGTTTAGCTGATTGGATAAACCATCTGTCTATCATAGATAGACGGGCCAAATCAACCAATCAGATCAACGAAGCGTATGAAAATACAACCACAAGCCAGGCTACCCCTGCTGCTGCAGGCAAAGCATAGCTTGTTAGCTCAGCAAGCAAGCAACATGTCGGTAAATGATATTTGCCGTTTGTGTAACGAGAATTTACGAATAAAAGGCCCCATTTCAGGTTCCCGGTCCATATTCCAAAAGAAGGATCCAAGAGAAAAAAGCATTAGCGAGCGGCTAACAGAATTAGGGCTACCGCTAAAAATACTGGTTAGCTGATTGGATAAACCATCTGTCTATCACCACCTAAACCCACCTCAAAACCAACGCTGATTGGTCGGTCGTTTGGCGAACGGCTCCAAATTTTCTCTATCTCAAGATGCCAGACTGATCTGCGAGTGGAGAAACAGGAGCTCGCCAGATCAGGGCGGTCTCACCAGGCTAGTGAAATCCGCCAATATGAATATTATTTCTGGAGATTCTGAGTTGGACGTAGGCGATTTGGGACTTCACTGTAAATACCTGTAATCTGTGACATTCGCAGATAGTGCTGTAATGTTATTTTCTCCCAGAATGCATTGCCATTTACAGTATGACTCTGTATAACATTGAAGCAGTAAGATACTGAGATTTTAGCTTTCAATTTGCATCAAATGTTTACAGTGTGTGCATAGTTTAGCAGAGCGACACACCTGCTGTCTTACTATAACGCCAAAGAATAGGCAAACTCGGGCAATAAACGGAGATGGAATGTTTAGGAACTAGACTGCCCTGATGTCATTGTCTTCTGCCTTTTATCTTTTCTTTATGCCAAGACAAGAGTGTCTGTGAGGGACATTTATAGGCCCACTTACACTGTCTTGCATGGAAGGCAGCGTAAATAGGCGGCTTTAGTTCTGTGTTTTGGTGGCTGGGTTTGAGTGTAATGCACTTTAATTGCCTCGTTAAATCACACACAGTGCAGCTCATTTATTATCAAGATTAAAGAGAAGTAGTTCCCACTAAATAACCTAAGACGTGCGAGCGCGTGAACAAACACAAGCACACAGATGAGAGAACGACGGCCGGGATGGGATGGGCCTATGGCCTCATGAGTCATTTATGGAGACCTTTGTTTCCCCACTTGTTGTTACTGCACATGTCATCCTGCTGTCTGTTTACACCGTGTTGCCAAAAATATACAGAGGCATCAACACGTCTTTACTGTTAACATGACATAACCCTACCACGAGCCCTGAGGATTTTGGTTCATTCCATTTACGGCTGTGAGTGGAAACTTGGAGTGTACCACCGCCCACCCAGTTCTCTGCGGGGGCTTCAGGAAACATGGGAATCGACTGTTGCCAAGACAACACACGGCATCACACACACACTTGGTAGTCATTAAATCACAAAGGGGTAAACAAGTTGTTGTTAGTGACTTCTTTTCATATGTTCATACATTGTAACTAATGACTTTATGAAAGGGAAAACACAAGACTTTTACCCAGGAAACAGGTGTTCGTGTCAGGGGCGATTCCAGGATTTTTAAAGTGGGTTGGCACAGGGGGGGGGAGATTACCGGTAGCTTCAGAGTGAGTAGCTGGAAAAATTCAGATACAGCATTTTTCTATATTGTTTTAGAATACAGCATAGAGCACGCTTTCTATTATAGACCATTATCATTGCTGTTGTTTGATAATAATTATGGTTAGTAGTAGTAGTGGCACACGGCTGCCTATGGTGATCTGCACTATATTGAAATATTGAAACAGTTTTGTGTATTTTTTTTGTGTAAAAAAAAAAGCATTAAGCCTACCCACACATGTTGCACAGGAGAAAGAGGAAGGAAATGGCCGTGAATTAAATAAGAGGAGAGGGAATTCCCTGATTTAAGAGGCTGACCTGTTGACCCGGAGGTCACGGCTGTCTGGCACGGAACAGAGTCCCGTTCTAGATTTCAGTGTTTGAGTTCTCAGTCAAAGAGAAAAACCCGCTGAAAATATGCACTGAAACAGAAAAAGGACTTGTGACGATCATCAGACCGGTTTAAAGTGGTAAACTTTTGATTTGTATCAGCAATTATATATATTGCATCGCTGCGGTCTCTTCTTGCTTACTATTTCTTGTTTTACGACGAGTAACATGGAAACAGTAGGTCAGACAAAAACGGCAAAGGCAGGACTCTGCTGTTTGTTAGTCATGTGTTTCTTGGTCATTTGGATGGATAGTCATTAGTAGCCTGTAGTTTAAAATAAAAAAAAATAAAGAAAAGTCAGCAGGAAGATATTGCTGCAATGCAAGATCTAGGAGCTGATCCAGATCAAAACTCACCAGTTCAGACCGGTCTGAGGAGACACTCCCATTGTTAAGTCTTCTGTCTGTTTCAGTGTTTATTTTCAGTAAGCTATTTTGAGATGTATCTTCTGCTCTTATTTTGCTCCATGTGCTCACTGCCCTTTTCTTTACTTCTTTACATTTTAGGATAGCATCATAGGTGTAATCTACGGTGGGGAATAGGGGGACTGGATGTTTTTGTTGCTTTTTTTCGATGTTTATGTCGCTTTTTTCAATGTTTTTGTCGCATTTTTGAAGTTTGTCGCCTTTTGACGTTTTTGCCGCTTTTTTCTTGTGTTTTTCCGAGGTTTTTGACACTTCTTTCACCGTTTTTGTCTCTTTTTTTCGATGTTTTTGACGCTTTTTTCAAAACACGCAGACATGTCCCGGGACCTCCCTATGTCAGGGGTCTTCAACATTTTTTTATCCTAGGACCCCTTAACTGAAAGAGACACCGAGCAGGGACCCCCTACTACATATATTGTATAAAATTAAGTTGCATAATAAACTGGGCCTACAATAACGTGTAGGACGGCCTAAAGCCTTTATAAATATTATTTTTGCATAGAATACTATATATACTATATTATATTATTATTATATTATATATATAATACTATATTCAAATAATAATTGTTGGCATGATTTTATAAATCATGTTTTAATGTTAAACATACATGTGGCCTAGTGAATCCTAAGGATGAACTGTATCTTTGGATGCCTTAGTGACTACTTTACCTAGAGGCCAGTAAGCCTTTCATCAGTGGGGATTTATACTTGCTTTTATATGTTGTATTCATGTTAAGACATTTTAATTTGTGAAAAAAATTTCAAACAATAATTTGGAGGCTGCCCCCTGCAGTGACTCTGAGAACCCCCTAGGGGTCCTGGGCCCCCTGTTGAAGATCACTGCCCTATGCCTTCCACACTGACAGCAGCTATGCACAATACTGGCATAATTCTCAGAACAAACCCTTTTTACAAGCTTTCTGATCAAGTCAAGTCAGTTTTATTAGTGTGTGTCATCTGGCATCACAAATGATCTCTGGGCATTTTTCCTATAGAACAGGTCTACACCACACTCTTAATCAATATTAATTCTAGGTCTTATAATAGTCCCTCAATGAGCCATCCTACCCGCCCACTCTAATTATTAGCTAATTGGCTAATCGGGAGAAACTGTGGGCCGGTCTGTTTTTGGTCGTGTGGGCCAGCGTTTAGTCGGTACTGGGTTGAAAACAGTTGGAATATATCATTGATGCTGTCCCTAGGCTGCCTGCACTCGCAGCCCACTCTTTTCATTAATTTATTTATGTATTCTTGCAGCCTGTTCTCTATCACGCAGCCCACTACAGACTGCAGTCTGGTTATTAAGACGCGCCGTGTTTCGACTCCTCCGACGGCAGCACCTTGCTCAGAAAAACAAACCAACTCGCCACCTCGCCAGATTTCACTCTTTTCGGCCGGATGTCCGTTACCTTCCACTTAATTTGTGTTGTAATTCCTAAAGGGCCCTTAGACTTAAGTTAAAAACTCTTCCTACTACCTCCTGAGCCCTCATCCTCAATTATAGCTCCTCCGAGGAGCCTCCTCGCTCCACGATCTACGCTCCTCCATGTAAATTTTAGGAATTGGGACGTCCTTCAACATGGCGCGCTGAGAATGATTTCCGGGGTTACAAGCCGGAGGATCAAGGAGGTGCAAATTTGGTATTGGGGAAAGGCTGCTTGTCTCCTCTTCTGCATTTGGCTCTAGAGCGGCTTAAACAGCAAGCAACTGCCGGCGTCCTCCTAGTTTTCCTACGATATACGTTTTAGTGTGCATAACTTTTCCTACGATATCTTACGAACCCATTCATGAGTATGCGTTGATTAATGTAAGTTAAAATTTTTATTAAAAAAACTAAAACCAATGGGACACAACATATGTCTGCAATATCTGGAGTGCCTCCTCAGGGTTTGAAGCGTCAGCATAAAGAAACTCTGACGTGTTCCGTTGCGAGGTGCCAGAGAGGAGTGTGTACATCTCTGTGGTAACTGTAGAACCCCCGTGTATGTACTGTACAGGGAGGAAGAAACAGGAACAGCCCGGGGTTTTGTCAGGTTTTGTCATATCACATCAGACAACAGGACATGCCTCATGGGATTAAAAACAGGAAGTGAATCAAGGGACAAAGATAGTCACCCTTCCTGACATCCCAGCAGAGACTGAGAATGAAGGTTATCTTATTTGTTTTGGACATTCTTGAGACTGTGGTATGTTGGAAAACACAAGTCATTGTAGTGAGGTGGTAGGTGAGGCATTACACCGTGGAGATCAACCATTCAAATCTTCTTATATACCCTGCATCAATACTTTCATTTGTCCATCAATTAACCTCAAATTGGCCTCTTAATTGGAAAATGTAGTTCTTTTTTTAAAAGTACAAATTAAGGTGTAGCTAACTGAAATGTTTTTACATTTTAAGGGCTTTTACACTTTTTTTTTCACCACTGGCGGCTATAGTACAGAAAAATACTTTGCACATCTATAAAGTGAGACAGGTGCAAAGAAAACGTTTAATAGTAGGCAACGTTTCGGTACTAGACCATATTCAGGCAAATAGTGTTACACCCTGAGAAGCCATCTTTTGTAGGAGGTGATGGTTTTTCTGCATCAATCAACAACTTCCACATGAAATCAGGCATAAATACATAACATTCTTTCACATATCCATCACTGTTACGGCTATGCCATTTTTAGACTCTCAATTCTTGATTCGTGAAGATCAAGAGATGCCCTGACAACCGTCATTCACATTTTCAAATTCTCCTCTAAAAAGATAGGCGACAGGGTATATCAAGTGTGATCTAACCGCCAAATTTCTTTTGGAATATACCACACACTAAGGCCAATAAAGTCAAATTGAAATAATTTGTTTCTAATGTGGAAATTGCCAATAGATGGCTTTAGATTTCGATAATTAAAATTCAGAGCTCATTTCGATCAATTTTCAGTTCAGAATTGAAATCGTGACACCCTTAATAACTGTATTAACTAACAGTGGTGGGATGTCACTAAGTACATTTACTCAAGTACCGTACTTTATTACAAATTTCAGGTACATCTCAGAGAGAAATATTGTACATTTTACTCCACAACATTAATCGGACAGCTGTAGTTACTAGTTACTTATGTTTTGCACACAAAACACATGTAGTTTATAAGATATGATGTTTTATTATAAATTAAACTAGCCATCAACATAATGGCCTGCAAGTCCAGCTGAAATGATTAGACCATTAAACACACAACTGTTTGGATCCTTTACACTTTCTAACAATGTGAGGATGATTCTGCATTGAGCACTTTCACTTTTAAGTACATTTTCCTGATGATACTTACATATTTAATACTTAATTACTTGGTTACTTATACTTCAGTAAAGGATCACCGCTGTAAACTAGGCACGGTAGAAGTAAAATGCAGCATAAGCGGCAACTTCTGGTAACTCCAAAGGAACACAGATATCATGAAAAAAAAGCCACTATACAAAGGAAAAGGGGAAGTTAAATGGTGGGCTCTGGTGTTGATAACAACACAAACATGACGGGAAAAGCTGCTGCTGCTGTGACGTGTAAATGCATCACCTCACAGAAAAAGAATTTGTCCAATTGACACATTCCTTCTTGATAAGCATATTTGTCATTCTTGGTATTCTCCATGAGCAGGATTGACCTGAGCACACTGTAGCATTATTCATGCTGCTGGGTAAACCTCAGCAGCCTACTGTGTGGCAAGAGTTTCCAAATACTTGGTTTGTCACTCTCAATTGAAAGTGAAAGACTAAAAAAGAAGTCTGTTGGCTAATTGAGATGTCATCAAAACCAAATCATTTGTCTGCTATATTAGTGTGTGTTCTTGATGAAAAAAAAAAAAAACTTTGTTACACAATCTTTCCATTGCTCTGAACCGAATCATGCATTGTGTAAGCAACAGGATACACAGTATGATCTCTGATGGCGAACCACAAAGTAGGAGTTGAAAGGAAAAGGAATGGAAACTGTTTTTGTTTTTTTACTGTTTGGCCTGAGTTAACTTGCATGTGGTTGGAGTGAGTAAGGTGGGTGAGGTTACCGTGAACCAGACCAAATGTGCAGACAGAAGATTGGCACGCTGCATTCATGAACACACTTGCATTAATCCAAACACCTAGACGCGCACGGTTACATAACCTGACCAGTTCCTGCTGCTGACCCTCCATTAAACCAGACACAACACAAAGAGTCTGGAACACGTCACATACCTGCCCTCCAACACCGTAACCGTCAGAAATCTAGATAAGCCTCGGCAGTAATTTCAAAGATAACACACTGGACTTTGGCACCAATCTGGGTTTTGCCTGGAACCACCCAGTGTTTCCTTGCATGGCCTGGTGCATAGGCATAGATTTAGGGAGGGATGCAGGGGATATGTGTTTCCGTCACCGTTGACTTTACGTTTCACATAAGACACTAACGCCGGTCTCCTGGTTGAAAGTCCTGTGTTTGTTTGACCCATCCAACACCCAACCTACCTCCCTACGCAGATTTTGGGCCTCTTACACCTTAGTTAGGTGACGTTGTACCTTACCTTCTCATTTGTTCCTTGATAATTATGGCCATTAGAAGTCGCCGCCTAACAACAAACAAATATGGGTCGTTATAAGCTGCTCGCACAATGGACCTATGTGGCCGTTTTTGTGGCGAGGACCATCTGCACATTAGAGTAGAAATAATTTACATATGTACAGTACAGGCCAAATGTTTGGACACACCTCATTCAATGTGTTTCTTTATTTTCATGACTATTTACATTGTAGATTCTCACTGAAGGCATCAAAACTATGAATGAACAAATATGGAATTATGTACTTAACAAAAAAGTGTGAAATAACTGAAAACATGTCTTATATTTTAGATTCCTCAAAGTAGCCACCCTTTGCTTTTTTTGATAACTCTGCAAACCCTTGGTGTTCTCTCAATGAGCTTCATGAGGTAGTCACCTGAAATGGTTTTACCTTCACAAGTGTGCTTTGTCAGGGTTAGTTAGTGGAATTTTTTCCCTTATTAATAAAAAAGCAAAGGGTGGCTACTTTGAGGAATCTAAAATATAAGCCATGTTTTCAGTTATTTCACACTTTTTTGTACATAATTACATATGTGTTCATTCATAGTTTTGATGCCTTCAGTGAGAATCTACAATGTAAATAGTCATGAAAATAAAAAGGAAACGCATTGAATGAGAAGGTGTGTCCAAACTTTTGGCCTGTACAGTATATAAATTTGTTTGAACATCAAGTTTACATGTCAAGTCCTGACTTACCCCCCGCCCTTTCCTTCCTACCTGCAAAAGAGAGTGACTCACTGTCTCTTTTGAGCCCATATGAACCAGCCATGAGGGACCGTGAGTCAGTGTTGCCAGGCACCCTCATCTCCCATAACTTTGATAAGTGTCTTGCAAAAAGACATAACAACTAGTCTGAAGTCTGCAGCCGTTTGGCACCGTGGGCTTGGCTGTGTGTAGGTGTGCACAAGCAAAACACACAAATACATTCATGTTATTAAATTAAGGAAACTTTCCACTGACAACACTCATTCGTTGACCCCTAACCTGATCCCTCACCTAATGATCTAACCCCAACCACAAGGATACAGGAAGTTTAATAGACAGCCTCAGTCTCTACTTCCGGGCACCGTTTTAATGAATCAAAATATTTAAAAAAAAAGTGCAGTTAATAATGTAATGTGAAATGCACAAAGAGCTTGGTGATGGAGCGGATGTGTTTGTGGTAGGAGGGATACGGATGACAAATTAAAAGACAAAGCATAAAGGGTGTCAGTAAAATGTTGGTCATAGTGACTCAAACAGTATTTCAATTTGAATCATAAGGTGTGGGCTACTTTGTAATCATTGCTCAAACAAATGTAACTAAATTCTATAGATAACTTATTACATAACTATAAAATTCATGAAATGAACAAGAAAATGTCGGTAACACTTTACTTGAAGGTATCTACATAAGAGTGACATGACACTGTCATGAACACATGACACTGTCATGACACATGAACCCTAACCCTAACCCTAACCCTAACCCTAACTTGTCATGACAAAAACCAAATGACACTTACTAAAAGAAGCGTTATGTCATAAATGTTTATGACTTGTTTATAATGTTTATGACACGTTCATGACAGTGTCATGTCACTCTTATGTAGATACCTTCAAGTAAAGTGTAACCGAAATGTCCTTTATGTGCGGGTACGGGTAACATCTATCATATGTTTTTGGTCCTGTGATTTTCTGTCAACATTTTGGAATTCTGTAATTCAGGGGTGTCCAACTTACGGCCCGTGGGCCAGAGCCGGCCCGCCAAAGGGTCCAATCAAGCCCACTGGATGACTTTGCAAAGTGTGAAATTTGCAGAGAAGTAATTAATTCCAATTCCAAATTTAACACTTTAATCTCAGAGATATCCAAGTTCTTTTTCTGTAAATGTACGACTTTAATCCTAGAAATTCTGAATTTAAAAACTGTAATATGAATATTACCCCTCTCTCCCGGGTCCATTACATTATTTATTTTCCTACAAAAAGAACGCTGTCGTAGCAGAAGTAACTTGCGTTTGCCAACATCAAGCTGACAAGAAACTCTGTGGCAGATAAAGTTTCTGATCTTTCTGGAGTGGTCTGGCCCTCTTGAGATCAAATTAGGGCTATGTGGCCCATGAACTAAAATGAGTTTGACACCCCTGCTGTAATTGATACAGCACTTTGTTTAGATGTTCATATCACAAAATTGCCTCGCATTACAATCCATAGAAAACATACACCCATATTGAATGAAATAAACGTCTTTCAAAGAGTCAAACTATTTGTATATGCGCACACGTATGCATATTGGCCGTCGGACAAAGTTAAAAGCCCTTGGATTAGCAGCATTCTTCCAAAAGATGTTTTCCGGTTTGCTGTTTTTATTTGTCATCTCTCACTCCTACTCTCTCCTGATCTCCAACTTAAAGCTTCACCACAGCACAGCTGCTGTTGTGTCTCCCAGTGGCTCATAACAGTGTTACACAAATGGACACGATTAGACGATAGACTCAGCAGAAGCCATGCACACTGATAACCGTCCAGGCTCCAGCTGCAGCTACCATCGAGGACACAGATGTTATGACTCTGATCCTCTAATAAAGTCCTCCGTGCGCTCCATTAGGCCTATACTTTGAGAATTAAACCTCTTTCTTTATCTAATCCAGATGTTATGTCGTCTGTATTTTTCAGGGAATTGGGCAACCTGAAGTGCAGTTTACACTTTGTTATTTTATATAAAGATACTACGATTTAAATACATTTTAAGAAATACGTCAACAACAAATAAACTTTTTCAAAAACTGACATTTTGTCCACAAGAATGTTTCTCGGAATAAAAAAACAAACTTTTGGACTATCGTGAGAAACCATCAGTGTGTTTACATGCAGTTTCATACAACAGAGGACTCCGGGCCCTCCCAAATTGATAATTTTGTAGACGGCGCTGCCATAGCTCCATGGTATAACTCCCAAACCCGCAAAATGAAACAAACGTCACGAAAACTTGAAAGAAAATGGTGTTCCACCAATCTGGAAGAATCTTGTTAAGTCTGGCAGGACAGTGTGAGAGTGTGTAGGAAGGCCCTCAGAGCAGCCTACTACTCATCATCAATAGGGGAAAATAACAACAGATTTCTTTTCAGCGCTGTGCCAGGTTTCCTCCAACTCTCAGTAGTGACCGGTAGTGGAATGTAACTAAGTACATTTACTATAGGAACTGTACTTTAATTCCAAATGTTGAGCTACTTGTACTTTACTTGAGTCTTTTCTTTTCATGCCACTTTCTACTTCTATTCCGCGACATTTCAGAAAGAAATATTGGACTTTTTACTCCACTACATTCATCTGTTACAGCTTTAGTTACTAGTTACTTTACACATTAAGATGTTTGCACACAAAACACATGTAGTTTATAAAATCTGATGTTTTATTCTAAAGTAAACTAGCCAACAGTATGACGGCCTACAAGTCCAGCTGAGATGATTAGACCATTAAACACACAACTGGTTGGATCCTTTACACTTTCTACAATGGGAGGATTTTTTACTTTTAATACTTTAAGTACATTTTTCTGATGATACTTACATACTTTAACTTAGGTAACATTTTCAATGCAGGACTTTTACTTGTAACAGAGTATTTTTACAGTGTGGTATCAGTACTTTTACATAAGGATCTGAGTACTTCTTCCACCACTGTTGACAAGGGAGCAGGGAGTGGTGATAAAGCGTGTATTCGTCACGGAGGGGGACCTCCTCAAGAAAAGTGCTGCATGGGAGAAAATGAGTAAGATTTTTATAAATAAATGCATCTCTGTGGCCTTCACTGGACACTGTTTTTCCATGTGATGCCTGGGGGGAACACAGGCATGCACAGTGAAGTAACAGTGGTTAACACAGACCCTACAACCAACAGGCTGGTTCAGCTGAATGTGTGCTCCATTTATTAGAAGCAACTCTTTTGTTACTCTCTCTGTTGTCGTCGTGAATCTGTCAATTTACTGGAAGTGTTTGTTGAGCCCAAACTGTGAACGGAGCAAATGGAAGAATGTGCTCAGGGCCCTGCCTTGACATGTACTGACAACCAATGGTGAAGTACATTTACTCAAGCACTGTACTTAATTCCAAATTTGAGCTATTTGTAGTTTACTTGAGTCTTTTCTTTTCATGCCACTTTCTACTTCTACTCCGCTACATCTCAGAGAGAAATATTGTTCTTTTTACTCCACTACATTCATCTGTTACAGCTTTAGTTACTAGTTACTTTACAGATTAAGATTTTTTAACACAACACATGTAGTTTATAAAATCTGATGTTTGATTCTAAAGTAAACTAGCCAACAATATGACGGCCTACAAGTCCAGCTGAGATGATTAGACCATTAAACACACAACTGGTTGGATCCTTTACACTTTCTTAAATTTGGAGGATGTTTCTGCATTGAGTACTTTTACTTTTAATACTTTAAGTACATTTTCCTGATGATACTTACATACTGTTACTTAAGTAACATTTTCAATGCAGGACTTTTACTAACAGAGTAACAGAGTAGTTTTACAGTGTGTTATAAGTCCTTTTACTTAAGTAAAGGATCTGAATACTTCCTCCCCCAGCCCACTGCTGACACCTCTGAGGGGTTGCAGAGTTCAGAGGGAGATGGGATGGGAAACACAGCAGGGGAAAGGGGACTGAGGTTGAAGGGGCATGTTTGTCACAGCGGCGTGAGGAGTGAATCACTGAGGGGGGGGTGGGGGGGGGGTGCCGGGCTCCTGTTGGAACATAACAAAATATTGTCTCATGGGTGACTGTGATTCATGTGATAGAGTTGTAGCCAGTGTTGTATATGTAACAAAGTAGGCCTACAAATACTTAGTTACTTTACTTAAGAAGAACTTTCACGTATCTGTACTTTGGTGTTTATATTTCTGAAAACGTTTACTTTTACTTTTCCCCTAAAGCCTGTTTTTTAAGGTTCTGCGGAGGCTCCACGCAGAGCTTTTGCCGTAGGCTGGTCCGTGAACCATAAATTCAGCCTCATCGTTACTTACAAGAAATGTTTCCGTACGTTGGAGTGAAAGATTCTTCCTCGCAAAAAAGACATTTAGTTTCAGAAAATGACTTTTGATGCTTAACTAAAGTAAATATCAGAGACTTTTACTCGAGTAATATTCTGAAAGGTGACTGTAACCTCTACCACAGTCATTCTCTGGTAAGATACTTGCACTTTTACTCGAGTATTGCTTTCAAGTGCTTTGGAAAAATGTGTCTCCTCATCCGCAGACATGTAACCTGAGCTCACCCCGGTTAAGGTGTATACATGCACAAATACCCAGGTTACTAAAGGAAGATTCTATATCCACAACGTTTCACTTACGGGATTGCTCCGTTCCCGCCATAAATTCTGGCGTATGTCCTTTTCGCCAGGATGTCCGTTACCTTCCTCTTTCTTTGTGTTGGCGTTCTAACCTCTGGTGGATTTCTGAGGACTACGGTTAACGACTAAAACAACCTTTGGACGTACGCATTTTCCACCAAAACAAGTTCCTTCCCGAGGCTATTTTGCAGCAGCACCGTGGCTCTGTCTGGAGCTTAGCACCGCCCACAGCGATTGCATTTTTTTTAATGAAATGCCAATAAACCAGAGCACGTTTTTCTCCCATCCCAGAATGCTGTGTGGACTAGCCAGACCTTCCTGTGCGCTGTGGAGGAAGTTCTGGCAATGCGAGACTACTAAAGGAGTTATTTATCTTCCGGTTATGGCACGCAACTGAGTGGACGTGTGGGGCTAGGCTCCGGCGGAATTAATATATTTCTACCTTTAGTATCTAAATCGAGCTATTTGTGATTTCGTTCCAACCTGAGACTGGTTGGATTACCCAAAGGGTTGGAGAATGGAGATGTGCGTGCATTCTTAATGACATGGCTACCCAAGGCCCTTGACATAGAAGCAGCAGGACAACCGTTAACCATCAAGCATGCCTACAGGCTGGGGAAAATGCCACAGACAGCAAGGTCGGATGGAAGACGGCCACGGATTCTCACGGTGAAATTCCTGACATATCGAGACAGAGACCGAGTTATGAAAGCAGCGCATCTGAAAGGTGAAATCATAGTTGAGTGTAGTCCAAAGACAAAGAAAACTTTTTGATGGAGTGAAACAAAGCCTGCGCCAATTGCGTAAGGAGTATGGATTTATGTTCCCGGCTAAATTGCGAATTTTACACAACAAAACCTGGTACTACTTCCGCATTGAAGTCTATTTTATAGTGAACACTACTCAAACATCAGCGTCTATGAGGTGGGAGGCATTTAAGGCCTATATACGAGGGCAAATGATCAGTTATACAAGCAGCATCTCTAATAAACAGCACCTAAAACTGATAGAGTTAGAAAAATATATCAAAGAACTTGAGATGGAAATTAACCTTAATGATACAAAAGAGACTAGACAGAAACTGGCCATTCTAAGAGCACAGTATAGACATTCTATTACCAAGGAGAAAAGACAGGGAAACTTTTGGCCTGGCATTTAAAATCAATGCAGAATGAATGATGGATCTTAGAAATTGAGTCAGAGGAAGGGATACCAATTACTAATCCATAAGAAATTAATAGTTCTTTTGGGGTATGCAGACTTTGTTTTTAGCCGAGGTAAGGTGTATACATGGCGTTTGAGAAACCGGGGCATTGCCTTAACAGAACTATAATCCGTCTTTTAAGGCATGGCATTGAATGAGATGTCGATGGAATCACTTCCTTAGATTCAGCCACAGCGCTATCAGATAGACGTCTAGTGTAGAAACTTGTACCTATGGTGGCGTAATACTGGGTGAATCAGTGTTGATTCAGTGTCAGTCAGGATTGAAAATTGGATGTTTATGCAACATTATACACATAACCAGCGCTTTCAATTTTGTTTCAACGTCAGGCATTTGTGTAGTGAAAAGAGGAGAAGAAGAATACCCAGAACAAGAATGGATGATTAAGACGTGGCTCACATCATGATGTAAAGATGAGTCAAAAACATGCTACTTTGTCACATTTAATGTTTTCTCCAGGTCGTGACAAATTGTTTCACAGGTTGTCTGAATCATCAGCTCAGTGTGTGTGTGTGTGTGTGTGTGTGTGTGTGTGTGTGTGTGTGTTGTATGATGATCATGCACAACAAAACAGAACAACCCATTCTCACTCCGAACTCGTAAAATATGGACATTTGGACAGTGGCTGTCAGCGTCTGAAGCAACGCAAAAAGCGCCCTTCAACATGTTTGTAGAACGTACCAGGGAGAGAAGCAGCTACACAGGGTTTGAAGATGACTTAGCACTAAGAGCGACTACGGTAGCGATTAGTATAGGGAGGTTGGTCGGGGTGGTGGATGGGTCAAACAACACAGGACTTTCACCCAGGAGACCGGGGTTCGTGTCCCACATGTCATGTTTCCTAAACCCAACCGTCACTTTCTTCTTTTACTAATCCCAACAGTTCCATTATTGTTTTCCTAAACCCAACCGTCCGTTCTTCTTTTCCTAAACCCAACCATCCGTTCTTCTTTTCCTAAACCCAACCGTCCGTTGTTTTCCTAAACCCAACCGTCCGTTGTTGTTTTCCTAAACTCAACCGTCCGTTGTTGTTTTCCTAAACCCAACCGTCTGTTGTTGTTTTCCTAAACCAAACCGTCCGTTGTTGTTTTCCTAAACCCAACCGTCTGTTGTTGTTTTCCTAAACCAAACCGTCCGTTGTTGTTTTCCTAAACCCAACCGTCTGTTGTTGTTTTCCTAAACCCAACCATCCGTTCTTCTTTTCCTAAACCCAACCGTCCGTTGTTGTTTTCCTAAACCCAACCGTCCGTTGTTGTTTTCCTAAACCCAACCGTCTGTTGTTGTTTTCCTAAACTCAACCGTCCGTTCTTCTTTTCCTAAACCCAGCCGTCCCATTCTTGCCCTGCGTGTGATGGAAACGTAAGCCCACCCACGACCTTTTCCTTAACCTAACTGCTTCAAAAGTGACGGCAATAGTCCCAACCAAGCTCGTTTAGATAAAGCGCGTTTAGATATGATGCTAAAGGAGACTTTTATCGTCAATAACAACGCCAAAGGCACCTGACCAAGCGTCCGTATTTTACACAATGGGAGTGAGAATCTGTTGAACAAAACATGCAAGAATGAAGTCGCCCTTCCAACACCATAGATAGAGCCCCTCGGCCTGCCATGCCAAAACGCTCATTTATCAACTTCAATATCCAATGGAAAATAATTTCAAAATGAAATAGCACAACGTGGTGTCAACATAAAACATGGCGCTTTCAAGTCGGGTTCACTTTGCAGCGAAAACAAAATACTTTCACCCAGGAAACGCTCGTTCGTTCCTCGGCAGTGTTTTAACCACGATCTTTTTCCTAAACTT
This sequence comes from Perca fluviatilis, assembly GCF_010015445.1. Taxonomy (NCBI): domain Eukaryota; kingdom Metazoa; phylum Chordata; class Actinopteri; order Perciformes; family Percidae; genus Perca; species Perca fluviatilis. Next base: position 6,024,312 of record NC_053125.1, read on the forward strand.
AACGAGTCATTTTGGTGCCATCGCTGCATGACGCTCACTTTTTCTGGCTCTACCACGCCCCCTGAAAAGACCGTCGTCTGGCGGCGCCTGTAGCCGGCGCCTGTAGCCGGCTCACAGTCACCTATCGGCTACTGAACAACTGCCGCTGGTAACCGGCGTCCCGGAGCTCTGTAGCGGCTAAATACAACCAGCAACTGCTGCTCGGATTTTATCGTTCTATGGCACAATAGACTGTTCACGTTACAGCGCTTTACTTAGTTTAAAATACTTCTATTTCAGGTATACAATAGTATATTGGTGACGCAGCATTGATCACTTTGAGGGGGGGATACATTTTGTCCCCACTGGGGATAAAAATATTCAGCAGAGGCAGCAATATGTAGACCATAAAGGGGGAAATCCCACGCAGGCCCCCCGATAATCGCACCCTGACTATAACTATAAAACAGTGTTGTAGTACTTGAGACCAGTTTTGGTCTCAAGACCTGTCTTAAAGCTAATTTTTGAAAGTCTCGTCTCGAAATCGATCACAATTTTACCCGGTCTTGTCTCGGTCTCAGATAAAAAGAACTCTGAATTTTATTTCAAGACCAGTCAAGACCACAGCTGCAGGGATTTTTTAAAATATAATTAGAAATTTGTTACCCTAAAACCCCTCTCCCTGCCACCTTTACACTCACTCCCAAGAAGGTGAATGTGGGAGACAGGAGAAGCTCTGGCTGTCTTCACACAAATCTGGTCTGGGTCTTGACTCGGTCTCGCCCTGCCTTGGTCTCAAACCCTCAAAGTCTTGGTCTTGTCTCGGTCTCAAACCCTCAAAGTCTTGGTCTTGTCTCGGTCTCAACCCCTCAAAGTCTTGGTCTTGTCTCGATCTCAAACCCTCAAAGTCTTGGTCTTGTCTCGGTCTCAAACCCTCAAAGTCTTGGTCTTGTCTCGGTCTCAACCCCTCAAAGTCTTGGTCTTGACCTGGTCTCAAGCCCTCAAAGTCTTGGTCTTGACTTGGTCGAAACCCCTCAAAGTCTTGATCTTGACTTGGTCGAAACCCCTCAAAGTCTTGGTCGTGACTCGGTTTCGATACACTTTGGTCTTGGTGATGACTTGGTCTCGGTTCAGGTGGTCTTGACTCCAAAACTGCAATAATAAGGATGATTTGCTGCCTTGTCATCTTAACTAGTTAACAGTTGGCTATAGACTGAGGAAAAATAATTGCATGCACTGTGGCCCTCAAAGGCCACTGCCGACAACTCCCGGCAACTTTTAAGGTGGAATGTTTTCTTGCTCGTACTGAAGGAATGAGTTGACGTAGTGAAACAATCAACACAACTTAAATGTCAATATTCTTTGACCATAACTTTTCATTTTTATTTTATCGTCTCTCTTGCACGCTTCAAAAAAATATCAACTATTCTTATTTCCTCACTTGGAGAAAGCTCTAACCCTTTGTTCAAACTTTGACAGTAAACAGGGGGAGAGGGGGGGTGGGGGGGGGGGGGGGTTGGGGTCATGCTTGTGCAGACTTTGCCCGCATTACCAGGGTGAACATAGTGTTCATTCCAAAGGGGGAAGGATCCAATAGTAGTGAGTGAATGTGGTTTTTACAGGAGGAAGCTGAGTGGCCCAGTGGTTAGGGGGCGATTAGTAACAGGAAGTTACTCATGGAAAATGAAAGTTACACACAGGAGATAATATATGTGCTGCTGTTGTAGCTATTTATAGGAACAAAAAAAGAAATGTTCTGAATTTGGAATATTTTGACCACTCATAGCTAAACGTAGTCACAGACAGAAGGTCTGAAGGGTAGCCTATGCTAATCTGTATGCATAAGAGACAAAGAGAGAGAGAGAGAGAGAGAGAGAGAGAGAGAGAGAGAGAGAGAGAGAAAGGGAAGAGAGAGAGCTAGTGACAGTTTCAAATCAGACCCAGACGTGAGTTTCATCTCAGTTACCAGCACAGAGATGATTAATTTTTTTCAGGGGTGGAGCTTCTGGCGCTTCGGCCCTGCATGTTTTCTCATAAGCCCCATATCTTTTAGGTTTTTTAAATAAGTTCAACTTTGTGTTAGTCTCAAAGATTCACGGCTGGAAATGATTTTTTATATATATATGTATTCATAGAGCTCTATACACACACACACACACACACACTAATTTACTACCCTGTTTTTTTTCTCTGTGTTTTTAAAAGGAGCCATGCTCGTAATTTCAGTCATGCTTTACATGTCTGTGTTTTGCTGAATGACAATAAAAGAAATATTTCATCTTTAATCTTGACTGGACCGGTAAATCAATGGAGCAAAAATTTATATGACTGGGGAAATATCCACATTCACTCTGTCAACTCTACTAAAAAAAAAAAGGGTTTCAAGATTATTATTATGTTGTGACTCCAAACTCCTACTCAGTGGTGATTGGGGGGGGGGCTAAGGGTGGCCAGTGCCCCCGTAATATTACAGTTTTTGTTTCCGATCGCTAAACGACAGTGGTCACAGCTGGAGCCACATGTGCAAAACTCAGTCTACACAGCAGCAGGTCATATGGACCAAACTCTAGTTCATTTTTCAAAACTCTACACCCTTACACCATGGTGTTAACCACAACCTGCACAACACTGTGGATCTACAGCAATTTATTCAAATGCTAACACACTGCTGTCCAAACTGTTAACAACACATTCAAACCAGAATGGATTTCAGCCCGGTGCATTTCAAACACTGCTGATGGCAATTTCAGCTGAAAGCCTATAAGCAGGCCTGTTGCTTTAGACTTGTTAGTGATCACATACTGTTTAATATAGAGAAAGCTCAGAAAGACTTTTATTTTATAAATAGAGAAATACCAAATAATAAGGAAACACCGTTTGAGAGAAACAGTGAACAGATAAAAGAGCAAAGAGAGGACATCCAATGTGATGATCAAGACGTGTGGCCTGATGCTGCTGGAGGGAGGCAGGATTAGCTCCACTATTCTTTGTTACTATTACATACCTTTAGTGTGTAACTTTTGTTCTCGTTATTACATAAATTACTACAGACAAAATAAAAAATATATCTATTGAAGCAAACTGATGATTTCCATTCCTTATTGTTGACCTTAAAAACTGGTATGTTATGGAGAGAAAAAATTCACGTGAAAGAATTTCACTCTTCTTTAAAGAAAATGTTGTAGTGTAAAGTCACTCAAATTATTGAAAACTGACAGTGTGTGTTAAAGAAAGTACCCCATGCCAGTCTCTAGGTATAGTGAAGGGTATGTGATGATGTGGGACTATTTAAATTCCAAAGGCCAAGGGAACTTTATCAGGATGCATAGTATCCTGGATCCATGAAATAACTGGCCTTTAAAAATAAAAATCTGCCTGCCTCTATGGGAATTTAACATAGGGGTGTACTGACTTTTGTTGCCAGTGGTTTAGACATTAATGGCTGTGTGTTGAGTTATTTTGAGGGGACAGCACATTTACACTGTTATACAAGTTGCACACTTAATACTTTACATTGTAGCAAAGTGTAATTTCTTCAGTGTTGTCCCATTAAAAGATATAATGAAATATTTACTAAAATGAGGGGTGTACTTTTGTGAGATACTGTATGTAACACTTAATATATTTGGTACCCCTAAAATTGCATGTTTCTTGGCTGAGCCCCGCATGTTTACAACTTTTTTTTATTTTTCAATTTCCAGGCATTAATGTGGATTGTGTAAGGATGGGATTTTTGCAGTTATGCAACATTGTGATTAATAACACATTTCAAGACAGGGACAAAAGACTTTGTTTGACAAAAAAAAGCTAAATAAATAAAATAATTAAGAAATAACTCAGGGTCACCTATTAGCTTTTTGAATCACTTAACTAGGCCTATATCTCCTCAGTGATTGGAGTTTTTGTGTTTAGATTAAATAGCGTGGACATCTTGTGTGCAGAAATCAATCAAGTATAAGTGACTTAATAATCTCAGCTCAAAGGTCGGTCTTTTTACAATAGGCTACATATACAATATATTATTTGTATTATTTGTCCACCTTTTGTAAGCAGATTGACTTCTTCCTGACAGGATAATGAAAAGCTGCACATTACAGACGCCTGCATGTCATTCCAATGGTAATATTATGGCTTCTTAGCGCCACTCTGTGGTACCATATTGTTACTACAGAACATCCAATGTGGGCCACTCAAACCGATGTAGGCTGCTAGTTCAAGTCTGTTTGCTGTGATTTGCAAACCGGGGCCGTGAAATGACTTTATACAAATGGACATACAATTACTAGCGAACAATACGATAGTCGTAATCGCTTGTATATAATAGGTTTTGTCGGCGAACTGAGATAGGCGGCGCCGTGGCTTAGTTGGTTAAAGCGCCTGTCTAGTAAACAGGAGATCCTGGGTTCGAATCCCAGCGGTGCCTTTTGTCACGATTGCGTTGCTTCTAATGTTTTAACTTTACGAGGAAATATCGACTTTCTTCAGCTCCCATAATAATAATCACGTCCGTTGGTTATCACCTTGTGGTCTTCTTCACAGAATTTAAAAAACGCTGCGAGCAGGGTTCGAACCTGCGCGGGAAGATCCCATTGGATTTCAAGTCCAACGCCTTAACCACTCGGCCATCGCAGCCCGACAACATATCGGTATGCTTTTCGTTCTTGACTCGTCTAGATAGTGATAATACACTATTTATTTATATACACTATTTCTGATATGAATAAAGGCCTGGCAATTAATGTTGAAGTAACGTTAGACAAGTTACTGACTGATCTTGAAACTCTCCCACTTCCTGAGCATAGAGCTCACGGAGGACAAAAAAAAAAGTGGACTATGCTGGCCTGGGAATGGAGAGATCCCCTTTGCTGTTTGGGTCATCATTACTGTAAATTCTCCACTTTATATTCAGTGGTGGAATGTAACTAAGTACAGTTACATCAAACATCCCTGCATCTACCGCTGCATTATGAGTGTAGAAAACGAAAACGCCCAGGAGTTTGTTTCCTGCAGCAGCACATGTTGCTCAGTCTCTTTTCTTTCTCTCTTTCTCCAAATGAAGCCGCCTTTAAAGCTTTAGTGCGTAACTTTTTGACATTAATGAACGTCCGTTACATTCAAGCCATTGCCAAATGAGTTGCTACAAAGCTAATTAAAGCACACATATTATGCTCATTTTCAGGTTCATAATTGTATTTTGAGGTTGTACCAGAATAGGTTTACATGGTTTAATTTTCAGAAAACACCATATTTTTGTTGTACTGCACATTGCTGCAGCTCCTCTTTTCACCCTGTGTGTTCAGCTCTCTGTTTTAGCTACAGAGTGAGACATCCCACTTCTGTTCCATCTTTGTTGTCAGTCGCACATGCGCACTGGCTAGGTAAGGATCACATCAGCTAGCTATCTGTTTCTCCAACTTCAGTTAATAGAAGGCAGGATTAGCCGGGAGACTTCTTCTAAACAAGAGCGCACTTCCAACTTTGCGTGGAATAGCTGCAGAACAGGGACACGTAAGTAGTTCTTTTGTAGATTATGGTGAACTTGTGTGTGTTGTAGGAGTGTTTTACCCTTGAGAACGAGTGGGCTAATTGCTAGCATGGTAGCGGTTAGCCCCCTCGTTCTCAATGGCGTTTCAGCTAATGACTGTACTGTAGAAAGCCGTGCAGATTTTGGAGACTGAAGGCAGGATAAATTCAGAAACCTGTATCTCACTCAAAACAGCATGGATGTTTTTTTTCCCAAGTTTGTATGCGTGTGGAAGCACCAGAGACACAAAATAACACCCCAAATCCCAGAAAAAGTGATTTATTTTCATGAAATCGGCACTTTACGACTATTAGCTCCACACAACTCTCTCTGTATTTCTCAGTATGGCAGTATGTTCAGAAAATTGTGTCGTGAAACTCAAGTGAAGATAATTACCTCTTCTGAAGAGTCCTCCTTGGCTACTAGCAACTGTGTGGAGGAGGGGGAGGGGCGGTGCGCGATCACGGAAGGCTTGTATCATGTGGACACACCGACAGTGTTGTTGTCATTATTTAGAATTCCTCATGGGGGAGACAGAACAAACTATAGCTTTAAGTGCGGTTGGAAAAGGGAGATTTTTGCGTCGGTATCTGACGCTGAGAGACACTGACCAAGCGTCAGTATTTTACGAGTTGGGAGTGACAACGGGGTGGTATTTTCGCATGCACTTGCACTTTGCTTAAACACTCATGGACACTTCTGAGCCACACCCAGTGTGTTGCTAAGGTGATCTTTAGGTGAAGTGTGTTGTATGCCGGTACAAAGATCAGTGAGTCATCACCTGATTGGCACTCCCCTTGGGTGTTTCCATAGATATCATGTAATAGGCTAATCATGCTCTCTCTATAAATAGAATGTTGACATAAGCCACTTTCCGACCAAGTAGTTACAGGAACATATTATAGGAAAAGTCCACTTCTAAGCAGTTCTACTAACTACTCTCCCCCAAAACCGTTTTTTTCCATTTGCATTCGCACTGGCCAAGTTGCCATAGGGACTATAGAAGGGGCAAGGGAGTGATGCAAGCACGGCAACGGTCTTTATAGCATTAAAATCAGAAAACAAATACACCAAAAAAAGTATGAACTAAATACTAAATCTAATGTATATAGCATATTTGTCATAATTTAAACAAGTCTCCCGAAGAGAAACGGGTATCTCTCGCTCCCCCGCCTCTGCCTGCTGCGCTGTGGACGTGTGCTCGCTTGTGGAGTTTAACTCCGAAAAGACAGTTAACCACAGGTTCCCATTAATCTTATGATGGACATGTGTTTAGATATTTAAACAAACGAACCATCAACGGCGAAATAAAAGCCTCTTATTTACGAGAGCGGTCTAAGAGACCTCCGGCTTACAGCGGGGTCTCTGAGCATGACTGGCCGAGCGACGAGCTTGTGGCCAGGGCAGGCGCCTGCCGGCTGTCTCCTCACTTCGTGGAGCTTCTCACCTCCGAAAACTTTGAAGCAAATTGTCAATTCGGCATCAATTTTCGCAAGACTTATATTCAAATATCTAAACAGTTCATTTCTCACCTAAAACGTTGTCAGAAGTGAATTTAGTGATGAATAAGATGGCGAAAATTGTTTAAATGGTCCCGTTGTTGGTCTGTCTGTAGCCTACCGGAAACCCGACGCTCGTTGACCTAGGTTCTTATGCTGAAAAGGGAACAGCGAAAAGACCCTGCCCTGAAGTAGGAGCTGAAAGAGTTACAGGAACTGCAGCCAGAGGAACTTAAAAATCCCCAAATTGGTCCAGTCGGAACACGAGAAAAAAAAGAGTTCTAGGAATTTTATGTTCTAGGAACTGCAAAAATCCCTCCGATCGGAAAGCTATAGGACCCTATTTTAGTGTAGACTGAGCTCATTCAGCTCTTAACAGTTCTACTAACTACTCCCTCCCAGAACAGTTTTTTCCATTTGCATTCGCACTGGCCAAGTGGCCATAGGAACTGACCTTTTGTTATTATAACACAGCCATCTAACCACCACTGTTACACTATGAGAGTGCTTTGCAGCACGTGCACACACACACACACGCACGTAGGTGGAGAATCAATATCGATAAACTGCATGAAGAGTCGAATCCTAATGTGGAAACTTATTCCTACACACTTTAAGAAATAAATCCCTAAAGTAACAGAAAAAGTTCTGGCAGCTCATTGCCCAGACTTTGCCCCGTAATTAAAAAAGGAAATTATGTGTGTAGCTACAGTTAAAATACAAAGGCATATATACAATTCTCTCACGGAAAGCTGCTCAGTTAGTACATTTTTGGAAACGTTAAAAGAAACTTCAAAAATGTCGAAACAAGCGACGAAAAAGGGTCACAAAGGTAAAAAAAAAAAAGGGACAAAAATGTCAGAAAAAAAAGCCCAAAATGTTTTTTTAAACCCTTGTGTTGTCCTCCTGTCCACCATGAACCTTTCCGGGTCAAAAATCAAATATTTAGGCCTTTATTTCCACAGGACAGCTGAAGACATGAAAGGGGAGAGAGAGGGGGAATGACATGCAGCAAAGGGTTGCAGGTCGGAGTCCAACCCACGGCTGCTGCGTTCAGGAGCAAACCTCTACATATGTGCACCGGCTCTACCAACTGAGCTAACCCGGCCACTGTTGAAACCATTTAAACATATTTTTTTTTCAACTGCTATAAAATTAAAGAAAACACCCCAAATTCAATGACAGTAATCATTAATTTTACCTGCTAAGATTGTTGTATGAGTTCCATACAACGTACATTCATGTATCCATGTTATTTTGGGGCAATTTGCTTAAAAAAACTCCCATATTTCTGATATAAAAAAAAAAGAAACGTAGAAAACTGGTTGAATTTGACCCGAGGAATACATAAGGCTTAAACTGTCGATGCGAGAAGACATTCACTCCTACGGCATACTAGCAGCGTGGCTTAATGCTATCCCCATGGGGAACACAGTGGAAACACAAATAAACCTCAGCCCTGAAATAAATACCACATTGCAACTGTGACCCAAACCACACCCCTCATAATTACACCAAATGCGCCCTGTCATTATAAGAATCCATCCAAGTGTCCTTGCGTTACAGGAGTTCCCTTCTGTCTCCGTATCTTTATGAGACTGGGACTTACACACACACACACACAGATAACTGACTCATGTTGATGATGTTGTTATTGTTTTTTTATGATTTTTTATGACTGTTTTCTATGAAATCCAGTCCCCACCTACTGAGGTTAAATGATGTTTTTTTTTCTTCTCATTTTTACATGCTGCTCTGACAAGTCAAAACAGAACTGCTTATTCATTGTTCAAATGATTTTGCTCATTTTAAAATGATGCACAGTATTCTGTGATTATCATTTTCTGTTGGCCAGTAAATTAAATATAATCCCAACAGTGTCACTGTAACCAAGAAGAAAGCATAAAACAACAGCACTTTGCACTCATACTTATGTTCAAACATAAGAAAGGACACAGTGTGACTGCTTGCCATTTATTACGCCTGTGGGATACAAAGCAAGTCAAAAATCTCTCAAGGTCAGAACACACCCTTTATTCAAACACTGACTATAGAGTCCCCCGCCTGGATCAACAGCTGCCTCAGGGCCCCGGACGCTCATGGTTTAAAGGGTAATTTCATTTTGTTTTGTTTTCAACCCGGACCCCATTTCCCCATTCATTTGTGTCTAATAGACTGATGTGACACAAAGCTTTGAAATGGGTCCAGTATTAAGCTGGATTGCAGTGACCGGCCGGCGCGAACCAAGCTGCAATGTAACCTAATGGGGCAATTGTGCAGCTTGCTTTTTGACCACTAAAAGTGATTTTGTGATTTTGTTGTCAGACACTTTTAATTACAATCTGAGCCTGTCAGTGGCAAAGAAAAATCACTTTTAGTAGACAAATATTGAGGGTGCACAATTGCCCCATTATGTCACAAGAAAACTTTAATCACCCTCATAAACATCACAATCATTCATAAATAAGGATATCTCAACTTTTGACCCAGTCACCCCTCCTGAAATCTCTAAACTCATCAGCTCTTCCAAAACCACTACCTACTCCCTTGACCCCCTCCCTACTCCACTCCTGAAGTCCTGCCTCCCCGTCCTATGCCAGTACCTCACTAACCTCTTCAACTCCTCACTGTCCCTTGGAACTGTACCCTCTGCCTTCAAAACTGCCGCTGTCATCCCAATCCTTAAAAAACCTGGTCTGGATCCCTCTTCCCTCAACAACTACCGCCCAATATCCAACCTCCCCTTTCTGTCTAAAACCCTCAAATGTATAGTGGCCTCAAAACTCCAAACCCTTCTTCATGCCAACAACCAATTCAAACCCCTCCAATCTGGTTTTCGCCCCCTTCACAGCACTGAAACCGCTCTCCACAAAGTCCTCAATGACCTCCTCACCTCTGCTGACATCGGTTCCTTCAATATCCTTATCCTCCTCGACCTGAGTGCAGCCTTCGATACCGTGAGCCATAACATCCTGCTCACCAGACTCAAAGACCTCGGTATCGAAGGTACTACACTCAGCTGGCTCCACTCATACCTCTCCAACAGATCCCACTTCATCTCTCTCCATAACCACACCTCTGCCACAGCCACAGTCACTCAAGGCATTCCCCAAGGCTCCGTACTCTGCCCCCTCCTCTTCATCATCTACATCCTCCACCTTGGCCAGATACTCCGCCACTTCAACCTGGACTTCCACTGGACACCCAGATCTACCTCAATTCAATTCAATTTTATTTATTGTATCAATTCATAAAAATCTCAAGTTATCTCAAGACACTTTGCAGATAGAGTAGGTCTAGACCACACTCTATAATTTACAAAGACCCAACAATTCCAGTAATTCCCCCAAGAGCAAGCATTCAGTGCGACAGTGGCGAGGAAAAACTCCCTCTCAGGAAGAAACCTGGGACAGACCCAGGCTCTTGGTAGGGGGTGTCTGACGGTGCCGGTTGGGGGTGTGATGAACAGTGGTGATAATAGTCACAATAAAGATAACGTATCAGTGACAAGAAATAGTAGTTGTAGTAGTTCATGGCATAGCAGGGCACTGCAGGGTGTCACAGGATGTAGCAGGGTATAGCAGGGCATCACAGGACGTAGCAGAGCACTGCAGGGCGTAGCAGGGCGTAGCAGGGCATCACAGGACGTAGCAGAGCACTGCAGTGCGTAGCAGGGCGTAGTAGGACGCAGCAGGACGTAGCAGGGCACTGCAGAGCGTAGCAGGTGTAACAGGGCATAGCAGGGCACGCAGCAGGACAACGGCGACAGGCTGCAACCATGATTTAGGGGCCACCCTAATCCCCGGTAACATGCTTGGTGAAAAGAAATGGATATATGGATTACGGGGAATAAGCTCGCCAGAGCTAGATTAGTAACAAGCTTGGTCGGGCTAGAACTCTCCCCAACCGGATCGGGCTGTACTGGTCTTCCTCTACTTTGATTGTATCATTGATTATATGGTAGATGAATCTGACGACTATGAAGAGAAGCAGGTGGGCCGGGTTAGGCAGACACTGCAACTCCTCACTCCCTAACTATGAGCTTTATCGAAGAGGAGAGTTTTAAGTTAACTCTTAAATGTGGTGACGGTGCCCGCCCCCCGGATCCAGACTGGGAGCTGGTTCCACAGGAGAAGAGCCTGATAGCTGAAGGCTCTGGCCCCCACTCTACTTTTAGAGACTCTAGGAACCACAAGTAACTCTGCATTCTGGGAGCGCAGTGCTCTAGTGGGGCAATTAGGTACTAAGAGCTCTTCTAGATATGATGGCGCTTGACCATTTAGAGCTTTGTAGGTCAGGAGAAGGATTTTAAATTCCACCTCAGCACCAAATCCCCCCACAATCCTCCCCTCTCCCACATCAACTCCTGTCAGCTATTAAAACCTGGATGCAACACAACTTCCTCAAACTCAACAGCGATAAAACAGACTCCAAATCCACACTCAGCAAAATCAATAACGCCACTCTCACCATCGACAGCACCATTGTCTCCCCATCTCCCCAGGCCGGCAACCATGGCGTGATCTTTGATTCCACCCTCTCCCTTGAGCCCCACATCCATCATATCATTAAAACCTCCTTCTTTCACCTCCGCAACATTGCCAAAATCAGACCCTCTCTCACACCCCCGGCTGCTGAAAGACTCATTCACACCTTCATCTCCTCCCGACTGGACTACTGCAACTCACTTCTCCTTGGCATCAGCTCTACCAACATCAACCGACTCCAATTGGTCCAGAACGCAGCCGCCCAACTCATCACCTGCTCCAAATCCTGGCACCACATCACTCCAGTCCTAAAACAACTCCACTGGCTTCCCATCTCCCACCGGATCACCTACAAAATCCTGGTCCTCATCTACAAAGCCCTCCACCATCTGGCACCCTCATACCTCACTGACCTCCTCTCCTCTCCACCAACCCTCACGGTCCCTCAGATCCACCTCAGCCGGTCTCCTCTGCATCCACAAGTCCAATCTCTGCAGTTTTGGGGACAGAGCCTACTTCAGAGCAGCTCCCAGGCTCTGGAACTCCCTCCCCCAAGAGATCTGCACCTCTGAGTCCCTCACCATCTTCCAGTTCCAGTTTTGCATTGTTTTTGTTTTCTACCTGCCCTGTAAAGCGACTTTTAATCTGTGAAAAGCGCTATATAAATTCCATTTATTATTATTATTATTATAATTGCCCCTGTGCGTCATACCAACTGCTATAATTATTATGAATCATTTTTCTCTATATTTGTATCTGTGCTTGTAAAAAGGGCGTTTTCCCTTGCCACTGTCGCACCAAATGCCTGCTTTTGGGAAATTGTTGGGTCTTTGTAAATTATAGTGTGGAGTCGACCTACTCTATCTGTAAAGTGTCCTGAGGTAACTCCTGTTGTGATTCAACACTTTAAATACATTTGAATTAAATTGAATTGTAAGAACAACAAAGTGAAAATACTTTAATATAATTTCCCCCCTGGGGATCAAACAAGTATCAATTATCAATTATTCTCTGACAGCGGATTTTCTGAGTGTACAGAAACAACCGGTGGCCTCTTGGACACAGGAAGAAGAGTTCCAGTAAATGGGCTAGTACTTGCAAAACGAACAGTATGGTCCTAGCGATTATAACTCCCTTTCACAGATAAAGATGAACAGTGTGAGTGTCACTGGTGATGGAGTGAGCCCGAGGTCAAAGTGCACATGGAAAGTTAAGTGAGTCTAGTTGCTATGGAAAACCGTTTAATTAGCTTTTTCTTAGAAACGTAGTGTAACAAAGCAAGCCTTATTCTCACACACACGCAAATATACAGTACATTCTATAAAGATGTTCAAACTATTCAGTTTATTGCACAATGAGCTCTATGATGTCTTACGTTACAAGTTGGTATTTGTAATATAGTGTTTGTTGGGCATCCCCACCCACCTTGTGAACTGCTGATAGTTCAGAGAACACACACACACATACACTCAAGAAAGAGAACACACCCTGGCCCTATCGCTCACAGTTACTGATTTACACATTTTGCAACAGCAAGAAATGCAGCAATTCAGCATCCACACCAGCCCCCGCCCCGATCATCCTAGTCCTCTACTGTATATAAAGTCCTCTGCTCTGTCCCTCTGTCTTCCTCTTCTGCTAACTAGCAGTTAGCCATGGATACACTAAAGTTTATGATTCTGCTCTTATGGATGTGTGGAGGACAGGCACAGCACAGGTAAGTCAGCCCCCCCCCCACCACCCCCTCCCCCAAAATGTTATTATTGTCATCACTTTCTTATTAATGATTCATGATTTTGTCATACTGTCACGTCAAAAATCAGTTACAATCATATGAAAAACAAAGCACATGTCTAAAAGTATGACTAGAATCAAGTGTCAAGACGGTCAATGCTTAATTTTCTGTCAATTCACTAATTAATTACAATGCTAATTATTCAAATCTTTCTGCTTTTATTGCACTATTTATTTAGAAGTGTTTCTGGCGTTTGGACTCAGTATTTCTAAAGTCCTGGCTACGGCCCTGCGTTTCTCTAGGAGCGGTAACTGTCACCTCAGAGTGATTCACTTGAATTATTTCCAAAGCCCTGTGGAGATTTCAGACCCTAGTGTTGGGAAGTGTTGCTCTTCTGTGGTATTAGTGTGAATTAAATCCCAATCAATTAAAAGATAGTGCCATTAGGAATAGTGAGTTTATGGGGGATGTTGTTGTACTCAATTATGTTTTGATATCATACCATATTACACTTTTCGTCCACTGCTTACAAATGCAAATGTGACAGTGTCCCGTTTTACCAGTCCTACAGGGCTGCACGCACGGCTCACTATTATGCTTCATGTTTTGATAAATTGAACTTGTTCAAACTAGAGGGACATAGGCATCATGAGTCATTTGTACCCACCACGTTTTTTTAAAACCTCGAGCTCAATTTAGTTAAAAAAAATAAAGTTCATAACACATATAATTCTTGAGCGACAGATACCAACAAATCCACAAAAATCTCTATCTCCCACAGGGCAGACACAGCCGTTCTGTGGTGCAGAACTACAAATATTGTGCTGCACAATATGACTGAAGAGGCTGCACCGTTATTTCACGGGACGGTGCGTAGGCTCAGCCGCCTGCTCGCACTTCAACACCGCTCACTTGCGCTCTACCTTCGGATAAACTTTTTTTTCCTACACATTTCCTGGATTGTCAGATTCCGTTATGAAAAGTTTTGTTTCGGAGTTGAACTGAAACTTTTTGTATACATTTTTATTAATTTACATTAGTAAGCTACAGGACAGCGTCTTTCAAAACATGACCTGCGCGAAAGAGTACAAAAAAATGAATGCGTCATTGTACCCAGGCACTTTTGAAAATGCACTTCCGAATGCGTCTCTGTCCCCAGGACATTTCAAACCAAACTGACGCCTATGTAGAGGGAACTATCTCATATTGCTAATTGCAGCCTGCATGTTGCAAATTTGATGAAACTTGCTCTTGCTTTTGTTGACCGAGCCTTTACGTAGGATTATTGCATCGGCTTTGTTGAATACTCAATTCTGATTGGTCAATTACGGCAAACAGAATAATAGACTGCTGCTATGGACGCATCCCTGATCATAGACTGTGGAGGACAATTTTTCGATCAATAAAATCATTTTTGAATCAATATTTTGGCTCAAATTGTTGATTTATTTATTAAGTAGCTGTGTAAAAAGCAGGTTAATGTAGAGCAAGCGGGTCATTATTCCAAATTAAACTCTTCCAGGGTGATTCAAGACCCGTCCCCATTACCCTGTTGGTGGACACTAATGACCCATTTACTCTATATTATCTCTTACGTGTTGATGTATTCTTATATTTTTATGTGTCTTGAGTTCAACATTAATCTGAATCTGTTGCTGTATCTTTCCTGCTTTTACAGCCTGCAGAAAACATACAGAGATGGTAGGTTGGTTTTAATTATGCTATAAAATCATAAACTTTAATGTATATGTGAACATAAGTATAAGTTAGATGGCATCCTCCCACAGAGGTGAGACAGTAGCACAGCATGTGACTCCACCGCACTGTCCTTGGCATGGATGTGGACTTTAACTCTTTACAGCTCCTTATCTTCACTATCCTTAACTAACATACACTTTTACATTGCACAGATGTGTTAACACAGCCCAAACATACAAACTGCACATATAATACAGTTCAATTTTATTTATAGTGTCAAATGATAACAGAAGTTATCTTAGGACACTTTACATATAGAGTAGGTCTATCTATCTATCTATCTAGACCATACTATAATTTACAGAGACCCAACAATTTCCCAAGAGCAAGCATTTGGTGCAACAGCAGTGAGGAAAAAAATCTTTTTAATAGGCAGAAACCTCAGACAGACCCTGGCTCTTGGTGGGTGGCCATCTGCCGCTGCCGCTTGGAGAGAGATACAGAAATATGACTCACAATAATTATAGCAGTAGATATAATGAAATGACATGACACTATGAACAGTGGCAATTATAGTAACAGTAAAGATGATAGAACTATGATTAATAATAATAGTAGCAGCAGTGCTGGGCATAGCAGGGCATAGAGCAGGACCACGGCAGCAGCTGCAACCACAATCCAGGTGCCACCACAATCCAATAAAATCCGTAATCCAAGAAAGCATAAGGACTCTGTGGAATAAGCTAATTTAGTAATTGTAGCATTAATGGGACATCAATTTACACAGATGAAGAGAGAGAGGAGGAGAGCGGAGCTCAGTGTGTCATACAGTAGGAAGTCTAAAACTATAGCAGCATAGCTAAGAGCTGGTCCAAGGGCAACCTGAGTCAGCTCTAAGCCTTATCAAAGAGGAGAGTTTTAAACTTACTCTTAAATGTGGAGACGGTGTCTGCCTCCACAACCAAAACTGGGAACTGGTTCAAGAGAATAAGAGCTTGGCAGCTGAAGGCTCTGGCTCCCATTCAACTTTTATGTTTAACCTATTTGATCTCTACGTGTTTCTCCAGCAGCAGTGCTGACCTCTTGCGACTTTAACCAGGACAGTGAACCATTCTGCAAGTTCCTCCAGGATAGCACAGACAACGGTGACTGGACCCGACAGAAAGGTCCAACCCCGACATCTGGCACTGGCCCCAGTGGAGACTACCCTGATGGAAGTCAGTCCTGAATGCATGGTTTATTTTCATATATTATCATCAACAGCAATGATTGAGGTAGATTTAGAGTCCTAGGATGGAACCACTGAATTCTGATGATTATAAATACACCTCTTCTTTCTGTGTCAATCTGTCTGCAGAGGGCTTCTATATCTACCAGGAGTGTGACAATGTGTCTAATGGACAGAAAGTTCGTCTGCTGAGCCCTGCCCTCTCATCATCGGCCTCTCAGATCTGTGTCCAGTTTCGATACTACATGTACGGCTCGGACAGTGCAAATGTGTTTAGGGTTCTGGTTAGGAGGCCCAGCAGTGAGCAGGAGGTCTGGAAGAGGACAGGTATGCAGAGTCCATCCTGGCTAAAGGGATCTGTCACCGTGTCCAAACCCAGCAGTGAGAGCGTTACCGTGAGTGTTCGCAGGTCACTGTAGATGTTGTTTTAACCATCAGTAATAAAGGACTTATAGATGAGAAGCAATATGGCAAATGGGATCCCAGATTTGGTCATGAAGGGAAAAACAGATATTCTCCCAGTATTCACAGATAAAGACTTAAATATTGAAGAAAAAAACCTTACATACTATAAAGTCTACTGACAGGTGCATTGGAAGGCTGCAACTAACGATTATTTTCATTGTCGATTAATCTGTCAATTATTTTCTCAATTAATGAATTAGTTATTTGGTCTATAAAATGTCAGAAAATGGATGCATGTGCATGAGCAGTAATTGACAGAGTTAGACCCCCTCCACCCTCCTCCCCCTGGCCCTGATTGGTGCATCTGAACAGCTGTGGATTTTTGCAAATCTCACTATGGGCTGTAGGTGGTGCCATTAAATGACCTGCTTCATGTAGTTCTACTCAAACATAGGGTCAGTTTCAGCAAATATGACAGAAAGTTAGTTTTATAAGTCTTACGTACTGCACCTTTAAGAAGCTGGAATCAGAGAATTTTCACACCGATTAATCGATTATCAAAATAGTTGGCGATTATTTTAATAGTTAATCAATTAATCAATTAATCTTTGCTGCTCTAGTGCATTGCATTACAAATTGTTGACTGAAAAGGTACTAAAAGAATCTTGCACAGGGGAAAAAAACACTTTTTCAATTAACTTCTCTACAACTGCCATCAGGAATATCTTCCTCACAATTAAGTCTTCATCACTTGACAGACTTTCACGGATCTTTCTAATGCACTTCCAATGGAAGTGATGGGGGGCAAATCCCACAGTCTTCACAAAAATATATTCTTCAATCTTTCTGAAGCTGATATCATGCTTCAGCAAAGTTAGACAAATCAACTGGATTTTTCATAAAGCCTTTTCAGCATTAAATTCCCTCTTATACAGGACACCATTTGCACCATCCATTATTTTCATGAATCAGAACACCAATATTGCTTAAACGCTATAAAAACAAAGCTATGCCTCATGTCAGTAGCCAAGTTTTCATCTAAATTTAGGGCAAATTTGAAATGAATTTCCAAAAAGTTGGCAAAATAAAATGTGTTTCCTTCCCTTGCTATTATGTGAATATTAGGTAGTGTAAGATTTTAATCTAAAATGTGACCGATGACCGGTCTGGCTCTAAAAGGCCAGGCTAATCTGACTCCAATTCTATGGTCACTGAATAGTGTTCGTTTACTGGTAGATCAGAGGAAAAGACTCAGGATTCAAAATAAGACTCAGGATTCGTCCAGTTAAAGTTAATAAAAAGCTTTAGTGAATGATATTGCAAAATACAAAAGCGTATGCATACGGATCAGATTACTTCAAGACAAAACAGCCTATACAACCTAGCAAACAGACAGAGTTTCTCCCAGCATCTGATCCCGGCTAACCCAGAACCTTTACTTTTTATTCCCTCTCTCACCTTCATCCCATACCTGTCAAGTATCCCGTTTTGGCCGGGAAAGTCCCGTATTTTAGCCCTTCTTTCCCGCCGTCCTCCCGTATTAGTATTTTCCCGTAAATCTCCCGTATTTTAACCTGCGTTATTAAAAAATAATACCCCGGTTCGCGGATGTAAAAATACTGCTCATAGGCGATAACTGCCACCTGCAGTATCCTACTACAGGTACTGTAGATGGCAGTTGTCGCGAGTTTAGTGTGTGAGGTCAGATGATGAGTGACAACGCAGGGAAAAAAACAAAAAAAAAACAGAGACGGATGAGTGACGCTTCGACAGAGACGGTGCGCTGCCAAAACGTATGAAGGCTTTACTATGCATTCCCCATAGCAATGCAAGTTGAGAAAGGGTGTTTAGCATGGTACGAAAGATTGTTCCAGAGAATAGGATGATGTTAGACAACAGAACTGTTTGCGCTCTACTCTTGTGTAAACCACTCTGTAAACCACTCTGGCCCAGCCCACAAATACTCTCCTTCCAAAACAATCTTAAAGAATGCAAAGTCTGCAACAAATTTATACAATAACTCACTAAAAGAGTAAAGAAAAGTTATGTGAAATGAAAAGAAAAACTGTAAAAGAAAAGCAATATGAAATGAAAAGAATGTGTGGAATGAAAATAAAATGTAAAGACAAGCAATGTTATAAATTGTAAATGTTTTCAGCATTCTGCATCAAGTGGTGATTTTAGCTTTCTTGTACACCTGTCTTAAAATGTAAGGGATACTGGAGCTTGGTTGGGGTGGTGGGACTGCTTGCGGTGGGCGCCTGAAAATTTCCCTTATTTTCAAATCCAAAACTTGACAGGTATGCTTCATCCGTCTAACGATATGTATCACATTGTATAAACAAATGACCTCGACTTCTCATTCCCAGCTCATAAAGACAGACTGCTATTGTTAAATTTGAACCTCTGTGTTTTTTAATCTCCTTCAAGCTTACGGAGTTCTCCAAGAGTCAGGTCATTCCACTATACTTTGTGTCACATATCACGCGCTTACAAAACACTGACCTTGTTGCCTGTTCCCCCCTTGATCAGAGAAGACTTTTTCATTTCAGGCATTATCTCACCCTACTTTTGTAATGTCAAATCACTGTAGAACCAGATGGCCTCTCAAAACCCAGGGAAACGAGACAACAAGGTCAAAATCATGAACTTTACAATCCTGTTAGCTTACTCTCACAAATATATTCTAACAATCCCCCTTTATGCACCGCACACGCGGTGCATATCATAATAAGTGTAAAACAGTAAAAATTTTGGAAAAATTTAATCTCCCCCTTTTTACACAGCAAACGCTGTGTAACATAAAACTACCTAACTGCTAACCTAAACACAGTTTAAGGTGATCAACAATATTAGAAAAATTAATTATAATATTGGTAATAAAATAGCAGTGCGATGTGGTGCGTGTAGCCTATATGTAGAATTTAGCTGCTAATGTAAGCTGCAGAATACATTTCCGTCTATGACTATACTTGATGGTTACATTTTTTCTTTTATCTGTGGAGATCTCTTAAGCATAGTGAAACAGCAAAAACTTCAATATAAACATCTAATTCTATTAAAATTGTGAAATCAAACTTCAAATCTATGTCTTGCTTAAGGCTATACTGACTGCAAAACTACTAAAATTAGATTCAGGTTTTAGCTTTTCAGTTACATTAATTCAAATCAAAAAGCCCATTGGAGCCACGCGCAAAACTGAGAAACAAAGTAGGATCAGGAAAAGAGGATAGAAAAACAGTTGGAGGAGTACCGTGGTTTAGACTTAGCCTCCCCTGGTTGGTGCACAGACTGGTCCCAGTCTCTTGGCACACGCCCTCTTCATCAGTTGTTAGGCAGACTATGCTGATGGTCAGAAAGAACAATGCGCCACTGTTGTCCGTCACAGATTGAGGAGTAACTTACTTTCACGGTTAAACTGATATCAAACTGATATTAACTTTGTTGCTGCACTCTTGTTGCTTTCTGACCACCGTCATACAGTGCTGCTTTCTGCACGTACAACATTTATCCTTTTCTCATTTTTGCATGACTAAGCTATCCTGGTGCTTTTCCACTAAACACACTAAACTATTCAACAATTGGCCGCACTAGGGGAAAAAGAAGCAAGGTTAATCTAGCATAGCATTACATGGTGACCTCCCGACGTGCTGGATAGATCGGATCATCGGCTTCTTGGAGCTGTTCAGACTTTTTTGGCAGCCTCCACTACTCAGACTCTCGCCTCTCCAGGTCCAAACGGTACCGAAACGACTAACAGGTGAGAGAATTACCTATTGCTTGATATAGCTAAAAATTCTCATATTTGGCCCTCACACTACATTTTTTTGGACCTGGGTGAGTGTGTATCATCTGAGCATTTCAAATTTAGCAAGAAAACATGTCTGGTGACTGATATTGCAATACTGATACCTCTATTGACTGTGATCATGTTGGATAGGGTTTGTTATTGGGCACTGTGAGCATGTATGGTAAATCCTAGTTGTTGTGATCATACATTCTGGGTAAGATAAGTCACTGTGATCATGTGTGGTAGATCCTAGGTGTTGTGACCATACACTTTGAGTGAAATAAGTGAATTGTTTTGCCGTTGTGATCATATGGCTGGATCTATAATTACCGTGATCGTGTAGTTATACGTAATAGTTGTTTTGCCGTTGTGATCATATGGCTGGATCTATAATTACCGTGATCGTGTACCCACTGCGCAAAGACACGTCCAAACGACGTGTTGTCTACGTCGTTTTTGCACGTCAAATTTTTTCCGACGTCTACCGAACATCCATTATTGACGTCGAAAGGACCGCTGTATAAGGGCTAATTGCAGTCCAACTGTGGTCATTGTGGAAGTCTTTTCTACGTCAAATTCAAACTAATTTCAGACATCTTTTTTAATGCTTCTTAGCTCTGTGCATAACTGTAGTACCATTTCAGAAGGTGGCATACGGTTTCAGTTTATTTTCCTACAGCTTAAAAGCTTGCTTCCATGAAACCGTATATATCTATGCCATGAAACACGCTGAATCGCCCCAAACAGGCGCCAAATGCTTGGTGTGTTGCCTCGGCCAATCAGATTGGCCTTTAATGCTTGGGTCATGATAACGTGCTGCCTCAGCCAGAGTGGTGTTATTTATATGTTAATTATTTAAATTGCATTTCCAAATAAATAAATTTATTAATTAATTATTTAAAATAAAATAAACCAGTAGAGGGAAAACAGGAATATGTAAAATAACAAAATATAATGTACTCAATAAATAAATAATGTATAACAAATAATGTTTAATCACAAATCATCATATTCATATTCATTAATCATATTGTTGACAACAATGTTGATATTTGTCATAAATAAACAATATTACATTAATAAATGTCAATTTCCCACACATGTTTAAGATGTCCACATGACGTCCAAAAAAGTTACCTAGTCTGACGTTCAAATGTTGAACTGCATATTGACGTCCAAATGGGGTCATTGTTAGACGTTCAAATAGCAGACCTAGTTTGCACGTCGTGTAGACGTCAAGAATTGGTCTGGACCGACGGACGCAATTTAGACATGATCTGCACGTCCATCAGACGTCTAATGTTTAGTGGGTAGTTATACGTAATAGTTGTTTTGCCGTTGTGATTATATGGCTGGATCTATAATTGCCGTGATCGTGTAGTTATACGTAATAGTTGTTTTGCCGTTGTGATCATATGGCTGGATCTATAATTGCCGTGATCGTGTAGTTATACGTAATAGTTGTTTTGCCGTTGTGATTATATGGCTGGATCTATAATTGCCGTGATCGTGTAGTTATACGCAGAGGTTAAATTGGGCCGGAGCGCACCGGAGCGCAGCTCCGCCTCCTCAGGTCCACTAGCTATACACCCTGCCGGAGCTCAGCTCCGTCTCCTTCAGCATCAAACATTTTGCCGGGGCTTCAGCCCCAAATGTATTTTGAAGTGTTGACTGACAAATATGAAACTGGACGTCGCTTTGTGCCCATTCTCGCTGTAAAAAGCTGGGCAGCTTCAGGTTTATGGATGCGCTCTGCTGGCGACATGCTGCGGCAAATGTGTCGCGTTTGTGCTCAGTGCATTTCTGCTATAAGTTTCGGGTTTCCACCTCCGATGTAGAGCAGCGTACAGCCACTTCCCTAAACGTCTCAAACGGCGCTCTATGTCTGTCAGACGGTCTGAGATCTACCGTATCAGCAGACCAATCACGTAATGCGCAGCAGACTACGGTGCAGGTACATTATTTTCTGAAATATAGTGACTTTATTCTTGTAGGCTAATAGCCTATTATAACTTTATTTTTCACAAAATATCACGACTCCTCCAAATCTCAGAGAGCACAGGTGGGATGAGTTATATTTTGTCAACTCAAGTTTTGGACATGAGCAGAAATCTTGTTCAAACATCTGAAATATTACAGTCCAGGGATTTATTAAATGAATAATGTATCACTGAGGTGAAAAATTGTCATATGCACATTTACAGAGGTTACTTCCCCAACAAAAGATGCAAAAGAGGGAAGAATAAATTAGGCCTAAGCTACATGTGTGCTGACTCAGATATAATTAGAAAAGTCGATCTAAAGGAGAATAAATAGATGAATGCAATACAGAATGCCTGACAGCCTTACTGCAATATTTTCCATTATGTTTTTATTTTTGGATTGTAATGTTTCCCTTTACATAAAGATATTTAAGGCATATTTATTCAGAAAAAGGTAGAAGTAGATGCATACAAATTCACCAAAATGCAGGAAATATAGTGTTTAATGCTAAAAAAAATTCTGGGGGAGGACCCCCAGACCACCACATCATAAGTCAGCACACAAATCTGTAAGCAAAACCTTGGCCAGGCCAGTTATGATTAGACCAAATGTTGGTGCCATCTAACAAACTGGAAGCTAAAATGAACATACACTGGCTATTAACAAGCTGGGCAAGCCAATCACTGTTAAAAAGGCTATAATAGTGGTTTCTGATTCTCTTAAATCAACATAATTTTCTTGTTTAAAAATATGTTTACATATTTGCCAACCAATATTTTCAAACATGTTCAATTTCATACATTTTCCAAGGGTGAAATCCGTTGCCTGCCTGTTAACATTAGCCTATAAAAGGTAAGAAATCATAATAAAGTAAGTGAATTGTAAAGTATTTCTCTTTGTTTGAACTAATCAACCCTACCTTACACATTAATACTGGAAAAAGAGCCCCTTTGGTGTAAAAACACATTAAGTAATTTTACGGCGCGATTTTGAATGACGACCATTCCCGGTAAATAAGGGCTCCCCCTCCCTACAAAAGCCAATTTAACCACTGGTTATACGTAATAGTTGTTTTGCCGTTGTGATCATATGGCTGGATCTATAATTACCGTGATCGTGTAGTTATACGTAATAGCTGTTTCAGGAACCGTGATCGAGCTTCCTGATCCAATTGATACAGTCTTCTTTTGTATTTTTATTGTGACTGCTGTTATCGCTGTTGTGCCTGGTGTTTGAGACATTGTGCGAGAGCATTCAGTTTCCTTTTTTTCCTCTGAAAAGTGCATGAACACATTTGTGAACACGCAGTTAGGACTCAGATTGACTTGTACGAGTAAAATGGTAAAATTAATTATAAACGGAGCTCTGGGCACTCCTGTCCCTAAACCCAGGTGTTAACGCCTTTTCTGGTGGCAGTGTGTTGGTTTGTAGTTGTTTGCTGTGCTTTGTGTAACATCTGGCGCTGGTTGTTGGTTTTGCTTGTTCTTGTGTGTCATTTATATAGTCTGTTTTGCTTGTATGGTATCTGATTGTTTTACATGTGCTGTTTGCGTGGGTTACGGTGCTTTGTTTGTCTTGGTTTGTTTTTTGTGTATTTGACGTTTTTGGTTGGGGTTAACTGTGCTTATTAATTAAATAACATATAAGGAGCTCATACCTGTCAAGTATCCCGTTTTGGCCGAGAAAGTCCCGTATTTTAGCCCTTCTTTCCCGCCGTCCTCCCGTATTAGTATTTTCCCGTAAATCTCCCGTATTTTAACCTGTGTTATTAAAAAATAATACCCTGGGTCCGAGCGGAGTAAAAAAAAAAAAACATTCCCAATCTGAGCTCTGTCACTAGCCTCGCGATAACTGCCACCTGCAGTAGCCTACTACAGGTACTGTAGATGGCAGTTGTCGCGAGTTTAGTGTGTGAGGTCAGATGATGAGAGACGGATGATGGACGCTACGACAGAGACGGTGCGCTGCCAAAATGTATGAAGGCTTTACTATGCATTCCCCATAGCAATGCAAGTTGAGAAAGGGTGTTTAGCATGGTACGAAAGATTGTTCCAGAGAATAGGATGACGTTAGACAACAGAACTGTTTGCGCTCTACTCTTGTGTAAACCACTCTGTAAACCACTCTGGCCCAGCCCACAAATACTCTCCTTCCAAAACAATCTTAAAGAATGCAAAGTCTGCAACACATTTATACAATAACTCACTAAAAGAGTAAAGAAAAGTTATGTGAAATGAAAAGAAAAACTGTAAAAGAAAAGCAATATGAAATGAAAAGAATGTGTGGAATGAAAATAAAATGTAAAGACAAGCAATGTTATAAATTGTAAATGTTTTCAGCATTCTGCATCAAGTGGTGATTTTAGCTTTCTTGTACACCTGTCTTAAAATGTAAGGGATACTGGAGCTTGGTTGGGGTGGTGGGACTGCTTGCGGTGGGCGCCGGAAAACTTTCCCTTATTTTCAAATCCAAAACTTGACAGGTATGGGAGCTCGCTACCGAGGTTATATTTACTGATTGACGCGTTAATATAATAGTGTGTACTGTCTTGCTCTGCGGCCCGACTCTGACTGGATCAAATTTCACGCTGAGCTGCCGAACAGGGCGTGGCCTGTCTGTGTCTGTCCTGCTGTAGCACCTCTGCTCCTGCTCTCAGCACACACACACCCCCTTTCTTACGCTCGGCTCCTGTTGTGCTGTAATGATTTGCCTTCTACCCGTTTTTACCACTCTTTACTATACTACAATATCTCTGATATACTTCAGGGAACACACGTTTGTGGTAGACCTGACTTATTCAGTTTATTACTGATATACCTGTAATCTTATAATAATAACAATAGTAATTACAATAGACTTTATCTGTACTGCATTTTGCATTTAGAACTAATCTCAAAGTGCTACGGTTCATACTAGAATATACCTGTTTGGTATATTAAAGAGGGAGAAGAACAGAGTGGACTAGCTTTGACAGGTGGGGAGGAGCTGTCTGCTAGTGAGCGGCTGCAGCAGTAAGGAGGAACCTGCCGCAGGCCTTCTGTCTCTGAGCTGCTCAGCACACGAACATAACAGCTTTAACTGTAACACACACGATCATTTTTTTTTAATAACTTGAATTGGCAAAAATAAATTCAATTCAATTTTATTTATCAAATCATAAGTATCAAATCATAACAAAACTTATCTCAAGACACTTGAGATTGAGACATGTTGACCGCACTCATTTTAAATGAAGAAACTCCTGAGCAACAGGATGAGTTACTGCAAAAACTTAAAGCACTAAAAATACATATTCAGGCCCCACTAGTGAAGCCTCAGAAGCAACCTCTCTCTCAGCAGCAGGCTCCCCAATCAGCCCCCATTTTACGGGCCTCCAGCTCAATATGCTTATCAGACTCTTCAGGGTCAGTTGTGCGGGCGTGGTGGAGGAAGAGGTAGATCACGTGGTTGAAATCAAAGGCCAGGCCAGAACCCGGCGTTTGTGTTATAACGTGGCAAACACCGGGACACTTTTAGCAGGAACTGTTACAGTAACAGGCAGTTTGCACAAGGATTGGTGCAGCAGGGCGTTTATTACCCCCGGACAGGCAGGACCCAAGTTGCCAAAACCAACAGGCTCCACAATGGCCTCAACCCTAATGAGGCTGCCCAATAAACCCTGCGGCCCCACAAATAGGTCTTGGAGGTCCGAAGTTGACATATCAAATTCTTAGTGCTCCTGTAGATATGCTGGTTGGCTGCGGTGCCATGTGTCGCTGAATAGACTTACATATCAACAGTTACTCTTCACTCAGAATTCAAATTTCATATTCTAACAGTAGCTACTGTAGGTGCATCAAGATAAACACTTGTTGGTGCTAATCCTCCAGTCGGGTGCCATTCAAAAATCGAATTGCAGAAAAAGAGGGAGCACTGAGATGATGTCATTAAAAGAGCTCCAGTCAAACCTCAAGCATACCAAATCGATGTGAAAAACGTTATAGAAATATGACATTTACATTACATTACAGTCTCCTTATCGATCCACACAGATCTGATGTTTTCATCTGTGGTTTGCTTTCATCGATACACCACCAACTTTTCCATCTTAGCCGAGCGTAAACATTTTTCTAAGATATTTGACTTGTTTTTTTCCTTCAGTTCAACTTTGGTTTTTAAATGAACAAATTACACATAAAAACAGGTGGAATGGAAATGCACATAATGTCTGTGAAAGAAAAACTACAATGTTGAGCTACATGAGCTACAACTTACTTGCGGATAATAATAAATAATAATAATAATAATAATAATAATAATAATAATAATAATAATAATAATAATAATTAGCCATGAGAATTCATCTAATCCAACTAGACTGCAAAACTGAAATCAATCTACTGTATAACTCAAATGCAACATTTTGCATACAGTACAACTGCTGTATTCATATCTTCATGCAGGGTGATAATGTATGCTCTGTGTCTATAGATTGTGTTTGAGGCTCAGAGAGGCTTGACTTCTTCCTGTGACACCGCTCTGGACAACATCATCATCACTGAAGGAGCATGTCCCTGTAAGCTACACACACACACACACACACTTAGACACCACTGCACAAACACAAATTGCTGTATTAATGATTGTCCAAATGTTTTTTTCACAGCTTGTGTTTCTGACTGCGATTTTGACACTGACCTGTGTGGGTGGACGAGTCATACTGAGGATCCTGACTTATTTGGCTTTGAACAGTGGTCCGGGAATACGAACACTGAAGGCACTGGCCCTGATGATGACTTCTCCAAACCTGGATGTAAGTGGCTGTGTTGAATGACTTTGTGTTACAGAGTCTGGCAATGTATATAAAACAATCAAGGCAACAAAATGAGTTGAGAACATCAAATTCATATTTTCCTTCTGACCCTGTGTTCATGAATAGGTGTCACAAAAGCTTCAACAAAAACTTTTTTTTACTCTTACCTAAATGGTAATTGTTTATTTTGACCCCTTCCATATGTAGTTGGCTCCTACATGTTGATGGATTCTAGTGAGGCTGTCCCTGGAGCCAAGTCTCAGCTCATAAGTCCTGAAATAACTCCGGCGTCTGGATGTCTGGACCTCACCTTCCACTACTACCTGTACGGCACCAGCACCACTATGGAGCTCAGTGTCCACACCATCACTCCAGGTGAAAGACTGCATTTATCATAAAGATGACAACAAACAATGAACAACAATGAAACAAACAGACAGGAACACAGACAGCATGAAAATTATTAATTTTCACTTGAATTTGTTTTTCTGTCAACCAGGTGGAAGCCTTGGACCTGCTCTCTTCACTGTGAGGGGGAACCAGGGTCAGGGCTGGAAGCCTGCCGAGGCCCAGTACTTGGGAACTGCTGCCATTCAGGTAAATACTAGAACTTTGTGTGTCTCTGTACGTGTGTGTGTGTGTGTGTGTGTGTGTGTGTGTGTGTGTGTGTGTGTGTGTGTGTGTGTGTGTGTGTGTTTGTGCATAGGTTCACATTAACCTTCTCGTTGCATTCATATGTATTTCAGTTTGTGATTGTGGGTACCTTTGGAGAAACTCCTGAGACAGATATTGCCGTTGATGCTGTGTGTGTCACGCCTTGCAAAGGTGAGAAACTGACCTGAGGGAATTCAAGTCACTCTCTGCACCATAGGAAATATGTCTATGATGTGTCAATAGTTTCATGAGAAACTATTTGCTTTTCATTTATAGCTCAGCCAACAACTCCTCTACCACCAATAACAACTCCAACAACACCTAAACCAACAACTCCAGGACCAACTACACCTAAACCTACAACTCCAGGACCAACTACACCTAAACCAACAACTCCAGGACCAACTACACCTAAACCAACAACTCCAGGACCAACTACACCTAAACCTACAACTCCAGGACCAACTACACCTAAACCAACAACTCCAGGACCAACTACACCTAAACCAACAACTCCAGGACCAACTACACCTAAACCAACAACTCCAGGACCAACCACAGCCAAGCCACCAAGTATGACATGTCCTTATCAAAGTTTGGGTTTTGAGTTTTACACTAATACTTCATTTAATTCTCTTTCTTTCTTTCTTTCTTTCTTTCTTTCTTTCTTTCTTTCTTTCTTTCTTTCTTTCTTTCTTTCCTTCTTTCATACATCTGTTTTCCCATTTTTATTCAACCACCTTGTTTCCTCTGTGCTGTACAGAACCATGCCCTCCTGATGCAGATTATATAGAATGTGGCCCAGCTTGTATCCCCACCTGTATGGAACCCTCCACCAACTGTTCTGGCTCCTGTATCAGTGGCTGCTTCTGCAAACCAGGGTTTGTCTTCAAAGGACGGCACTGTGTGCCATTGGAGAAATGTGGCTGTCTGGACGGCCAGAATAACTATTATGAGGTCAGATATACCCATATGCATACATTCCTGTTAAGGCAAAATATATAATTGTAAGACATTACATGAGAAAAAGATTGTTCTATGTAGTTCTTGTGAGACACAATGCATCCTGCAGTTATTGGTGGTTTGTTCAATTGTGTTAATTAGCCTGGCGAGATCATATTTGGAGATGGCTGCTCAACGCTGTGTCGCTGTGCAGGGAACTACTCTTTGGAATGTGTTGATAACTCCTGTGACCCTACTGAAGAGTGCCGCGAGGTCAATGGTGTTTCAGGCTGCTATCCTAAAGGTAATGTCTGGTAGACGTCTAACTTCAGATCGACCATCTGAAATAATCGAATTTGGTCCCAAATGACCTGTTGTTACTATCTGCTGTATTCTAAAGACTTGTGTTTTGTTACAATTTTAATATTTAAATCACTGAAACATACTAGTAACATAACAACTGCTAAAGTACAGTTTCTCATATGTCAGGTACATCCACATGCGTAGCGTCTGGTGATCCCCACTACACCACTTTTGACAAACGCAACTACAACTTCATGGGCAACTGTAGCTACTTGATGTCTGGACCCTGCAATACAACAACTCTGCCATTCTTTGAGGTCCATGCCGACAATGAACATCGCTTTAACACACCCACCATCTCCTATGTGAAGGCCGTACATACATGTATATGCGCATGTTGAAGATCTCCATTCTCAAAGGTGGCACTGTGCAGGTAAGAAATGAGGGGAGGAACAAACACAGATTTTTAACAGATAGGATGGCAGCGTGACATATTTACAAGAGAAGCTGTCCTGACTCCTACCCTGAAAAACGCCCACATAGGTCGTTTGCAGCAACAATTACGACCTATATTTATGTTTATAGAGATGTCGGCCTCTAGTGGCCTAGTAGTTATTATGGGAGGCTCGGGAGCAAAGGAGGAAGTAATTTTCATTGTTATTTTAACATGTAAGATTGTATACATAGACAGTTTTTAATATTTCTATTTCCTTGATAATCACCCATTATGTTATTTGCACCTGCTTTCCCCACACAGGTAAATGGGACCAATGTAAACGTGCCAGTGTCTCCGGCCCCTGGTGTCTCTGTGTTCATGTCAGGAAAGTTCTACACTGTACACATGGACTTTGGTGTGACTGTTCGTTATGATGGAAACCACTTCATGGACATCAAAGTGATCAAAGAGTGAGTTAGGACTGAGCAGTTGCTGTGTCTTTACATTCTTACCCCGACCCACACACAGAATCCCATTTCCAATGGAAGTTTGGGAATATTGCTGACAATAAACTCAGATAATCAGTGAAAACACTAGTACTTGGTTGGAATAAGTCACAAACTCTTGGACATGGTGGAGGAGTAGAGAGATGTAGCTCTAACTGACTTGTTGCTCTCACTTCCACAAATCGCTAACATGTAGATCATTTCTTGTAATCTGCAGCTATGAGAACCAGCTGTGTGGCCTGTGTGGAGATTACGATGGAGATGCCAAAGATGACTTCCGTAAACCAGATGGATCGTTGACCGACAATGCCAATGACTTTGGACACAGCTGGAACACCGATTCAGAGTGAGTAGCATACAAACATAATTCCTACAAACAAGACATATATACAGACTGTTTTAAAAAGTATTCATTTTTTTGTTTATTTATTACATAATCTCTTTTTATTAATTTAATATTGAATATGTTGGGTCTCTATACTAAACAAACACTGTAGGTAAAGACCAGTTACCCCTTTATTATAATTACTAGGGATAAAAACTGACTAACCAACACACAGAGAGCTCCTCTAACAGAGTGTCTGTGCTGGCAGGTGTAATAAGAAACCCAACACCACCATCCCTGAGTGTGATGGAGAGCAAGAACTGTATGAGAGCTCTGGATACTGTGGCATCCTGCTGGACAAAAGGGTCCCTTCGCTGTGTGCCACCCCAGAGTCAACCCAAATGTAAGTCACCACACACACACACACACACACACACACACACACACACACACACACACACACACACACACACACACACACACACACACACACACACACACACACACACACACACACACACAAACAAATGTGAAGCAAAAGGGGTGTCAGTTCATCACATCCATGGTGAAAAGGCATTGCTTTCAGGATTTTATTATTCAATATCATATCACTCCAACAAACCTTATGTGTGTCTTCAGAATTACTTCAAGGACTGTGTCTTTGACCTGTGTGCGCTGGATGGAGCCAAGCCCGTTCTGTGTGAAGCCATAGAAGCCTACGTCAATGAATGCCAGGACCGCGGGGTGAACATCGGACCCTGGAGGAATAGCACCTTCTGCCGTGAGTGTTAACGGGAGAAATAACATGTGGATAGATATAGTAGGTATAAGTAGAATGATGTGGCTGTGTGGTGCTAATAGGAGCATTTCACAGCTGAGGCAAATCATCACAATTTTAATTTTCATATAGGCAACATTCATGGTGTTTTTGTACCTTATGTATTTTGGCATCATATTTTGGTTTGTTATTTGCTTATAACCTACACATTAAGCCTGCTGCCTATATTTCAAATCTTGATACTACACTTGATATAAAAACTGGCCCTGGTTTCAGCATATGCTTCTTTGCCCAGCACTATCACTGACTTCAGCCTCCCATGCTCCCCCCTAGCTCTGGACTGCGGCCCAAACAGCCACTATGAGCCCTGTGCAGACCCCTGTCAGGAGACGTGTACTGGGAAACCTCCCTCCTGCGGTGGGCCCTGCTCTGAAAGCTGTGTGTGTGATCCTGGCTACGTCCTGAGTGCCGGCAAGTGCGTCAGGAAGAGTTCTTGTGGCTGCACCTACAACGGCCAGTATTATGAGGTACGGTGAAGTTGGTTTGAAAGAAGACATTTCTACATTTTGAGGATATTACGGCCTTTGATATGAACTTCATCCTGCTAACACAATTACGTGTGTGTGTGTGTGTGTGTGTGTGTGTGTGTGTGTGTGTGTGTGTGTGTGTGTGTGTGCGTGTGTGTCAGCCTGGAGACGAGTTTTATCAGGCGGACTGTATGTTGAAGTGTAAGTGCAATGCTCCCTTCGTTACCTGTGCGGCCTCTGAATGTCCCCCAATGCACGAGTGTAAACACAAGGATGGAGAGCTGGGCTGCTATCCCACCAGTAAGTCTACACCCACCACACTACTACACAACGTAACTGAACTGGATATATGAATTATACGGTACTTGGCATCTCACTGTTACAGCTTAGCAGAAGATGAATGCAAATACATTGTGGGAGGTATCACTGGTAAGGCTTTAGACTACAGCATGTCATTATTTGTACTAACAGTGTGCCAGACTGCCTGTACAGTAACCATACATGCATGTACTGTAGGTACAACGGAACAAGGTGTGATGTCAGGGAATAAGCGCTTAAGCAGTGTTGGGGAGTAACGGAATACATGTAACGGCGTTACGTATTCAGAATACAAATTATGAGTAACTGTATTCCGTTACAGTTACAATTTAAATCGTTGGTATTTAGAATACAGTTACATTGTTGAAATCAATGGATTACATGACGATACTTCTCTGTTTCACGAGTTTATTCACTCTGACTAAATTAAGGCAACTCCATGCATTTTCCAGAAGCCCCAATATGAAATCGAAAAAAATAGCTATTTGCGTGATCAGTCACAATGGAGTCGGAACCAGGGCAGGAATAAGTTTCTATCTTGGAAATTGAAACAGCATTTCACATTAAAGAACGAACAGGGAGAATGAAATATAACTGTGCAGTGCAACCGGTGCTTGCCAGCAACCAACCTCCTTTCAGCGTCCAAATTACTCCACCTCCAACCTGAAGAAGCATCTTAAAGTAAGCTAATTTTTTTAATTAGCCAAGGGTAGTCGTCTGCTGTAGTTTTACTGGTCACCTTGCTATTTTAACATTGACGTGCGACTTTACATTCTCCTACGTGCTGATTTACTAGCTCCAGAGCCGTTTAAAGAC
Organism: Perca fluviatilis; assembly: GCF_010015445.1. Classification (NCBI taxonomy): domain Eukaryota; kingdom Metazoa; phylum Chordata; class Actinopteri; order Perciformes; family Percidae; genus Perca; species Perca fluviatilis. The sequence continues at coordinate 6,057,037 of NC_053125.1, forward strand.
TGACTAGCCCCGTTTGACATGCTAGCTAACGTTAGCTAAAATTAGCTCGTGGTAGCAAGACTGCGGTTAGATTTTTGTAGTATGCAGTTCGGGACTACCAATACAATAATCTATCTGCTTGTTCAGGTACACATTCAGCTAGTTGGAATAAAAAGAACACACCATTATATAGGCCTGTTTAGTAAGCTGGATGTGATAGCTGCATTCCTACACTTATAAAACGCAATTCAATGTGGAAGTAATCCTGAAGTAATCCAAGTATTCAGAATACGTTACTCAGATTGAGTAATGTAACGGAATATGTTACAAATTACATTTGTGGGCATGTATTCTGTATTCTGTAACGAAATACGTTTTGAAAGTATCCTTCCCAACACTGCGCTTAAGAATGTGGGAAACTAATACTGTTGATATATTTTAAGTACTAGGTACCTATTCTAATATTACTTGGTACAGTATGATGATAACAAGGCTCAAAGTTTGGAGGAAGATAAGCAACCTCAAGCAGCAACCTTCGGCTCTAAAAAAATGAAGCCAATGCGGAAGTGCCTTAAACCTGCAGTCTATCTAATTTCCAGCAGGGGGCACTGGCTGCAAAAAGAAGTCAAATTTGACAGAAGTCTATGAGAAAACGACCCTACTTCTCACTTGATTTATTAACTTAGTATAATCATTCCTAATGAGTTTATGGTCCCAATTGCTAGTTTCAAGTCTTCTTCAATACTGCATGATGTTCATTTTGTAAAGTATGGTCCCATATAGAGTAAAATAGACTCTAAAGCAGGGGATGATTTTTTTAATTTTTTGGGGGGGGAATTTTCAGCCTTTATTTTTAAAAGGGCAGTTGAAGACATGAAAGGGGAATGAGAAGGGGGAATGACATCCAGCAAAGGGCCGCAGGTCGGAGTCGAACCCGAGCCCGCTGCGTCGAGGAGTAAACCTCTGTGTATGGGCGCCCGCTCTACCAACTGATCTATTCAAGTGCGGGCAGGAGATGATTAAGGGGCCTGGCTAACGTTACCTTGTGATTGAGTGACAAGTCCCTCACTACCACGGTGTTGTGGCCTGCGGGTGTTGTCCGTGTTTTCGTCGTAGAACTTCACTTCTTCGCCTGACAATGTCTCGTTCAGCGTTCGGTTAATATTATACAGTCTATGGTTGTACTAAAAGACACTAAGGAGTCGGCATTTCATTCTGAATTACACCTGCACTTTGCTAATTAAGCTAGCTAGCGCGAGCGTTAGCTTTTCCTAGCTCTGTAAAGCTGAAACATGATACTCAGTTGTAACAACACGTTACTGGAAGGTGACATTTGGGTACGTCATTACAAACAAATATTGTTTTGTTATCAGAATAGAACTCCCAAATGCAAGTTATTCAATGTTAACAAAAACAAAAAAAGTTGCTAAATTGTGACTGGAGTAACTGCAGCCGTGTTGTAGCTACTCTGACGGTGTGTGTGTGTGTGTGTGTGTGTGTGTGTGTGACCCTCTCCCTCAGGCTCTCAGGACTGTGTGGTGTCTGGAGATCCTCACTACAACACGTTTGACAAAAAGTTCTACAGCTTCATGGGAACATGTACCTACACCCTGGCCAGAACCTGCAAGAACACCACAGGTAGGGGTCTTTTATTTCCATTGCACCTGAACACAATGTTTTCATGTCCCTGTCTAAAAATTGGTACAAAATTCTCAACCTGCCACAGCTCTTACACAAACAGTCTAATTGCGAGCACATTTAGATGACACATGCACAGATCCAGTGGTGATAGAAGTATTCAGATAATCCTTTACTTGAGTAAAAGTATTAATATCACACTGTACAAAATACTCTGTTACAAGTGAAAGTCCTGTATTGAACATGTTACTTAAGTAAAAGTATGTAAGTATCGTCAGGAAAATGTACTCAAAGTATTAAAAGTAAAAGTACTCAATGCTGAAAAACCCTCCCATTTTAGAAACTGGAAACGATCCAAACTGTTCTGTCAATCAACTAAGTGTTTAGTCTGCTAATCATTTCAGCTGGTCTTGTATGCAGATATATTGTTGGGTAGTTTAATTAAATTAAATTATATAAGTGTTTTATGTGCAAAAATCAGCAGAAAGCAGAAAAGACTCAAGTAAAGTACAAGTTTACTTCACACAGACAGTACTTCACAGATCTACTAGAAGTTGTCCTGTAAAATCTGATGTCTTACACCAGGAGGTGGCACTACAACTACATGATAAATGAAAACAACCATAGTTGTCATTAGTCCAAGTCATGTAAATACTATTATAGTCATAAATATTTCCATGTTCTCATTCTTGCATGAGAATACAGAGCAGTTTTGACGGTGTCTCATATTATAATTCTCCATGAGATGTTTTATCTGTATCTGAATATTGAACTTTAGCTAAAGATCACAAATCGAATCCTAATCGCAATATCTGGCAGAAAAATCGCAATTAGTTCAAAAGTCCAAATTGTTCAGCCCCACTGTTTAAGAAACCTAGTTACTGCACATAGCAGACAGTGATCTGTGTGTACCCTTCCTGTGCAGGTCCCTGGTTCTCAGTGGAGGGGAAGAATGAGGAGAGAGGAATGCCAGGGTTGTCCTACCTGAGAAAGCTCTACGTGACTGTGAATGGAATCACTGTGACCCTGATGAAGGCCAGGAGGACGCTGGTCAGTATCTCTGTCTCTGTATTTACAAGCTGTCAGTATCACTGAGGATGACTGGGCACAACATGTGTATTAGGGCCTGGACCATGTGCTTTTGTCCCAATTCTTTCACCATACATGGGTGTATTGCGATTTTCCTTCATTGCGATTCTAGAAGTATCACAATTCGATGGTATTGAGTATTGATTATATATTTTCTTTTCCTCCTTTTAAAGGGGTGATAGAATGCAAAACCGATTTTACCTTGTCATAGTTGAATAATGACAGTTCGGTGGGTAAATAGGACATACATAGAAGCTCAAAATCCCATTGACACCCCTTTACTATGAAAATCTCATATTTTGAAACTGCCGCTGAAAACGGGTGAATCTCAACAAAGCTAGAAGTTGACGTAAGCATCCCAGGACCTGTACCTTTGTCACGCCCATGGATGTATTAAGAGAACAGTCACGCCCCAACATTTAAATAGGCTACACAACTGACCTGAGATCAGGTAGTCTTCTGAATCTAGGTCGCGCAGATCTCTGCTATTCCATTACAAAATTCACTTCTGAAACTTTTTTATGTGAGAAATCAACTATGTAAATATCAAATATGGGCCGTTTTCTCCGAAAATTGATGGCTAATTGCAAATTTTGTCCGACTGTGTGTCGGACTTCAGTGGCCGGTGCTGCCTGGGTTGCTTCATCGCCGCCGTGCCTGTCCTCCTTCACAGACCCCTGCTGTGAGCTCGATTGAGCTCCGTCACGGCTGGCAGCCCTGCTCAATACCCGCGCAAACTCACCCTTTCTGGGTGACTGGACTACCAAACGCCGCTGCCTTGACAGAGGTCCAGGGCCTGCAGCTTGCTGTTCTCCCTCCCCTCTTCCTGGTAAATGGCCGGTGTGTGACTGAGAGCGCGGTCAGCGAGTTTGTTATGTAATAGCTAGCTAGCTGCTCCTCCTAACAAGACCCCCGACGTTCACAAAAATGCCTTAATTTGAAATCGGACACAGCGGTTAGCTTTATAATGGCCGTTATATACTAGACGCATCCAAGGTGGCGCGCAACATCGTGACGTCAAAATTACGTAATATCCGGCCGGCGCGTCCGATTTATGGCGCGCGAGCCGAGGTCGTGCACGGCTCTTTTTTTGTCTCTCCTGTAAACTTACTGGGGTAAGATGAGTTCTTTTATGGTGAATGAAAGGCTTGAGCCGACGAAGCAGCTCACTGAATCAAATCGAAGTGTTGACGGAAATGCTGCTGCCAGTTCTGCCGTTATTTACCTTTTTCTTCTTTTCTAGTCTGTAGAAAGGGCAACGTCGGTAGCATTTGCTCATTAGCGCCACCGCTGTTCAGGAGAAGACTGAAACTAGTGTCGCGACCACCAGCGCAGGTATAAATAGTCACGGCGATCTCATGACGTCCCATTTGTATGCGCCAGCTGCGCTGCGTCCAGTATATAACACGCTTAAGACCTTGGGGTAGATGTTATATAAGTGGCGTGACGAAATTCAAACTGTAAATATACTATAGTTATGCCAACAGTGTAGCTAGCTAGCTGTAATCGTTTCCCATTATATTGAATGGGACACATAGCTAGCTAGCTGCTCCTCCTAATAAGACCCCTCACGTTCATAAAAATGCCTTAAATTCAAATCGGACTGTTAGCTTTTGTTAGCTTTGTAAGACCTTGGGGTAGCTGTGATATAAGTGCCGTGACGAAATTCAAAAAATATATTATAGTTATGCTGGCAGCCGGCCACGGAGCCCCGGTAGTGCAGTAATCCACAAAGGGTGACTTTGCCCTGGGTATGGAGCCCAGTAGGCTGCCGCTTTCTCGTCAGACTGTGTGGAGCTCCTAAAGTCCGACACGTCTTACCAAATTTGCAATTAGCCATACATTTTCGTAAAATGGCCCATATTTGAGCTTTATATAGTTGATTTCTCGCGTAAAAAAGTCTGTCGCTTCTCTAATGTGTGTAGGGCTGGGTATCGTTCAAAATCTTTCGATCTGGTGCCATTTTCGATACCTCAGTTTCGATACCGGTTCCTAATGATACTTTTTTCAATACCATATGTTTTAAAATCCATTTCAACATCAACAAAAATACATCAAACACAAATCTTTTATTTTCCAACTTAATTGTGTATCAAAACAGTTATCAAAATGTAAAAATTCTGGTAACACTGCTAACTCAGAGTAACATTAATAAAGTTGCCTTGCCTTACAAGCTCAGCCTGTCAGTCAGTCACCAGGGCAGAGAAACCACCGTTGTGCCTGCTTGCCTAGAGCTTAGAGGAAGTGTAACGTCAACAGCACCGCGACCGCTTTCGGCTCGCCATTAATATCATATCGCAGCAAACGCTGTCTGCGTCAAGTTTTGAAAAACTGTAACCACACTTGAAACCCCTTTATCGGCATTGCTGTGACTTCAACAAAACTACAGAGCCGACGATGTAGTTTACTCTGTCCGCACCTCTCTGTGTAGGTGTGTATGTGTGTCAGTCAGAGCTCTGCTCTCTGTCAGTATGCAGAGAGGACAGATAAGCGTGCGCTTAATCGTTCAGACGCTTTTGGAACCGAAATTTGGCACCGGAAGATGAATCATTTTTCGATACTCATAGGATCGTAATTTTTTTTCCGGTGCTATAAAAGTATCGAGGTTTGGTGCCCAGCCCTAAATGTGTGTGTATGGGGATTCGCTCAACCAATCAGAGAGCAGCTCATCTAAATATTCATGAGCATACCATATTTGGAAGAAAAGCTCTTGTTACAAATAGGGCCAAAACACAGGGATGCATAAGGGCCAATAAAATATCAACCAATCCATTTTCAGCCCAACCAATGTTGCATACCACAGAACAGTGTGAAATACCCTATATAATCATTCTATCACCCCTTCAAGAAAAACTACAGTTAAATAATACACTTCTACAGTAATAACACAGGTACACAGCCTATGAAGTAAACCACGCCTCTTTATTATCATGAATTCCCCCCCTCTTGTCATTTTTGTTGTTATGAATATGAACAGTATAGGGTCAAGTGCCAACAACTAACAACAAATTTAAATAATAATAGAAATATATAGTCCAAACAATAATCACTTATATAATTACAAATTGGCAAATCTAAACAAAATCAACAATTACCAGTCACACGCCTTAAGACCTTAGCTAATGTTAGCAATTAATTGCGGAGAAACAAAGAAACGGTGATTATGTAATAATTGTTAAGGTCTAGCGGTACCATATACAGGTGAATCATTGGTTTGATCTGTCCACACATCCTCAGTGTCTTTACTCCGTCATCTTATCTTATCTTATCTTATCTTATATTATCTTGTGTGCTGGGTTTTTATTTATGTGTAGTCATATACTTTTGATTGTGTGGACTTTTGATTTGGATACTTTTTTGATTTTTTACACCTGTTACCATCTGCAAAGAGTAATTGAGTAGTTGTCAACTATTAAATGAATCACCAACTATTTTGACTATTTATTAAATCTCTGATTCCAGCTTGTTAAGTGTGAATATGTTCTAGTTTCTCCTCTGTGACAGTAAACTGAATATCTTTGAGTTGACAAAACAAGACATTAGAGGACGTCTTCTGATTGACATTTTCTGGCATTTTATAAACCAAACAATGAAAATAATTGGTAGTTGCAGCCCTATATAATTACATTTATTAATTCCTATTAGGGCTTTGACTCCGAACTTCGTTATTCGAATATCATTCGAATATTTAAAAAAAATAATGATATTCGAACGAATATTAGCCAGCCCTTAATATACCTGTTATGGGCATTATTTTTTGTAAATGCGTTTGCTTGTAAACGTTGTTTTCAGTTCAGATTCCGAGGCTTTTTTACGCATTTCAAAATGTAACTACACGTCGCGGCGACGCACGTCTCTCGGCCGTGGCTCAGTAGCGGTGCATTCCCCCCTAATTCTCAAAGAAAGCAGGCTGGCCCAGGGCCAGACCAGATCAGCGGCGTCTTTCTCCCGTCGCGTTCCGCTGTCTCTCATACCTCCACCGGCGCCGCACCCTGTCCCTTCTCCCCTTCCTACCTGCCTGCTCAGTGCTGCTGCACATGAGGAGAGAGCACAGAGGGGAGGGGGGGGCGGAGCTGCTCCTCAGTCACACAACAGAAGAGAAAGGTGACTGTTTCGGCGGCCACAGGAGAGAAATACATTGCGTGCTCGCTGGACAATACTGGTGACTCTTTTTTATTTTACAGAAAGTCGCTGTCTTTTCTACAGAAAGTCGCCAGATTTGTCGCTAGTCGCTTTTGTGAAAAAAGTCGCTAAGTTGGCAACACCGCCCACGCACACTGGCTCGACGCACACACCAGCACACGAGTATAAACATCAGACCACTTACGTAGGCTACGGTGAAAGCTCCGAACTTCCTGTCGAAAGCACACTGTTTGTGTTTAATCCAGGGTCTGACTTAATTTTTTTTTTAAACTGAATGGTCAAAATATTCAAATATATTCGAATATTAATATACAAACGAACTTCGAAAATGATTTTTGGGCAAAAGTCAAAGCCCTAATTCCTATACTACATATACAGTACAGCTACTATTTTCCTGTTTAAATTCAGTTTATTCAGTTTGCATTTACTGTACACCACAAATATAAATTGTTTGTGTTAGATTGTTTTTATAGTCTATGTTATATATTTTATCCTCATATTTTAACTTCTGCACTATTTTATGTCTTAAATTCCCATTTTTATTACTGGTGTGATTTTCTTTTTAGACATATTTAATGAGCATTGTTGGAGGGACCTGAGATCTAAGATTTTCATGGCTTCTCTGTAACTGTTGGGACTATGCCAATAAATAGCGTTGAGTTGGAAAAGCTGACAGGAAACTGTAAATATGTAACACACATGTGTATGTCAAAACTGGTACCTGTAGCTTCTGTTGACCCTGGTTTTTTCTTCCTTCCCTCCGGCAGGTGAACGGACTGCGAGTGTCCCTCCCTCACTCCCCCTCCCCTCTCATCTCTCTCAGTCTGGCCGGCCAGTACATCACCCTGCAGACGCCCTTCGGCCTCCGGGTGCGCTGGGACGGAAACCATTACGCCCAGATCTCTGTTCCCAGGTTGGTAATGTAATAGTCTGGCATTGCCAGACCTTCCTCCACAGCGCCGCGGAGGAAGGTCTGGCTAGTCCACACAGCATTCCGGGATGGGCATTCTGGTTTATTGGCAATTCTTTAAACCAATCACAATCGTCTTGGGCGCCGGACAGAGCCCCGGTACCTCTGCAAAATAGCTTCAGGAAGGAACTTGTTTTGGTGGAACATGTGTACGTTCAAAAGTTGTTTAAGTCGTTCAACAGAAAACTCAGATTGGACAGATAGTCTAGCTAGCTGTCTGGATTTACCCTGCAGAGATCTGAGGAGCAATTAACCATAGTCCTCAGAAATCCACCGGACTTTAGAACGCCAACACAAAGAAAGAGGAAGGTAACGGACATCTGGCGAAAATGAGGGACATCAGACGGAACCTGCAGCGGCACCGGAACAATCCCATAAATGAAACGTCATCGATATAGACTATTAATGTAACCTTCTGGTGGTCCCACCCTGTCTCCTTGGTTGCATTCATGTGGGAATTTTTCTTTTTTATGAATTATTTTTACACACTTACATAAAATACAGCAGGTAAATGTTTTCAGAATTTTTCTGTATTTCATTGATACTTATCCTTAATTAAAAGCAACCTAGAAATAACAGAACTTTGTAATAATAGCATTAACACTTATGAAACGAGGAGAATGAATTTACTGAAAATCTATCTAACGTGGTGTCACAAACTCAATCAGTGCTTCCCAGCAGCTGTCAGATTGTGGGATTTGGGGAATAAAGCCTCTAAAACAGATTTAAAACACCCTAAACTGAGTTGATATTCTCCGTATTTTTAGAATCAAACAAAATGTGGAAACACATTTAAACCATTGTGCTCCCGGATGCGATGCGTGCATATTTTTACAATTGGATGTAGCTTTGGATCCTTTCTCAGTCCACATTTCTTTTGCTGAAATGATTAACTACTAAAAGAATTTAGACAGGAAATAGGAATCTGAATGAAAGAGGCCCTGAAAGACAGAATGACACGAGCTGGGTGCAGCAAAGAAGAGCCATAAACTGCAGTTGAGTCTCTGTGTATTTCGTAAAAACTGCCTAAGTAATCACCTCGGCATCTGTCCAATCTGTAGTTCAAACGTCATACAGATCTGCTATTTTTAATAAATCCTGCCAACATTCTTAATACTTTGCTTCTATCTCTTCCGTTGACGGTGCCCTGATTAATAGTATCAGAGCATTCTGTCTCTGTTGTTTATAGAATTCCATTAAAGAGCCAGACACTATTTAAACCTTTTAAAGTCTTCTTTAGACATTCCTCTCCATCTCCTAATCCCGTTTTCTCTTCCTCCCCGTCCCGGCAGCTCCTACCACGACCAGATGTGCGGCCTCTGCGGCGACTACGACGGGAACCCGAACAACGACTTCACCAAGCCAGATGGCACTCTGGGAGGCAACGTCAACGACTTCGGCAACAGCTGGCAGACAAAAGAAGACGAGGATGACTCGTGAGTTTTACGTGCATTCATTTCAGTGCTGGAATCTGAGAATTCCCTTAAGACTTCCCTGGAGATTCCCATAAAGCTCAAGCATGTGATTGAGGTACATGTGACTGGGCTCTATAACCTGAACATACATTCACTTACTTAAAGTTTGGGAAATGACAATAACACAAATTATATAAGCTACGCATTGTATGGATTTATACTTTATACTACTATGGACATTTTTAACACCAAAAATAATTTTTCGCAAGAACATTAATTATATTTTGTAGAGGAAGTATTATTATAAAATTAGGGCTGGGCAATATATCGATATTGTATCGATATTGTGATACTAGATATAGTCATAGATTTTGAATATGGTAATATGACGCAAGTGTTGTCCTGGTTTGAAAGGCTGGATTACAGTAAAGTGATGTCATTTCTGAACTTACCAGACTGTTCTAGCTGTTCAGTTATTTGCCTTTACCCACTTAGTCATTATATCCACATTATTGATGATTATATACCACAAATCTCATTGTGTAAATATTTTGTGAAAGCACCAATTTTCATCAATACAATATTGTCGTGATATCGCGGTATTTTTTTTCATATCGCCCAGCCCTACAAAGAATTGACTCTGCCATAACTCCTGAGGATAAGTGAAATGGAATGTGACCCTGGTGTTGTGTTTGCATTGTTCAGGTGTAGCCAAGGCACCGGGCCCAGCCCAGACTGTGACCCCAAACTGGAGGCCGAGGTGGTGAAGCCAGACAAATGTGGCAAACTCAAAGACCCTGCTGGACCCTTCAGGTAAGAAAGCAGCTTTTTCCCCTAATTATTGACCTGTTATAGCTGTTAAAAGGCCGATTTATGCTTCTGTTGTAAATCCACGCCGTGGGTACGTACGGAGGTACATGGAGACATGGACCCTACGAGCCCGTGAGCGTGCGATCACCGAAATAAGTAACTAAACGTGCGTGGCGCACGAACCCACAACAACTGTGATTGGTCAACTCGGCCGTGGCTTGGTAGTGTAGCTTGTCTGCAGCTCATTCTGTTAAAAAACTGGTGAGAATCGTGTCATGACGTTCAAAGCGTGAATTGAATGGTGAGTTAAATGTTTGGTTACATCTCTAGTGTTGGACCCTCTGCATGACCCTCTGAGTGTTTGCCTCTGTTCCAGGGAGTGTATCGGTGTGGTGAATCCCACTCCGTTCTTCCAGAGCTGTGTGTATGACATGTGCCAGTTCCAAGGCCAGCAGCATGTGCTGTGTGACCAGCTCCAGGCCTACACCGACGCCTGCCAGAGCGCCGGAGCCAAAGTCCACCCGTGGAGGACTCCAAGCTTCTGTCGTAAGTCTTGAGCATTTTGATTTCACAAACTTCCTTTTTCTTCCAAAGACATTCACTGTCTGTTCCATCATGTGGAGGCCTGATTGCACGGGTAGAATCTGTCTCAAATGCAACTCTCCTTTATTTGACATGGCAGTATGCAGTTAAAATGACCACTGAACTGAAATAGTTGTTCTTCAGGGTCATTGTCAGCAGTAGTCTGCTCACATATATAGTGTTCCACTAATGAATGGGAGTGTGGCTCTCTATCAGTGTGTAAGCCTATAGGTCAAAAGCAAGGAAGTGATACATCATCATAGAAGGGGGTTGTGGCTAGAAAGAATACAGCTACAGCCAGAAGTTACGCAGAATCTAATCTTAATACTTTCACCCAGGAAACATGTTTTTGTTCCTCGCGAGTGTTTTAATCCAAACCATGAACTTTTTCTTCGTGGCTGGGAAGGTAGGAAGTGGATCAGGGGTTACCCATCAATAGTTCCATATATTAAAGGTCCCATGACAAGGTGCTCTTTGGGTGCTTTTATGTAGACCTTAGTGGTCCCCTAATACTGTATCTGAAGTCTCTTTTTTATAGACCTCAGTGGTCCCCTAATACTGTATCTGAAGTCTCTTTTATATAGACCTTAGTGGTCCCCTAATACTGTATCTGAAGTCTCTTTTATATAGACCTTAGTGGTCCCCTAATACTGTATCTGAAGTCTCTTTTATATAGACCTTAGTGGTCCCCTAATACTGTATCTGAAGTCTCTTTTATATAGGCCTTAGTGGTCCCCTAATACTGTATCTGAAGTCTCTTTTATATAGACCTTAGTGGTCCCCTAATACTGTATCTGAAGTCTCTTTTATATAGACCTTAGTGGTCCCCTAATACTGTATCTGAAGTCTCTTTCCCGAAATTCAGCCTTGGTGCAGAATTACAGCCACTAGAGCCAGTCCCACAATGAGCTTTCCTTAGGATGTGCCATTTCTGTGTCTGTAACTATTGAGGAGGAGAGAGGGGGGGGGCAAGGTGGAGGGTGGGGGTGTGGCCTTGACCAACTGCCACTTTGTTCGTTTGAAAAGCCATGATGTCTCTCTCTCATGGGTGGGCCAAATTCTCTGGGCGGGCAAAGCAGAGAAAGGGGAGGTAACCTTACTCCTTATGACCTCATAAGGAGAAGATTCCTGATTGGCCCATCTGAGCTTTCATTTTCTCAAAGGCAGAGCAGGATACCCAGGGCTCGGTTTACACCTATCACCATTTCTAGCCACTAGGGGACCATAGGCAGGCTGGGGGAACTCATATTAATGTTTTAAAGTACAGTTCTTTGACACTATTGCTGTAGTTAAATTTCAGGGATCATTGTCGACTTATTTTTTCTTCATTAACAGACAAAAACAATCTACTGTATTTGATTTTTATTAACTTAAGAGGTGTGGCTACAAAGAACCCATTAATCATCTTTTCATCCTTATCTTAATCCTTCTGTCCCTCCTTTTACATATCCCTGTCGCTATCCTACCCTCCTTTGGTTCATCCTGCTACCCCTCCTCAATCCATTCATCCTACCTTCCTACCCTGCCTCTGTCTGTCATCTATCCCTCCCTCCATCTCTCCGTCCCTCTGTTCCTCCATGCAGCCCTGGCCTGTCCTCCCAACAGCTCCTACTCCCTGTGTGTGAGTTCATGTCCGGAGACGTGTCTGGGTGTGTCTGGACCCCCCGGTTGCGAGGACCTGTGTGTGGAGGGCTGCGAGTGTAAGCCGGGCTTCATCCTCAGCAACGACAAGTGTGTGTCCCTGAAAGACTGCGGCTGCGTGGACCCCAGTGGATCCTATCACCCTGTGAGTGCTCGGAGTCACTGAAATCACATTCAATTCAATTTTATTTATAGTGTCAAATCATAGCACACGGTATCTCAGGACACTTTACACACAGAGTAGTTCTAGACCACGCTCTATAATTTACAGCATTTCCTCTGAGCAGCGATTGCACTTATTGCAGCGGCGGCAGGCATTCCATAAGTATTGATACATTCCTGGTATTTATTTTTTAAGTATGAATGTTTCAAGCACATAATCAACAATATTGTTGTAGCGTCATATGTAATGTATCTGATCTGAACAATTACGTGTTTTTGGAGGCTTGATGTAATTAGATTGTATTGTATATGACTGTTCATCATTTGTGTGTGTGTGTGTGTGTGTGTGTGTGTGTGTGTGTGTGTGTGTGTGTGTGTGTGTGTGTGTGTGTGTGTGTGTGTGTGTGTGTGTGTGTGTGTGTGTGTGTGTGTGTGTGTGTGTGTCAGGTGGATGATAACTGGTACCTGGAGGGTTGTGAGCAGAAGTGTGTGTGTCACAGCGGAGGTTTGATCCAGTGTCACAACAGCAGCTGTAAGCCGACCACTGAGAGCTGCCAGCTACACGACGGAGAATATGAATGTCGTCCTCTGGGTATGTAACACAAACACACACATATTGAAACATTTTAGTCAAGCATTCCGAAAAACTTAAATAAACAGTGTCAGCTTGGTGGAACATTAACCAATTTCATAATGACACCATGTAAACATACACCAAAATGGCACAACCCAGACTTTCTACTTAAAAAAAATTAGCAGGGGCAATTCCAGGATTTTTTAAGTGGGTAGACCAATAATCACAAATTGTACATCCGCATATATAATACACATTTTCTATAAACTCAGTCTGCCAATTTTTTTTAAAAACAATTCCAGTGCTGGTTTCATGGTATCAGAATTTTGGATAGTCATCATGGAAACATTAATTGGTTATGTGACAAGGGCCGGGAAGATTGGCAGAGCAGTCAGCCAAGTGACAGTACTCTGATCCAGTGCCAACCCGTGCCCCCCTTCAAGCCCCGTCCCTGGTAATGAGTAGCTGTCAAGCAGCAACCTCTGGCTCTGAAAAGTGAAGTCAATGTGGAAGTGCCTTAAACCTGCATTCTTTCTAACAACTCCAGGACCAACTACACCTAAACCAACAACTCCAGGACCAACTACACCTAAACCAACAACTCCAGGACCAACTACACCTAAACCACCAACTCCAGGACCAACTACATCTAAACCAACAACTCCAGGACCAACTACACCTAAACCTACAACTCCAGGACCAACTACACCTAAACCAACAACTCCAGGACCAACTACACCTAAACCTACAACTCCAGGACCAACTACACCTAAACCAACAACACCTAAACCAACAACTCCAGGACCAACTACACCTAAACCAACAACTCCAGGACCAACCACAGCTAAGCCACCAAGTATGACATGTCCTTATCAAAGTTTCGGTTTAGAGTTTTACACTAATACTTCATTTAATTCTCTTTCTTTCTTTCTTTCTTTCATACATCTGTTTCCCCATTTTTATTCAACCACCTTGTTTCCTCTGTGCTGTACAGAACCATGCCCTCCTGATGCAGATTATATAGAATGTGGCCCAGCTTGTATCCCCACCTGTATGGAACCCTCCACCAACTGTTCTGGCTCCTGTATCAGTGGCTGCTTCTGCAAACCAGGGTTTGTCTTCAAAGGACGGCACTGTGTGCCATTGGAGAAATGTGGCTGGACTACGGGCCAGAATAACTATTATGAGGTCAGATATACCCATATGCATACATTCCTGTTAAGGCAAAATATATAATTGTAAGACATTACATGAGAAAAAGATTGTTCTATGTAGTTCTTGTGAGACACAATGCATCCTGCAGTTATTGATGGTTTGTTCAATTGTGTTAATTAGCCTGGCGAGATCATATTTGGAGATGGCTGCTCAACGCTGTGTCGCTGTGCAGGGAACTACTCTTTGGAATGTGTTGATAACTCCTGTGACCCTACTGAAGAGTGCCGCGAGGTCAATGGTGTTTCAGGCTGCTATCCTAAAGGTAATGTCTGGTAGACGTCTAACTTCAGATCGACCATTTGAAATAATCTAATTTGGTCCCAAATGACCCAAATGTTGTTACTATCTGCTGTATTCTAAAGACTTGTGTTTTGTTACAATTTTAATATTTAAATCACTGAAACATACTAGTAACATAACAACTGCTAAAGTACAGTTTCTCATATGTCAGGTACATCCACATGCGTAGCGTCTGGTGATCCCCACTACACCACTTTTGACAAACGCAACTACAACTTCATGGGCAACTGTAGCTACTTGATGTCTGGACCCTGCAATACAACAACTCTGCCATTCTTTGAGGTCCATGCCGACAATGAACATCGCTTTAACACACCCACCATCTCCTATGTGAAGGCCGTACATGTATATGTGCGCATGTTGAAGATCTCCATTCTCAAAGGTGGCACTGTGCAGGTAAGAAATGAGGGGAGGAACAAACACAGATTTTTAACAGATAGGATGGCAGCGTGACATATTTACAAGAGAAGCTGTCCTGACTCCTACCCTGAAAAACGCCCACATAGGTCGTTTGCAGCAACAATTACGACCTATATTTATGTTTATAGAGATGTCGGCCTCTAGTGGCCTAGTAGTTATTATGGGAGGCTCGGGAGCAAAGGAGGAAGTAATTTTCATTGTTATTTTAACATGTAAGATTGTATACATAGACAGTTTTTAATATTTCTATTTCCTTGATAATCCCCCATTATGTTATTTGCACCTGCTTTCCCCACACAGGTAAATGGGACCAATGTAAACGTGCCAGTGTCTCCGGCCCCTGGTGTCTCTGTGTTCAAGTCAGGAAAGTTCTACACTGTATCCATGGACTTTGGTGTGACTGTTCGTTATGATGGAAACCACTTCATGGACATCAAAGTGATCAAAGAGTGAGTTAGGACTGAGCAGTTGCTGTGTCTTTACATTCTTACCCCGACCCACACACAGAATCCCATTTCCAATGGAAGTTTGGGAATATTGCTGACAATAAACTCAGATAATCAGTGAAAACACTAGTACTTGGTTGGAATAAGTCACAAACTCTTGGACATGGTGGAGGAGTAGAGAGATGTAGCTCTAACTGACTTGTTGCTCTCACTTCCACAAATCGCTAACATGTAGATCATTTCTTGTAATCTGCAGCTATGAGAACCAGCTGTGTGGCCTGTGTGGAGATTACGATGGAGATGCCAAAGATGACTTCCGTAAACCAGATGGATCGTTGACCGACAATGCCAATGACTTTGGACACAGCTGGAACACCGATTCAGAGTGAGTAGCATACAAACATAATTCCTACAAACAAGACATATATACAGACTGTTTTAAAAAGTATTCATTTTTTTGTTTATTTATTACATAATCTCTTTTTATTAATTTAATATTGAATATGTTGGGTCTCTATACTAAACAAACACTGTAGGTACAGTTACCCTTTTACTATAATTACTAGGGATAAAAACTGACTAACCAACACACAGAGAGCTCCTCTAACAGAGTGTCTGTGCTGGCAGGTGTAATAAGAAACCCAACACCACCATC
Organism: Perca fluviatilis; assembly: GCF_010015445.1. Classification (NCBI taxonomy): domain Eukaryota; kingdom Metazoa; phylum Chordata; class Actinopteri; order Perciformes; family Percidae; genus Perca; species Perca fluviatilis. The sequence continues at coordinate 6,073,076 of NC_053125.1, forward strand.
CCTGAGTGTGATGGAGAGCAAGAACTGTATGAGAGCTCTGGATACTGTGGCATCCTGCTGGACAAAAAGGGTCCCTTCGCTGTGTGCCACCCCAGAGTCAACCCAAATGTAAGTCACAACACACACACACACACACACACACACACACACACACACACACACACACACACACACACACACACACACACACACACACACACACACACACACACACACACACACACACACACACAAATGTGAAGCAAAAGGGGTGTCAGTTCATCACATCCATGGTGAAAAGGCATTGCTTTTGGGATTTTATTATTCAATATCATATCACTCAAACAAACCTTATGTGTGTCTTCAGAATTACTTCAAGGACTGTGTCTTTGACCTGTGTGCACTGGATGGAGCCAAGCCCGTTCTGTGTGAAGCCATAGAAGCCTACGTCAATGAATGCCAGGACCGCGGGGTGAACATCGGACCCTGGAGGAATAGCACCTTCTGCCGTGAGTGTTAACGGGAAAAATTATAGTTGGATGGAGGGATGTTGTGAGGCTAAGATGGAAGTAACATTGTAGAATGATGTGGTCATGTGGTGCTGATAGGATCATTTCACAGCTGAGGCAAATAATTACTGTTTTAAGTAACATATAGGCTACATTTAGTTTGTAAGCCAATTGTTTACTTACAATCTACTTCAAAATGTGTTTTTGTACATTTTGTACACTTTTAATTCAATTTGGCATCATATTTTGGTTTGTTATTTGCCTATAACCTACAGATTAAGCCTGCTGCCTATATTTCAAATCTTGATACTACACTTGATATAAAAACTGGCCCTGGTTTCAGCATATGCTTCTTTGCCCAGCACTATCACTGACTTCAGCCTCCCATGCTCCCCCCTAGCTCTGGACTGCGGCCCAAACAGCCACTATGAGCCCTGTGCAGACCCCTGTCAGGAGACGTGTACTGGGAAACCTCCCTCCTGCAGTGGGCCCTGCTCTGAAAGCTGTGTGTGTGATCCTGGCTACGTCCTGAGTGCCGGCAAGTGCGTCAGGAAGAGTTCTTGTGGCTGCACCTACAACGGCCAGTATTATGAGGTACAGTGAAGTTGGTTTGAAAGAAGACATTTCTGCATTTTGAGGATATTACGGCCTTTGATATGAACTTCATCCTGCTAACACGTGTGTGTGTGTGTGTGTGTGTGTGTGTGTGTGTGTGTGTGTGTGTGTGTGTGTGTGTGTGTGTGTGTGTGTGTGTGTGTGTGTGTGTCAGCCTGGAGACGAAGTTTTATCAGGCGGACTGTATGTTGAAGTGTAAGTTCGATGCTCCCTCGCTACTTCAGCGCCGCCTCTGAATGTCCCCCAATGCACGAGTGTAAACACAAGGATGGAGAGCTGGGCTGCTATCCCACCAGTAAGTCTACACCCACCACACTACTACACAACGTAACTGAACTGGATATATGAATTATACGATACTTGGCATCTCACTGCTACAGTTTTGGCTCTACCAACTGATCTATCTGGGCAGGAGATGATTAAGGGGCGTGGCTAACGTTACCTTGTGATTGAGTGACAAGTCCCTCACTACCACGGTGTTGTGGCCTGTGGGCGTTGTCCGTGTTTTCGTCGTAGAACTTCACTTCTTCGCCTGACAATGTCTCGTTCAGCGTTCGGTTAATATTATACAGTCTATGGTTGTACTAAAAGACACTAAGGAGTCGGCATTTCATTCTGAATTACACCTGCACTTTGCTAATTAAGCTAGCTAGCACGAGCATTAGCTTGTCCTAGCTCTGTAAAGCTGAAACATGATACTCCGTTGTAACAACACGTTACTGGAAGGTGACATTTGGGTACGTCATTACAAACAAATATTGTTTTGTTACCAGAATAGAACTACAACTCCCAAATGCAAGTTATTCAATGTTAACAAAAACAAAAAAGTTGCTAAATTGTGACTGGAGTAATTGCAGCTGTGTTGTAGCTACTCTGACGTTGTGTGTGTGTGTGTGTGTGTGTGTGTGTGTGTGTGTGTGTGTGTGTGTGTGTGTGTGTGTGTGTGTGTGTGTGTGTGTGTGTGTGTGTGTGTGTGTGTGTGTGTGTGACCCTCTCCCTCAGGCTCTCAGGACTGTGTGGTGTCTGGAGATCCTCACTACAACACGTTTGACAAAAAGTTCTACAGCTTCATGGGAACATGTACCTACACCCTGGCCAGAACCTGCAAGAACACCACAGGTAGGGGTCTTTTATTTCCATTGCACCTGAACACAATGTTTTCATGTCACTGTCTAAAAAGTGTAAAATTCTCAACCTGCCACAGCTCCGGTTGAGAATTTGATGTCTATGTGGGCGTTTTAATGTGATGTGTTTTGTATATGTGTTACATGTTTTATGTGTTCTATATGTGGTGTTGTGCTATGGAAAGAAGATGGACAATAAAGACTCTATCTATCTATCTATCTATCTATCTATCTATCTATCTATCTATCTATCTATCTATCTATCTATCTATCTATCTATCTATCTATCTATCTATCTATCTATCTATCTATCTATCTATCTATCTATCTCTTACACAAACCGTCTAATTGCGAGCACATTTAGATGACACATGCACAGTTCCAGTGGTGATAGTATTCAGATAATCCTTTACTTGAGTAAAAGTATTAATATCACACTGTACAAAATACTCTGTTACAAGTGAAAGTCCTGTATTGAACATGTTACTTAAGTAAAAGTATGTAAGTATCGTCAGGAAAATGTACTCAAAGTATTAAAAGTAAAAGTACTCAATGCTGAAAAACCCTCCCATTTTAGAAACTGGAAACAATCCAAACTGTTCTGTCAATCAACTAAGTGTTTAGTCTGCTAATCATTTCAGCTGGACTTGTATGCAGATATATTGTTGGGTAGTTTATAGAGATGCACCGATTACCGGCCAGTGACCAGAATCGGCCGATTTTCACGTGCTCGGCCATGACCGGTGACCGGCCGGTCAGTCTGACTTATGCCGATTTTATGCCGGTCAAATGCACTCGGGCGCCGCATGATTAACATCGCGCAAGATCAGCGCACTGCCGCTCAATCAGCTGTTCATGACATGTTATAAAGTCATAATTATACACTGCTCTGCAGAGCAGTCTGCTCTGATCTCAGCGCTCTTCTCTCTCTCCCCGCTAAGAAAAAAGGAAAAAAAAAAGGGGGGTGGGGTTTTTTTTTAAAGTTTTGGGCACACTGACTTTGATGAATTTTTGCTGTTGATCAGACCCCAGATGAGACAAGAAGCTAACGTTAGCAAACGCTGCGGTGACTGTCCCTCTGACGCTGCAAGAGACGCTGTGTTAAAAAAAAAAAAGAGACTGTATTCCTCCGACCCGCTGTATTAACGTTACTGTTTAAAACGCTTTCCAGGTTAGTGGGGGTGCATATACCGCTCCACACCAACATTAAAAACGTAGTAATCTTCCCCCAGCGTTTAGTTTGTTGCTAAACTGTGTGTAAAATGAGTGGTGACGTTTATGTTTTCAGGTAACGTTACTGTTGATGTTCAAACAGGCCTGCGTGTGTTTTGAGAAATATCTTTATACTACAAGACTATATTTATTATATTAAGTTGGTTATTGGATGTGAAAAGAAGGAAATGGTTCTAACATTGCTCTTTAGATGTGTGTGAATTTCCCACACCAGCAGTAATTTATATAGTTATATTTTATAGTGATCCATTATCTGTTCAAAAAATGTTCTATGTAAAATGTTCTATTTAAGAAAAGATAGAAAATAAATATTTGGGTGTGCTGTAAAGTGGTTAGAAAAAATGAAATCGGAATCGGCTAAAATCGGTATCGGCAGGTCAAACTCAAAGAAAATCGGAAATCGGAATTGGCCTAGGAAGTTCTAATCGGTGCATCTCTAGTAGTTTAATTAAATTAAATTTAATTATATAAGTGTTTTATGTGCAAAAATCAGCAGAAAGCAGAAAAGACTCAAGTAAAGTACAAGTTTACTTCATACAGACAGTACTTCACAGATCTAATTTAAGTTGTCCTGTAAAATCTGATGTCTTACACCAGGAGGTGGCACTACAACTACATGATAAATGAAAACAACCATAGTTGTCATTAGTCCAAGTCATATATGTACTATATATAGTCATATATATTTCCATGTTCTAATCCTTGCATGAGAATACAGAGCAGTTTTGACGGTGTCTCATATTATAATTCTCCATGAGATGTTTTATCTGTATCTGAATATTGAACTTTAGCTAAAAATCGCAAATCGAATCCTAATCGCAATATCTGGCAGAAAAATCGCAATTAGTTCAAAAGTCCAAATTGTTCAGCCCCACTGTTTAAGAAACCTAGTTACTGCAACATAGCAGACAGTGACCTGTGTGTACCCTTCCTGTGCAGGTCCCTGGTTCTCAGTGGAGGGGAAGAATGAGGAGAGAGGAATGCCAGGGTTGTCCTACCTGAGAAAGCTCTACGTGACTGTGAATGGAATCACTGTGACCCTGATGAAGGCCAGGAGGACGCTGGTCAGTATCTCTGTCTCTGTATTTACAAGCTGTCAGTATCACTGAGGATGACTGGGCACAACATGTGTATTAGGGCCTGGACCATGTGCTTTTGTCCCGATTCTTTCACCATACATGGGTGTATTGCGATTTTCCTTCATTGCGATTCTAGAAGTATCACGATTCAATAGTATTGAGTATTGATTATATATTTTCTTTTCCTCCTTTTTAAAGGGGTGATAGAATGCAAAACCGATTTTACCTTGTCATAGTTGAATAACGACAGTTCGGTGGGTAAATAAGGACATACATAGAAGTTCAAAATCCCATTGACACCCCTTTAATATGAAAATCTCATATTTTGAAACTGCCACTGAAAACGGGCGAATCTCAACAAAGCTAGAAGTTGACGTAAGCATCCCAGGACCTGTACCTTTGTCACGCCCATGGATGTATTAAGAGAACAGTCACGCCCCAACATTTACATAGGCTACACAACTGACCTGAGATCAGGTAGTCTTCTGAATCTAGGTCGCGCAGATCTCTGCTATTCCATTACAAAATTCACTTCTGAAACTTTTTTATGCGAGAAATCAACTATGTAAAGCTCAAATATGGGCCGTTTTACGAAAATTGATGGCTAATTGCAAATTTTGTACGACTGTGTGTCGGAGTTCAGTGGCCGGTGCTGCCTGGGTTGCTACATCGCCGCCGTGCCTGTCCTCCTTCACAGACCCCTGCTGTGAACTCAATTGAGCTCCGTCACGGCTGGCAGCCCGCGGTGCTCAATACCCGCGCAAACTCACCCTTTCTGGGTGACTGGACTACCAAACGCCGCTGCCTTGACAGAACTCCAGGGCCTGCAGCTTGCTGTTCTCCCTCCCCTCTTCCTGCTAAATGGCCGGTGTGTGACTGAGAGCGCGGTCAGCGAGTTTATGTAATAGCTAGCTAGCTGCTCCTCCTAACAAGACACCCGACGTTCACAAAAATGCCTTAATTTGAAATCGGACACAACGGTTAGCTTTATAAGACCTTGGGGTAGCTGTGATATAAGTGCCGTGACGAAATTCAAAAAATATATTATAGCTATGCTGGCAGCCGGCCACGGAGCCCCGGTAGTGCAGTAATCCACAAAGGGTGACTTTGCCCTGGGTATGGAGCCCAGCAGGCTGCCGCTTTCTCGTCAGACTGTGTGGAGCTCCTAAAGTCCGACACGTCTTACCAAATTTGCAATTAGCCATCAATTTTCGTAAAATGGCCTATATTTGAGCTTTATATAGTTAATTTCTCGCATAAAAAAGTCTCAGAAGTGAATTTGGTAATGAAACATTGCAGTGTCTGGAATATGAGATTCTGTCGCTTCTCTAATGTGTGTAGGGCTGGGTATCGTTCAAAATCTTTCGATCCGGTGCCAATTTCGATACCTCAGTTTCGATACCGGTTCCTAATGATACTTTTTTCGATACCATATGTTTTAAAATCCATTTCAACATCAACAAAAATACATCAAACACAAATCTTTTATTTTCCAACTTAATTGTGAATCAAAACAGTTATCAAAATGTAAAAATTCTGGTAACACTACTCACTCAGAGTAACATTAATAAAGTTGCCTTGCCTTAAAAGCTCAGCCTGTCAGTCAGTCACCAGGGCAGAGAAACCACCGTTGTGCCTGCTTGCCTAGAGCTTAGAGGAAGTGTAACGTCAACAGCACCGCGACCGCTTTCGGCTCGCCATTAATATCATATCGCAGCAAACGCTGTCTGCGTGAAGTTTGAAAAACTGTAACCACACTTGAAACCCCTTTATTTGCATTGCTGTGACTTCAACAAAACTACAGAGCCGACGACGTAGTTTACTCGGTCCGCACCTCTCTGTGTAGGTGTGTATGTGTGTCAGTCAGAGCTCTGCTCTCTGTCAGTATGCAGAGAGGACAGATAAGCTTGCGCTTAAAGGAACACGGCGACTTATTGAAAATTTAGCTTATTCACCGTAACCCCCAGAGTTAGACAAGTCGATACATACCCTTCTCATCTCCGTGCGTGCTGTAAGGCTGTCTGACGGCTCCAGCCGCATCAGCCCATCACAGAACAGGCAGGTGAATGGTTCTAGTAATCCTACTGCTCCAAATAAGTCGTTACAACATCGTTAATATGCCTTTTATTTACATGTTGTGATTTGTATCGCGTGTACAAAAAACAACGTAGATGAGACACAGCCATCTTCTAAACGTAAACAAACCGGGAACTATATTCTCAGGCGGAAGAATATAGTACTTGGGCGAGTGATGATGCTTGCAGCAAGCCTGTCTGAGAATATAGTTCCGGTTTGTTTACAGATAGAAGATGGCTGTGTCTCATGTTATGTTGTTTTTGTACACGCTGCACTGTACAACCCACAACATGTAAATAGGAACATGTTGGCGTTATTTTGTCACTTTTGTCACAATTCGGAGCAGTAGGCTAGTTGGAACCAGTTACCTGCAGGATCTGCGCTGGGCAGCGCTGATACGTAGGCTGAAGCCAGCAGCGTACATGCACGGAGATGAGAAGGGTATGTATCAACTTGTCTTACTCTGGGGGTTACGGTGAATAAGCTAAATTCACAATAAGTCGGCGTGTTCCTTTAAGCGTTCAGACGCTTTTGGAACCGAAATTTGGCACCGATAGATGAATAATATTTCGATACTCATAGGATTGGAATTTTTTTTCTGGTGCCATAAAAGTATCGACGTTCGGTGCCCAGCCCTAAATGTGTGTGTATGGGGATTCACTCAACCAATCAGCGTGCGTCTCTAATGTGTGTGTATGGGGATTCGCTCAACCAATCAGCGCGCAGCTCATCTAAATACAGTGCCTTGCGAAAGTATTCGGCCCCCTTGAACTTTTCGACCTTTTGCCACATTTCAGGCCTCAAACATAAAGATATAAAACTGTAATTTTTTGTGAAGAATCAACAACAAGTGGGACACAATCATGAAGTGGAACGAAATTTATTGGATATTTCAAACCTTTTAAACAAATAAAAAACTGAAATATTGGGCGTGCAAAATTATTCAGCCCCCTTCAGTTAATACTTTGTAGCGCCACCTTTTGCTCGATTACAGCTGTAATTCGCTGGGGTATGTCTCTATCAGTTTTTCACATCGAGAGACTGACATTTTGCCCATTCCTCCTTGCAAAAACAGCTCGAGCTCAGTGAGGTTGGATGGAAGAGTTTGTGAACAGCAGTTTTCAGTTCTTTCCACAGATTCTCGATTGGATTCAGGTCTGGACTTTGACTTGGCCATTCTAACACCTGGATATGTTTATTTGTGAACCATTCCATTGTAGATTTTGCTTTATGTTTTGGATCATTGTCTTGTTGGAAGACAAATCTCCATCCCAGTCTCAGGTCTTTTGGAGACTCCATCAGGTTTTCTTCCAGAATGGTCCTGTATTTGGCTCCATCCATCTTCCCATCAATTTTAACCATCTTCCCTGTCCCTGCTGAAGAAAAGCAGGCCCAAACCATGATGATGCGCCACCACCATGTTTGACAGTGGGGATGGTGTGTTCAGGGTGATGAGCTGTGTTGCTTTTACGCCAAACATAACGTTTTGCATTGTTGCCAAAAAGTTCGATTTTGGTTTCATCTGACCACAGCACCTTCTTCCACATGTTTGGTGTGTCTCCCAGGTGGCTTTTGGCAAACTTTAAACGACACTTTTATGGATATCTTTAAGAAATGGCTTTCTTCTTGCCACTCTTCCATAAAGGCCAGATTTGTGCAGTATACGACTGATTGTTGTCCTATGGACAGAGTCTCCCACCTCAGCTGTAGATCTCTGCAGTTCATCCAGAGTGATCATGGGCCTCTTGGCTGCATCTCTGATCAGTCTTCTCCTTGTATGAGCTGAAAGTTTAGAGGGCGACCGGGTCTTCGTAAGTTGTAGTGGTCTGATACTCCTTCCATTTCAATATTATCGCTTGCACATTGCTCCTTGGGATGTTTAAAGCTTGGGAAATCTTTTTGTATCCAAATCCGGCTTTAAACTTCTCCACAACAGTATCTCGGACCTGCCTGGTGTGTTCCTTGTTCTTCATGATGCTCTCTGCGCTTTACACGGACCTCTGAGACTATCACAGAGCAGGTGCATTTATACGGAGACTTGATTACACACAGCTGGATTCTATTTATCATCATTAGTCATTTAGGTCAACATTGGATCATTCAGAGATCCTCACTGAACTTCTGGAGAGAGTTTGCTGCACTGAAAGTAAAGGGGCTGAATAATTTTGCACGCCCACTTTTTCAGTTTTTTATTTGTTAAAAAAGTTTGAAATAGCCAATGAATTTCGTTCCACTTCATAATTGGGACCCACTTGTTGTTGATTCTTCACAAAAAATTACAGTTTTATATCTTTATGTTTGAGGCCTGAAATGTGGCAAAAGGTCGAAACGTTCAAGGGGGCCGAATACTTTCGCAAGGCACTGTATTCATGAGCATACCATATTTTGGAAGAAAAGCTCTTGTTACAAATAGGGCCAAAACACAGGGATGCATAAGGGCCAATAAAGTATCAACAAGGCCTTTTTCAGCCGAACCAATGTTACATACCAGAGAACAGTGTGAAATACCCTATATAATCATTCTATCACCCCTTCAAGAAAAACTACAGTTGAATAATACACTTCTACAGTAATAACACAGGTACACAGCCTATGAAGTAAACCACGCCTCTTTATTATCATAAATTCCCCCCCTCTTGTCATTTTTGTTGTTATGAATATGTACAGTATAGGGTCAAGTGCCAACAACTAACAAATTGAAATAATAATAGAAATATATAGTTCAAACAATAATCACTTATATAATTACAAATTGGCAAATCTAAACAAAAACAACAATTACCAGTCACACGCCTTAAGACCTTAGCTAATGTTAGCAATTAATTGCGGAAAAACAAAGAAACGGTGATTATGTAATAATTGTTAAGGTCTAGCGGTACCATATACAGGTGAATCATTGGTAAAAAATAAATACCTTAAAATATCTATTCTATATCTTTTTATCACGATACATACGATTTTTGGTGTGTGCCACGCACACACCCGCTGTCACTCCCTCTCTCTATAGCTTAATCTTCAGGATGAGTGACATCACAACCCAAAGCCTGTCTCTTGTTCGCTTCACCTTTTCTTATCTGATCGTATCCCTTGTTCCTTGACCTTTATCTCTTTTATAATGCCATAATCCCAGAAATCTATCCACGCTCTTCCTCCTCATCATCTCCTGTACTCATCTGTTTGATCTGTCCACACATCCTCAGTGTCTTTACTCCGTCATCTTATCTTATCTTATCTTATCTTGTGTGCTGGGTTTTTATTTATGTGTAGTCATATACTTTTCATTTGCGTTTTTTACACCTGTTACCATCTGCAAAGAGTAATTGATTAGTTTTCAACTATTAAATTAATGGCCAATTATTTTGACTATTTATTAAATCTCTGATTCCAGCTTGTTAAGTGTGAATATGTTCTAGTTTCTCCTCTGTGACAGTAAACTGAATATCTTTGAGTTGTGGACAAAACAAGACATTAGAGGACGTCTTCTGATTGACATTTTCAGGCATTTTATAAACCAAACAATGAAAATAATTGGTAGTTGCTGCCCTATATAATTATATTTATTAATTCCTATACTACATATAGAGTACAGCTACTATTTTCCTGTTTAAATTCAGTTTATTCAGTTTGTATTTACTGTACACCCCAAATATAAATTGTTTGTGTTAGATTGTCGTTATATATTTTATCCTCATATTTTAACTTCCGCACTATTTTATGTCTTAGATTTTCTTTTTAGACATATTTAATGAGCATTGTTGGAGGGACCTGAGATCTAAGATTTTCATGGCTTCTCTGTAACTGTTGGGACTATGCCAATAAATAGCTTTGAGTTGGAAAAGCTGACAGGAAACTGTAAATATGTAACACACATGTGTATGTCAAAACTGGTACCTGTAGCTTCTGTTGACCCTGTTTTTTTCTTCCTTCCCTCCGGCAGGTGAACGGACTGCGAGTGTCCCTCCCTCACTCCCCCTCCCCTCTCATCTCTCTCAGTCTGGCCGGCCAGTACATCACCCTGCAGACGCCCTTCGGCCTCCGGGTGCGCTGGGACGGAAACCATTACGCCCAGATCTCTGTTCCCAGGTTGGTAATGTAATAGTCTGACATTGCCAGACCTTCCTCCACAGCGCCGCGGAGGAGGGTCTGGCTAGTCCACTCAGCATTCCGGGATGGGAGAAAAACCTGCTGTGGTTTATTGCCATTTCTTTTAACCAATCACAATCGTCATGGGCGGTGGTAAGCACCGGACTTAGCCCTGGTGCCTCTGCAAACGGTTCGGTCTTAATTTCTATCATTTTACACGGGCTCGGGCCGGGCTTGGGCTTGTCCTCCGGGTTGCGCGGTAAATGAGCGGTCAGGTGATGCGTTTCGTTTAATGCGAAAATGGATGCTGAGGAGGTGAAACGGAGGCTGGCCTCTGGAGGCCTTATTTTATTTCTTTGTTCCAACTTCCAAGGGGCCTATAGCCGACGTTAGTCATGAATACATGATGTTAAAAAATTTATAAATGACTCATTCTTGACAAAAGGCAAAAGAACTGTGCGTGGGCACATTTGAATAATGTCGGGCTGTAAACTGGTTCAGACTTTTAAAAAGCTGTCAATCAAAATGTATTTGTCGGGCTCGGGCTGAATTCTGTCGGTCTCGGGCCTTGTCGGGCCGAACTTTTAAGACCTGATTACAGCTCTACTGCGAAATAGCCTCGGTAAGGAACTTGTTTTGGTGGAACATGTGTACGTTCAAAGCTTGTTTTAGTCGTGCAACAGAAAACTCAGATTGGACAGATGGTCTAGCTAGCTGTCTGGATTTACCCTGCAGAGATCTGAGGAGCAGTTAACCATAGTCCTCAGAAATCCACCGGACTTTAGAACGCCAACACAAAGAAAGAGGAAGGTAACGGACATCTGGCGAAAATGAGGGACATCAGACGGAACCTGCAGCGGCACCGGAACAATCCCATAAATGAAACGTCATCGATATAGACTATTAATGTAACCTTCTGGTGGTCCCACCCTGTCTCCTTGGTTGCATTCATGTGGGAATTTTTCATTTTTTATTTAAAAAAAATTACACACTTACATAAAATACAGCAGGTAAATGTTTTCATCATTTTTCAGTATTTCATTGTATAATTATCCTTAATTAAAAGCAACATAGAAATAACAGAACTTTGTATCCAACGTGGTGTCACAAACTCAATCAGTGCTTCCCAGCAGCTGTCAGATTGTGGGATTTGGGGAATAAAGCCTCTAAAACAGATTTAAAACACCCTAAACTGAGTTGATAATCTCCGTATTTTTAGAATCAAACAAAATGTGGAAACACATTTAAACCATTGTGCTCCCGGATGCGATGCGTGCATATTTTTACAATTTAATGTGGCTGTGGATCCTTTCTCAGTCCACATTTTTTTTGCTGAAATGATTAACTACTAAAAGAATTTAGACAGGAAATAGGAATCTGAATGAAAGAGGCCCTGAAAGACAGAATGACACGAGCTGGGTGCAGCAAAGAAGAGCCATAAACTGCAGTTGAGTCTCTGTGTATTTCGTAAAAACTGCCTAAGTAATCACCTCGGCATCTGTCCAATCTGTAGTTCAAACGTCATACAGATCTGCTATTTTTAATAAATCCTGCCAACATTCTTAATACTTTGCTTCTATCTCTTCCATTGACGGTGCCCTGATTAATAGTATCAGAGCATTCTGTCTCTGTTGTTTATAGAATTCCATTAAAGAGCCAGACACTATTTAAACCTTTTAAAGTCTTCTTTAGACATTCCTCTCCATCTCCTAATCCCGTTTTCTTCCTCCGTCCCGGGCAGCTCCTACCACGACCAGATGTGCGGCCTCTGCGGGCGTACGCACCGGAAACCGAACAACGACTTTACCAAGCCAGATGGCACTCTGGGAGGCAACGTCAACGACTTCGGCAACAGCTGGCAGACAAAAGAAGACGAGGATGACTCGTGAGTTTTACGTGCATTCATTTCAGTGCTGGAATCTGAGAATTCCCTTAAGACTTCCCTGGAGATTCCCATAAAGCTCAAGCATGTGATTGAGGTACATGTGACTGGGCTCTATAACCTGAACATACATTCACTTACTTACAGTTTGGGAAATGACAATAACACAAATTATATAAGCTACGCATTGTATGGATTTATACTTTATACTACTATGGACATTTTTAACACCAAAAATAATTTTTCGCAAGAACATTAATTATATTTTCTAGAGAAAGTATTATTATAAAATTAGGGCTGGGCAATATATTGATATTATATCGATATTGTGATACTAGATATAGTCATAGATTTTGAATATGGTAATATGACGCAAGTGTTGTCCTGGTTTGAAAGGCTGGATTACAGTAAAGTGATGTCATTTCTGAACTTACCAGACTGTTCTAGCTGTTCAGTTATTTGCCTTTACCCACTTAGTCATTATATCCACATTATTGATGATTATATACCACAAATCTCATTGTGTAAATATTTTGTGAAAGCACCAATTTTCATCAATACAATATTGTCGTGATATTGCGGTTTTTCTTTTTCATATCGCTCAGCCCTACAAAGAATTGACTCTGCCATAACTCCTGAGGATAAGTGAAATGGAATGTGACCCTGGTGTTGTGTTTGCATTGTTCAGGTGTAGCCAAGGCACCGGGCCCAGCCCAGACTGTGACCCCAAACTGGAGGCCGAGGTGGTGAAGCCAGACAAATGTGGCAAACTCAAAGACCCTGCTGGACCCTTCAGGTAAGAAAGCAGCTTTTTCCCCTAATTATTGACCTGTTTTATAGCTGTTAAAAGGCAGATTTATGCTTCTGTTGTAAATCCACGCCGTGGGTACGTACGGAGGTACATGGAGACATGGACCCTACGCCGTAGCCTGACATGCACCTCTCGAAAAATGTAACTACACATCGTGGCAACGCAGACTGCAACAACTGTGATTGGTCCTCTCGACCGTGGCTTGGTAGTGTTACATTTCCCACGACTCATTTCCTGGTTCTCCTTCTCCATAAACAACATGAAATCAACGAGAGGGTTAACTTTTCCTGCTCCAGATTTCTCACCGTGGTCAGAAAGAACAAGGGAGACACTTTGTTTCTCTCACTATGACTCTAGAGTTGCTCTGAAGCTAAGCACCGTCACTCTCTCACGCTCTCTACCACACACACACACACACACACACACACACACACACACACACACACACACACACACACACACACACGCACGCCGGCCCTGCTATTCTCTTAAAGAGATCGACGCACACACCAGCGCATTAATGTATAAACTTCAGGCCACTTAAGTACGCTACGGAGAAAGCTCTGCGTGGAGCCTCCGCAGAACCATAAATCAGCCTTTAGAGTCATCCTACTTCCTATTTCCCATGGCTTCCTAAATGTCCAAACCTCCAGTTTGTAACAAAGGCTTTCTGTTATACTATAATTGTTCAGGCAAAGTTCATCTACGTATATTTTAAACACCTTTCAGTAAAATCTACAGTAATTTAATAATCTATGTTACCTTATACCATGGTCTGGGTGAATACTCAATTCTGATTGGCTGCACGGTGCCAACAAAAGTGATACCTACTAAGGAGTTGCAACAGACTGTTTACCGTTCTTAATAAATACGCTATATTAAATGAAAAAGAAAATCTGAGGTTCCAGGTATTAGTCAAACCCTTTTAAAAAAAACTTTGGATTTTGATTGGAAAATGCATTAAAATGTAAATGAACGGTCTTAAAAAAAATGTCATTTGGCAAGCGACCATGGCATAAAGGGGCTAATGGCCTTTGAGGTGTCCGTTATCACGTATTGTATCTCCCCTTGGTCGATTAATTCCTGCTAATGGACACCTCGTTGGGCTTTAACCCTTACATATTAACCTTAAGCTGTTAGCCTGAAATCGGTACGGGACATCCCTGTTCTGAGCACTGTCGGCACTTATCTATTTGTTGGGATGGGTGTGGATCAGATAACATACTGTGTACAAAGGCTAGTTACAGGGTCTGATTGTAGATACTGTAGAAATGTCAGGCCGAGTAGTTTGTCAAATGACGGTTTATTGGTTCAGTTTTCTACCTACTTTACAACTGCACACACGGCGGGTGTGTTTTATTTTGAAAGGGGTAACCAGGGGTTACTGGAGGAGAGACAGATTGGTTAAAGGTTATCCAACTCTTTTACCCATTTCAGATTACAGCTCGTTCTTGGAAAATCACATGAATGCAATGGACTCTAAACAACATTAAAACACAGACACACACACGCAGACACACACACACACATAGATACACATTTTTATATTTTATTTAAAAAATTTTTTACAGTCAGACTGTACAATAAAAATCTCCCCACAACATATCCATATAGATATAGTTTTAATGGTGGGGTAAGAATTGATAGAGCATATTATCACAATATTTTTCATGGCAATACTGTATCGACACACGTACTCAGAGTATCCATCTTTTATTATATAAATTGCACATGGGAATTTAACTTCTTGGTACTAGAATAATAAAATAATTAGCTTTTTCAGTCAACTAGATTGACTAGAATGAAATTGAAGTGAGATGAACAAACGTTTTAGATAAAAACAGATGTTGACGAAGTTTTCTTTTGGGGGACATCATTTGAAGTAGGGAAATTAAGTAATAATCAAACAAAATCTGACAGAATATGGCATGTTTAAAATTGCATAATATTGTCATAAGTGTCGTGGTAATAGATATACAGTTTCCAACTACTTGGATCCTGTAGTTTTTAATCTAAATAATCTCCAGTGTGTATGTTAATGAAAATGTGTTTTGAATGCCTAATATCAATCTCTCACTTTGGGTTGTTTAGGAGGTGGTTTCATGTATTTCATATATGCAGTGAAATCAGCAGCATGCCATTAGTTATGGTTGGATAGGGATGGAACGATGCATCGTGAGTTGGTTAAAAATTGATATAAACGTGTAAAGATTCCTACCGCTTGAGATAAAAAAATGAATGGGGATGCAGTTTTTAAACCACCTAGGGCGTAATCTACTTTAGATTTCACTTGTTGGACTTCAGACGTCACTGTGTCCTCAGTTTATTTATCTGAAGAGATTTATTTTAAATATTTATTTAGCGAAGTTTATTTTTTATTTAATTTTCATTTAAGATGAAATACAATTTCAGTTGCACTTTTGATAAGAGGACACATCTGTTGTTTTGCACAGTTAAAAAAAATAAAGGAATAGCTTTCAGTCATTTGTCTGCAGCTCATTCTGTTAAAAAACTGGTGAGAATCGTGTCATGACATTCAAAGCGTGAATTGAATGGTGAGTTAAATGTTTGGTTACATCTCTAGTGTTGGACCCTCTGCCTGACCCTCTGAGTGTTTGCCTCTGTTCCAGGGAGTGTATCGGTGTGGTGAATCCCACTCCGTTCTTCCAGAGCTGTGTGTATGACATGTGCCAGTTCCAAGGCCAGCAGCATGTGCTGTGTGACCAGCTCCAGGCCTACACCGACGCCTGCCAGAGCGCCGGAGCCAAAGTCCACCCGTGGAGGACTCCAAGCTTCTGTCGTAAGTCTTGAGCATTTTGATTTCACAAACTTCCTTTTTCTTCCAAAGACATTCACTGTCTGTTCCATCATGTGGAGGCCTGATTGCACGGGTAGAATCTGTCTCAAATGCAACTCTCCTTTATTTGACATGGCAGTATGCAGTTAAAATGACCACTGAACTGAAATAGTTGTTCTTCAGGGTCATTGTCAGCAGTAGTCTGCTCACATATATAGTGTTCCACTAATGAATGGGAGTGTGGCTCTCTATCAGGGTGTAAGCCTATAGGTCAAAAGCAAGGAAGTGATACATCATCATAGAAGGGGGTTGTGGCTAGAAAGAATACAGCTACAGCCAGAAGCTACGCAGAATCTAATCTTAATACTTTCACCCAGGAAACATGTTTTTGTTCCTCATGAGTGTTTTAATCCAAACCATGAGCATTTTCTTAAACTTAACTGGTCGTTTTGGTGTCTAAACGTAACTTTCTTCACTGTGGCTGGGAAGGTAGGAAGTGGATCAGGGGTTACCCATCGATAGTTCCATATATGAAAGGTCCCATGACATGGTGCTCTTTGGATGCTTTTATGTAGACCTTAGTGGTCCCCTAATACTGTATCTGAAGTCTCTTTTATATAGGCCTTAGTGGTCCCCTAATACTGTATCTGAAGTCTCTTTTATATAGACCTTAGTGGTCCCCTAATACTGTATCTGAAGTCTCTTTTATATAGACCTTATATTAAAGGTCCCATGACATGGTGCTCTTTGGATGCTTTTATGTAGACCTTAGTGGTCCCCTAATACTGTATCTGAAGTATCTTTTATATAGACCTTAGTGGTCCCCTAATACTGTATCTGAAGTCTCTTTCCCGAAATTCAGCCTTGGTGCAGAATTACAGCCACTAGAGCCAGTCCCACAATGAGCTTTCCTTAGTATGTGCCATTTCTGTGTCTGTAGCTATTGAGGAGGAGAGAGGGGGGGCAAGGTGGAGGGTGGGGCTGTGGCCTTGACCAACTGCCACTTTGTTCGTTTGAAAGCCATGATGTCTCTCTCTCATGGGTGGGCCAAATTCTCTGGGCGGGCAAAGCAGAGAAAGGGGAGGTAACCTTACTCCTTATGACCTTCAAGGAGAAGATTCCTGATTGGCCCATCTGAGCTTTCATTTTCTCAAAGGCAGAGCAGGATACCCGGCTCGGTTGTTTACACCTATCACCATTTCTAGCCACTAGGGGACCATAGTCAGGCTGGGCACTCATATTAATGTTTTTAAGTACAGTTCTTTGCCACTATTGCTGTACGTTATATTTCAGCAATCATTGTCGAATTTATTTTTTCTTCATTAACACACAAAAAAATCTACTGTGTTTGATTTTTAGTAACTTAAGAGGTGTGGCTACAAGGAACCCATTAATCATCTTTTCATCCTTATCTTAATCCTTCTGTCCCTCCTTTTACATATCCCTGTCGCTATCCTACCCTCCTTTGGTTCATCCTGCTACCCCTCCTCAATCCATTCATCCTACCTTCCTACCCTGCCTCTGTCTGTCATCTATCCCTCCCTCCATCTCTCCGTCCCTCTGTTCCTCCATGCAGCCCTGGCCTGTCCTCCCAACAGCTCCTACTCCCTGTGTGTGAGTTCGTTTCCGGAGACGTGCTGGTGTGTCTGGACCCCCGGTTCGCAGGACCTGTGTGTGGAGGGGCTGCGAGTGTAAGCCGGGCTTTATCCTCAGCAACGACAAGTGTGTGTCCCTGAAAGACCTGCGGGCGGACCCCAGTGGATCCTATCACCCTGTGAGTGCTCGGAGTCACTGAAATCACATTCAATTCAATTTTATTTATAGTGTCAAATCATAGCACACGGTATCTCAGGACACTTTACACACAGAGTAGTTCTAGACCCGCCTATAATCTCTATTTACAGCATTTCCTCTGAGCAGCGATTGCACTTATTGCGAGCGCACCGGCAGGCCCATAAGTATTGATACATTCCTGGTGTTTATTTATTTTTACGTATGAATGTTTCAAGCACATACTCAACAATATTGTTGTAGCGTCATATGTAATGTATCTGATCTGAACAATATTGTTTTTGGAGGCTTGATGTAATTAGATTGTATTGTATATGACTGTTCATCATTTGTGTGTGTGTGTGTGTGTGTGTGTGTGTGTGTGTGTTGTGTGTGTGTGTGTGTGTGTGTGTGTGTGTGTGTGTGTGTGTGTGTGTGTGTGTGTGTGTGTGTGGGGGGTGTGTGTGTGTGTCAGGTGGATGATAACTGGTACCTGGAGGGTTGTGAGCAGAAGTGTGTGTGCACAGCGGAGGTTTGATCCAGTGTCACAACAGCAGCTGTAGGCCGACCCAACTGAGAGCTGCCAGCTACGACGGAGAATATGAATGTCGTCCTCTGGGTATGTAACACAAACACACACACATTGAAACATTTTAGTCAAGCATTCCGAAAAACTTAAATAAACAGTGTCAGCTTGGTGGAACATTAACCAATTTCATAATGACACCATGTAAACATACACCAATATGGCACAACCCAGACTTTCTACTTAAAAAAATGAGCAGGGGCAATTCCAGGATTTTTTAAGTGGGTAGACCAATAATCACTAATTGTACATCCGCATATATAATACACATTTTCTATAAACTCAGTCTGCCAATTTTTTTAAAAACAATTCCAGTGCTGGTTTCATGGTATCAGAATTTTGGATAGTCATCATGGAAACATTAATTGGTCATGTGACAAGGGCCGGGAAGATTGGCAGAGCAGTCAGCCAAGTGACAGTACTCTGATCCAGTGCCAACCCGTGCCCCCCTTCAAGCCCCGTCCCTGGTAATGAGTAGCTGTCAAGCAGCAACCTCTGGCTCTGAAAAGTGAAGTCAATGTGCAAGTGCCTTAAACCTGCATTCTTTCTAACAACTCCAGGACCAACTACACCTAAACCAACAACTCCAGGACCAACTACACCTAAACCAACAACTCCAGGACCAACTACACCTAAACCAACAACTCCAGGACCAACCACAGCTAAGCCACCAAGTATGACATGTCCTTATCAAAGTTTGGGTTTTGAGTTTTACACTAATACTTCATTTAATTCTCTTTCTTTCATACATCTGTTTCCCCATTTTTATTCAACCACCTTGTTTCCTCTGTGCTGTACAGAACCATGCCCTCCTGATGCAGATTATATAGAATGTGGCCCAGCTTGTATCCCCACCTGTATGGAACCCTCCACCAACTGTTCTGGCTCCTGTATCAGTGGCTGCTTCTGCAAACCAGGGTTTGTCTTCAAAGGACGGCACTGTGTGCCATTGGAGAAATGTGGCTGTCTGGACGGCCAGAATAACTATTATGAGGTCAGATATACCCATATGCATACATTCCTGTTAAGGCAAAATATATAATTGTAAGCCATTACATGAGAAAAAGATTGTTCTATGTAGTTCTTGTGAGACACAATGCATCCTGCAGTTATTGATGGTTTGTTCAATTGTGTTAATTAGCCTGGCGAGATCATATTTGGAGATGGCTGCTCAACGCTGTGTCGCTGTGCAGGGAACTACTCTTTGGAATGTGTTGATAACTCCTGTGACCCTACTGAAGAGTGCCGCGAGGTCAATGGTGTTTCAGGCTGCTATCCTAAAGGTAATGTCTGGTAGACGTCTAACTTCAGATCGACCATTTGAAATAAACTAATTTGGTCCCAAATGACCTGTTGTTACTATCTGCTGTATTCTAAAGACTTGTGTTTTGTTACAATTTTAATATTTAAATCACTGAAACATACTAGTAACATAACAACTAAAGTACAGTTTCTCATACCTCAGGTACATCCACATGCGTAGCGACTAGTGATCCCCACTACACCACTTTTGACAAACGCAACTACAACTTCATGGGCAACTGTAGCTACTTGATGTCTGGACCCTGCAATACAACAACTCTGCCATTCTTTGAGGTCCATGCCGACAATGAACATCGCTTTAACACACCCACCATCTCCTATGTGAAGGCCGTACATGTATATGTGCGCATGTTGAAGATCTCCATTCTCAAAGGTGGCACTGTGCAGGTAAGAAATGAGGGGAGGAACAAACACAGATTTTTAACAGACAGGATGGCAGCGTGACATATTTACAAGAGAAGCTGTCCTGACTCGTACCCTGAAAAACGCCCACATAGGTCGTTTGCAGCAACAATTACGACCTGTATTTATGTTTATAGTAGTGCTGTCAGTTAAAATGGCGTTAACGCAAACCCATTTTAAAGTCAATTTTTTTTATCGCGAGATTAACATTCTTTTTGGCCCAGCAAACTTTGTAGTTTTTTAACATGCTGTTGCAACAACTAGTAACGTTAGAAATACTACAACACCACACCAGATCTAGCTAGACCGGAAACAAAACAACATGCACGCTGCACACACTTGTTTTCACTTGCTTGCGAGCCGGCCAAAGAGTAGTACATACCTGCAAACTAGTCGCTTTTCGACGAAAATCGCCGTTTTGAATGGGGTCCGAGACCCAGTGCTAATACGGCACCGGTGCCTTAACGACCGTTATCTACCAGACCAAACAGCAATGCGGATTTCGGTGCCTTATTTAGGTGCCACTTAGATGCCTGCGCTTATTTCTGATGCTCCGAAAACGGACGTTAGAGGGAACTGAAACATCGCCGCACAGGAGGCCAGTCAACACTACACTTAGCAGCAGGTAACGTTAGCCTACCGTTAGCTAGCAGCTGGAGTAAACACGGTTAAAATGTTTACAGCTAAACGGTGTAAAGTGTGTCTGTATTTCACTGGAGAGGACTCCAACACCGGACTGTATCTGCCGTTGTCTGAAAAACACAGTCATGATGTCATGTTGCTCGCCTCACCAGCCTCGTGGTGCATTCTTTTCCCATCCAGTGGTTGTTTTCACGGTTTTGTGCTCCTTTTTTTTTTTTTTTTTAGATCAACTTTTTTTTGTTTTATATTTTTGAACAGACAAATAAAATTGAACAAGGTGCTCCTTTTTTAAATATGTATATATCTTTTGGTTCAGGCACCGTTTTAAAAGTATCTTATCATGTTGATAAGAGCATTAAAATGAGAAAATAATAATGGGACAAAAAGAAATCAAGGGACATTTAAAATAGATAAAAATGTGCGATTAATTGGGAGTTAACTATGACATTAATGCGATTAATCGCGATTAAATATTTTAATCGTTTGACAGCACTAGTTTATAGAGATGGCGGCCTCTAATGGCCTAGTAGTTATTATGGGAGGCTCGGGAGCAACGCAGGAAGTTATTGTCGTTATTTTCATTGTTATTTTAACATGTAAGATTGTATACATAGACCGTTTTAAAGTTTCTATTTCCTTGATAATCACCCATTATGTTATTTTCACCTGCTTTCCCCACACAGGTGAATGGGACCAATGTAAACGTGCCAGTGTCTCCGGCCCCTGGTGTCTCTGTGTTCAAGTCAGGAAAGTTCTACACTGTATCCATGGACTTTGGTGTGACTGTTCGTTATGATGGAAACCACTTCATGGACATCAAAGTGATCAAAGAGTGAGTTAGGACTGAGGAGTTGCCGTGTCTTCACATTCTTACCCCGACCCCCACACAAAATCCCATTTCCAATGGAAGTTTGGGAATATTGCTGACAATAAAGTTCAATTCCCACTGCGATACATCAACCAATGTGTCCCTGAGCAAGACACTTAACCCCTAGTTGCTCCAGAGGCATGCGACCTCTGACATAAATAGCAATTGTAAGTCGCTTTGGATAAAAGCCTCAGTTAAATGACATTTAATGTAATGTAATAAACTCAGATAATCAGTGAAAACACTAGTACTTGGTTGGAATAAGTCACAAACTCTTGGACATGGTGGAGGAGCAGAGAGATGTAGCTCTAACTGACTTGTTGCTCTCACTTCCACAAATCGCTAACATGTAGATCATTTCTTGTAATCTGCAGCTATGAGAACCAGCTGTGTGGCCTGTGTGGAGATTACGATGGAGATGCCAAAGATGACTTCCGTAAACCAGATGGATCGTTGACCGACAATGCCAATGACTTTGGACACAGCTGGAACACCGATTCAGAGTGAGTAGCATACAAACATAATTCCTACAAACAAGACATATATACAGACAACAGTATTATTTTTTGGGTTTATTTGTTGCATAATGTCTTTTATTAATTTAATATCGAATATGTTGGGACTCCATACTAAACAAACACTGTAGGTACAGTTACCCCTTTATTATAATTACTAGGGACAAAACCTAACTAACCGTGTGTTGGTTAGTTAGGTTTAGAGAGCTCCTCTAACAGAGTGTCTGTGCTGGCAGGTGTAATAAGAAACCCAACACCACCATCCCTGAGTGTGATGGAGAGCAAGAACTGTATGAGAGCTCTGGATACTGTGGCATCCTGCTGGACAAAAGGGTCCCTTCGCTGTGTGCCACCCCAAAGTCAACCCAAATGTAAGTCACCACACAGAGAGACACACACACACACACACACACACACACACACACACA
This sequence comes from Perca fluviatilis, assembly GCF_010015445.1. Classification (NCBI taxonomy): domain Eukaryota; kingdom Metazoa; phylum Chordata; class Actinopteri; order Perciformes; family Percidae; genus Perca; species Perca fluviatilis. Next base: position 6,095,798 of record NC_053125.1, read on the forward strand.
CACACACACACACACACACACACACACTCTCTCACACTCAATTCACCACATTGACGGTCATGTGGATTTTATTGTTCAATATCAGATCACCCAAACAAAGTTTGATTTAATTGGAGAATTGAATATACAGCCCTACTTTTAGCATACCTACATGTAATAAAATACAAGCACTACAATAAAAATAAAAACCCAAAACACGAGGGAGACGGAAATTAGAATTTGTGGTTGAAAACGAAGAGACAGAATGAAACGCAACAAACCTTATGTGTGTCTTCAGAATTACTTCAAGGACTGTGTCTTTGACCTGTGTGCGCTGGATGGAGCCAAGCCCGTTCTGTGTGAAGCCATAGAAGCCTACGTCAATGAATGCCAGGACCGCGGGGTGAACATCGGACCCTGGAGGAATAGCACCTTCTGCCGTGAGTGTTAACGGGAGAAATAACATGTGGATAGATATAGTAGGTATAAGTAGAATGATGTGGCTGTGTGGTGCTAATAGGAGAATTTCACAGCTGAGGCAAATCATCACTATTTTAATTCTCATATAGGCAACATTCATGGTGTTTTTGTACCTGTACCCATGTATTTTGGCATCATATTTTGGTTTCTTATTTGCCTATAACCTACACATTAAGCCTGCTGCCTATATTTCAAATCTTGATACTACACTTGATATAAAAACAGGCCCTGGTTTCAGCATATGCTTCTTTGCCCAGCACTATCACTGACTTCAGCCTCCCATGCTCCCCCTTAGCTCTGGACTGCGGCCCAAACAGCCACTATGAGCCCTGTGCAGACCCCTGTCAGGAGACGTGTACTGGGAAACCTCCCTCCTGCAGTGGGCCCTGCTCTGAAAGCTGTGTGTGTGATCCTGGCTACGTCCTGAGTGCCGGCAAGTGCGTCAGGAAGAGTTCTTGTGGCTGCACCTACAACGGCCAGTATTATGAGGTACAGTGAAGTTGGTTTGAAAGAAGACATTTCTGCATTTTGAGGATATTACGGCCTTTGATATGAACTTCATCCTGCTAACACAATTACGTTGTGTGTGTGTGTGTGTGTGTGTGTGTGTGTGTGTGTGTGTCAGCCTGGAGACGAGTTTTATCAGGCGGACTGTATGTTGAAGTGTAAGTGCAATGCTCCCTTCGTTACCTGTGCGGCCTCTGAATGTCCCCCAATGCACGAGTGTAAACACAAGGATGGAGAGCTGGGCTGCTATCCCACCAGTAAGTCTACACCCACCACACTACTACACAACGTAACTGAACTGGATATATGAATTATACGATACTTGGCATCTCACTGTTACAGCTTAGCAGAAGATGAATGCAAATACATTGTGGGAGGTATCACTGGTAAGGCTTTAGATTACAGCATGTCATTATTTGTACTAACAGTGTGCCAGACTGCCTTTACAGTAACCATACATGCATGTACTGTAGGTACAACGGAACAAGGTGTGATGTCAGGGAATAAGCGCTTAAGAATGTGGGAAACTAATACTGTTGATATATTTTAAGTACTAGGTAACTATTCTAATATTACTTGGTACAGTATGATGATAACAAGGCTCAAAGTTTGGAGAAAGATAAGCAACCTCAAGCAGCAACCTTCGGCTCTAAAAAAAAATGAAGCCAATGCGGAAGTTCCTTAAACCTGCAGTCTATCTAATTTCCAGCAGGGGGCACTGGTTGCAAAATTTGAAAGAAGTCTATGAGAAAACGACCCTACTTCTCACTTGATTTATTAACTTAGTATAATCATTCCTAATGAGTTTATGGTCCCAATTGCTAGTTTCAAGTCTTCTTCAATACTGCATGATTTTGTGGGGCATTTTCGGCCTTTATTTTTAAAAGGGCAGTTGAAGACATGAAAGGGGAATGAGAAGGGGGAATGACATGCAGCAAAGAGCCGCAGGTCGGAGTCGAACCCGAGCCCGCTGCGTCGAGGAGTAAACCTCTGTGTATGGGCGCCCGCTCTACCAACTGATCTATCTGGGCAGGAGATGATTAAGGGGCGTGGCTTACGTTACCTTGTGATTGAGTGACAAGTCCCTCACTACCACGGTGTTGTGGCCTGCGGGTGTTGTCCGTGTTTTCGTCGTAGAACTTCACTTCTTCGCCTGACAATGTCTCGTTCAGCGTTCGGTTAATATTATACAGTCTATGGTTGTACTAAAAGACACTAAGGAGTCGGCATTTCATTCTGAATTACACCTGCACTTTGCTAATTAAGCTAGCTAGCGCGAGCATTAGCTTGTCCTAGCTCTGTAAAACTGAAACATGATACTTGGTTGAATGAGTATCATGTTAACGCAACAATGGGTTAATGAAAGGTGACATTTGGGTACGTCATTACAACAAATATTGTGTTGGTACCAGAATAGAACTACATCTCCCAAATGCAAGTTATTCAATGTTAACAAACAAAAAAAGTTGCTAAATTGTGACTGGAGTAAGTGCAGCCGTGTTGTAGCTACTCTGACGTTGTGTGTGTGTGTGTGTGTGTGTGTGTGTGTGTGTGTGTGTGTGTGTGACCCTGTCCCTCAGGCTCTCAGGACTGTGTGGTGTCTGGAGATCCTCACTACACGCGTACAAAAATTAAAAAAAAAAATACAGCAAAATAAAAAAAAAAAAACACGAAACAAAAACAAAAAAAAAACCACCACCATTTTTTTTTTTTTTTTTTTTTTAAACACCAACAAATTTTTTTTTTTTTATTATAAAAAAAAAAAAAAAAAAAAAAAAAAAAAACCACCGGGGTGGTTATTTTTTTTTTTTTTTTTTTGGGTTTTTTTTTTTTTTTTTTTTTTTTTTTTTTTATATTTTTTATGTTTGTTCTATACGTGGTGTTGTGCTTTTTTTTATTATTATTTACTGTTTTTTCACAAGATAAATGATGGAATAATGTTACATATCACATGCTGTTATCAGCAATGTCCTATTTTCAGTGGATCTTTCATTTATTTTTCATGACTTCATTTAATATGAGCGTAGAAGGTTTAATTTGTAGATGCAGCTATTGAACTGAGGCATATCAGACATTTCATTTTAGTTTACAGTAAAGTACTGATATTTAAGGCCTGAGCACCGAGTAACGTCAGCTTACGAAGGCCCTGCTGAAACTGAAGGAATTATTATTATTATTATTATTATTATTATTATTAAGCTTTATTATTAGGCTTTATTTTTCCGTGAAATTAATTCCCATTCTCAAAAACTCACCAAACTTTGCACACACATCAGGCCTGGCAAAAAATTCTATATTTTAAGGGTTTCGCAGATAGGCGTGCAAAAATGGCACGCTAGTTATTATTGGAATTGTTCTTTATTATTATAACTTTAGCTTTTGTGATAAATGTTCTGTGTTTGACTGTTCAATGTCCCGTGCTTATTAAAAGAAAAACACTTGTTGCTGGCCATTCATATCCATGTTCTCATCCTTGCATAAGAATACAGAGCAGTTTTGACAGTGTCTCATATTATAATTCTCCATGAGATGTTTTATCTGTATCTGAATATTGAACTTTAGCTAAAATTAAATCCTAATCGCAATTTCTGGCAGAAAAATCACAATTAGTTCAAAAGTCCAAATTGTTCAGCCCCACTGTTTAAGAAACCTAGTTACTGCACATAGCAGACAGTGACCTGTGTGTACCCTTCCTGTGCAGGTCCCTGGTTCTCAGTGGAGGGGAAGAATGAGGAGAGAGGAATGCCAGGGTTGTCCTACCTGAGAAAGCTCTACGTGACTGTGAATGGAATCACTGTGACCCTGATGAAGGCCAGGAGGACGCTGGTCAGTATCTCTGTCTCTGTATTTACAAGCTGTCAGTATCACTGAGGATGACTGGGCACAACATGTGTATTAGGGCCTGGACCATGTGCTTTTGTCCCGATTCTTTCACCATACATGGGTGTATTGCGATTTTCCTTCATTGCGATTTTAGAAGTATCGCGATTCGATAGTATTGAGTATTGGTTATATATATTCATTTCCTCCTTTAAGAAAAACTACAGTTGAATAATACACTTCCAGAGATCAGGAGACATTTCTAAAAACTTTAGTTTTCTAAGAAGAATGCACATCACATGTCAGTCTGACATTTATTTAATTCATAAAGAAGAACGTAACACATTTTCTGCTTTCGCTCTGTTACGATGTAGTCGCCATCGGCGATACCTAGAGCTGTAACAATTCCAAATTTTGCAGATCAATTGATTGATATCACTGTCATGTGACCCAGCTAATGTACAGTAATAACACAGGTACACAGCCTATGAAGTAAACCACGCCTCTTAATTATCATAAAAACATTTTTCTGTTCCCCCCTCTTGTCATTTTTGTTGTTATAAATATGAACAGTATAGGGTCAAGTGCCAACAACTAACAAATTGAAATAATAATAGAAATGTATAGTACAAACAATAATCACTTACATAATTACAAATTGGCAAATCTAAACACAATCAACAATTACCAGTCACACGCCTTAAGACCTTAGCTAATGTTAGCAATTAATTCCAGAGAAACAAAGAAACGTGATTATGTAATAATTGTTACAGGTCTAGCGGTACCATATACAGGTGAATCATTGGACGTCATCCATGCGACTTTGAAGTGTGTAGTCTTTCTAATTACGTATTTTCACAGTCTTATACTTCAACAGTTTAACAATAAACTGAGATTTTCTTGACTTGCGAAATTATCTATTAAACTGGTGAACATCATATGTGTAATTCATGGCTCAATTCAAACCAGACCAAAAAAATATTATTATCTCTCCATTATGACTCCCATTCATATTTTTTCGAAAGATAGGTACCATGCAGGGCTCGACATTAAGGCTTGTCCGCTTGTCCGGGACAAGTGGATTTTTTGTAGGGCAAGTGGAAGAGAAATTGACTTGTCCCACTGGACAAGTTAAAACTCAAACAAACTAAAATGCCATGTTAGTTCACGTCATGTGCCACTCATTACGTCTATGTTACAGATTTGAAACGATAATTTCTTTCCCCCGCAATACCGGTCAACGGACCGCTAACGTTAGACCCAGCCCCCTGTTCAGCTCGTTCTCTGGAAGCAATGCAGCATGAAAGCACGGTGAACCTGCCGGTGTTAGTTAACTGCGTTGGCTTGCTAACTCCGCCTTAACGTTACCTCCTCGCCACATCGTTGACAGAAAAGGAGAGACCCGGTGCCTTAACGACCGTTATCTACCGGACCGAATTGCAACGCGGTGCCCACTGAAATGCCTGCGCTTCTCTCGGATGCTCCGAAAACGGACGTTAGAGGCAACCTAAACATCGCCGCATGTTACGCTAGTTAGCTAACACTACACTCAACAGCAAGTAACGTTAGCCTATCGTTAGCTAGCAACTGGAGTAAACAGTTAAAATGCTGACAGCTAAACAGTGTAAAAGTGTGTCTGTCTGTATTTCACTGGAGAGGAACATATGACAGTGTGCCGCTGCTGTTGTCGGAAAAACACAGATGTTGCGTTCACTTGAAATTCGCCCCGCCAGCGTTGTGCTGCATTCAAAGTTGTTGTAAAATAACCTTTTCCTATCCAGTGGTTGTTATTGTTGTTACATTTTTAATAAATCATTTAATTTTGCCTTAGCAATAAACAAGCCGTTCTATAATGTCGTTTTTTTTTGCTCCTTTTTGAAAAAAATAATAATAATATATGCAGATTAAATATCAGGTAATAATCAACTGTAAAGTAGCTACACCTTTTTAAAAGGATCTTTTCGGTAAATCAGCCTCTGCCGGGTAGAAATTTGTGAAATTGTATTAAAAAAGTTAACACCAACATTTAGTGGCAAAATCCATTGTATGTCTACAAAATTATTTTAGATATAGTAGAAGTTCAAGTCACCACTACCTCTGGTCAAAATATTGACTTAGTATCTCAGAATATAAACTAAGAATCTCAAAGTAATGAGAAACTGTCAAATATTGACTTAGAATCTCAATATATTGGCTTAGTATCTCAATATATTAATTTATCTCAAAATATTGACTTAGTATCTCAATATTGACTTAATATCTCACTATATTGTTCAGTATCTCAATATATTGATTTATCTCAAAATATTGACTTAGTATCTCAATATTGACTTAATATCTCACTATATTGTTCAGTATCTCAATATATTGATTTATCTCAAAATATTGACTTAGTATCTCAATATATTGACTTAGTAACTCAGAATATTGACAAAGAATCTCAAACCAATAAGAACATTTAAAATATTGACTTACAATCTCAATATATTGACTCAATATGTCAAAGTATCGACTTAGTATCTCAATATATTGACTAAGTAACTTAGAATATTGACTAGGAATCTGAAAGTAATGACAAACTTTAAAATACTGACTTAGAATCTCAATATAATAACTTCTGCACACCGGCGTGCAACATATTACTTTGTATTATGGAGTCTGGAGATCCTTTTTTCTTGTTGAAGGGGAAATCTATTGTTGGGACACGTTTGTTTCTACTGTTTCAACAGAATTGTATTAATGTTGATAGTGTTTGGATGCTTTCAACGGTTTGTTCAAATTCTGCATTAGCAAAACACAATTTTTTTTATAAAATGATGAATCTTTACCCGGACAAGTGACTTTTATGCATGGACAAGTGAAACGTGAATGTACTTGTCCGAAGGACAAGTGCCTCAAAAAGTTAATGTTAAGCCCTGCCATGGACCGGAAGTAGAAATGCGTGACTTTGGCTCTCTATAGCTTAATCTTCAGGATGAGTGACATCACAACCCAAAGCCTGTCTCTTGTTCTCTTCACCTTTTCTTATCTGATCATATCCTTTGTTCCTTGACCTTTATCTCTTTTATAATCCCAGAAATCTATCCACGCTCTTCCTCCTCATCATCTCCTGTACTCATCTGTTTGATCTGTCCACACATCCTCAGTGTCTTTACTCCGTCATCTTATCTTATCTTATCTTATCTTATATTATCTTGTGTGCTGGGTTTTTATTTATGTGTAGTCATATACTTTTGATTGTGTGGACTTTTGATTTGGATACTTTTTTGATTTTTTACACCTGTTACCATCTGCAAAGAGTAATTGAGTAGTTGTCAACTATTAAATGAATCACCAACTATTTTGACTATTTATTAAATCTCTGATTCCAGCTTGTTAAGTGTGAATATGTTCTAGTTTCTCCTCTGTGACAGTAAACTGAATATCTTTTGAGTTGTGGACAAAACAAGACATTAGAGGACATCTTCTGATTGACTTTTTTTTTTTTTCTAGCATTATTTTATGTCTTAGATTCCCATTTTTATTACTGGTGTGATTTTCTTTTTAGACATATTTAATGAGCATTGTTGGAGGGACCTGAGATCTAAGATTTTCATGGCTTCTCTGTAACTGTTGGGACTATGCCAATAAATAGCTTTGAGTTGGAAAAGCTGACAGGAAACTGTAAATATGTAACACACATGTGTATGTCAAAACTGGTACCTGTAGCTTCTGTTGACCCTGGTTTTTTCTTCCTTCCCTCCGGCAGGTGAACGGACTGCGAGTGTCCCTCCCTCACTCCCCCTCCCCTCTCATCTCTCTCAGTCTGGCCGGCCAGTACATCACCCTGCAGACGCCCTTCGGCCTCCGGGTGCGCTGGGACGGAAACCATTACGCCCAGATCTCTGTTCCCAGGTTGGTAATGTAATAGTCTGGCTAGTCCACACAGCATTCCGGGATGGGCATTCTGGTTTATTGGCAATTCTTTAAACAAATCACAATCGTCTTGGGCGCCGGACAGAGCCCCGGTACCTCTGTAAAATAGCCTCAGGAAGGAACTTGTTTTGGTGGAACATGTGTACGTTCAAAAGTTGTTTTAGTCGTTCAACAGAAAACTCAGATTGGACAGATGGTCTAGCTAGCTGTCTGGATTTACCCTGCAGAGATCTGAGGAGCAATTAACCATAGTCCTCAGAAATCCACCGGACTTTAGAACGCCAACACAAAGAAAGAGGAAGGTAACGGACATCTGGCGAAAATGAGGGACATCAGATGGAACCTGCAGCGGCACCGGAACAATCCCATAAATGAAACGTCATCGATATAGACTATTAATGTAACGTTCTGGTGGTCCCACCCTGTCTCCTTGGTTGCATTCATGTGGGAATTTTTCATTTTTTTATTCTCTTTTTTTTATTTGAAGAAAATGTTACATACTTACATAAAATACAGCAGTTAAATGTTTTCATCATTTTTCAGTATTTCATTGATAATTATCCTTAATTAAAAGAATTTAGACAGGAAATAGGAATCTGAATGAAAGAGGCCCTGAAAGACAGAATGACACGAGCTGGGTGCAGCAAATAAGAGCCATAATCTGCAGTTGAGTCTCTGTGTATTTCGTAAAAACTGCCTAAGTAATCACCTCGGCATCTGTCCAGTCTGTAGTTCAAACGTCATACAGATCTGCTATTTTTAATAAATCCTGCCAACATTCTTAATACTTTGCTTCTATCTCTTCCGTTGACGGTGCTCTGATTAATAGTATCAGAGCATTCTGTCTCTGTTGTTTATAGAATTCCATTAAAGAGCCAGACGCTATTTAAACCTTTTAAAGTCTTCTTTAGACATTCCTCTCCATCTCCTAATCCCGTTTTCTCTTCCTCCCCGTCCCGGCAGCTCCTACCACGACCAGATGTGCGGCCTCTGCGGCGACTACGACGGGAACCCGAACAACGACTTTACCAAGCCAGATGGCACTCTGGGAGGCAACGTCAACGACTTCGGCAACAGCTGGCAGACAAAAGAAGACGAGGATGACTCGTGAGTTTTACGTGCATTCATTTCAGTGCTGGAATCTGAGAATTCCCTTAAGACTTCCCTGGAGATTCCCATAAAGCTCAAGCATGTGATTGAGGTACATGTGACTGGGCTCTATAACCTGAACATACATTCACTTACTTACAGTTTGGGAAATGACAATAACACAAATTATATAAGCTATGCAATGTACTGTATGGATTTATACTTGTGCGCAATGGGACATTTTTAACACCAGAAATTATTTTTCGCAAGAAAATATATAAATTAAATAAATTCTATTTTGTAGAGAAAGTATTATTATAAAATTAGGGCTGGGCAATATATTGATATTATATCGATATTGTGATACTAGATATAGTCTTAGATTTTTAATATGGTAATATGACGCAAGTGTTTGAAAGGCTGGATTACAGTAAAGTGATGTCATTTCTGAATTTACCAGACTGTTCTAGCTGTTCTGTTATTTGCCTTTACCCACTTAGTCATTATATCCACATTATTGATGATTATATACTACAAATCTCAATATTTTGTGAAAGCACCAATTCTCAACCCACAATATTGTCACGATATCGCAGTATTTGGTCAAAAATAGTGTGATATGATTTTTTGTTTTGTTTTTCCATATCGCCCAGCCCTACAAAGAATTGACTCTGCCATAACTCCTGAGGATAAGTGAAATGGAATGTGACCCTGGTGTTGTGTTTGCGTTGTTCAGGTGTAGCCAAGGCACCGGGCCCAGCCCAGACTGTGACCCCAAACTGGAGGCCGAGGTGGTGAAGCCAGACAAATGTGGCAAACTCAAAGACCCTGCTGGACCCTTCAGGTAAGAAAGCAGCTTTTTCCCCTAATTATTGACCTGTTATAGCTGTTAAAAGGCCGATTTATGCTTCTGTTGTAAATCCACGCCGTGGGTACGTACGGAGGTACATGGAGACACGGACCCTACGTAGCCTGACGTGCACGTCTCGAAATAAGTAACTAAACGTCGCGGCGACGCAGACCACAACAACTTTGATTGGTCAACTCGGCCGTGGCTTGGTAGTGTAGCTTGTCTGCAGCTCATTCTGTTAAAAAACTGGTGAGAATCGTGTCATGACGTTCAAAGCGTGAATTGAATGGTGAGTTAAATGTTTGGTTACATCTCTAGTGTTGGACCCTCTGCCTGACCCTCTGAGTGTTTGCCTCTGTTCCAGGGAGTGTATCGGTGTGGTGAATCCCACTCCGTTCTTCCAGAGCTGTGTGTATGACATGTGCCAGTTCCAAGGCCAGCAGCATGTGCTGTGTGACCAGCTCCAGGCCTACACCGACGCCTGCCAGAGCGCCGGAGCCAAAGTCCACCCGTGGAGGACTCCAAGCTTCTGTCGTAAGTCTCACAAACTTCCCTTTTCTTCCAAAGACATTCACTGTCTGTTCCATCATGTGGAGGCCTGATTGCACGGGTAGAATCTGTCTCAAACGCAACTCTCCTTTATTTGACATGGCAGTATGCAGTTAAAATGCCCACTGAACTGAAATAGTTGTTCTTCAGGGTCATTGTCAGCAGTAGTCTGCTCACATATATAGTGTTCCACTAATGAATGGGAGTGTGGCTCTCTATCAGGGTGTAAGCCTATAGGTCAAAAGCAAGGAAGTGATACATCATCATAGAAGGGGGTTGTGGCTAGAAAGAATACAGCTACAGCCAGAAGTTACGCAGAATCTAATCTTAATACTTTCACCCAGGAAACATGTTTTTGTTCCTCGCGAGTGTTTTAATCCAAACCATGAGCAACTTAACTGGTCGTTTTGGTGTCTAAACGTAACTTTCTTCACCGTGGCTGGGAAGGTAGGAAGTGGATCAGGGGTTACCCATCAATAGTTCCATATATTAAAGGTCCCATGACATGGTGCTCTTTGGATGCTTTTATGTAGACCTCAGTGGTCCCCTAATACTGTATCTGAAGTCTCTTTTATATAGACCTCAGTGGTCCCCTAATACTGTATCTGAAGTCTCTTTTATATAGGCCTTAGTGGTCCCCTAATACTGTATCTGAAGTCTCTTTTATATAGGCCTTAGTGGTCCGCTAATACTGTATCTGAAGTCTCTTTTATATAGACCTTAGTGGTCCCCTAATACTGTATCTGAAGTCTGTTTTATATAGACCTTAGTGGTCCCCTAATACTGTATCTGAAGTCTCTTTTATATAGACCTCAGTGGTCCCCTAATACTGTATCTGAAGTCTGTTTTATATAGACCTTAGTGGTCCCCTAATACTGTATCTGAAGTCTCTTTTATATAGACCTTAGTGGTCCCCTAATACTGTATCTGAAGTTTCTTTCCCGAAATTCAGCCTTGGTGCAGAATTACAGCCACTAGAGCCAGTCCCACAATGAGCTTTCCTTAGTATGTGCCATTTTTGTGTCTGTAGCTATTTAGGAGGAGAGAGGGGGGGCAAGGTGGAGGGTGGGGGTGTGGCCTTGACCAACTGCCACTTTGTTCGTTTGAAAGCCATGATGTCTCTCTCTCATGGGTGGGCCAAATTCTCTGGGCGGGCAAAGCAGAGAAAGGGGAGGTAACCTTACTCCTTATGACCTCATAAGGAGAAGATTCCTGATTGGCCCATCTGAGCTTTCATTTTCTCAAAGGCAGAGCAGGATACCCAGGGCTCGGTTTACACCTATCACCATTTCTAGCCACTAGGGGACCATAGGCAGGCTGGGGGAACTCATATTAATGTTTTAAAGTACAGTTCTTTGACACTATTGCTGTAGTTAAATTTCAGGGATCATTGTCGACTTATTTTTTCTTCATTAACAGACAAAAAAAATCTACTGTATTTGATTTTTAGCACCTTAAGAGGTGTGGCTACAAGGAACCCATTAATCATCTTTTCATCCTTATCTTAATCCTTCTGTCCCTCCTTTTACATATCCCTGTCGCTATCCTACCCTCCTTTGGTTCATCCTGCTACCCCTCCTCAATCCATTCATCCTACCTTCCTACCCTGCCTCTGTCCGTCATCTATCCCTCCCTCCATCTCTCCGTCCCTCTGTTCCTCCATGCAGCCCTGGCCTGTCCTCCCAACAGCTCCTACTCCCTGTGTGTGAGTTCGTGTCCGGAGACGTGTCTGGGTGTGTCTGGACCCCCCGGTTGCGAGGACCTGTGTGTGGAGGGCTGCGAGTGTAAGCCGGGCTTCATCCTCAGCAACGACAAGTGTGTGTCCCTGAAAGACTGCGGCTGCGTGGACCCCAGTGGATCCTATCACCCTGTGAGTGCTCGGAGTCACTGAAATCACATTCAATTCAATTTTATTTATAGTGTCAAATCATAGCAGAGGGTATCTCAGGACACTTTACACACAGAGTAGTTCTAGACCACGCTCTATAATTTACAGCATTTCCTCTGAGCAGCGATTGCACTTATTGCAGCGGCGGCAGGCATTCCATAAGTATTGATACATTCCTGGTATTTATTTTTTAAGTATGAATGTTTCAAGCACATACTCAACAATATTGTTGTAGCGTCATATGTAATGTATCTGATCTGAACAATTACGTGTTTTTGGAGGCTTGATGTAATTAGATTGTATTGTATATGACTGTTCATCATTTGTGTGTGTGTGTGTGTGTGTGTGTGTGTGTGTGTGTGTGTGTGTGTGTGTGTGTGTCAGGTGGATGATAACTGGTACCTGGAGGGTTGTGAGCAGAAGTGTGTGTGTCACAGCGGAGGTTTGATCCAGTGTCACAACAGCAGCTGTAGGCCGACCACTGAGAGCTGCCAGCTACACGACGGAGAATATGAATGTCGTCCTCTGGGTATGTAACACAAACACACACACATTGAAACATTTTAGTCAAGCATTCCGAAAAACTTAAATAAACAGTGTCAGCTTGTTGGAACATCAACAAATGACACCATGTAAACATACACCAATATGGCACAACCCAGACTTAAAAAAAAAATGAGCAGGGGCAATTCCAGGTTTTTTTAAGTGTGATGCCACATGGGTAGACCAATAATCACAAATTGTACATCCGCATATATAATACACATTTTCTATAAACTCAGTCTGCCAATTTTTTTAAAACAATTCCAGTGCTGGTTTCATGGTATCAGAATTTTGGATAGTCATCATGGAAACATTAATTGGTCATGTGACAAGGGCCGGGAAGATTGGCAGAGCAGTCAGCCAAGTGACAGTACTCTGATCCAGTGCCAACCCGTGTCCCCCTTCAAGCCCCGTCCCTGGTAATGAGTAGCTGTCAAGCAGCAACCTCTGGCTCTGAAAAGTGAAGTCAATGTGGAAGTGCCTTAAACCTGCATTCTTTCTAACAACTCCAGGACCAACTACACCTAAACCAACAACTCCAGGACCAACTACACCTAAACCTACAACTCCAGGACCAACTACACCTAAACCAACAACTCCAGGACCAACTACACCTAAACCAACAACTCCAGGACCAACCACAGCTAAACCGCCAAGTATGACATGTCCTTATCAAAGTTTGGGTTTTGAGTTTTACACTAATACTTCATTTAATTCTTTCTTTCTTTCTTTCTTTCTTTCTTTCTTTCTTTCTTTCTTTCTTTTAAACATCTGTTTCCCCATTTTTATTCAACCACCTTGTTTCCTCTGTGCTGTACAGAACCATGCCCTCCTGATGCAGATTATATAGAATGTGGCCCAGCTTGTATCCCCACCTGTATGGAACCCTCCACCAACTGTTCTGGCTCCTGTATCAGTGGCTGCTTCTGCAAACCAGGGTTTGTCTTCAAAGGACGGCACTGTGTGCCATTGGAGAAATGTGGCTGTCTGGACGGCCAGAATAACTATTATGAGGTCAGATATACCCATATGCATACATTCCTGTTAAGGCAAAATATATAATTGTAAGACATTACATGAAAAAAAGATTGTTCTATGTAGTTCTTGGGACATACAATGCACCCTGCAATTATTGATGGTTTGTTCAACTGTGTTAATTAGCCTGGCGAGATCATATTTGGAGATGGCTGCTCAACGCTGTGTCGCTGTGCAGGGAACTACTCTTTGGAATGTGTTGATAACTCCTGTGACCCTACTGAAGAGTGCCGCGAGGTCAATGGTGTTTCAGGCTGCTATCCTAAAGGTAATGTCTGGTAGACGTCTAACTTCAGATCGACCATCTGAAATAATCTAATTTGGTCCCAAATGACCTGTTGTTACTATCTGCTGTATTCTAAAGACTTGTGTTTTGTTACAATTTTAATATTTAAATCACTGAAACATGCTAGTAACATAACAACTGCTAAAGTACAGTTTCTCATACCTCAGGTACATCCACATGCGTAGCGACTAGTGATCCCCACTACACCACTTTTGACAAACGCAACTACAACTTCATGGGCAACTGTAGCTACTTGATGTCTGGACCCTGCAATACAACAACTCTGCCATTCTTTGAGGTCCATGCCGACAATGAACATCGCTTTAACACACCCACTATCTCCTATGTGAAGGCCGTACATGTATATGTGCGCATGTTGAAGATCTCCATCCTCAAAGGTGGCACTGTGCAGGTAAGAAATGAGTGGAGGAACAAACACAGAAAAATTTGCACACCTGTCACAACTGGTGAAAATTGCAAAGTTCTGTAGTGCTTGGCCTCGGGTGTTGCCAGGGGGCTCCGTAGCGCCCCCTAACGTGCGCCTTAATTCCGGAAAAAGTAAGAAGTTAATATACCAACTTTTGAGGGAACATAGGTCTCATCTTGAACTCCATGGGGCTATTTTTAGAAAAAAATTACAAAATTCAAAAATTTTCCAAATCTTGGTTTTCCACGCCCCCTAAGGCGTGGAAGGTCTTAACTTGGACATAGTTCCTCCGATCTTCACCAGATTTAATACACATATTGCTGTAATCATTGCAGACATTTTTCCCATTTACCTTCATTAGCTCCGCCCAACCGGAAGGTGGCCATTTTTAATTAGGAATTTTTCAGGTGTTTTACATTCTTTCGAACTCGTCTTAGGCCGTGATTTCAATCTTCTTGAATCTTTGCAGGTACTATCTGTTGACCCTCATGACGAAAAGTTATCCAGAGAATTTTGATAGTTGAAAAAATGCGCAAGTTATAGAAACTTCCTTTCTAAACAGGAAGTTGCGTTATCTTGGCAACAATTATTCCGATTTCCCCGACACTTGACAAAGTTGTTCCTCATGGCTGGTTCAGCATCTGTGTTCAGCAAAGTTGGCGGCAATCGGCCATTAGATGACGCTGTTTACATTTTTTTTTTTATTAATCAGCAAAATATTGACATATGGGAAGCCTACTTTGTCTAACTACTCCTGGGACGTGAGTCCGATCGGCACGAAAACTTGCATGTAGACTTGGAGGACCATCGTGACAAAAAGTTATCAAAAGAATTTTGATAGCTAAAACAATGCGCAAGTTATGGAGGACCAACTTCCTGTAGGTGGTTGTGGAAACAGGAACGGTTGTATCTTGCATACGGTTATTCCAATGGACACAAAACTTAAGAAAGTTGTTCCTCATGTGCCAATGAGGCTGTTTGCCAAATATGTCGTCAATTGGCCTTTAGATGGCGCTGTTTTAATTTTTTTAATTAATTAGCTAATTTGCTCCTAGAGCACGAGTCCCATCTGCACAAAAATATACACGTAGACTCGGTGGACCCTCATGACAAATAGCTATCAAAAGAATTTGGATAGCTAACACAATGCACAAGTTACAGAGGACCAACTTGTAGGGGCTGTCGAAACAGGAAGTTGCGTATCTTACCAAGATTTATTCTGATTGCCACCAAACATGACACAGATGTTCCGCATAGGGGCTTGAGCATCCAAGCCAAATGTAGAGTGAATTGGCCATTAGATGGCGCTGTTAGAATTTATTTTATTAATTAGCCACATAATGATATATGGGAAACATACTCTAACTCCTCCATGTGCCGTAAGTCCAATCTGCACGAAAACTTGGATATGGACTCGGTGGAACCTCGTGACTAAAATGTATCAAAATAGTTTTGATAGTTAAAACAATGCGCAAGTTATGGAGGAACAACTTCCTGTAGGTGGCTGTTGAAACAGGAACGGTTGTATCTTGGCAAAAGTTATTCCGATTTACATGAAACTTAGAATGTGTGGTCTACATGTGATGTTGCGTTTGCCAGTACCCCCCGATGCAAGAAGCGAGGGCCCGTCATCGCTGCTTGCAGCTTTAATTTTCATTGTTATTTTAACATGTAAGATTGTATACATAGACCGTTTTAAAGTTTCTATTTCCTTGATAATCACCCATTATGTTATTTTCACCTGCTTTCCCCACACAGGTGAATGGGACCAATGTAAACGTGCCAGTGTCTCCGGCCCCTGGTGTCTCTGTGTTCAAGTCAGGAAAGTTCTACACTGTATCCATGGACTTTGGTGTGACTGTTCGTTATGATGGAAACCACTTCATGGACATCAAAGTGATCAAAGAGTGAGTTAGGACTGAGGAGTTGCCGTGTCTTTACATTCTTACCCCGACCCACACACAGAATCCCATTTCCAATGGAAGTTTGGGAATATTGCTGACAATAAAGTTCAATTCCCACTGCGATACATCAACCAATGTGTCCCTGAGTAAGACACTTAACCCCTAGTTGCTCCAGAGGCATGCAACCTCTGACATAAATAGCAATTGTAAGTCGCTTTGGATAAAAGCCTCAGTTAAATGACATTTAATGTAATGTAATAAACTCAGATAATCAGTGAAAACACTAGTACTTGGTTGGAATAAGTCACAAACTCTTGGACATGGTGGAGGAGTAGAGAGATGTAGCTCTAACTGACTTGTTGCTCTCACTTCCACAAATCACTAACATGTAGATCATTTCTTGTAATCTGCAGCTATGAGAACCAGCTGTGTGGCCTGTGTGGAGATTACGATGGAGATGCCAAAGATGACTTCCGTAAACCAGATGGATCGTTGACCGACAATGCCAATGACTTTGGACACAGCTGGAACACCGATTCAGAGTGAGTAGCATACAAACATAATTCCTACAAACAAGACATATATACAGACTGTTTTTAAAAGTATTATTTTTTTCATTTATTTGTTGCATAATGTCTTTTTATTAATTTAATATTGAATATGTTGGGTCTCCATACTAAACAAACACTGTAGGTACAGTTACCCCTTTATTATAATTACTAGGGACAAAACCTAACTAACCAACACACAGAGAGCTCCTCTAACAGAGTGTCTGTGCTGGCAGGTGTAATAAGAAACCCAACACCACCATCCCTGAGTGTGATGGAGAGCAAGAACTGTATGAGAGCTCTGGATACTGTGGTATCCTGCTGGACAAAAAGGGTCCCTTTGCTGTGTGCCACCCCAAAGTCAACCCAAATGTAAGTCACCACACACACACACACACACACACACACACACACACACACACACACACACACACACACACACACACACACACACACACACACACACACGCACTCTCACTCAGTTCACCACATCCACGGTCATGTGGATAATAAAAGATTGATTTCGGGATTTTATTGTTCAATATCAGATCATTCAAACAAAGTTTGATTTTAATTCGAGAATTGAATATACAGCCCTACTTACAGGTACATCTTACCTATGTGCAATAAAATACAAGCTCAACAATTAAAATAAAAACCCAAAACACGAGGGAGACGGAAATTAGAATTTGTGGTTGAAAACAAAGCGACAGAATGAAGCATTGTAATGCAACAAACCTTATGTGTGTCTTCAGAATTACTTCAAGGACTGTGTCTTTGACCTGTGTGCGCTGGATGGAGCCAAGCCCGTTCTGTGTGAAGCCATAGAAGCCTACGTCAATGAATGCCAGGACCGCGGGGGGAACATCGGACCCTGGAGGAATAGCACCTTCTGCCGTGAGTGTTAACGGGAGAAATAACATGTGGATAGATATAGTAGGTATAAGTAAAATGATGTGGCTGTGTGGTGCTAATAGGAGCATTTCACAGCTGAGGCAAATCATCACTATTTAAATTTTCATATAGGCAACATTCATGGTGTTTTTGTACCTTATGTATTTTGGCATCATATTTTGGTTTCTTATTTGCCTATAACCTACACATTAAGCCTGCTGCCTATATTTCAAATCTTGATACTACACTTGATATAAAAACTGGCCCTGGTTTCAGCATATGCTTCTTTGCCCAGCACTATCACTGACTTCAGCCTCCCATGCTCCCCCCTAGCTCTGGACTGCGGCCCAAACAGCCACTATGAGCCCTGTGCAGACCCCTGTCAGGAGACGTGTACTGGGAAACCTCCCTCCTGCAGTGGGCCCTGCTCTGAAAGCTGTGTGTGTGATCCTGGCTACGTCCTGAGTGCCGGCAAGTGCGTCAGGAAGAGTTCTTGTGGCTGCACCTACAACGGCCAGTATTATGAGGTACGGTGAAGTTGGTTTGAAAGAAGACATTTCTACATTTTGAGGATATTACGGCCTTTGATATGAACTTCATCCTGCTAACACGTGTGTGTGTGTGTGTGTGTGTGTGTGTGTGTGTGTGTGTGTGTGTGTCAGCCTGGAGACGAGTTTTATCAGGCGGACTGTATGTTGAAGTGTAAGTGCGATGCTCCCTTCGTTACCTGTGCGGCCTCTGAATGTCCCCCAATGCACGAGTGTAAACACAAGGATGGAGAGCTGGGCTGCTATCCCACCAGTAAGTCTACACCCACCACACTACTACACAACGTAACTGAACTGGATATATGAATTATACGGTACTTGGCATCTCACTGCTACAGCTTAGCAGAAGATGTTGTCTGGACCCAAATTCATGAATTAAAAACTAAATGCAAATACATTGTGGGAGGTATCACTGGTAAGGCTTTAGACTACAGCATGTCATTATTTGTACTAACAGTGTGCTAGACTGCCTTTACAGTAACCATACATGCATGTACTGTAGGTACAACGGAACAAGGTGTGATGTCAGGGAATAAGCGCTTAAGAATGTGGGAAACTAATACTGTTGATATATTTTAAGTACTAGGTACCTATTCTAATATTACTTGGTACAGTATGATGATAACAAGGCTCAAAGTTTGGAGGAAGATAAGCAACCTCAAGCAGCAACCTTCGGCTCTAAAAATAAATGAAGCCAATGCGGAAGTGCCTTAAACCTGCAGTCTATCTAATTTCCAGCAGGGGGCACTGGCTGCAAAAAGAAGTCAAATTTGACAGAAGTCTATGAGAAAACGACCCTACTTCTCACTTGATTTATTAACTTAGTATAATCATTCCTAATGAGTTTATGGTCCCAATTGCTAGTTTCAAGTCTTCTTCAATACTGCATGATGTTCATTTTGTAAATGATGGTCCCATATAGAGTAAAATAGACTCTAAAGCAGGGCAGGGCATGATTTATTTTTTGGGGCATTTTCGGCCTTTATTTTTAAAAGGGCAGCTGAAGACATGGGAAAGGGGAAAGAGAAGGGGGAATGACATGCAGCAAAGGGCCGCAGGTCGAAGTCGAACCCGGGCCCGCTGCGTCGAGGAGTAAACCTCTGTATATGGGCGCCTGCCCAACCATTTGACCAACTGAGCTATCCAGGCAGCAAAATTACGAATCGCAGGATAGTCGATTGGTCAGGGGATAGGACCTGAACAAATCAGGTTACGTTACCTTGTGTAAGCATGGATGCCTAGCCAATAGTAGCTATTGAAGGGCAGGTCTTGGCGTGGCCATAGTGGGGAAACAAAATATTGCATCCGTGCAGGGGATGATTAAGGGGCGTGGCTAACGTTACCTTGTGATTGAGTGACAAGTCCCTCACTACCACGGTGTTGTGGCCTGCGGGTGTTGTCCGTGTTTTCGTCGTAGAACTTCACTTCTTCGCCTACAATGTCTCGTTCAGTGTTCGGTTAATATTATACAGTCTATGGTTGTACTAAAAGACACTAAGGAGTCGGCATTTCATTCTGAATTACACCTGCACTTTGCTAATTAAGCTAGCTAGCACGAGCATTAGCTTGTCCTAGCTCTGTAAAACTGAAACATGATACTCTACTACAACTCCCAAATGCAAGTTATTCAATGTTAACAAACAAAAAAAAGTTGCTAAATTGTGACTGGAGTAATTGCAGCCGTGTTGTAGCTACTCTGACGGTGTGTGTGTGTGTGTGTGTGTGTGTGTGTGTGTGTGTGTGTGTGTGTGTGTGTGTGTGTGTGTGTGTGTGTGTGTGTGTGTGTGTGTGTGTGTGTGTGTGTGACCCTCTCCCTCAGGCTCTCAGGACTGTGTGGTGTCTGGAGATCCTCACTACAACACGTTTGACAAAAAGTTCTACAGCTTCATGGGAACATGTACCTACACCCTGGCCAGAACCTGCAAGAACACCACAGGTAGGGGTCTTTTATTTCCATTGCACCTGAACACAATGTTTTCATGTCCCTGTCTAAAAATTGGTGCAAAATTCTCAACCTGCCACAGCTATGGTTGAGAATTTGATATGTCTATGTGGGCGTCTTAATGTGATGTGTTTTGTATGTGTTACATGTTCTATATGTGCTATGGAAAGAAGATGGACAATATAGACTCTATCTATCTATCTCTTACACAAACCATCTAATTGCGAGCACATTTAGATGACACATGCACAGATCCAGTGGTGATAAAAGTATTCAGATAATCCTTTACTTAGGATGAACAAACGTCCTCTTTTGCCCGGACATGTCCACTTTTTACGTACTGTCCGGGGCGTCCGGGGGGGGTTTTATAAATTCATGAAAATGTCCGGTTTTCACTGTTTTTCATGGGACCATTAAGCGTGTACTTAAATTAACTGGCGCTTTGCACACAATACTACGGTACTTTGTTGTGTGACGTAATTCCCAAAAGGCTGCCTTGTGGGCAAAAGTCTAAATTTGTAAAGTAACTAAAGCTGTCCGATGAATGTAGTGGAGTAAAAAGTACAATATTTCTCTCTGACATGTAGCAGAGTAGAAGGAGAAAGGGGCATGTAAAGAAAAGACTCAAGTAAAGTACAAGTATCTCAAATTTGTACTTAAAGACAGTACTTCACAGATCTACTAGAAGTTGTCCTGTAAAATCTGATGTCTTAAACCAGGAGGTGGCACTACAACTACATGATAAATGAAAACAACCATAGTTGTCATTAGTCCAAGTCATATATGTACTATATATAGTCATATATATTTCCATGTTCTCATCCTTGCATGAGAATACAGAGCAGTTTTGACAGTGTCTCATATTATAATTCTCCATGAGATGTTTTATCTGTATCTGAATATTGAACTTTAGCTAAAAAACCTAGTTACTGCACATAGCAGACAATGACCTGTGTGTACCCTTCCTGTGCAGGTCCCTGGTTCTCAGTGGAGGGGAAGAATGAGGAGAGAGGAATGCCAGGGTTGTCCTACCTGAGAAAGCTCTACGTGACTGTGAATGGAATCACTGTGACCCTGATGAAGGCCAGGAGGACGCTGGTCAGTATCTCTGTCTCTGTATTTACAAGCTGTCAGTATCACTGAGGATGACTGGGCACAACATGTGTATTAGGGCCTGGACCATGTGCTTTTGTCCTGATTCTTTCACCATACATGGGTGTATTGCGATTTTCCTTCATTGCGATTCTAGAAGTATCGCGATTCGATAGTATTGAGTATTGGTTATATATTTTCTTTTCCTCCTTTAAGAAAAACTACAGTTGAATAATACACTTCCAGAGATCAGGAGACATTTCTAAAAACTAGTTGTTTTCTAAGAAGAATGCACATCACATGTTAGTCTGACATTTATTTAATTCATAAAGAAGAACGTAACACATTTTCTGCTTTCGCTCTGTTACGATGTAGTCGCCATCGGCGATACCTAGAGCTGTAACAATTCCGAATTTTGCAGATTGATTTTGCAATTGATTGATATCACTGTCATGTGACCCAGCTAATGTACAGTAATAACACAGGTACACAGCCTATGAAGTAAACCACGCCTCTTAATTATCATAAAAACATTTTTCTGTTCCCCCCTCTTGTCATTTTTGTTGTTATGAATATGTACAGTATAGGGTCAAGTGCCAACAACTAACAAATTGAAATAATAATAGAAATGTATAGTCCAAACAATAATCACTTATATAATTACAAATTGGCAAATCTAAACAAAATCAACAATTACCAGTAACACGCCTTAAGACCTTAGCTAATGTTAGCAATGAATTGCGGAGAAACAAAGAAACGTGATTATGTAATAATTACAGGTCTAGCGGTACCATATACAAGTGAATCATTGGTAAAAAACAAATACCTTAAAATATCTATTCTAGGGAAAAGAATCAATTTTAAAAATCGTTTTTTTATCAGGATACATAACATTTTTTATCCCCCGCCCTCACCCCTAAAGGGAATATACATGTGCCACGCACACACCCGCTGTCACTCCCTCTCAATATAGCTTAATCTTCAGGATGAGTGACATCACAACCCAAAGCCTGTCTCTTGTTCTCTTCACCTTTTCTTATCTGATCGTATCCCTTGTTCCTTGACCTTTATCTCTTTTATAATGCCATAATCCCAGAAGTCTATCCACGCTCTTCCTCCTCATCGTCTCCTGTACTCATCTGTTTGATCTGTCCACACATCCTCAGTGTCTTTACTCCGTCATCTTATCTTATCTTATATTATCTTGTGTGCTGGGTTTTTATTTATGTGTAGTCATATACTTTTGATTTGCGTTTTTTACACCTGTTACCATCTGCAAAGAGTAATTGATTAGTTGTCTGTTGTTGTTTATTAAATCTCTGATTCCAGCTTGTTAAGTGTGAATATGTTCTAGTTTCTCCTCTGTGACAGTAAACTGAATATCTTTGAGTTGTGGACAAAACAAGACATTAGAAGACGTCTTCTGATTGACATTTTCTGGCATTTTATAAACCAAACAATGAAAATAATTGTTAGTTGCAGCCCTATATAATTATATTTATTCATTCATATATTACATATGCAGTACATCTACTACTTTCCTGTTTAAATTCAGTTTATTCAGTTTGCATTTACTGTACAACACAAATATAAATTATTGTCTTTATATTCTATGGTATATATTTTATCCTAACCTCCGCACTATTTTATGTCTTAGATTCCCATTTTTATTACTGGTGTGATTTTCTTTTTAGACATATTTAATGAGCATTGTTGGAGGGACCTGAGATCTATGATTTTCATGGCTTCTCTGTAACTGTTGGGACTATGCCAATAAATAGCTTTGAGTTGGAAAAGCTGACAGGAAACTGTAAATATGTAACACACATGTGTATGTCAAAACTGGTACCTGTAGCTTCTGCTGACCCTGGTTTTTTCTACCTTCCCTCCGGCAGGTGAACGGACTGCGAGTGTCCCTCCCTCACTCCCCCTCCCCTCTCATCTCTCTCAGTCTGGCCGGCCAGTACATCACCCTGCAGACGCCCTTCGGCCTCCGGGTGCGCTGGGACGGAAACCATTACGTCCAGATCTCTGTTCCCAGGTTGGTAATGTAATAGTCTGGCATTGCCAGACCTTCCTCCGCAGCGCCGCGGAGGAAGGTCTGGCTAGTCCACACAGCATTCCAGGATTGGCATTCTGGTTTATTGGCAATTCTTTAAACAAATCACAATCGTCTTGGGCGCCGGACAGAGCCCCGGTACCTCTGTAAAATAACCTCAGGAAGGAACTTGTTCTGGTGGAACATGTGTACGTTCAAATGTTGTTTTAGTCGTTCAACAGAAAACTCAAAAGATTGGACAGATGGTCTAGCTAGCTGTCTGGATTTACCCTGCAGAGATCTGAGGAGCTTTGTCAGTCCACATTTCTTTTGCTGAAACGATTAACTACTAAAAGAATTTAGACAGGAAATAGGAATCTGAATGAAAGAGGCCCTGAAAGACAGAATGACACGAGCTGGGTGCAGCAAATAAGAGCCATAATCTGCAGTTGAGTCTCTGTGTTTTTCGTAAAAACTGCCTAAGTAATCACCTCGGCATCTGTCCAATCTGTAGTTCAAACGTCATACAGATCTGCTATTTTTAATAAATCCTGCCAACATTCTTAATACTTTGCTTCTATCTCTTCCGTTGACGGTGCTCTGATTAATAGTATCAGAGCATTCTGTCTCTGTTGTTTATAGAATTCCATTAAAGAGCCAGACACTATTTAAACCTTTTAAAGTCTTCTTTAGACATTCCTCTCCATCTCCTAATCCCGTTTTCTCTTCCTCCCCGTCCCGGCAGCTCCTACCACGACCAGATGTGCGGCCTCTGCGGCGACTACGACGGGAACCCGAACAACGACTTTACCAAGCCAGATGGCACTCTGGGAGGCAACGTCAACGACTTCGGCAACAGCTGGCAGACAAAAGAAGACGAGGATGACTCGTGAGTTTTACGTGCATTCATTTCAGTGCTGGAATCTGAGAATTCCCTTAAGACTTCCCTGGAGATTCCCATAAAGCTCAAGCATGTGATTGAGGTACATGTGACTGGGCTCTATAACCTGAACATACATTCACTTACTTACAGTTTGGGAAATGACAATAACACAAATTATATAAGCTACGCATTGTATGGATTTATACTTGTGTGCGATGGGACATTTTTAACTCCAAAAATGTCCAAAAAGAACATTAATTATATTTTCTAGAGAAAGTATTATTATAAAATCAGGGCTGGGCAATATATCAATATTATATCGATATTGTGATACTAGACATAGTCATAGATTTTGAATATGGTAATATGACGCAAGTGTTGTCCTGGTTTGAAAGGCTGGATTACAGTAAAGTGATGTCATTTCTGAATTTACCAGACTGTTCTAGCTGTTCTGTTACTTGCCTTTACCCACTTAGTCATTATGTCCACAATATTGATGATTATATACTACAAATCTCATTGTGTGAATATTTTGTGAAAGCACCAATTTTCATCCCTACAATATTGTCGCAATATTGCCGTATTTATTTTATTTTTTCATATTGCCCAGCCCTACAAAGAATTGACTCTGCCATAACTCCTGAGGATAAGTGAAATGGAATTTAACCCTGGTGTTGTGTTTGCATTGTTCAGGTGTAGCCAAGGCACCGGGCCCAGCCCAGACTGTGACCCCAAACTGGAGGCCGAGGTGGTGAAGCCAGACAAATGCGGCAAACTCAAAGACCCTGCTGGACCCTTCAGGTAAGAAAGCAGCTTTTTCCCCTAATTATTGACCTGTTATAGCTGTTAAAAGGCCGATTTATGCTTCTGTTGTAAATCCACGCCGTGGGTACATACGGAGGTACATGGAGACACGGACCCTACGCCGTAGCCTGACGTGCACATCTCCAAAAAACTACACGTCGCACAGCAGGGCAGTAGCTACCAGAGGGCAGAGGCTTTAATCTTTCTTTCCAACCACAGACCCTTTACAAGATAGAATATACTGAGTGCCTTCACGTATGTCCCATGGAATCATTTTTTTTACACTTTCGTCATTTTAGTTATGTGAAAGAACAACACAAGAGACATGTATTAAACATATTTGCAGATTCTTAGAGTAATAGATTTGTTGGATAAGAAAGTAATGTAACTACTATTATACTGCTACTATTATAGATTTAAAAAGCCTTTGAAACCTTTTGGAAAGAAAATACAAATTTGTATACCCCATACAGTCAGAATCTACAATAAAAGCATTATAATCTCCCCACAACATATCCATATAGATATAGTTTTAATGGTGGGGGAAGAATTGATACAGCATATTATCACAATATTTTTCATGGCAATACTGTATCGATACACATACGCAGAGTGTCCATCTTTTATTATATAAATTTCACATGGGAGTTTAACTTCTTGGTACTAGAATAATAAAATAATTTGCTTTTTCAGTCAACTAGATGGTGCAGTTGAGTTTGCAGCAATGAAACTGAAGGGAGATGAACAAACGGAGAAATGTTTCTTTTTAGATGAAAACAGAGTGAAACAACAATGGTTCTTTCTATCGATTACCATTACCCCCCCGGGTTAAAATGATAACTTCAAATGTATTTCATGTGGTTTGCCTTGGTGTGCAATTCTTTCAAAGTTTTCTTTTGGGGGACGTAATTAGGACGTAAGTAGGACGTAAGTAGAGAAAAAAGTAATAATCAAACAAAATCTCGCTGAATATGGCATGTTTGAAATGGCATAATATTGTATCGTTATATTGTAAGTATCGTGGTTATATATATATATTTTTTTTCTGACTACTTGGATCCTGTAGTTTTTAATCTAAATAATCTCCAGTGTGTATGTTAACAAAAATGTGCTGACCACAGTTTTTTTTTTCTGTCCGCCGCTGGCTTCAAACTTCATTTCGCCCGGAGACATGAACTAATGTTACTGTACAAAGCACTAGATACAGAGTTTGGTTAGTTTATTCATCCTCATCCCAGCGCGCGGCGAGGTCTGAAGGTGTACAGACCGGGAAGCAAGCCAGCAATCCGGGCAGGCACTGGCCTCTCCCACGTCATACTGTGGAGCTTCTCAAGTCCAAAAAAGTTGTACTAAATTTGCAATTAGCCATCAATTTTCATAAAACAGCCCATATTTGAGCTCTGCATAGTTGATTTCTAGTATAAAAAAGTCTAAGAAGTGAATTTAGTAATGAAATATCACACGAACAACGTATAACATTTTTAAGATCTGCGCGACCTAGATTCACAAGACAAACTGATCCCAGATCAGTGGGCTATGTAAATGTTGGGGCGTGACAGATATATAAGGTAGAGCTAAATAAGGAGGAGTTGAGGAGTTGACGTCAACTTTTAGCTTGGTTGAGATTCGCCCGTTTTCAGAGGCAGTTTAAAATGTGAGATTTGCAGAGGAAAGAGGTGTCAATGGGATTTTGAGGTACTACATACAGTACAGGCCAAAAGTTTGGACACACCTTCTCATTCAATGCGTTTCCTTTTTATTTTCATGACTATTTACATTGTGGATTCTCACTGAAGGCATCAAAACTATGAATGAACACATATGGAATTATGTACTTAACAAAAAAGTGTGAAATAACTGAAAACATGTCTTATATTTTAGATTCTTCAAAGTAGCCACCCTTTGCTTTTTTATTAATAAGGGAAAAAATCCCACTAATTAACCCTGACAAAGCACACTTGTGAAGTGAAAACCATTTCAGGTGACTACCTCATGAAGCTCATTGAGAGAACACCAGGGTTTGCAGAGTTATCAAAAAAGCAAAGGGTGGCTACTTTCGTGTTGATTGCTTTTACTGTGGCAGAGATATTGCAATTGCAAATTTCCCATTGAAATGCATTGAGTTAGTGGGCGAAACAAATAAACGTTGCTTATAGCGCCCCCTAAAGGCCGATCTTATTCAAATGTGGTACAGAGTATCGTCGTCAGATGTTGAACAAGGACCTCAAGTTATTTGCTGATAACATTTAATTTGGCCGAGATATGATATATGTTTGTAGTAGCTAGCTAGGAAAATTAGTTTTGTCGTCAAATGCGCATACTTTAACGTAGCAAAATTCCTTCAATAACTTTTTGTCAGGTCCATCTGGAGATGCTATCTACCAGGTTTCGTGCAGAACTGTCGCACGGCCTAGGACGAGTTCGAAAAAGGTCGCTTTGCACATTGCGCAATATTGCGAAAAGACTTTTGCGCGGAAATGGGCGTGGCCTAAATCAGGTAATTCAGCTTGATTCAAGGAACACGTGGATGTAAGAATTTCTAATGTGCGATGTGTAATGTGGGAGTTAAAGCCAAAAAAACATTACAGCGCCACCTAGTGGTCCACATGTTTAATTTTTGGTAGGTGTGGTCCATGGCCCATTGTCCATCTACCCTGTAAATTTAAAGTTGTTCACATTGGTGTAAGTGGTGAATCTAGAGTTGGGTCTCATTGAGTCCCATAGGCCACGCCCACTTTGACCCCTCGGTACTCCATTCTAGGGATTTATATTTCGTATAAATCGGATGAGCCGTTTATGAGATATAAACTTTTTGTAGTTGTAGCGCCCCCTAGTGACCAATTTTGGTAAATCGCATGGGGTACCTCCAGAGGGTCATGGCAAAGAATAATCTAAAGTTTGGGGTTGATAGCCTTCATTTTGGCTGAGATATGCCAAAGTTGGTGTTTTCATAGTTAGCTACACAAATTAGTTTGTGAGTTATATGCACAGTTTTTATCGTATAAAAATTCCTTTTATAACTTTTTGTCAAGTCAGTCTGGGGATGCTAGGTTCCAAGTTTCGTGCAGATCGGTCGCACGGTCCAGGAGGAGTTCGATAAAGTAGGTTTTTGATAAATCACGATTTTTCACGCATACAAGTCTAGGCGGAAATGGGCGTGGCCTATATCACGTGATTCAGTTGGATCCAGGGAACGCGTAGATGTATTGTTTTTGAATGTCGGGTGTACGGTGTGGGAGTTATAGGGCCAAACGCGTTTTTGTCTGCTATAGCGCCACCTAGTGGTAGAAATGGGTACATTTTTGCGCCTGAGGTCCTTGCGGGGTTTTGGACCAGTGCTGAAAATTGCAACTCCCCACCATGTACGGTTTAGGCTGCAGTCGGAGTTTTAGGCGGAGAAGAATAATGGAAATGAATACAAATAATAAAAATCCTTAGAAAAACAATAGAGTTCCACGCTCCGTTGGAGATGTGAACCGCGTTGCCTTGCAACACGCGGTTTCCTTGCCCCCTCGGGCTTGGACCCCTAATAAGGAATAGCTTTCAGTCATTTGTCTGCAGCTCATTCTGTTAAAAAACTGGTGAGAATCGTGTCATGACGTTCAAAGCGTGAATTGAATGGTGAGTTAAATGTTTGGTTACATCTCTAGTGTTGGACCCTCTGCCTGACCCTCTGAGTGTTTGCCTCTGTTCCAGGGAGTGTATCGGTGTGGTGAATCCCACTCCGTTCTTCCAGAGCTGTGTGTATGACATGTGCCAGTTCCAAGGCCAGCAGCATGTGCTGTGTGACCAGCTCCAGGCCTACACCGACGCCTGCCAGAGCGCCGGAGCCAAAGTCCACCCGTGGAGGACTCCAAGCTTCTGTCGTAAGTCTCACAAACTTCCCTTTTCTTCCAAAGACATTCACTGTCTGTTCCATCATGTGGAGGCCTGATTGCACGGGTAGAATCTGTCTCAAATGCAACTCTCCTTTATTTGACATGGCAGTATGCAGTTAAAATGACCACTGAACTGAAATAGTTGTTCTTCAGGGTCATTGTCAGCAGTAGTCTGCTCACATATATAGTGTTCCACTAATGAATGGGAGTGTGGCTCTCTATCAGGGTGTAAGCCTATAGGTCAAAAGCAAGGAAGTGATACATCATCATAGAAGGGGGTTGTGGCTAGAAAGAATACAGCTACAGCCAGAAGTTACGCAGAATCTAATCTTAATACTTTCACCCAGGAAACGCTTTTTCGTTCCTCACAAGTGTTTTAATCCAAACCATGAGCATTTTCTTAAACTTAACTGGTCGTTTTGGTGTCTAAACGTAACTTTCTTCGCTGTGGCTGGGAAGGGAGGAAGTGGATCAGGGGTTACCCATCAATAGTTGTGTGTGTGTGTATATATATATATATATATATATATATATATATATATATATATATATATATCCTTACATCCTACCTTCCTACCCTGCCTCTGTCCGTCATCTATCCCTCCCTCCATCTCTCCGTCCCTCTGTTCCTCCATGCAGCCCTGGCCTGTCCTCCCAACAGCTCCTACTCCCTGTGTGTGAGGTTCGTCGCGGAGACGTGTCTGGGTGTGTCTGGACCCCGGTCTGCCGAGGACCTGTGTGTGGAGGGCTGCGAGTGTAAGCCGGGCTTCATCCTCAGCAACGACAAGTGTGTGTCCCTGAAAGACTGCGGCTGCGTGGACCCCAGTGGATCCTATCACCCTGTGAGTGCTCCGAGTCACTGAAATCACATTCAATTCAATTTTATTTATAGTGTCAAATCATAGCAGAGGGTATCTCAGGACACTTTACACACAGAGTAGTTCTAGACCACGCTCTATAATTTACAGCATTTCCTCTGAGCAGCGATTGCACTTATTGCAGCAGCGGCAGGCATTCCATAAGTATTGATACATTCCTGGTATTTATTTTTTAAGTATGAATGTTTCAAGCACATACTCAACAATATTGATCTGAACAATGACGTATTTGTGGAGGCTTGATGTAATTAAAGTGTGTGTGTGTGTGTGTGTGTGTGTGTGTGTGTGTGTGTGTGTGTGTGTGTGTGTGTGTGTGTGTGTGTGTGTGTGTGTGTGTGTGTGTGTGCGCAGGTGGATGATAACTGGTACCTGGAGGGTTGTGAGCAGAAGTTGTGTGGCCACAGCGGAGGTTTGATCCAGTGTCACAACAGCAGCTGTAGGCCGACCACTGAGAGCTGCCAGCTACACGACGGAGAATATGAATGTCGTCCTCTGGGTATGTAACACAAACACACACACATTGAAGTCAAGCATTCCGAAAAACTTAAATAAACAGTGTCAGCTTGATGGAACATTAACATTTCATAATGACACCATGTAAACATACACCAATATGGCACAACCCAGACTTTCTACTTAAAACACACATCTCCAGCACATCTTCCATAATAACTTCCCTATCACTCTCCAAGAGAAAGATCCAATATGAGGAAGAATAATACTTATTTGAACAGTACTTTCAGTTATAATTCTAAAATCAAAAATCTTCATTTCATTTTACAACGTACAATCACCTTAATATTAAAGGAAATTGAATTAAATAGTCAGTGCAAAGAAAAACAGTTTCCAAACTTAAAAAATAAATAAAATAAAAGGTCTAATATAGGTCCCCACTAGCTCATTTTTAATCTAGCACTTGATTATGAAGCTCAGTTTCTAAAGTCTAAAATATTTTGATACAAACTGATGATTTGTATCGACATACAATATCTTTGAGTCAAATAATGCAACTGGGAATTCAGATTGGGAGAAAATGGTAGATTTCCAACAAATTCCATGGACCAGTACTATTGGTTTAGATTGGGTGTGAATTTTGGTTTGATTCGTCAGCGAAACCCCAACAGTTAAAGTTAAGCTAAACTCTTGCCTCTCTTGTTCAGGAAATGGTATGTGCTCAGTATGTGGCGATCCCCACTACACCACCTTTGACAAACACACCCACCATTATATGGGAGCGTGCTCCTACACCCTGTCCAAACCCTGCAACGCCTCCTCCGGCATGCCCTACTTCACCGTGGACACCCAGAACGAGCACAGAGGGAGCAGTAAGAAGATTTCCTACGTCAAGGCCGTGGTGATCAATGTGAGCGGCGTGACGGTCATCCTCGGCAAGGGTCGCACAGTCCAGGTATGTTACCTGATACACTAAAGCTGTAGATCTGCTCGTTAGATTAATAATCTCTCCTGTTTTTTTTTGCACTTCTTCAAAAACTGGCTTTCTTACGCTTTGGCTGCTCTGAACGTGTACAACTGCAGACCGTTAGCGGAGTGGATGGGTTTCAGTTACTAAATTAGGAGTTTGCGGGTGGGGCATGGCCAGGCGGAAAGTGTGGAGTGAAACTGAACATGGAATATCTTTTACAGCAGACAAGACGTTTTTACCTGTCAAGCAAATGGTGTAACTATTTACATTATTAATGGCTGCATCACATTGCAATGATATTCGGAACTGAGTCATCATCACTGTCATTAGTTCCCCTCTTTTCTGCGTTTAAACAAGGCTCTATGAATGGGATCCATTTGGAACAATAGACAAGAAAGCACTTCCTCCAATCAGTGCCTCCACATTAGGGCTGCACGGTATGAGGAAAACATGCGATAACTGTGTTAAATATCATGATAACGATATATCATTTTCAATAAATAAACGTATTAGAATGTACTCAGTTCGGCGTTTCTGCTGCTTTCAGTATAAAATACAACAAATTGCTTGTTGAAACAAATGAAAGGATATCATTCCCAACGTTCTTTTATTGAACAAATTGAACATTGAATTGAACTCTAAAGGCACCACTAAAATATCGCGATGAGGATTAAAAACAATCTATTGTGCAGCCCTACTCCACATACAGCCACTGTCTGCCCAGCATCAGAACCAACATCTCTGCTGTGTGTCCTCCAGGTCAATGGGACGGTGGTTGTTCCCCCCGTCACCTCCATCAGCGGAGTAAAAATCTACCTGAGCGGCAAGTTTGTTGTCCTGGAGACATCCTTCGGCCTGAGGGTGCGTTTCGATGGCAACCACCACGCTGACGTTACCGTGCCGACCTCCTACAATGGCCTGCTCTGTGGCATGTGTGGTAAGAACCAGTTGTGACCCATTTCAAGTAGAGATGGTCCGATACCATTTTTTCCCTTCGTGATACTGATTCCGATATCTGAACTTGCGTATCACCTGATACCGAGTACCAATCCCATACCAGTGTGTCATATATTTTATTATGTTTTAACAGCTGTACACCACTATCACTGTATGGATGCAATATGATTTCTGTCTTTGTTGTACGGCCTGGCTCAGGTTAAACTTTTTGTGAAACATGAACAAACAAACATTGAACGCTATAGAACTTTATTTAATTATCCAGTTTGACAGTTAGTCATAACACAAAGAGAACATAAATAAACTACTTTGAATTAGATTTTCATCAGGTCTAAATTTCGTGGTATGGGATCGGTGCATATGAGTACTTACCGATGCTTACCAGTATTTTAGGCAGTATCGGAGGCTTTTCCGATACTGGTATCGGAACTTCTCTTATTTCAAGCTCTTCATACTATAATAAACATAATAAACATCATTCTCTACTGGGAGTCAATTTCACAACTGATTGCAGCCAGTCAGTAAGTTTAGTCTGTTCTTCTCGACAGCTACGTTGTCCACTGTATTTGCTTCAGTGTACCAGTGGCTCTGACTGAGTCTTAATGTTTGTTTCCCCCGGCAGGAAATTTCAACGGAAACTCCAAAGATGACAACTTGAAACCAGACAATAAACCGGCCGCTAACACCAACGAACTTGGAGACAGCTGGCAGGTTCCTGACCCCCGGCCAGAGTGAGTCGCATCACAGAACCCACACATACATTAGACGTTTGAGCCATGTTTTACACAACAAAAACCATCACTTTGTGCCATTTTCATATTTCCTCCTCGTCTTCTTCAGCTGCACCAACGGGGGAGGAGCGGACGACTGTGACAAAAAGGTGGAGGAGGAGGCCAAGAAGCCCACCAGCTGCGGCATGATCACCGATCCCAAAGGTACACACACACACACACACACACACACACACAGACACTAGCCTAATACCACTAAGAGAGTAATTATTGAGTAAATGAAATACAGTAAAATGATTGCCATTCACCTCCGCTGCCTCTCTGTGTTTTGATTTTCAGGTATCTTTAAGCCGTGCCACTCGGTCGTGCCTCCCGAGCCGTACTTTGGAAACTGTGTGTACGACATGTGTGCCACCGGCGGTCAGACCGTGGCTCTGTGCCAGGCCGTAGAGAGCTACGCCGACATGTGTGCTGCTGCCGGAGTCTCCATCGCATGGAGAAACAACACCTTCTGTCGTACGCTCATTTATATCTTTGTTTTTTTTACCTGGCAATATAGTCTCAGTTTAGTTTAACTTTTTCTTGAATGTTTTAGTTTTTATTTAGTTTCAGTTCATTTTACTTTACTATAATAACCCTATTTGCAACTGTCCTTCTCTCCCTCCAGCTCTTAAGTGCCCCCCAGGCAGTCAGTACAGCCCGTGCGGCCCCGCCTGCTCCCAGCCCAGCTGTCAGGACCCCGTGAGCCCTGGCGGCTCCTGCAACCAGCCCTGTGTGGAGGGATGCGTCTGCAACCCTGGCTTGGTCCTCAGCGGAGACAAATGCGTCCCGCTCAGCGAGTGCGGATGTACCGACCAAGACGGACACTACAGGCCGGTAAGCGTGCTCCGCTCAGGTGGAGGGTTTTGCAAGAAAAGGTGTTTGAACATGCATCGAACTTATGTATGTGCACTACTTGTGTGTGTAGGTGGGAGATAGTTGGTTCACAGAGAAGGACTGCTCCGAGCGCTGCAAGTGTAACGGCAACAAAAACATCACCTGCGAGCCGTGGCAGTGCAGCCCGGCCCAGGAGTGTAAAGTTGTAGAAGGAGTGCTGGATTGCCATTCTACAGGTAAACTTAAAGGAGAAATCCGGACAATTTTTACCAGAATCTTGATCGCTAGATGTATCCGAGTACTGACTATAGGAAAAAAAAACGACCAGAATCGGTGCTAGCAAACTGCAGCTATGGCCAGAGCTCCCAGTTAGCTAAAATGCCAGTTGTGGGGGCATATTGTAAACAGTGCCTTTGTGCCTCTTAACAGACACAAAATGCAATTAAAATGTCTGTGCAACATGAACAGGGCCCTTACGTGACATATGTGTGTGTGTGTGTGTGTGTGTGTGTGTGTGTGTGTGTGTGTGTGTGTGTGTGTGTGTGTGTGTGTGTGTGTGTGTGTGTGTGTGTGTGTGTGTGTGTCCACTAGCTAATTTTTAACCTAGCACTTGATTATGAAGATCAGTTTCTAAAGTCTGAAATATTTTGATACAAACTGACTGTATTGATATACACTATCTTTGAGTTAAATAATGCAACTGGGAATTCAGATTGGGAGAAAATGGGAGATTTACAACAAATTCCATGGACCAGTACTATTTACTTACACCAAACGATTGAGACGACGGGAGCGCTCCTACTCTAGCAAGACTCTCCTGAGTTCATTCCGATATTGGAAAATAGTCTACGACAGTGGAATTGAGAAGTCGTTTGGTGTAAGGTCGGCATAAGCTGTGTCAACATTTTAAGAGTATTGTCATGTCATATTTTTGTAGTTTTGTTTCATATTTCACCAAGCCTTATTTCCCTTCCTCAGGGAAAGGAGTGTGCCACGTGGCTGGAGATCCTCACTACTACACCTTTGATGGTGTGATGCACACGTACATGGGCACGTGCACTTACACTCTGGTGGAGGTACGGGCTGAATTTGATGCTAAATTTGCTGTTAAAGCCAGTTGAACAGGTGAAGATCGCGTGCAAACAGCCTCTGTAGTAACCAACACGGTAACCTGCTGCAGATCCGGTGTTCTTAAGGCTGATTTATGCTTCTGCGTCAAATCGACGCCGTACCCCCCAGACCCCTCTGTGTCGCCGTGAACCCCCCTCCGAGCCCTTCGCCGTAGCTCGATGTGCACCTCCAAAAATGTGTAACTTTGAGTCGAGGCGACGCAGACTGATGGACTGTGATTGGTCAAGTCGTCCTGATAATAATTAATAATTATAATTTAGTTTTATTCACTCAGCTCCTGGTGTTCTTCACCACTGTTTTAATAGTAAGGAAATAACGCTTTAAAAGTAAGTTTTCTCTAAGGGCTGTGTTGCAGTCAGAGATTTCAGTTTTGTAAGAAACTATAATATGTTAAATTTGAGAATGGAATTTGGTGTGGTGTTAGCAATCCGCCCCCCCCCCCCTCACCTGTATCTTAGGGTTTCCAGATCCCACTTTAACCCCTGGCAACATAAAAGCGTAACTGTTTCAAATGTTTTTTTTCTGAATCCTCTAGGTGTGTAACACCACCAAGGTAACTCCCTTCAAGATCGTGGCTAAAAACGAGGAGCGCGGTCAGCCAGAGGCCTCCTATGTCCGCTCTGTCACAGTCTACCTGCCTCATGACACTGTGGTTGAGCTGCAGAAGAGCCGCAGAGTTCTGGTAAGGAACCTGTTTCTGTTTTTAGTATTATACTGGCTGCAGGAAACAGTAATGGGCATAGTAAAATGCCCAGCGGCTGACTGTCTGTGTTCTCTCTGTCTTGTCTTAGCTGAATGAACGGCGGGTGCGAACCCCAGTTTCCATTGACGTGGCCGGAGCCAAGGTGATAACCAGCGGATCCTACAGTCTGCTGGACACAAACTTTGGTCTGCAGGTCAAGTTTGACGGAGTCCATCACCTGGAGATTACTGTTCCTGGAGAATACTATAACAAGGTATGAACAAGGGCTGGGCAAAATATCAATATTATATCCATATCGTGATACGAGACTAGATATCGTCTTAGGTTTTGGATATCGTATTATGGTAGGTGTTGTTTTTTCCTGCTTTTAAAGGCTGCATTACAGTAAAGTGATGTCATTTTCTGAACTTACCACACTGTTCAGCTGTTATTAGCCTTCAACCACCTTGTCCAGGGGTCGTCAACGTTTTTTTAAGCTGAGGACCCTTTAGCTAAAAGAGAGACGGAGCAGGGACCTCACATATATTGTATTAAATTGCATATTAAACTGGGCCTACAATAACATCTTGGCGGCCTAAAGCCTTTATACGTACCTTTTTAGTGCATGGAATACTAATTGTGTAAATATTTTCTTGTAGCAACAATTGTCAATCCTACAATATTGTCACAATATCGACATTAATGTAATTGGTTAAGAATATCCAATTTTCTCCATATCGCCCAGCCCAAGTATGAAGACTTTAGGCCTGTCTTATTGTCCCTTTGCCAAAGACAAAGTGTTTCACCATTGATATCATTGTAATTGGACTCTGAATTGGGATTATGCTGCGAGATGCAGCCTTTTCGAGGCCCCTCAGTGTGTGAAGCACTGTAATAACCTAGCTCCATCTCCCTCCTCTTCAGCTGTGTGGAATGTGTGGGAACTACAACCACAACTCCTCCGATGACAACCTGATGCCCAACAAGAAGCCAGCCAAGGATGTGATTGAACTGGGCAACAGCTGGAAATCAGACGGAGACAGTGATCCTGGGTCAGTGGGTTACAGTTATTACAGTTACCATTAACTTTGAAGAAGTGAAAAAGCACCGGGCCAAAGTTCTAAGATGAAAACACTCCAAAAAAAATTCACAGCTATTTAAATGTACACAGGGCCATGGTTAGCATTGCTTAGCCTCTGTCCTGATTGACAGGTAGCGACTTGTCAATCACAAGCTGCCCCGCCCTAAAGTATCTTCTGATTTATTTTTCATTTTAAAATAAATGGGACTTATTGTCTAATTTACTAAATGAACATCATGCTGTGTTGAAGAAGACTTGAAAGTAGCGATTGAGGCCATAAACTCATTTTGAAAATGATTACTGAGATAATAATTCAAGTGAGAAGCAGGGTCATTTTCTCATAGACATCTACAACAGACTTCTTTTTGCAACCAGTGAAATCGCCCCCTGCTGGCCATAAGAAAGAATCAGGTTTAAAGGACAATTCCGGCGCAAAACGAACCTAGAGGTTAATAACAGATGTGTACCCACTCGATCGTTCTCTGGGACATGTTTTCATGCTAATCAAATATGTTTGTAGCATGAAACAAGCTAGCGCGGACCGCTGATTATCTTACAACGCTAGTATTCGGGGCACAGGGAGAGTAAAAACATTATTTTGTACCACTAAAAAGGATCAAAATATCACCAAACTTCAATGGTAGCATAATGAGGGTCCCTACATGTTAACCGAAACATTGATAACTTTGTAAGTGTACAGACAGTTTATTGAAAAGATAGATTCTTCAAAGTAGCCACCCTTTGCTTTTTTTATTAATAAGGGACAAAATTCCACTAATTAACCCTGACAAAGCACACCTGTGAAGTGAAAACCATTTCAGGTGACTACCTCATGAAGCTCATTGAGAGAACACCAAGGGTTTGCAGAGTTATCAAAAAAAGGGTGACTACTTTAAGGAATCTAAAATATTTTCAGTTATTTCACACTTTTTTGTTAAGTACATAATTCCATATGTGTTCATTCATAGTTTTGATGCCTTCAGTGAGAATCTACAATGTAAATAGTCATGAAAATAAAGGAAATGCATTGAATGAGAAGGTGTGTCCAAACTTTTGGCCTGTACTGTAGCTCCACAGTGCTGTGGAGTAAGGTATGGCTACACCACAGATGCATTCTGGGATAGGAGAAAAAAACTCTGGGTTGTTTGCATTTGTTTGCATTTGTTTAAACCGATCACAGTCGTCTTGGGCTCTAAGCTCCGGACACAGTGACGGTGGCTCTGCTAAATAGTCTCTGCTAAATAGTCTCTGGAAGGAACTTGTTTTTGGTGGAACATTTGCACCCCGCAAAAGAAAATGCCACAAACAATATTAAATGAAGTTAACTGTTGACACAATACAGTAATGTGAGCTATTTAAATTAGCTGCATACATGGTTAAACCTAATTTACTCTTACCAGTGTATTGCGTGTGTACTTTGTCCACAGCAATCCCACCAGTCAGTCCCAAAATGTCCCACTTAGAGAGGAAATACCTTAAACATATTCCTTGTAAATCTTTACAAGGAATTCATTCCTTCAAAGAACCAAGCAGGCCTACCTTGTTGCACCATCCAAATTTTGTGAACCGATTTTGAGAATGGTAAAACACAGAGAGCGGAAGGGGAGGGACATCGAATTTCATGCTTAATCCTGAAAAATCAACTTTACGTTGATCAA
The DNA here is from genome assembly GCF_010015445.1 of Perca fluviatilis. Taxonomy (NCBI): domain Eukaryota; kingdom Metazoa; phylum Chordata; class Actinopteri; order Perciformes; family Percidae; genus Perca; species Perca fluviatilis. The sequence continues at coordinate 6,134,114 of NC_053125.1, forward strand.
GACTACTCCGCATTGGCTTCACTTTTCAGCCCCGCAGGTTGCCGCTCGGGCCTGACTAAACCACTGATCCAAACACTCTCCCCTCTAGCTGTCAGCCAGACACCCGTCCAGACGTCCACCCCAACTGCACGGCAGAGGAGGAGAAGCGGTTCGAGGCTCAGTGTGCCGAGGTCATCCTCTCCGACCGCTTCAAGCCCTGCCACTCCTTCGTGCCCCCCGAGGCCTTCCTGGGTAACTGCGTCTACGACATGTGCGAGTACGACGGCATGCCGGCCACTCTCTGTGACAACGTGGAGGCCTACGCTCAGGCCTGTCAGAGCGCCGGAGTCACCATCAGCTGGAGGAACAACACCTTCTGTCGTAAGTATGAGCTGCTGCCCCCTGCTGGGAGGTTTACGGTTAGAGATTGATAAAAACAAATGTGTTCCTGTATCTATTAACCTTTTTAAATAGCAGCAGATGAAATCCAGAACAGGCCTGGGTTGATAATGTGATATGAATGATAATGTCATTGTTGCGCTTGATGTTGATGCCGATAATGTATTTGTTCATCTTTTTTAGAGTTGTTATCACTGCACGGATTCTAGTTTGACTCTTCACATACTTAATTGTCTCCCCTCCCTGCAGCCATGCCCTGCCCTCCCAAAAGCCACTACTCTGACTGCACCGCCCCCTGCCCCCCCACCTGCTCCGACCTCTTCCCCATCTTCTGCCACCTCCCCCCGACCACCTGTGTGGAGGGCTGCCAGTGTGACGCCGGCTTCGTTCTCAGCGACAACGTGTGCGTTCCTCTAGACAAATGTGGCTGTGTGGACTCAGATGGAGAGTACCATGATGTGAGTGAAGCGGCCGATGGGCCTAAAACGCGACGTGATCTCATTCAACATCAGAAACACATGCAGGTTATAAGCATTAAAGGTAGTGATGGCGAGATGAAGCCGCGTGAAGCATTGGAGCTTTCCAGCAAAGTTGTACGCTTAAGGGTTCGTTTCTCGAGGCTTCATTTCCAATACCACCGGTTGGTCACAGAGTGTAAAACAGGCAGATACAGTATCTCACAAATCTCATTTATGTTTTTTTTTCTTGTATTGTATTGCACTTATATTGATTTAGAATTATTACACTATAGTATATATGTACAGTGCCGATAGTTGCATAGGCACTATGACTTAGGTCATGTCCTTAGGAAGGAAAGGAAAGATTGTTACACATAGCAAAACATAATTTTGTGTGTGTGTGTGCACAGGTGGGAGACTCGTGGCTGACAAATAGATGTACCGACAGGTGTACCTGTAACCTTGGCGGCAAAATCGCGTGTAAGGAACACAGCTGTAACTCCAACGCCGTGTGTGCCCTGGACAAGAATGGAGACCTGACCTGCAAACCCACCAGTGAGTGCCCCACTCTGATCGGCTTCCTCCAACATTCCAACATGTCGGATAACAGTTGTACAGTTTAGAGACTTTAAACCAGGGCTGTCAAACTCAATTTCACTCAGGGCCACACTGGAAAATGACAATCAACATCAATGAGAATCACATCAAGACATGTAGTCAATTTGGTCCACATAAACAGGGTTCCCGCGGGTCCTTAAAAAGTCTTAAAATGTCTTAAATTAAAATCCGGGTAATTAAGGTCTTAAATTGTCTTAAATTTACAATAAAGTTGCTGTAGGTATTACAATTTCAGCCGGCGCGCTTAATGACGATGGGAAAGCACAGTGACCCACTGTAAAACATATAATAGTTAATTAATTTAGCATGGTGTGAAATGAGAGTCTCCGCGATTAATAGCTGTTTTACGGTACGTCGGCTACAGACGCTGACGTCGAGCTGCGTGCCGCCATTACGTGGTTGTGGAGGTGAGGTTCAACCTTTTATATATGTCAATGGGTTCAACATGCAAAGAAGATGGGGAAGTGCAAATTTAAGGACAAGTGGATGGAAGAGGATGTATTTAGGAGGTGGTTGGCGCCGGCTGAAAACAACGAGGCAATGTGTAAATTCTGCAAAAAGACTTTCATTAGGGACCATGGGGCTCAAAGCCGTCGAGTCGTATATGAAAGGAGGAAAGCACCAGCGGTACGTGGCAGCAGCTAGCCATAGCGGGGCCAGGCTAATCCCTGCATTGTTTGTAGCACGAACTAACGACGTTACAATTCAGACGCCACCTCTCAGTCGGAGGCACAGTTCATTTAAATCTAACGAGGACATACGTGGCGTCTTTGCTGTCATGTTCCCCGATTCGCAGCTTGCAAAGTCATTCACCTGTGGTGAAAATAAAACAGCATATGTCGCCAAATATGGCATCGCTTCATTCATCAAGAAGAAGCTATCGTGCAGCGTTACTGAGAAGCCATATGTTGTCATGTTTGACGAAAGCATGAATAAAACGACAAAGAGCAAACAAATGGACCTTCATTTGCGGTTCTGGACTAGCTACTGATGATGAGACTGGCACACACCACGTCATCTCCCGCTACTATAGGTTGGAGTTCATGGGTCACCCCAGAGCCGAGGACATGTTGGGTCATTTCAGTGTGAGTAACGTTACGATCCCATACTATTATTCATACTAAGTGTGGTATAAAATGAGTACCGTTGGTGCGGTCCAAAGCTCATATGTTAGCAGTGTAAACACCAACACTCCCCCGGTGCTCAGTGCTGCCACTCTGGGCAGAGTCGGCAGAGGACTGGTTATGTGCTCCAGTCAGGTCACAGGTCTATCGTCACTTTGACAATCTAACAGGTAACAACACGTTAGCTCAGAGTTTAAGAGGTGTAACTGTTGGTGGGTGTGGTTTATTTTGTTTAAATATGCCGAATTGTGATTTTATGGGTTGTTGGGCAAATGTAGCTGCAAATGTAGGCTGTCACAGGAGAATTTGGGATGTTACAAAACAATGGACCTCTCTATTCATGGGTTTCTCTCATTAAGAGTCATGTATATTATTTGTCAACTTTTTGGCTTGGGACAGGCTGTTTTGAGGGCTTTCATTATTGAGCTTATTTATGATGGAGACTGCTTTAAAGTTGGAAGTATTATTATTAGTATTATATGGTTCCTTCATGCAATGCATTGTGTAGTTTAGTGTAATCCAACTTATGTATGTAATGTTGGCTCTTTCTGCATCACAAAAAAAGGGAAAATGCCAACTGTGGGCTTTGATTGTGTATACATCTATATTGGCCAAACAGTGTTGGAAGTGTTATTGTTAGTTATTATAAGGTCTCCTAATTTGAAAAAAAGCTCTCATGAAAAAGTTTTTTTGCAGAGTTTACACATTGCACATAATTGATAACAAATGGAAAACTTTAAGTTTTGATTTCCATTGTAGGAGGCAATAAATTGAGTATTCCAAAGAAATTGTTATGACATTTTTGTTCTTTAGCCATCAAAGAATTTAGAAATCAAGCAAAACAATGCATTTTTTCAAAGTAGGCTACCCGACTAACAACAACCTGTTTCACAGGCTGTGTGGGAATGTCTGTGTCTCAAATGCTGCGTTGAGTGTCGAGTAAAAAGAATGGTTCCTGTCTTTTTAGTTTGGCGCACAACTAGGCGGACAAAAATTGATTGTGAACCTAGATTGATATTGATGGATCAAAATTTGCGATGGGCCGGTTTCGGCCGGCAGGGCTTGAGTTTGACACCTGTAGTTTAGAGACTTTAAACCTTAGTATTGTTTAAGTTGGGGCTGGGTATCATCAATGATTTTCTGATTCACAAGGTCCTGAATCGATTTTATTCCCTATTCAATTTCAATTAGGTTAGGAACAATTCAGTTACAATACCAGTTTATGTTGGGTATGAAAAAAAGATTCTACAATTATTACAAAGGTTAATAACAAAGGTTCCGTCTAACCTGACGCATTCTTAAAAGTATTAATATTTAATTGACCCCAAAGCAGTTACATTAATGTACTTTTTATTTAACATGAACACACAATAAAGTGCAGCTCTCCAGAGTAGTGAGTGACATTTCATTCAGATATCTGGAGTTTTTTTTTTTTTAAACCCAGCCCAAGCCCTAGTTTAGGTCATGACCCATTTTGACCGTTTCATTTGTATATTTCCATACAGAGTTTGACAAGTGCAGCATCCAAGGGGATCCTCACCACCGAACATTTGATGGTTTCACCCATCATTTCCAGGGCGCCTACACCTACGTCCTGACCCAGAGCTACGACCCGGACAACTCCCTGACGCCGCTGGTGGTGAGGGGGAAGAACATCAGGCGCGGGGGGAACCAGAGGATCTCCCTCCTGGATCAGATGTACATCGACGTTTACGGTTTCAACGTTCGCTTCCTGCAGAAGAAGCAAGTCCTGGTCAGTGCTTTGTCTTCCTTTCGTTAAAGCATGTTTTGCTCGTAGGAAAAAAGTATAGTGGAACTGTTCCAATGAACCATTCGTACATATAGCTGTGAAAAGTAAAACACTGATTCATATGTATTCCACGTATGTATTACTGTATGCACCACATTGACTGCTGCTGTGTAACAGCGCCAAGATCCACGTAGAAAGGAGTACTACTTTGTACTTGTACTTTTTTAACCCAAACCACCATTTTTTTCCAATCTTAACCAGTCGTTTTGGTGTCTAAACCTAACTGCTGTCGCCCCATGACGGTCACCTTTTGTAGGCTAAACTTAACTCCAACGGCTGCTGAAATACGATATTCTCACGATACCTATGTCACAATAAGATAATAATGCGATTTTAATCATACTGCGATATTCTGCGGTATATTGCAATTACTTACCTTTTTCCAACTTCAAAAGATCAATTTCTCTGTTTGTACAGCTCACTTCCATTTTATTGCTGCAAAATGGGATTGCCAAGCAGACAAAATGACCAAAACTTTTATGAAAACCAGTCAATAATATTGTATGCACCTGACAAACTGAACTAAATTCTCATGTGCAATTTATATAATACTAGATTGATACTTGGCATCCGTGTATCGACACAGTATTACCAAGGAAAATATCGCAATTCTGCTGTATGCCCCCCAACGCCTATAAACTTAACTGTCATGTCACCAGTAGTCTCGCTTTGCCAGACCTTCCTCCACAGCGCTGCGCAGGAGGGTCTGGCTAGTCCACACAGCATTCCGGGATGGGAGAAAAACATGCTTTATTGGCGTTTCTTTAAACCAATCACAATCGTCATTGGCGGTGTTAAGCGCCGGACGGAGCCACGGTGCCTCTGTAAAATAGCCTCGGGAAGGAACTTGTTTTGGTGGAACATGTGTACGTTCAAAGCTTGTTTTAGTCGTGCGAGAGAAAACTCAGATTGGACAGATAGTCTAGCTAGCTGTCTGGATTTACCCTGCAGAGATCTGAGGAGCAGTTAACCATAGTCCTCACAAATCCACAAGCGAATTTCCGGCGGCACCAGAGCAATCCCAGGAAATTAAACCTCTTTGATAGAGACTATGTTACAAGTAACTGTAATTTCATAGGATATCTTGCAAATGGTTGTGCATAAGTTTTCAAATGATACCATACGAACCCGTTCATGAGAATGCGTTGAGTGAAATCCTATTGTATTCCCTCTAGGTGAATGGGGAGCGTGTGGCCCCCCCTCTCAGTCCAGTTGCCGGTTTGACCATCACGATGAACTCCAGGCAGGTCCAGCTCGCCACTGACTTTGGACTCACAGTTCGCTTTGACGGCAACTACCGCGGAGGTGAGAGAAACGGCAACCTCAGCCCTCGTTAACGGACTTTAACTTGTTTGTAAATCCGTTCATTCATCCCGCTCCGTTGTGTTTGTGTACCAGAGATCATACTGCCCAGCACCTATAAGAACTCTGTCAGAGGGCTGTGCGGAAACTACGACGGCGTCACCAGAAACGAGTACATTAAGCCGGACGGAACGCTGGTCCGGGACCTGAACACGTTTGGAGAAAGCTGGAGGGTCAGTGAGCGGCAGGCGGGCGGACTGAGAACCTCCAACCTTCCTCACACAGTCCACAGGTAGGACCACCCCCAGCTGCTTACGCTGTAAATGCACTTTCTATAGCAGTGGTTCACAAACTTCTTTACGTGATGGAAACCTAAACTGACAAAAATTAGATTTCTCCCCAGGGTCCCCCACCTGATTACACAAAGCGTATGAAACCCTTCATTAAAATAGTTGTACCTTCTGTCATTGTGTTGGTTCTGGATAGAATTATAGTTGTATTTAAATGAAAGGTTTTCCCCTATTTGCTGGAGACCTCCTGGAACCCCCTCAAGGACCCCATAGGGATCCCCAACTTTAATCATTTCTGTTTCTTCCTGCCATGTGTCTCCAGGCACGAGGCGGAGACTGATCTGGATTCAGGATTTGAGACATCGGACTGCTCCCAGTCTCAGCTCAATAACTACCTCAGTGTGGCTCAGTGTGGAGCACTGTCTCACTCCGAGGGGCCATTTGCTGCCTGCCACGCAGCCCTGGAACCTCAAATCTACCAGGAGTAAGTTTTCGTTTGTGTTTACAGTGCAGTTTTAATGTGTGCATCACACTTTACTTTCACACCCTTCTTTTAAATTTAAATGACATCATTGTGTGTGTGTGTGAGTGAGAGCTGTCCTCTGAAGAGAGTTACAGTGCAGTTTTTATGTGTGCATAACACTTTACTTTCACACCCTTCTTTAAAATTAAAATATGACATCGTGTGTGTGTGTGTGTGTGTGTGTGTGTGTGTGTGTGTGTGTGTGTGTGTGTGTGTGTGTGTGTGTGTGTGTGTGTGTGTGTGTGTGTGTGTGTGTGTGTGTGTGTGTGTGTGTGTGTGTGTGTGTGTGTGTGTGTGTGTGTGTGTGTGTGTGTGTGTGTGTGTGTGTGTGTGTGTGTGTGTGTTTGCGTGTGTCTGTCAGTGACTGTGTGTTTGACCTGTGTGCTGAGGATGGCAGTGCAGTGCTGCGTTGTGCCAGTTATGAAGCGTACGCCGCAGCGTGTCAGGAGGCTGGAGTCAAACTGGGGCACTGGAGGCAGCAGCTGGGCTGTGGTAAGATGCTGAACACACACGCACAGTCACACTGCATTCACATCACGTTGCTATAACAACAGCAGAGTGGTTCTCAGTGCTGGACGAGGACCTGGTTTTAGCACATTGAGCCGGATTCAAAAGCCTACTTGAGTAAAAGTACAAATCTTTGAGCATCAGAAGTACCCAAAGTTAAAGTACTCCTTATGCAGAATGGCCCATTTCAGATATATCAGGGGATTCTAATTCTTGATGCATTAATGTGTTGATTACTTTAATGTTGCAACTGATAAAGGGGGAGCTAATTTTTAAATACTGCTGGGTAGCTTAATTTATTTCTTAATGTATTAGTTAGATTATATTTTGTAATAATAATCTAAATCTGCAAAGTAACTGAAGTTATCAAATAAATATTTGCCTCCGAAATGTAATGCTTTTCATGTATTTGTCCTACTGTTCGGGACATCCATTCATTTCTGTTGGCCTACTGTATGACAATCATAAGTCTGCTGCGTGGTAATGCAGATGAAGCGTAGATACATTTGAAACGTCTCATAACCATAACGTTACTTTGACAAAAATGAATGCAGCCACAACGCAAGCAAAGTCTGCTTATAGATTTTTAAATTGTGTGACACATTTCTTCAACGCAGTGCCATAATTTGTGGGTTTGTTCTAGGGCTGCAACTAACGGTTATTTCCATTGTCGATTTATCTTTTGATTATTTTCTCGATTAATCGATTAGTTGTTTGGCCTGTTTGTCAGAAAATTGTGAAAAATATCAATCCGCGTTTCCCAAATCTCAAGATGACCTCAATTGTCTTGTTTTTGTCCACAACTCAAAGATAATCAGTTTACTGTCACAGAGGAGAGAAGAAACTAGAACATATTCACATTTAACAAGCTGGAATCAAAGATTTCCTTTTTTTTTTTTTTTTTTTATAAAAGATGAACGATTAATTTATTATGAAAATAGTTGCGGATTAATTTAATTGCTGACAACTAATCGACTGATCTTTGCAGCACTAGTTTGTTGTAATGTGCGTGACATATACACAAAACTCCAACTAGCTTGTGTGTCTCTCGCTCTCTCCCAGTCCTGTCCTGTGACGCCAACAGCACCTACTCCCCCTGCATGTCCCCTTGCCCCGCCTCATGCGCTGACCTGGCAGCACCCTCCGAGTGTGACATCACTTCCTGCATGGAGGGCTGCCAGTGTGCCGCCGGCTTCGTCATGAGCGAGGGAAGCTGTGTGCCATACACGCAGTGTGGCTGCACCTTCCTCAGCAGATACTACACTGTAAGTACAACAGATGTATCACAGATACTACACTGTAAGAGGCCTCCTGTAGTTACAGCAGTGACTGTGCGTGTCTCTGTGTGATGATGTCATCCTGTCCTCCGCCCTGCAGCTGAACGAGAAGTTTGTGACCGAGGACTGTTCCCAGGCCTGTGAATGCACCAGCCTGGGCGCCGTGTGCCAGCCCAAGACCTGCCAGAGCGGAGACGTCTGCACCGTCTACAACTTCAAACGGGACTGCTACAGAGGTGTGTGTGTTTGTGTGTGTGTGGATTTCAACAGAATGACAGTAAGTGAAGAAATGGCTAGAGACAAAAAAAAAAAGGAATAAATCCAAGAAGGGAAAGAAAAGAAAGGACCTAATCAGAGAGCAAAGGGAGTGAGTGGAGCAAAAGAAAGAACACAAAAGTAAGAAAATTAGTGTTGCTCAGGGAGATTGAAGAGGAAACCTTAGTGGCCAAAAGTAATCGCATCCCGCATCTATTTGTCACTCAAAAAACTTTATAAACAGTGTTTATATGAGTCGGAAATATTGAATATTTTTCATCCACGACCGACCTGTGGTCCAGCCGCACTATAGAGCCCTACATACTGGAAGTCTCAGTGTGCACTATATTGTTGTGAATCTATTTTGATGCGTTTTCCCATAACTTTTGTAATTTTACATATGTTTAAAAATATCGAAATTAATATCGATATCGCAATATTCAGAATCTGTATCGCAATAACACTTTTTGTCAATATCGTGTCAGTACGCATCCCCTACGTTTTGTGTCTCTGAGTAATTGTTTTGTCTTTTGGTGTCTATTTGTGGTCATGTGTTGTCTTTTTGTGCTCATTTTGTGTCTCTTTGTCGCATTTTGCGTCTTTTTGAAGTTGTTTTGTGTGTATTTGTAGTCATTTTGAATGTCTTTGTCGTCGTTTTCTGTCTCTCTGTCATCATGTTGCATCTCTTTGTTGTTGTTTTGAGTGGCAGACATGTTGAAGTGAAAGCACAGGGCAAATGTGTGCTGCGGCATTCATTTAATTTGCACTCAGGATCTGTGTGCAATTAGCACCAGATTTCCTGAGACACTATGTGCAGCTGGTCTTCAGAGAGAGGCTACCTCTCTGTGGCCGTGTTAGCTTGTCTCATACTGTATTAAGGCATGTAATCAGAGTTCAAAATGAGTAACTTTCAGCAAAGGGGAAAACGTGGTAAAGCTTGTTAATCACCCTGCTGCATTTATTTATTCTTTCAGCTCTATTTAGTTAAGATGCTAACATGATGATTGTGAGAGAAACAAAACCATAATATCTTGTTTTGTGTTGCAGCGAGCCCTTGCCTCAGCTACCCCTGTCAGAACGGAGGAACATGCCAGGAGGCCAGCAACAGCACATACGCCTGTCAGTGTGCAGAGGGCTTTGAGGGCTCAAACTGCGAGGTGGAGAAAACACCAAGCGGAGGACTGGGTACGGCCTGCTCAAACATCTGCTGCACTCCTCTACTGATGCCATTTACAAACTAATTCAATTCTTTTTTATTCATAGTGTCAAATAACAGGACACTTTACATATAGAGTAGGTCTAGACCACACTCTATAATTTACAAAGACCCAACAATTCCCCACGAGCAAGCATTTGGTGCAACAGTGGCGAGGAAAAACTCCCTTTTACAGGCAGAAACCTGAGACAGACCCAGGCTCTTGCTGGGCGGTTGGGAGACAGATACTGATACAGATATACAGAAATACACAGACACAGATATACAGAGTCAAACTATTATTTATTAGGTTAGCGTTCATGCAGGACACGGAAGTCATACGCCCGCTGATTGAATTGCCATTTCTATCAGTCACAAACCAATCACTGCCATTCTCACATCAAGGCCGGTCCATTTACAGTAAATATGACTCCCTCCTCACTGATCCCTGCTACACACATGCTGCCCCAGCTGCTGCTGCTGCTGCTGCTGGCAACGCTTGGCCTCCACCACCCCAGCCTCCACCTTCCTAGTTCAGAGTCCTAACATGACTCAAAGTTTAAAATGGTTTTCAATGTCTGACTCTTGTAATACAAGATAAGATTTACTTTTTAAATACCAAACTGGGGAAATTCCCTTGTTACAGCACCTCAAAAGAAAAAAAATTACACAATCACAATAAGACAAATACAAATTCAATATACAAAAAAGTATAAGACAGAAAAAATTTAATAAAAGTTATAATAGCAGTAATATACACACTATAAACACCCTTATTATAAACAGACAGGTACAAAAAACTGTCTCAGCTTAGCATGCTGCTTGGCTGGTCTAGGGAGCATTATGAAGAGCAGAGCCATCAGCACCAAGCATAACTGTTTTAATATATGGTTAAATCTATGACGAGTGCTCCTGACTGAACTGTAGGAATAGCTGTGATTGAAGGCAAAAGACTCATTCCTTACCTCAGCACACTGTAGAAGACTTTATTTCCCTATTCCTAAGATTGTGGGCTTCCTTTAAGAGTCAAAGTGTTTTTATTGAATTGTTGTTTGTTACAGAAACCAAGTGGATCATCCTGATCGCGGTCCTGGCCGCTGTCGCCGTCATCGCCATCGTGACCGCCATCGCGTGCGCTTGCAGACAGAGATCCAAGTGAGTCTCGGCCGATTCTGCGCAAATATCAAAGCATTCGGCTGTGCATGAGATTGTGTCACGACTGCTGACTGACGCAGGCAGAAGGTCCTGACCCAGCCACTGTCCTCGAGTCTACTCGACACAGAGAAAGGAAAGAAAACTACCACAAATTCATACAATTTTCATTGCAGGTCACAAGTTTATGTAATTCAGAAGCAGCAGTCGTCTCACAGTGGGTGAGAGAAAAATTACAGTGTCATCACCTTTTTTGGGAGAATTTTCTGGGAGCAAACTGAATTTCTGTATCAGCACTGGGGAAGGGAAGGGTGTGATTCACTGCCTGCATTCCTCACTCCTCCTCACTCACTCGCTCTACGTACCTCCTCTGCATTCACTCAACTCCTACCTGCAGGCACACACAGGTGTGGTATTTATCACTTTTTCTAACCTCGGTTCTTTCTGTCCGCAGGAAAAACAAGCACAAGAAGGAGCTCAGCCTGACGTCAACAAGTAAGAATTGTCCTTATTGGGGAAAAACGATCAAGTTGACTAATGTCGACATTACACCAAACGACTTTTCAAGCGATTCTGCTGTCACAGACTAATTCCCAATATCTGGATGAAATCCTGAGAGTCTTGCTAGAGTCGGGGCGCTCGCGTGCTCTCCATTTCTTGGTGCGAGGTCATAAAACTCAGTCCCAGTCAGTCTTTTTCCCGTCTTGATGCTCTGACAAAATCAAACGTGTTTGATATTATTGTAAGAGCATTTAATATACAGGCCAAACAAATGTTCTGTATTTGAATTGTAGCTGCACACATAATTTTAGTTTTTTTAATTACGGTGCAAAGTCCCGACAATGAGCTGCCAGAACTTCTTCTGTTATTTTACCGACTCATTTCTTAGAGTGTATTTCCAGAAGAATTCCCTTGAAAGTCAACTATATTCTCCATTTGTGTTGAATGCCTGTAGACCGATTCTTCCTGATGACTATTAGCGCAGCTCTAATATCTGTTCCTTTTTTCTCTCTCTTTTAGGCGTCCCATATAAAAACATAGATGACCAAAGGAATGATAAAGTGACTCCTATGTGATGACGTGTGTAACCTGAATGTAACAAACACCTGCTGTATGAGGCCAACATTAACAATATGTTCTGAATCATATTCATTCGGCCTCCAAAGAATAAAACTCTGTCAGAAATGAAGGAAGTCTTGTGAGAGTTGTGAATATTATAGATATTGTTCATACGCCCATGTTTTGCTACTTAACTTGTGCTTTTGAAGATGTAATTTTAGTGTGCATTTAATTAACAGAGAAGTGGAAATCTCTCTGTGTGCCATTTTAAGTGTATATGTATTTTTGGAATGAAATGCGTGCAAAAAAAAGTGTTTGTCTTTGTTAAAACGTTAAGTGTTTTTAATTCTTACAGATAAGAAATATTTTGACCATTCCCATGCACCTATATACTCAAGACAAGACAATCTATTTATTTAGATTAATCGTATACTTTTTTATCTCTAATTTGCATTCATCAAATATTTTGTATCACAGAGCCCCAAAATGTTCCAGAACATTTCCATCTGCCTTTCATCCAATACTCTGAAGGGAAGTAAAAAATAAAAGCTCATTCAACCATTGCTCTTGTGTACTTCATTCCCATAGAAACCCTGAAACTGCATCCTGGATGTTTAGAAGTTTAATATGTACTGTGAGACATTAAAGTGGCTGTATGTAACTTTCAGTGTGGGTTGATTCTAGCGGCCGCTTTGGACAAAAGTGGTAGGGTTTTTTACCACACCTGCTGTCCTAAAGGTCTAGGAGTTATATGTTATGGAGAGGTCATATAGTTGCGATGAATGTTTTGCTCGGACAGAAAATCATTCATTTACAATAAAAGATAACGTCACAGATGCATCGTTGCATTTTAAGTGTAGCATACGGTAACTTAGCCTACTTTGGACGTATCATGAGCTAAACCAGGTATCCCTGTCACTGTCACGAGCCAAAACATTAAGAGATTGTCGTAGCAACCATAGGCCAACACAAACATGGATTAAAGGAATAAAACGTCAAGGTTAAATGGAAGGGGGACGTAATTTAATGTTGGCTACTGGCATAGAACCATATCGCACATCTAAAGTTATTTTATGAACAAAATAGACTTTTGTCTCCATCTGTTGAAAGCCCAACCGAGTGTGACTTGGTTTTCGCCCGTTGTCTTTCCATTTCACTTTTTGCTTTTAGTTGTTTGTTTAATTTCCTTCTTTCCTGTAATGTTCCCGCTCCAGTAACCGCCATAACTACAACCGATAACTTCTAAAATAAAATTGAAATACAATTAGGCCTATGTAAAGAAATCTGCTGAAATCTGTGACCCGTCAGAATGCCGTCTACCTGCGGCAAATTATTCTGTGACTGCGCGGGAAAAATCAGACCCGGGCAGAGGCCTTATTAAAACTATATAAAAACTAGTGTTCTTTTCACTGTTGGTCTCGTTCACTGTTGCAGGTCATTTATGGTCATCAGATGGGACATTACACAGTTTGTTTCATATAGTCACTTAAGGTAGATTGGTGTATCTCTTCTATTTGTAAGATTGATTGTGTATCGTATTTTCCTATTCTTTATATCTGTAAACTTTTACCAAGCTCCTTTTTTACATTTATTTTACTGGTTAACAAAGTGTATGTATCTATCGGGACATTTTTTTGAAAGCTGTGGTGGGAAAAGTACTCCGATCATTAAGTAAAAGTAGTAATACCACAGTGAAGAAATACAAGCAAAAGTCCTGCTTCAAAATAAAAGCACGAAAAGCTTTAGCATCCAAATATACTTAAAGACCAAAGTGTAAAAGTACTCATTATGCAGAATGGTTAATTTCAGAAAAAAATATATAATTGTATTGGATTAGAGTCATTGATAGATGAATGTGTGTATCACTTTAATGTTGTAGCTGGTAAAGGTGGAGCTAATTGTAATCACTTGATATACTGCTGGGTAGCTTTATGTATTTATAATATTTTGCATTAACAATATGAATTTGTAAAGTAACTAAATGTATCAACTAAATGTAGTGGACTAAAAAAGTACAATATTTCCCTCAAGTTGAGTACAAGTATGACGTAGCAGAAAGTGGGAATACTCAAGTACAGTACTGAATAATACAGGCTGCAGTAAATGTATTAAAAGGTACTTTCCACCGCTGTCTGAAAGTATACCATACTGCTGCTGCTGTCACTATTGGGCTGTTGGAAGAATGATTACCACATATTTCCTTTACTCCGCTCCTTTTCTCTTAATATATGTAGAAATTATGTAAAAGTCCTTCACTGAACATGTTAAAAGTATGTCAGTATCATCAGGGAAATGTACTCAAAGTATTAAAAGTAAAAGTACTCAATGCAGAAAAAATCTGAAAACGTTCAAAATCGTTTTGTCAATCAACCAAGTGTTTAATCGGCTAATCATTTTAACCATTAGGCCGTTACATTGTTGCATAGTTTAATTTATAATAAAACATCAGATTTTATCTTGTGTTTTGTGTGCAGACATCTTATGTTGAAAAATGTAACTAGTAACTAAAGCTGTAACAGATGAATTGTGATGAATGTAGTGGGGAAAAATCATGGGAAAAATCTACTCTGAGGCCTTCCGAATTCCGAGTGAATCCCTCTGCTGTTTAAGCGATGTTGTCGATTGTCATATTCTTTAGCCAATCAAATTTCGTGTTTGCCCTGTTGGGCGTATTCTTTGACAGGCCGGAGCCAGCCAGAGCCCTTGACCTAGCTACGTCGGCATTTTCCGGACCAGTTAGCCAACTGAAGCAAAACTAGCTAGCATCACATAACCATAGCAGCGATAAAGTTCAACTTTGTTTAGAGTTTTTTTAGTCAATGAAAGAAATGAGGATGTACGTTTTCTTCAAATGATGAGCAGCTTTTGGTACGTTTTTTTAGTCAAGTGGTTTTACTAACTATCACTGCTTGCTTTAGATAGTTACTGCTGGTGTCAGTGGCCGCTGTGCCTCTGTGTATGCGTGCTGGCGTGTGTGTTGAGCCCCAGCAGCTTGGCTGGGATTTGTGGGGAAGCCTGTTGATTCATAATTGTTTAATTTGTGTTTTTCATTGCGTTGTTGTTGTATGAGTAAATGTGACCGCCTGTTTGTTTGTGATGCAGCATTCTGCCATACTGCGTAAAAGGGATGGCTTCAGTCACCGTGGCGTGTATTCATGTCTCTGCAATAGCGTATTGATTGAAACTCTCTCTGGGTACGTCCCCAAGCACTCCTCCACCTGCCTCCCTTCCCCGCGTCTTTTAGTCCCTCCCACCATCGGAGGAGAGAGGCAACGAAATAGGCTCGTTCAAGATTTTTAATTTTTTTTAATTTATTTTTGTTGTCTCCGGGATGCGTTGGTTAAAGAAGTTCTATGGTTTTTTCAGATCCATTTATTTAAGACTTTTATTTTGAAGGGACAGTCACAACAGCAAAAAGCATGGATGAAGAGAACGATTAAAAACCGGAAATGTAAACTCGGACATTTCTTTTTTTTTAATTGACAAAAAAAAAACATACAAAACTCTCGTAGGGGAAAGAGAATATACATGCGTAGATACAAATGTTGTCAATTTACAAGAAAGACTTACCTAAACAAAAAATACAAAAACAAACCAAAAAGGGGAACTACTTAAAAATATACAAGTCAAAAGCAAAAGGCTAGAGAAAACAAAATTAACATTTAGAGCGGCACACAAGGGGAGATTAAAACCGTAGTTTCCAAGATATGTCCCTACACATTTTTCTTGCCATTTTAATAGATTTGATATTGTTCAGTGAGGAAAAAAAAACAATTTAAAATCATGTATGAACCAAACAAAGGAAGGCTAAGAACATCTCCACTTACTGCAATTAAATTAATTCGAGATGAGCCAGGCCTGCGCAGAATGGATCACAGGCGATGGCCGCCCAATGCATGCCGGTTAGATTTGGGTCCGACGTTTGATGCGTTCATGCCACCTGGGAATAACAGGGACTGCCCCCGTGATTACGTTGTTTTTCCGATTGCCAGCGTTCACATGGTCGGAATGCGAAATTACGAATTCCACCATAGCCACGCCATGACCTGCCCTACGAAGCAGCTCGATTGGTTGGGGTTAGGCATTTGACCTCGAGTGGTTAAGGTTAGGATAGCTGATTGGTCAGGGGATAGGACCTGTACAGACAGCACATCGCCAGGTGTGTGTTGGTGTTATCTGCAGGACAACCAACAGGAAAGGATACCTATAAATAAACCTATTTATTAATACCACCTATTTATGAATAATTTGAAACCTATTATGTCTGTGTATGTTTCTTGGCAGAGGCTTTTGTCCACAATAAACAGTTTATTGTCATTGAAATATGTTCAGTGAACCAAAGTGGCCTCCATCAAACGTCAGTTGTCAACAACACGTCACCAACTGGAAAATCTAGCCCGAGTTTCCCACCTGTGATTCCCACAGGAAGTGACGTGAATGCTGACATTTTCGACTCAACATGATGTCGTTTTACATCAACTTTTTATTGTTTTTGAACTGGTGGGATTTGAATTGCTATTTGTCTGATTTAAAGGCGTATTCTGTACAGAACACATGTCGTGTGGCTGATGTGAGTGATGTAGCCGATTTCATCTTTTTATTACTGCTCGCTACTGCTCTGCACGGTTGAACAGTGCAAGAAGATGGCTCGGGTCTGTGTTGCTTGGCTGTGTTCTGATGCTTGCATGGCTCCTTGTACTGAATGGGGGATACTGTTGATGTGTAACTGTGCTAATGTCTTGCTGCTGCCTGTAGCTCTGCATGGCTTACTGAGAAAGCTTATTTGTTGCTCTAGCTGTCTGTATGGTGTCTTGTTGACTTCTGTCTGTATAGTTTAACCTGTACCAATGTCTCGCTGTTTCCTGTTGCTTTGGTCTAAAATCATCTGGCCAAAGGACTACAGTTGAAAATTAGCCGGCCAGCTAATGTGTGTTGTCCTTTTTATAAAATAAAGAATAAGAATAGTTACGTTTAGAAGTCAGAGAGAGACTAAATCCGTTCAGATTAGGGATCATCTACAGTCTGTTGTATATTAACATCAGCAACAGATCGCATGTAGAGCATTTTAACAGCTACTCTGTCTTAAAGGAATATTTCACCATTGGAAAGATGAATATATATTTGAATTGGGTCACTTATGTAGTAGAAATGTGAAACTTTTTTAGAAATTGGTTGCTTCTAGGCCGAGAAAAGCCAGAAAATGTGTTTTTGGCTCATGTGGATGAAAGACACCAAATCCCAGAATGCAGTATCTCTGGCCGTATATGTGTATGACGTCATTGACATTTTAAAAGGCTTTTTAGAACAAAAAAGCGACTTTAAAAAAAATCTAACACACAGCAGTGTGTATTTTCTTAGCCTCCCCTTTCGAATGCAACATTCAAATTACTAGACAAAAAATTATATCCTGAGAAAAGTGGATTTTGAGGGGTATAGCTCCATAGAGTCCCATTCATTCTGCACTGGCCTGTGAGCGCCCCCTATATGGAACTCTGGTGGAACTGCAACCAGTTCAGAAGCCGGAAGTAACGAGGGAGTGGCACTTCTTGATATATTAGAAGTTCTTTGCAGACAGTGAGACGATCAACTCAACAAGTGTGTTTTATTGTCATTTCAACCATATACACGAAAAAAAGACTTATTGACTTTGGATCTTGCTAGCATAGTGTTAGCTTTCTGGCTCGCAGCTAAACTGAAGGGTTCTATCAGCTGAGCGGACTATATAAATATCTCCGGTTGCTAAGGGAGGCAAGTCGTATCTAAGGTTCTTCCTAATTCCTGGTGGAGAGAACAACGTTTGCATTGCATAAGAATCTGATAGATGGGAATGATTGTTCCAGGTATTAGTCAAACCGTCAGGCGTAACCAGGGAAACAGAGTTATTGTTTGGATAAACTTTAGATTTCGATTGTAAAACTAATAAAACTAATGTTTTAAAAATATGTTATTTGGCAAGTGACCATGGTATAAGCGGGTTAATGCCCGACTAGGTGTCCATTGTCAGGTATTAATGGACTTCGGTGGAGGCAACCGTCCGACGCGCAGCGGACGACGGTTCACGCCTCGCCGTCCATTAATACCTGACAATGGACACCTCGTCGGGCATTAACCCTTACATAACAGACCGCATTCTACATTAGAATTCAACCAAGCCATAAAAGAAGGCTAACACATAGCTACTAGCATTAGCTCTTGGTGGGCTGTGGTATAAACATCGAGTATAAACACAGCCGTACATTTGCGTGGGATGTAGCTAGAATTGTTGGCATTTTACAGTCACAAACTCCACCAGCAGTTAGCAGTTAGTTGGATACAAATCACCCCATTTCTGCAACAGGCAGTCCGGGGTAACACAGCCCACCTCCACTAGTAGTCTTACCCGGTGACAGAGCAGCAGGCTGGATTGTCCACAGCAATATTTCCACAACAACAAACACAGCACAGCAGTCTCTGAACTCACGTTGGGAGTTTCGTTGAAGTTGGATGTAGTCCAGTTTGTTTAATGAGCGAACACTTGCAAGCAGGATTGGTGAACAGGTGGCCGGCTAGCGTTAGCTTTCCACGGCACACTCGTTCAACGCTCCCCGCTGATGAGGTCTCTTTACCGGCCAGAGGTATCGAGCACCACCGCTGGTCTCCGTGCAGGCGAAGCTTGCGTAGTGTGTGGAGTATTGCGTCTGTAATAAAGTGGTCTGCATATTCTCCGATGTGTACCAATGTATCCCGGTGGTACACGTGTGCGGTAGTTTGAATGCACATAATTGTTGTTCTAAAATTTCCGTCGGGATGAACAGTTTCTGCTCCTGCTGAGAAGCTAAGCCAGGATTCAAGATGGCTGACACTCGTTTTTTCCTCGGCAATCTCCGGAAAAAGCCGACAGTCCAACCCCCTATGGGCTATGCGGAAGTGGCTCCTAATACAGGCCATACAGGCTGTAGTCTTTTGCCTCTGGGCAAAAAAGCCTCAGATGACGCAAAATGGCGATTTTTGCGATTTTTCCAGACCCACAATACAGAGATCTCCCCTCTCAGGGGGACATGAGGGAGGAAAGCACGGTCATTCAAAAATACTACCAGGTTTCTACTGATACAAAGCTTAATGCTAAATCGGTGAAGTTTCCCTTTAATAAAAACCACTGGAGACTGTGTATGAGCTGATTTATGGGTCTGATAACATTTTGTTAAATCGGACCTAACAGGATGTGAGTGTTTCTGTGACTTCCTGTTCAGCCTGAAAGCTGCTGGAAATGGCTGGAAACTGTCCGACTTGACAGCAGATTGTCGTCACCGCCCCCGGCTGCCGCCGCCTGCTCTCGTACACGTTACAGGCGAGGCGCGGTTCATCTCGAACGAGCCTGTTGTGTTTAAGAGGAATGAGACGCCCTTTCCTCTGAAGCGTCACATAAATCCGTCAGCTGTTTGGGCGGAGTTAGCAACTCCTTCAGCTGCACGGCTTCCAGGAAGGCTGCTCTCTGTGTCCTCGGTTATAGCTCCTCGGTTATAGCTCCTCGGGACGAAATATGTGTCGAGCCTTGTTAAATTACTTTATTCCAAACGATAATGCCCTAGTGTCAGTGGTGGAATGTAACGAAGTACATGTACATGTACTGTACCTACATACAAATTTGAGGTACTTGTACTTTCCTTGAGTCTTTTCTTTTCATGCCACTTTCTCCTTGTACTCTGCTACATTTCAGAGAGAAATATTGGACTTTGTACTCTACTAGATTAATCTGACAGCTTTAGTTACTAGTAGGGATCGACCGATACTTTCGATTTTTCAATGCCGATACTGATTATTAATAGTTAATGAAACAGATATTTAGAATCAATATGCAGTTACAGTGAAAATGAAAATCTTTAAATCAAAGTTAAGATTTTGGAATGTGACAAACTCCAACACAAAACTTAGTTTAAATGCTTTAAGCAATTATTTAATAAATGAGAAACTTTCAACATATTACCCAGTAACAGTCAGAGAGTGTTGTGGGGGAGGGTGGGGGGACATGAAGTCAGACTCAGTGGTGACGGACACAGAGCTGGAGCCGAGCCAAAGTAGGGTTAGCGCACTTTTGAATTCATAAACATTATTGGAAATCAGGAAACTAAAACGCAGATAATCTGCAAACTGCCAAAAAAACGATAGTCGGTCTATCCCTAGTTACAAGTTTGTACTAGTAGTTACTCATTTGTACTTTACAAATGAGACTTTTTGCACACAAAATACACATGTAGTTTAGAATAAAACAGCAGATTTTATACGGTAAACTAGCCAACAATATAACGGCCTACAGCTGAGATGATTAGACCATTAAACACACAGCTGGTTGGATCCTTTACACTTTCTACAATGGGAGGATTTTTACTTCTAATACTTTAAGTACATTTTCCTGATGATACATACTTTTACTTAAGTAACATTTTCAATGTAGGACTTTTACTTGTAACTAGAGTATTTTAACAGTGTGGTATTAATACTTTTACTTAAAGGTACACTGTGTAGGAATTTCTCCCATCTAGCGGTGAAATTGTATTTTGCATTCAAACGAATAGTGCTCTCTTAGCGCCTCGCTTTTTCAAATGCGTGTTGCAACTACGGTAGCCGTTACGTACCAAGAAGCTATAATTCCCTTTTCCGGCGACGAGGATTCCTTCTCCTGTGGCTCGGCATAAGTAGGATCCTCCATTATGAACTAAAGTGCAGCGCAGGCTTTCAAATTTGCCGGGGGCAGTGACCATAGACAGTATATAAACTGGACCAACAGATCCCGTGTCTCTGGACAGAGACCAGTGAAGGATATTAGAAGAACTTTTCCAGGGAGCGCTGAGTGTTACTGAGCAGCCTCCAACTGACAGAGACGACGTAGATGTGACGTGAGCAACCTGTCTGAAAGTTATAAGTCTTCTGGTAGCTGTGCCAAGAGAAATCTCAATCATTCCCAATCTTACAGAGACGGAGAGTGTAGGTATATGTAAGGAGATAACATAAGCACAGGCTAATTATTGCTAACTAAAATGCTAGTTAAGATCAGTAATTAAACCTAAACAGCTAATGTAAGTCCAAACTGCCTGCGAGCTTCTCCTGTACTATACGGTAATTCCTCTCCTATGCGACAGTAAGTCGCGTGGTTATGACCCAATCGTTAGCCTATTTTTACAAAAACGTCTGCTACGGAGCCATAACGTGAGGTACAAGGTAATGGAGCCTTTTACACATTGTCGTGTTTCTTTAGAAATAAACAACGGACAAATAGTCTTTAAACGCTTCAGATGTAAAGTTATTCGCCGTCAAAGTGACGTCAAAATGAATGGCAGTCAATGGAATGCTAACGACGGGTGATCACTTGTTAGCATCAAAATGGCGCCATAGGAGCCCCCTTGGCAGTGACAAGCGCCTCTCGCTGATCTCCTTCTCCGTCTCAGCTGGTTTCAGTCACATGACGCTGGCTCTGGACGAAAACGCGTCGTGGATTAGCTAGACAGGTTGGCTAGTGCTTTATGTCCCTCTCAGCGATTTATAGGTTTTCAAAATGACAGAACGACACGGAAGCCTCCTTGGACTTGCCCGTCCAATGTAAATACAGATAAGAAATTCTTCGCTTACGAGGATAAGTCAAGATGATTGGCAGAGGTCATTTTACACCAATGAGGACATATTTATGAACGAAGACATTGATTTTAGCTAATGAAATACTTAAAACACTACACAGTGGACCTTTAAGTAAAGCATCTGAATAGTTCTTCCACCACTGCCTAGTGTCCTGGTTGAGGTTATTCAAAGGTGGTTTAATTACTGTAGGGTAAACACGGCCCGCCACAGCAGCCAACATACTTGTGAAATTATGAAACTGTTGACTTTCCCATCAGCCTGGCAGAGCCACTGTGGACTCGTAGTCATGTTATCACACGCCTGTGGGAGTTCAAATGCATGCAGCTAAAACTACAGATCTTCAACAGAATAAAAAAAATTAAAAACACAGACCGACACATTAACCCAGCAATACTTTATTTGCCATCAAAGTATGAAAACCAAAGATCTCAAACATATCTTACACAACAATAAGCTCACAGTGTGTGGCTTTCTAATGGCTCCAAAAAAGGCTAAATACCAAAGAAAGAAATAACAAGTCCCATTCAGACAGAGAACGGCAGACACACTCAGTAGAAATCAAAACCCCCTGCTATTAGAATTCCAGTGTACAAAAACAAGCCTCCCTTTCTAAAATTCCACACATTGTCCCACATATTCCTGCCTCACATTCAACATGTTCATCTTCAGTGCGAACGGTGTCCTGATTAGTCATCATACACATGAGTATGACAGAAGTCAGGGGTGTAGAACACGTCTGGAATGTGTAGTGGCTTAAACAATGGAATGGTGAAATGGCACAAACATACTGTATCGCAACAACCGGCGAAGGTTTTCAGCATTTTTAGATCCTATGACTTTATTGACTTTTGCCCTGGTGCCACCCCCAGCTCAAAAAACTCCCCCTAGTCTATATCAACGACGTTTCATTTCCGAAATCCGCCGTATGTCCGTCACTTTCCTCCTCCTTTTGTGTTGGCGTTCTAAACTCCAGTGGATTTCTGAGGACTATGGTTAACTGCTCCTCAGATCTCTGCAGGGTAAATCCGTCCACTCTGAGTTTTCTCTCGCACGACTAAAACTACTTTTGAACGTACACGTGTTCCACCAAAACAAGTTCCTTCCCGAGGCTATTTTGCAGAGGCGCCGTGGCTCCGTCCGGCACCATTGCGATTGGTTCAAAGAAATGCCAATAAATCAGAGGCCGTTTTACTCCCATCCCGGAATGCTGTGTGGACTAGCCAGACCTTCCTCCGCAGCGCTGTGGAGGAAGGTCTGGCAATGCAAGACTAGACTAGACTCCCCCTAACCAACACTTTTGGTCGGTGACGAATCAACGTCGGATTTACCCGACATTTGCTGTGGACATTTACGGTCACAGAGGATGATCCTGAATGTTTTGGTGACCGGCCCTGGTATCGGTGGTGTAGCCAGACCTTACTCCGCAGCGCTGTGGAGGCAGGTCTGCCAATGAGAGAACATTATAGAAACATCCACATCTAATGTGCCGAATAACGCCAACGACATTTACAGAGCACATTTACGCTCGCCAGAGGATAAACCCTCTCAACGTTTTCCATAAGATACTGGATCGCCAAGACTTTGAGGTAAAGGTTACATGAACAGTAGGGGTGTGACGAGACACTCGCTCACGAGACAAGACGAGACACGAGATTGGGGTCACGAGAGCGAGACGCGATTTTAACACTAATTTAAAGAAAACTTCAGTTAAGAAATATGACTGGGAAAAATAGTCTTTACTCAGAGAACCAAGGTTACAAGCTAGGGGTGTGGACGGACGGCTTACTCCCGCGAGACGAAACACATCACGCAGATTGGGTTCATGAGAACGAGACGAGATTTCGCCGGCGTTGAAAAGTTGTCTCGTGGCGATGTGATGTCAGCGTGATGGAGCGTGGAATTACTATTGAAAATCCCCTGCCATTTTTTAAATCATTTGTGTGGCAACATTTTGGTTTTCCTGCGAGGAATAATAAACGGCGAAAGAGTGACAGACAAGACGAACACAATATGTAAACATTGTAAGAAAAAATGCCGTATACCGCGGACTAACACGAGCACTATGCAAAAACACTTACAGCACCACCACAGCTCTCTACTACTACTGCACCGACTCGGCGCAGTGCAGATAGTAATACGGCTTTCTTTCTTACAATGTTTACATATTGTGTTCGTCTTGTCTGTCACTCTTTCACTCTTTTCACCTCGACGAGAAATCTCGTCACGCGAGATCTCGCGAGATCTCGTAAAACGAGATCTCGTCACACCCTTAATGAACAGTACAGTCAGGCTCTTGGAGGGATCAACCATGGCCTTTCCTCCAACACCATTGTCGTTTTGCTTTAAGCAGCATTTCTGGTAATGCCTCCCGAGTATTTACAGTAAATCAGTACGTTAGTCTTTCTGTCCACACTCGGTTAATGTGGGGTGAAATGTACATTTGTGTGTGTGTGTGTGTGTGTGTGTGAACTGTCCTCTGCAGAGAGTTACAGTGCAGTTTTAATTTGTGCATAACACACGATACCACCCTTCTTTTAAATTTAAATGTGTGTGTGTGTGTGTGTGTGTGTGTGTGGGTGTGTGTTTTCACATCTGTGAGCAAGCTGCATCAGAAAATTTAAAAACCAATCTCACAATAGGCTAAACAAATGTGGAATTTACACACATTCAATTGGCAATCAAGTGTTAATTAGTGACAGTACACCAACATGTTAATGTGTACACACCCTTTTTTCTGTTATTACCAACCACACATTCATTTTTTAGCCTATAAGCATTATAGTAATGTTTTATCTTACCGGCCCCATAGTTTCCTAGTCATTTCCTGGAAAGGAACTGATGTGTAACTGGAAATTCAATGCACTGTTCCTGGAAAAGAACTATGTCATTTGGAACTAATCATTGGGCCAACTGAGACCATCTTGACTGGGCATACTTCCAATTATTGTACTCCAATGAATTGCTTTTCAATCCCGAGTCTTTTAGTTGGTGAACATTGTCCAACAGTCAGACAATTCAACACATGTATGAAGAATACAGTTTCCAATAACAAATGAATATTCACATTAAGATTTCAACAAATGAAATTATTCTGGAAATGAATGAATGAAATCAACTCCAAGAATTGTATCGGTTTTCTCTATAATTAGTACCCGAAACATTGTAATGTAATCATTGTTTTTGCTAGATTTCCTAAATTCTGGGATGGCTATAAAGTAATTTTTTTTTTTTTGCTGACTTTGCTGAGGGATTTATGTCGACCAAATTGTACGTGAGAAGATTATATGACACGGGCAATAGTACAGTCAAAGATATTTGACTTTTTCAGTTAAATCAAAGCATGTCAATGAACTGTACATGTGTGGCCCCTTTGAGTTTGACACCCCTGGTTTAAAAGCACCCTGCTTAAGAGCACCCCTGGAAAATAGAAATGACACAGTTCTTTCTGGGAAACGCCCTAAGAAATGAGTTCTGTAATTATCAGACTACATTAGAAGCATTAATTGTTCAACAACGCCAACAAGCCTCTCATTTCAACTGGACCCTGTTTCCACATGAGGCTCACCCATTCTACACGGGAGTCATTGGCAGCGATTATGTAACATGCGTTACGTTGCTAGGGGGTTTTGAATTACTGGACAATGAATGAAATAAGGGGACCACACTGTAAAAGGTGCTGGTCCACTGTCACACCACGGAGTCTATGTAACAGGTCCAAAAAATAGACAAAAACATTGCCAATAAATGAAGGGATCATTAAGACAAATACATTTAAATAAATCAGCCAGTGTAAAGACTACTGTATGGAGCTGGTCCTGGATCACACTCAATACTCAAATTCTACAAATAGACCGATAGATGTCAGTCTGAGTGCAAACCACTTCCTGCTAGGGAAGGTGTAGGACAACACGCAGCTGTCATCCAGTTCTGTAGTTCAGTTATAATAATAAAAAAAAACACAATTTGTAACCTTAAACCTATCAATATTACTTGTAATTACTGATTAATTTCCCCTAAATGTTTCCGATACTGAAGACGAAACCTAAGCGGGTAGAATAAAGAGATTGTAGTTCAAACCTCCCAGATGGCAACTTCTGCCTGAGCTTATTTAAAGGGCGCGGTCTGATATTGTGGGAAGTGAACTTCCCTATTTTCGGTCATACCCGGAATCACGTTTACAGCACGAGTAGTTTCAGAACACGTTTAGCTTAGCACAAAGACTGGAAGCAGTGGGGGAACTGCTAGCCTAGCTTTGTCAAGAGAGCGCCAAATCCCCTCTGTATGGAGCCCACAGCTGTCTGATTGACATGTTGTATCTTGTGTAGTGCACCGCTGTAGCAGTTGTTGGAACTACATGTTGGCCCTAACACTAGAACTACATGTTGGCCCTAAGCCTAACCCAACAGTGGCTCCCGTTCTCTTAGGGTTAGGGTTTTTCTAAGTGACCGGAACCCAGCTGACTTTGGGGACTAGCCTACTTGCTAACGAGCTACACTGTGTGGCCAACAATATGTGGACAGTGGAACATCTGACACCATGGGGCTTAATGGGCTGCTATAAGTGCGTCCACTCTTCTGGTTTCAGGCTTTCCACCGATGGGAGGGGGGGGGCATTGTCAACCAGGGGTCGATGCATAGACTGTAGGGCTGCAACTAACGCTTATTTTCATTATCAAATAATTAATTCTGATGATTCTTTTTCTCGATTAATCGTTTTGTCTATAAAGTTTCAGAAAAATGGTGAAAATTGCCCATCGCAAGCAGATATCTCTAAGTGTCTTGTTTTGTCAGTCCAAAACCCGGATATTGAGTAAAACAGAAAAGAGGCTGGAAATCTCCACATTTGAGAGGCTGAAAAAATGACTTATTATTATCAAAATAGTTGCCACCTATTTTCGTATCAAATGACTAATCGATTAGTCGACTAATCGTTGCAGCTTTAATAGACTGTGTAAGTGAGGCCATAACGTCTGGCTCGCCCCCTGGTGGCTGGCTGCAGTGTAGGTCATAAGCCCCGCCCCCTCCATGTTAGCGGACAGGACATAGGCCAAACTAAAAAGTCAAAAGTACATGTCAAATAAATGTTTCCCAAAGACGGTTTTCAGTCATTCAGGTAGTTGTTATCATGCAGATTTTTGTTCACATACTGAGAAGTTTGGTTTTTATTAGTTCTTTGATGCTATAATAACGGGGTGAAATGTCAGGATTGACAGCTGGGATTGACTCGGGATTGGTCGGGCGGGTGTATGGGTGGGACTTTGATATCGCAGCTGTACCGCCTGATCAGTACTGCGCAGACTCCAAAATTACAAGATGAGGCTGCCTGTATCTGGGAGATTTTGGCTTCAATTTTGTACAGTGCGAAGGAAGTGGAGACATGTCTCGTCAGTCTACGGTTGGACCAGGAAAGGGCCATATAGTGCACAAGGTGGAAATAGGACTGTTGCAAGGTCTATCAGATGCAGCTAGGCCAGCAGTTTTTCCCGTTATCTAACGTTCTTAGACAGATAACGTTATCGTATCTCGATGGCGAACAAATTATTTCACAAAATGTTGGACTGCTACTTTATCAAAATAAATACCAGCTACTGGATCCATCCAGCTTATTCCGTGCTCCCAGCCCTGACGCACGCAGTTAGTCTGGGGTTTCCTGATTTATATCCTACAAGAAAACAAGAGCTGCCATAAGAAAGGAAAATACAGTCAACGCCAAGTTCCAAAAGAATCTTGTAACTATAAATACACAGGAATAGGAAGGCAAGGGAAATAACCCGTGGAGGAAAATGGAACGAAGGCTTGATGGAAAAGTAAAAACCAAAACAAAATTGAAATGATGAACCAATGAAATGAACAATTCTTGTGGCTCTGCGGGGGGGGGCTTTTCTTTTCTTTCATCATGTCAGGCCAGCAGTATTATCCCTCCATCACCTTCCTCTCTCTGTCCTCTCATCACCTCCTCCTCCTCTCTGGCCAATCAGCGCTCCTCTGCTCCTCCTTCCATCACTGCGTCCACGCCGTGTTGCCTTCAGGGCACAGGGTGGATGCTCTGGCGGCTGGACAGAGGGACCAAACACTGATGTATGGGTCTCTCCAGGTCATCTGAGGATAAAACGGAGTGAAGATTCGATTATCAAACAGGTTTTTCCTTCACAGGTTTCTGTCCGAGAGTCCCAACCAGTATGATCATGTGTTTCTGCACGTTTCACCAAGTCAAATGTAAAGGTCCCATATCATGCACATTTTCAGGTTCATACCTGTATTTTGGGTTTCTACTAGAACATGTTTACATGCTTAAATGTTCAAAAAACACATTCTTTTTGTCATACTGTCTGTCTCAATATACCTATATACCTCTGTCTGAAACGCCAGCTGTCTCTTTAAGCCCCCCTCCTGAAAAAGCCCAGTCTGCTCTGATTGGTCAGTGTTTCCAGGTCTTTCGCATCTGCTTTGTCGGAGTCTCTGCACGGTCATTGCAGCCAGGGAATGACTGCAACGGCACTGTAGCACCACTTTCTACCTATGTATGTATGTATGTATGTATGTACGATGAACAACGATTATACAGTGCCTTGCAAAAGTATTCGGCCCCCTTGAACGTTTCGACCTTTTGCCACATTTCAGGCCTCAAACATAAAGATATAAAACTGTAATTTTTTGTGAAGAATCAACAACAAGTGGGTCCCAATTATGAAGTGGAACGAAATTCATTGGCTATTTCAAACTTTTTTAACAAATAAAAAACTGAAAAAGTGGGCGTGCAAAATTATTCAGCCCCTTTTACTTTCAGTGCAGCAAACTCTCTCCAGAAGTTCAGTGAGCATCTCTGAATGATCCAATGTTGACCTAAATGACTAATGATGATAAATAGAATCCAGCTGTGTGTAATCAAGTCTCCGTATAAATGCATCTGCTCTGTGATAGTCTCAGAGGTCCGTTTAAAGCGCAGAGAGCATCATGAAGAACAAGGAACACACCAGGCAGGTCCGAGATACTGTTGTGGAGAAGTTTAAAGCCGGATTTGGATACAAAAAGATTTCCCAAGCTTTAAACATCCCAAGGAGCACTGTGCAAGCGATAATATTGAAATGGAAGGAGTATCAGACCACTACAAATCTACGAGACCCGGCCGTCCCTCTAAACTTTCAGCTCATACAATGAGAAGACTGATCAGAGATGCAGCCAAGAGGCCCATGATCACTCTGGATGAACTGCAGAGATCTACAGCTGAGGTGGGAGACTCTGTCCATAGGACAACAATCAGTCGTATACTGCACAAATCTGGCCTTTATGGAAGAGTGGCAAGAAGGATAGCCATTTCTTAAAGATATCCATAAGCAAGCTTTAAAGTTTGCCAAAAGCCACCTGGGAGACACACCAAACATGTGGAAGAAGGTGCTGTGGTCAGATGAAACCAAAATCGAACTTTTTGGCAACAATGCAAAACGTTATGTTTGGCGTAAAAGCAACACAGCTCATCACCCTGAACACACCATCCCCACTGTCAAACATGGTGGTGGCAGCATCAGGTTTTGGTCTGTTTTTCTTCAGCAGGGACAGGGAAGATGGTTAAAAATTGATGGGAAGATGGATGGAGCCAAATACAGGACCATTCTGGAAGAAAACCTGATGGAGTCTGCAAAAGACCTGAGACTGGGACGGAGATTTGTCTTCCAACAAGACAATGATCCAAAAAAAGACATAAAAAAAAAATTTAAAATTTAATTTTTTACAAATAAACATATCCAGGTTTTATAATGGCCAAATTAAAAAAAGTCCAGACCTGAATCCAATCGAGAATCTATGGAAAGAACTGAAAACTGCTGTTCACAAACGCTCTCCATCCAACCTCACTGAGCTCGAGCTGTTTTGCAAGGAGGAATGGGAAATCGCAAAAAGTCAGTCTCGATGTGCAAAACTGATAGAGACATACCCCAAGCGAATTTACAGCTGTAATCGCAGCACAAAGGTGGCGCTACAAAGTATTAACTTAAGGCGCTGAATAATTTTTGCACCCAATATTTCAGTTTTTTATTGTTTTAAAAGGTTTGAAATATCCAATAAATTTCGTTCCACTTCATGATTGTGTCCCACTTGTTGTTGATTCTTCACAAAAAATTACAGTTTTATATCTTTATGTTTGAGGCCTGAAATGTGGCAAAAGGTCGAAAAGTTCAAGGGGGCCGAATACTTTCGCAAGGCACTGTATATATATATATATATATATATATATATATATTATCGTATCGTTGTGACAAGACAACTGTACGGAAGGTGTGTGCATTTCTCTGTGGATTGAACGTTTTGGTACTTTAACAGAATTTATCAATCTGTACCTTTTATAATACAAAAGACACAACTCAAATGTGTAGTTAACGTTGGCTTGTTTAAATGAAAATCCTTTTTCTCCTTAACATTTGCCGACGCTCCCCTCTGGGCTCCTGTAGTTCTGAACGGTATCAGCCCTCCCCCCTGCGCATTTGCCATAGAGATAAACAACATGGCAACAACAGGGACTAACATTAGTTCTTTTCTTAACTAGTCGTTTCATTACTTACTTAACCGTAATCTCCACCTAAATGACCGGCAGCTTGCGGTGCTCTGTACCCGGCTGACAGTCACCTATTCTCGGATAACTGAACCACCAACTACCGCTGACCTGACGGAGCACCAGAGCTGGTGTTGAGGAACTCTGTTGCGGCTCAACACATCTACTAAATGGCGCTGATACGACCCAGCTGTGACGCAGGTCTGTACTTACACAACTAGCAATCGCCGCTCTGTAGCACGGAGCTCCTCTTTGATGTTTTTTTACCACTAGTTACTGCGAAGGAGCTTGCTACAGGTATGCTACATTCACGAGACCATGGGATGTTAATGTACGTTACTCAGCAACAGGTGAAAATAGGTAGCCTGGTTGACACCAGACCCTTCTCAGTTGTAACTGAGAGTGGGTCTGGGTAGAGGTTCATTGACAGTTCATTTCCAAAGGGGCGTCACCAACGGACGCCGCTCAAATGCCACTGGGCGCATTGGATAGTCCAACTGCGCTGCGCTTCGTTAGCCGTCATGTTGAATGTAAACAAAAAGCTGCTCGCTGTCACTGCGCTATCGTCGTCGCGTAAAGCCCGCCTCAACGGTTGTGATTGGTGACTCGATTTTGGGGACATTGGAAATGAATTGAATGGGCTCTTTGCCAGACTGACTTGCAGAGCAAATCTCAAATTTGCCGGATGTTCGTCAGAGTTTACCCAGGCTACAAAATAGGGGCAAGGTTGCGCGACTAAAGTTAAAATTTATTTAACTTTTAGGCAAGGAACGAGAAGTGAATTACCTCTGTGTGAAAACAGCTTTATCTCACGCATCCGTTTTGTTGTTGTTGAATTTATAGCATAATTATATAATTTGATGAATATATAGCATAATTATATAATTTGATGAATATATAGCATAATTATATAATTTTGTAATTCTTTCAAACAATGGTAGGGAAAACACTCAAACCAATATATATTTCCACAAAATTGGCATGAATGATCATAATGGTATAAATGCCCTGTGTGTGTGTGTGTGTGTGTGTGAAAACAAAATAAAGTTAAAACTTGTTTTGAACAATTTCTTTGTCATTATTTTTAAGGGGGGGAGGGTCAATTTAAATCGTAAATTGGATTTTTTGTGAAAAAAATCAGGGATTTATATCGCCCAACCCTACATCTTGCTTTTTTTTTTTTTTACAATATGGGACCTTTAAGACTTTTTAAGACCATTATGAATGAAAATTAGGATCTACTGTATATCACGACAAAAAAACAACAACTTTGGTCTAATTTGTAGTCATAATACAGAGAATTATATTTGGACTAGCGAAAGAAACGATACTGCCCATTGCTGCTGCACCTGTATGAGACCCTCTGTAGGAGCGCCTATCTCTTTAAGCCCCCCTCCCAAAAAATCCCAGTCTGCTCTGATTGGCCAATGTGTTTCCTGGAATCTCCGCTGCACTCCAGTTTTGTTTCATTAGTTGAAGCTGGAGCTAATGCAACGTATACGAGTATATATCAGGACTTTTTAATGTGAAAAATCACCAATAAAGGCTTCCCAAATATTACACAACCGGACACGTCCCAGCAGTAAAGTGACCCGAAAATGGGGAGAAATGACCAGCATTGGCCGCCAAGATTACAGCTATGTCGCGTTAGCATGCAGCTACGTAATAGTTGGCAGCAGTTTCTACCTTCAAAAATGGCAGATAACGGTGTCTGAACCAAACACTACCCAATCGGACATGTTACAGAAAATACGGAAAAGCATAATATGTCCCCTTTAAGACCTAGATACTTTTAAGTATGCCTTTTTAAGGCATGAAACTTTGTTTTTGAAATTTTTGTTTTTACTTTATTAAACCCAGCGAAACCCTGGTTTCTGAACATCAGTGTATCAGTGCACATTTTACTCATTTGTCTATGAAAGGAAACTGCTGCCTGTAATCTGCTTGGGTGGCTTTTAAACAGTCTCAAGACTGCACAAAAGCCATTTCACATTTCACAGCATTTCCAGGGTAACGGAGCATTCTACATAATGCACGTATGTGCAAACCACCTGATGGAAATAACTTGTATGTCCCCAACCCCCTCACATTTAACACTATGCCGATTGTCTACAAAGGGGAACGGTTTGTTCACTGTCCCACAAAATTGACTCATACGACCTATGTCAAATGGGGCTGCATATCTTTGGAAATATTTCAATACTCAGGCCAATGGGACACCAGAGTAGTTTTTCATTACATTTTTTGATTGAGAAACACAAATTTTTTTTTTTTACTAAACGAAAGAAGCCAAAATAAACAAGAACTCTGCTGTAATGTTACCCTTAGAGCAAAATTAAAGTGACTTAAACGACCCCATGTCATCTTTGAGAGCGTATAATACACTGTAAAAGCCTTACCGGCTGTGTGCCTCTTGGACCGGCTCCAGCACCAACACCTTACACTCTCTCTTGGCTATTTTGTCCAGTGAGATGAGGCTGTGGCTGGGTGGCAGGTACCGGCCTCTGCCCGCTGGAGATCCTGCAGGAGGAGTGATGCTCCGATGCTCCATGGCGCTGCCGGACCTGGAGCCAGCAGAGACACTGGGTCACGCACGTGATGATAGACAGGAATGTGTAGGTCTGTCTGCGAATGTCTCCCCTGTCCAGGGTTATTATACTAAACAGAAAGCAGCATGGTGCTGCTGCAGGCTGATCCTGCGTACCTGACGTGGTGAGCCCTGGGCGGCAGCTGGTGGGAGAAGCTCTGAGAGCGGCCCAGGCTCTGTCTGTCCAGCAGCTCTCTGACTGACGATGGACAGTTCCTCAGCGGGGATCCGACCTCCGCGGTGGGGGTGGACACCGAGGCTGTGAACTGCAGCTTCAGCTTCATGTGCTGGCTCAACTACGGAGTTATCACGGAGCAGGAAAGAGACAGGCGGAGATGGGAGAGTATACACTTTGAGCATTACTGTGTATTACTGTTTTAATGTGATCTGCAGAAGCACGCGGTACCTCAAAGAGTCCAGTCCTGAGGATCTGGAAGGCCACGGTGAAGGAGAGGGTGGAGCCCTTCCTACACTGGCCCAGGTTGTTGAGAGGGGACTGGCACACCACTGCCGGGTGGGCCCTGGGATCCTGCTGGCCTCCTCTATCAGCTGATGGATGGATGGTGGTAGGAGCCAGGTGGTAGGGAAGAAGAAAACGGGATGATTAAAGACAGTGTATAGTAATATTCATGTTGTGCTGACCACTCTTTGTAACACTAATACTGTGCAAATCCACACATTACAATCACTTCCTGGGGTGTCACCATTCTCCATATCCACGATTCGATTCAATTTTCCAGTTCAAACATTTGTTTTCCAACAGGGACGTCAATGCCACAATAAGAGCCACTAGCTGACGGGAGGGTATTTTGGTAACAATTGAATGCACCATTAGTTTAACAAGATGCACCTGAAGGCACCATGGAGTCCTGTCAGAGCCCACATGCTTTACCTTTGTTCTTAGTTTCCATAACTCAGTCACGGGGCAAGGCAAAATGTTGCCACACAGTGACTTCAGGGAAGCAGGAGGATTTTCCAGTTCTGTTGTTTCTCCGTTATCTCAGACTCCTGCAGTGGCCATGGTGTCTGGAAAAGTGCAGCTGCAGGCTACCGCTAAGCTAACATTACCCTGTGTCTTTAGCTGCATGCTACCAGCCGGTAAGCTACGCTGTGTCTGTTGTTTTTCTTTTTTCTTAGGATGTGCACGAGTAGGCGATGGGTGGAGAGAGACAAAAATATTGGGTGCTGCTTTTGATTTTGACTGTGAAAATTAGTTGCTGGTGAAATGTCATTTACACAGAAGTCACATGAGTTGGTGGCCGGCACTGTGAACAGATAAGATGTTAACTCTAGAAATGAGTCACACAACACTAAATGTAATCTGATCTGCCTGTCAGAGTGATGAATACTTTTCTGTAACTCAACACTAACTTTACATTGCATTTACCTCTTTTTCTCTCTCTCTCTCTTTTCATGCCCCGAGTTGCTGCTAACACGCCCATTGCTTGCAGCGTTGGAGGTGAATCAGTATTACTAGTCCCTAGGCATGGGCCAGTTTCACGGTATTGCAGTTACTGCTTTAAAATGTATTATTTCGAAATGTCTGGGTAAAAAAAAAAAAAAAAAACCACATTATTAACCCTTGTGTTGTCTTCCCGTAGACCGTGAACTTTGTTTGCGCTTTTTCCAACGTTTTTTTCAGTGCTTTTGACACTTTTTAAAACGTTTTTGTGACTTTTTTTCAACGCTTTTTTTTTTTTTTTTATTCGTGGTCAATGAACCTAAAATCGTATAACTTCATTTTGGGCAATTTGGTTAAAAGAAACCGATATTTCTGATATAAAAAAAACTTTTAAAATGGGTCAAATTTGACCTGAGGACAACGCAAGGGTTAAAATAGTTATTCTTTTCAAACACACTGCACACTGGCAGGGAGAGGGATTTCTAAACTGAACTTTCTGCCCTTGAAAACTCATAAAAAAACCAGCTCACACCGCGGGAACGGTATGCCGGCGGTATACCTTGAAACCGGTCGGCGCCCCATGCCTACCAGTCCCCTATGAATAGGGCGTAGGAGGTTAGAAAGGGAGCCTGTGTGATGGTACAGCCTGCTACTCACCGTCAGGGTTCCAGATCAGACGGACGGCCAGGAAGTCCTGCAAGTTGTTGAGCAGGGTGTATTTTACCCAGAAGTGCTCCAGAGGCCTGACGGCACGAGGACAGGAAGCTGTCATCACCAGCCGAGGACGATCCAAGCGGATACTGGGCAGCGCGTAACAACTAGAGATGTATCTGGAGGGAAGGCAAACTAGCATTTTAATTTCCTTTTAGTATAGACCTTTATTTTACAGCAGACATTTTGACTCGTCATCATGGGCGTAAATAGCATCTAACGGTTCTCAAGAGCAATTTTTCAAGGGGAAATACTGTATAGGACATGTATACCCTGAGGAAATCCTTACTACTATTATTAGTGTAGCATGTACTACTTAAAAGGGGACCACAATCTTTTTTTCTAATCTTAACTAGGCATTTTACTGTCTAAACTTAACTGTCGCCGTCGTCCCATTTTGTCGGCTAAACTCATTGCCAGATGTACGTACATTTGCGAATGCAGCGTTAACCAGCGCCATGGCCAACCCGCAGAAAGCGCACGCTGTGATACTTGAGTTTACGTCGTATTTACCAAACCTGCAGTTCATCGGGTAATCGGCGCCTTTCTCCGCCCACTACACCGTAAATTGCGCTGTAGCAAAGCATTAAGTACTGGTGCTATGATACGGCTGTGTGCAGACTGCCATAGTCCCACTGCTGATGCTATGACTGTTTGAAATGTTCCTGATGCCGATATTTGTGATGTAGAGAGGACTTTAACAACTGCTGGTACGGGATGTGAACGCTGAGTCGGCGATTCGATGCAATCTTTGATTTCTTCCAGTAACTGTAATATTCCACGGCTCCTTAATCTGTAACGCTTAATAATTTTGTGTTCACTCAACTGAAAAAGTGTGATCCTTATGGCAAAAATCCTTTCAGCTCGTCTCCTTGGCCTACGTCTTCGTCTTGCTCGGATTGCTGCCGCCATTTCACCAGGAGCTGTATGCGAGGAAACCCACTTCCTGGTTTACACCTGCTTTTAAGAGGCGGAGAATTTTCACTGCAAAATAGAGGCGCGCTTTCACGGGCAGTTTTTGTACATACCGCGGAATACATCATTAGGCGCACTTTACGCTTCACCTCCCATCTCTTTATGGGAAACTCCCACTGTCCCCTTGACCCTCTCGCAAAGGCATATGCATGACACGGAAAAGCGTATTGAAAATATGTATTGTGATTTTTTTTTTTTGCGACAACTTTTAAAATCTTTTTCCTGGAATCAATATTTTTTGTGGAAGAAAACAACTAGTTCTTAGAAATGTCTCATGATATATTGTCTCTAAAAGTGTATTATTCATTTTTGTTTTTGTTAAAGAAGGAAAAGACTATAATACTTACTAGAATCGCAATATAAATCGTATCCGCACCCATGAATCATGAAAGACTCGAATTGGGACAAAATCATACCGTCCCAGCCCTATTATTTAATACTGATATTTTTATTTTTTTAGAGCGGGACAAACCCTCGATCCCTCCACGATTTCCGCTTATGCTTGCTTAAAAGCCTAAGCGGAGCAAATGTCGTTAGCTAGCTCACCAAAATGGAGGACAGTCATTTTTAATCAATCATTTATGATCACTTATCACTTGCACCTGTGTTCTTTTCCTGCTTTGACATGTTCATTAAATGAACGTGTCACCCTTTAATCCTAAACATGATCATTGTACTACATTGTTTTCACAGCACTCTCACTGCATAACATTCTAGTAAAAACCTGCCAAGTGGCTGCATTCCAAGTAGTACAGTCACTTACCTTGTTAGAGGCAGTGTCGGAGTGTACCACTGTAACACAGCCACCAACGGGACTTCCAAACCCTACAGAAATATATACATGTATTAGTTCATGTGGAAAAACTAAAACTATTAGAAACACATGAGTGGGCCACGTTGTGCCCTGGGTGACAAGTTCCTCCATCACCAACACACACACTGTAGATTGTTCTGACTCGATCCCACACACACACACACACACACACACACACACACACACACACACACACACACACACACACACACACACACACACACACACACACACACACACACACACACACACACACACACACACACCATCCTGCTGACACAAATACTCACTAGAGCAGCAAATTTGGATTAATCCGCTGCTGAAAATAGTCCCCAACATGCCACATTCGCTTGTAACATTTGTGAAAAACTACAATGTCCGGATGTAGAAATTAAAAGATACTGTGTAACAAAAAGGTGACCTATAGAGTAAACAATACACATACACAAACATAATTACAGACAGTCAGACTATATATAAAGTAGTTATGTTAAATGTTGGTGGTGATTGAAGATTGAATGTACAAATTGTTAAAAAAAGGTCCGACATTATGCTCATTTTCCAGTTCATACTTGTATTTTTTTCTACTAGAAAAGAAAAAAGATGAGGTGTTGACCTCATTGAGGCCGAACGATTTAATAAAAGGAAAGAAATGATGGAAGCTGCCTCCGTCGTGTCTCTTCACCTCACTGGAGTCCTCCTCTGCTGTGTCCTGTAGCTGCAGCTGGAACAGGAAGTTCTGCTCCTCCAGGGCGCTGAGCATGCTGGGTAAACGCGACGACTCGCTGTCCATCCGATAGAATGAAGCCACTGTGACCTCAGCTGATTGGTGGCTTTAGTGAGAAGTGGAAACAAACAGGTGTTTGTGAGGAGACTTTAAAGGGTAACTACCATTTTTTTTTTTCCCAACCTGGACCCTATGTTCCTATGTATTTGTGTCTAAGTGACTGATGGGAACAACAATCTTTGACATTGGTCTAGTAGTAAGCGAGATCGCTGCAGCGGTGAAACAAGCTCCAATTTAAGCTACAAGTTAACAGAGTCAATTGTTAATTAATTGTCCAGCTTGTATTTACCTTCACGAAAGTGCTTGTTTTACCACTCATAGGCTCAGATTAATATTCTAAGTATTAACATATAAGTAATAACTTTATGGAAAGGATCCCTTCAAAGATAGACCTTTAAAACCCCTTTGAGACCTTTCTGTTTAACCAGAAACAGCTCTGAAGTCACTAGCTAAACCCACCAGACTCCATTTAAAATAACTACACTTTTAGTGTGTATAGACCCAACATATTTCCACATGTAAATCGGTAAACTATGTGTTTATTTCAACCAAAACTAGAGGTGTGATGGTTGGAAAAGTGGAAAGACGACCCAAAACAGCTTTTCATAATTTTATTTTGTTTCTGTCGACTTTGACTGAAGTGTATTTTACGATGCTGAAATGACTGTTTATTTACATGGAGTCTGGTGGGTTTGGAGAACATAATTTCGCGGATGTTTCTATGTTTAAAAAAGGATCTTACTCTTCAACAGAAAGGTCGACCTCCTTAGAAATCCTTTCCATAATGTTGTCGGACACTGAGGGCCTGATTTACTAACACTAGCGCAGTTTGCGCTACGTCTGTTTATGAGAGTTCGGTAATAGCGCACGCTATGCTTCCACAGTTTGCGTAGTATTTATCAACCCTGACACCCATCAGGCAATCAGCGTCTTTCTCCGCCACTATACCGTAAAATTGCGCTGTAGCAAAGCGGTACTGGTGTGCTATGGCTAGTGGAGTGCAGACTGCGATATTCCCACTGCTGATGCTAGGACTGTTTGAAATGATCCTGATGCCAATATTTGTAATGTAGCGAGGAGTTTAACAACTGCTGGAATGGGATGTGAACGCTGAGTGGGAGATTCAGTTTCATCTTTGATTTCTTCCAGTAACTCTAATATTGCATGGCTGCTTGATCTGTAACGCTAAATGATGTTGTGTTCACTGACAAAGTGTGATTCTTGTGTTAAAAATATTTTCAGCCTCGCCTATGTCTTCGTCTTGCTCAAATTACTGTTGCCATTTCACCAGCGGCATATAAAGGTCTACGAGGAAACTTGACTGCGGCTGGTTTAGACCTGCTTTAAGCAAGTGGGAGAATTTCCCCGCAGAATAGAGGCGTCTTACTGACAGTCTTTGTACAAGTACCCGAATATATAATTAGGGGCACTTTTCGCTATCCTCCCACCTTTTGGGTGGAACTCCCACTTTCCCCACGACCCTCCCAAGAACGCATATTGAAAGCGCAACTTGTCTCTTCTCGCTCATGTGGCAGACAATCTGCGATTTTACCCAAGTGCGCCCTGTTTGTAAATATGCCGTATCGCTTACGTCCGTCTTTGCGACCAATTAGCGCCTGGAAACAGGCGCAAACGGCTTGATAAATCTAGCCCTTAGAATATTAATCTGAGCCGTAGGTAAATACAAGCTATTAGTTCATGACTTTTCCTAAAATGGGTTTATTAAACATCTAGTGAGTTATGGGGGATGTGGTATGAAAAGAAAATGAAAATATGATCATTTATACCTAAAACCGCCAGCGGGTAGTTTTTACCCCTACATAAAAAGCGCTGCATATTGCTGCGCACAGCATTCAACAACACGGCCGGTTGCCTAGCAACATGTGTTGTTTAAACATCTTTTGACAGGGCAGCTGCCACATCACAAGCTAGATTTGGACATGAGGGAGGAGGTCATATAGCAGTTTC
Source organism: Perca fluviatilis (assembly GCF_010015445.1). Lineage (NCBI taxonomy): Eukaryota > Metazoa > Chordata > Actinopteri > Perciformes > Percidae > Perca > Perca fluviatilis. Next base: position 6,173,459 of record NC_053125.1, read on the forward strand.
TAACGTTAGCCTACTGCTAACTAATTACAAATATTGAATCATATTTATTCCTTAGTGTCGGCTCAACCATTACGGGACGGAACGGTCTACTGTGTGTGTTTGATCTGTAAAGGCCATAAACTGACTCTTATATTATATATTATAGTTACTTTGTCAAGTCGTGCTTATTGTAAAGCTGAAGCTTTTTCGGCAGCGGGTAAATATTACCCCCTGGGCGGTTTTAGGACTAAAAGGAATGCTGGCCTTTCTAGTGCTGAAGAACCCACTCAGTTCCTGATGGAGTACTCCTTTAATATCAAACCGCGTGGGCTGTAGTTTCTAGCACTGCAGTGACAGCAGAATGTGGGAATGTTCAGTAATGTATAAACATTGGGCATCAGCCCAGCTGGTTATTTGTGTGTGTGTGTGTGTGTGTGTGTGTGTGTGTGTGTGTGTGTGTGTGTGTGTGTGTGTGTGTGTGTGTGTGTGTGTGTGTGTGTGTGTGTGTGTATACAGTACATAGACTAACAGCTCCCCTGCTCCTGGACAGTAGAGTATACAGTACATTATAGTGGTCTTACCAGACGTTGTCGACTATGAGAACTGAACCATCTGGCATCATGGGGAGGTAGGACAGGTTATAGTTAGGAAGGATCTTCACATCTCTGACACACACCTCATCCTGAGAGCTGCAGTTCAACACTGAGGACAGAGGGGAGAGGATCTTTAAAGGTGTGCGTGTGTGTCTAATCGCAATTATTTTACATAATCACCGTTTCTTTGTTTAACTGCATTAATTGCTAACATTAGCCAAGGTCCTTAGGGTTATGACTGTTGATGGTAATTGTCAATTTCATGTTCAAAAATACAATGTTTTTATGATAATAAAGAGGCGTGGTTTACTTCGTAGGCTGTGTATTTGTGTTACAACATTATCTGGGTCACATAACAGCGATATAACCAAAAGACATATCCTGGGATTCATGCAAAACTTGAAATTGTCTGAAAAAGTAATATACTTTTTATTTATTTTTTTTGACTGAAAGAGACAATTATATTGTTAGTCGCAATTACATCGGAGACAATTATTGTACAGTAACATTTGGAAACGTTACAGCTCTAGTGTTTGTGCGTGCTGCTGGTCTACCTTTAAGGACGGTCAGGTGTTTTCCAGAGACAGCCATGTGCTGAAACTGGACACTGGGTGGTGGGAGAACATGCACGGTGGTGCTGACTGGCAATGGAAACACACACACACACACACACACACACACCAGTTAAAACCAGGCACTTTACATCGGATTTTGTAACACATTCCCCAGAATTCTGTAGTACAAAGCCATTCTAAAATGAAGTATTGTGGTGCTGCAGAGAAGTCCAGGGCCTACAAATCCTATCCTACAGACTAAAGGAAAACCTCTTTCTTTGGTATAGATCCTCGCAAAAAGAACTCACACTTTAACCTTTTTTTATATATATTTTTCAATGAAAATGAGAATAATGATACAAAAATGATCATTCCCTCCAATATCGTGAATCATATCGCAATGTCAAAATAATCGCAATTAGATATTTTCCTCATATCGTGCAGCCCTAAAAGTGACGTCAATTAAATATGACGTGCGGCACAGCTGCATCGCCTGTTCATATTTTGGACACACGCTGTACTTTAGGATCTCTGTCAGAGGAGCAGGAGTGTTTATGACAACATGTGGCACAGTGAATCCTTAGAATTAAAGCGTGACTCATGCTTCTGCGGAGACACAGCCTATGTAAGTGGCCTGAAGTTTATCCTTGTGCGTTGGTGTCTGCATCGATCTCTTTAAGAGAATAGCAGGGAGTGTGTGGTAGAGCGAGTGAGAGAGTGACGGTGCTTATCTTCAGAGCGAGTAGCGACTCTAGAGTCATAGTGAGAGAAACAAAGTGTCTCCCCTGTTCTTTCTGACCACGGTGGGAAATCTGGAGCAGGAAAAGTTAACCCTCTCCTTGACTTCATGTTGTTTATGGAGAAAGAGAACCAGGAAATGAGTCGGAGGGGGGGGGGGGAATGCAACGCTACCAACCCACGGCCGAGAGGACCAATCACAGTTGTTGCGGTCTGCGTCAACGCGACGTGTCGATACATTTTTCGAGAGGTGCACGTCCAGAGTTTCTGCAGGTTCCACCAAGTCATATTTAAGACTTTTTAAGACCATTATGAATGAAATTTAAGACCTTTATCACAACATCAACTGAGCCCTAAATTCAGGTTTTTCAAGCCAAGCATCGCTGAACTTGCACTTCCTCATACCTAAAGAATAAAGTCTGTTTCATGTCTGTGGTACAACCAAAGAGAGACTCGCACCAAGAAGACGAAAGCTGACCGACTGCAATATAAGTCGCATGTTGGTCTCATTTGTAGTCCTAATACAGCAAAATTATATTTGGACTAGCGACAGAAAGAACTACAACTCCACGGAATTAAAAAAGAAAGAGCATTAGAGGTTGCGTAGACGTAGGAAAATTAAGACCTGTTTAAAATTATTTAAGACCTAGAACACAATACATCAGCAAATGTAAGACTTTTTAAGGCCTAAAATTTAGATTTTCAAATTTGAGACTTTTTAAGACCCTGCAGAGCTCGTGTCTGGTGTTGAGGGAAACCGAGTGAGTGTACCCTGTGCCTTGAAGGTGTTGAGGTCCTGCCTGAAGGTGTGTATTGGACTCCGGAGCTGCAGGAGAGTCAGGTAGCCATGTTCCCTCACCTCCGCCTTCTCATCCTCCGGCCTCCACACGGTCACTACGATCTGAGGCAGACAAAATACAAAAGTTTGGGTGATCATTTTGCTAAATTTGTCTTCCTAATACGTTAGCCTCATGTGGAGGTTTCCGACCGGTCTAATGTGCAACATCGCCACCAACAGTCTCACACAAACCACAGACGTCAAAGTAGAGCTGCAAAGGTTCATCCATTAGTTGTCAAATATTCAATTAATCACCAACTATTTTGATAAACTCTCTGATTCCAGCTTCTTAAATGTGAATATTGTTCTAGTTTCTTCTCTCCTCTGTGACAGTAAGCTGAATATCTTGGAGTTGTGGACAAAGCAAGACATTTGAGGACGTCATCTTGGGCTTTGGGAAACACTGATCTAGGGCTGCACGATTATGGCCAAAATGATATTGAGATCACGATTAATTATCACGATTATTTGTTGATTTTAACCAAAACAAATTTTATTGTCACATAGGCTAATTATAACTGCTTTTACATCCATATTGTGCTACATTCCTCCTTTATTGAAGGATACTGTGAATGAGTATGGCATTTCAGCTGTTGTGCGACCGCATTCCATACATGCACGTTTGCCGTAAGGTATCTACCTAACGAAATAGCAACGCGGATTTCGGTGTCTTAGCTACATGTCTGCGTTGCGCTCTGATGCTCCGAAACCCACGTTAGAGGCAACATAAACGTCGCTGCATGTCACACTAGTAAACACTAATAACACGTTAGACAGCAGGTAACGTTAGCCTACCATTAGCTAGCTACAGTAAACACTAATAACACGCTACACAGCAGGTAACGTTAGCCTACCATTAGCTAGCTACAGTAAACACTAATAACACGTTACACAGCAGGTAACGTTAGCCTACCATTAGCTAGCTACAGTAAACACTAATAACACGTTACACAGCAGGTAACGTTAGCCTACCATTAGCTAGCTACAGTAAACACTAATAACACGTTACACAGCAGGTGACTTTAGCCTACCATTAGCTAGCTACAGTAAATACATAAAACGAAACACGTTACAATGCAGGTGACTTTAGCCGAAAAAAAGCTAAACGGTGTGACTGTATTTCACTATAGTGGATTCCAACAGCGGGACGTCAAACAGTCTGCTGCTAAAGCTATGATCTAATAGACACAAACTAGCACTGGTCACTGCTGTTGTCTGAAAAACAAAACAGACAGGACAAAATGTTGCGTTTACTGGTAAACTCGTAAACACTGTGACCGGCTTATGATGACCGACTGCTACCCGTTGTGGAATTTTCCTCACATTACTCTGTCCTCTGTGACTGTCTACATCTAAAAACTCAGCTGCGCGGTGCAGGGAACAACTCTGATTGGCTCATGGAGGTACGTGATCAGACAGTGGTTTGTGGAGCGCTAGATTGGCTTTGCAAAAACTTTGGTAAGGAGCGTTCTATGAACGGAATGACGCATTTTAAATATCGCTCGATCACGTAAATTTGATCGTGGGAAGTCAAAATCGTGATCGTGATTAAAATTCGATTAATTGTGCAGCCCTACACTGATCCACATTTTATAGACCCAACAACTATTCGGTTAATCGAGGAAATAATCGACGATGAAAATTATCGTTAGCTGCAGCCCTACATCTAAGGAATAGTCCCCACAGTAGAAACGGTTAATAGATTGATATTGTCTTGCAGTACGTTCAGCCCCATTTGTCTGCATGCAGATGTGTCTGACCTTGGCTGTAAGCGTGTTGACTGGCAGCTTGTCCAACGAGACGGTGAGACAGAAGACAACCTGGTCGTCCAACACCAGAGCAGCCTGCAGGAGGACACGCAGACACGAGACAAGATGTTAGAGGTTAAAAGACAGAGACTCTGTTTTGGAGGACAATATGTGAAATACAGTCTCATACAGATCAATAACAAGCAGGTATAGGGCAACGCCTTACAATTCCTGTCATCTTCGGTTAATGAACTACTAGTCTCCCATTGCCAGACCCTCCTCCACAGCGCTGCAGAGGAGGGTCTGGCTAGTCCACACAGCATCTCGGGATGGAAGAGAATGGTTTATTGGCATTTCTTTAAACCAATCACGTGTACGTTCAAAGGTTGTTTTAGTTGTGCAACAGAAAACTCCGATTGGACAGATAGTCTAGCTAGCTGTCTGGATTTACCCTGCAGAGATCTGAGGAGCAGTTAACCATAGTCCTCAAAAAAATCCACCAGAGGTTAGAATTACAACACAAAGAAAGCGTTAGGTTACGTAAATCCGGTCGGAAAAAAGGACGTTCTGCGGAATTTCCGGCAGCACCTGAACAATCCCGGAAGTGGAAGGTTGTGGATAGAGACTAGACCAGGGGTGTCAAACTCAATTTCACTAAGGGCCTCACTGAAAAATGATAATCACATCTAGGGCCAGACATGTATACATTTATTGACATGGTTTTATTTCATCGAAAAAGTAAAATATCTTTGACTGTATTATTGTGTGTCTCATATAGTCTTCTCACTCACAGTTTGGTTGACATAAAGCCTTAAAAAAAGTTCCTCAGCCATCATAGAATTTGGCAAATCAAGCACAACAATGAATACATTTTTAAAAGGAGCTCCCACACAGCTGACTCACAACAACCTGACTCACAGGCCTGAATATGTAAACTCTCTGATTCTGTGGGAATTTTTGAATCACGAAGTCAGCAAATCTGCCAAATTGTCACGTAAACAGTTCCTGATTTATTGTGAACCAAAATGGATGTGCTGGCCGGATCAAAATTTGTGAGGGGCCGTCCACTCATAGTCTAATAAGCACGGTGTCTGTCCCCCGGCTCAGATCGGTTAAATCAAAGGTAAACAAAAGATGCGCTATACTTAACAACCTAATTGGAATTAAAACTACTGCAATAGAACAAAATAGGAAAATTAGATGTGGACTATTAAATATTAGATCTCTGTCTTCTAAAGCAGTATTGGTAAACGAGTTGATATCAGATAATAAAATTGATTTATTTTGTCTTACTGAAACCTGGCTGGGCCATGAAGACTATGTTAGTCTAAATGAAGCCACTCCTCCCAGCCATATTAATACTCAAATTCCTAGAGGCTCAGGCCGAGGAGGGGGAGTTGCAGCCATCTTTGATGCAAGCCTGTTAATTACTCCTAAACCTAAATTACATTATAACTCATTTGAAAGTCTTGTTCTTAATCTTCAACATCCAAAATGGAAAACATTACAGCCAATTATATTCGTTGTTATTTACAGGGCTCCAGGTCCGTATTCTGAATTTTTATCTGAATTCTCAGAGTTTTTATCATGTTTAGTCCTTAAATCAGACCAAGTACTTCTTGTAGGTGATTTTAATATCCATGTGGACGTTGACAATGACAGCCTTAGTACTGCTTTCAACTCATTACTGGATTCAATCGGTTTCAGTCAGAGTGTGCACAAGGCGACGCACTGTTTTAACCACACCCTCGACCTTGTGCTGGCATATGGTATTGAAATTGAGGATTTAATAATATTTTCCGGAAATTCGGTATTATCAGATCATTCTTTAATCACTTTCGAATTCTTACTACCTGATTATATTAAATTAGATAAAAGCTCCTACACCAGATGCTTATCTGACAGTGCTATAGCTAAATTTAAAGAAGATATTCCAACAGCATTCGACTCTATGTCATGCCTTAACATAACAGAGGACCTGTATGTTAACCTCAGTCCCTCTCAAATTGATGCATTTGTAGACGGTGTTACGACATGCCTCTGACGGCGACCTTAGACTCCGTGGCTCCCCTGAAAAAGAAGATGATGAAGCAAAGGAAACTAGCACCTTGGTATAACTCCCAAACTCCGCAGAATTAAAACAAATCTCGCCCCTCAGATCGCCGAGGTGGCAGGCGTTCCACCAAGGTGGAAGAATCTCGTTTGGATTGGCAAGAAAGTCTCAAAACCCTATAGGAAGGCCCTAAGAAAGGCCAGATCAGACTATTACTCATCACTAATAGAAGAAAACAAGAACAACCCAAGGTTTCTTTTCAGCACTGGCTATCTGTCAGCACCCAGGCTGACAGATAGCCACAGCTCTACTGAGCCATCTATTCCTCTAGCTCTGAGTAGTGATGACTTCATGAGCTTCTTCAATGATAAAATTACAACAATTAGAGATAAAATTCATCACCTTTTACACTCAACTTCTAAGACGGTTACAATTCAGCGCGGCAAAGTAGTTAGAAATAAAGACTAGTCTCGACATATACTTAGACTGCTTTTATCCTATAGACCTTCAACAATTAATGTTAAAGATATCCTCAGCTAAGCCATCTACCTGTCTCTTGGACCCCATCCCAACGAGACTACTCAAAGAAGCATTACCTGTGGTTGACACCTCATTACTAGATATGATCAATATGTCTCTATTAACAGGTTATGTACCACAGTCATTTAAAGTAGCTGTGATAAAACCTCTTCTGAAAAAACCCACCCTGGATCCTGAGGTCTTAGCAAACTATAGACCTATATCTAACCTTCCCTTTCTATCCAAGATCCTTGAGAAGGTGGTTGCTAATCAGTTATGTGATTTTCTACATAGCAATAGTTTATTTGATGACTTTCAATCAGGATTTAGAAAGAATCATAGCACAGAGACGAGATTACTAACGACCTTTTAACTGCTGCAGACAAAGGTCTTGTCTCCATTCTTGTTTTACTAGATCTTAGTGCTGCATTTGACACAATTGACCATTCAATCCTGTTACAGAGATTGGAACACTTGGTTGGCATTAAAGGAATTGCTCTGAGTTGGTTTAGGTCCTATTTCTCTGATCGATCTCAATTTGTGAATGTTAATGATAAATGCACGCTAAAGTTAGCCATGGGGTTCCTCAAGGCTCAGTGCTTGGACCAATTCTATTCTCCTTATATATGCTTCCTCTAGGCAATATTATTAGAAAACACTCAATTAACTTTCACTGTTATGCGGATGACACCCAATTATACTTGTCAATCAAACCAGACGAAACCAGTCAGCTAGCTAAATTTCAAGCGTGCATTAAGGATATAAAATCCTGGATGACCTATAATTTTCTGATGTTAAACCCTAACAAAACTGAAGTTATTGTGCTGGGCCCTAAACACCTCCAAACTTCATTATCTAGAGATATAGCTACTCTGGATGGTGTTGCCCTGGCCTCCAGCACCACTGTTAGAAATTTAGGAGTTATCTTTGATCAGGATATATCCTTTAATGCCAATCTAAAACAAACCTCAAGAACAGCCTTTTTTCATCTTCGTAACATTGCCAAAATTAGGAATATCCTGTCTCAAAAACGACGCTGAAAAACTAGTCCATGCATTTGTTACTTCCAGGCTGGACTATTGTAATTCCCTACTGTCAGGTTGCTCAAATAAGTCTCTTAAGACTCTCCAGCTGATCCAGAATGCTGCAGCGTGTTCTCACAAGAACTAAGAAAAGAGATCATATTTCTCCTGTATTAGCTTCTCTGCATTGGCTTCCTGTTGAATCCAGGATTGAGTTTAAAGTCCTTCTCTTGACCTACAAAGCTCTAAATGGTCTAGCACCATCATATCTAGAAGAGCTCCTAATACCCTATTGTCCTACTAGAGCACTGCGCTCCCAGAATGCAGAGTTACTGGTGGTACCTAGAGTCTCTAAAAGTAGAATGGGAGCTAGAGCCTTCAGTTATCAGGCTCCTCTCCTATGGAACCAGCTCCCGATCTGGGTTGGGGGCAGAAACTGTCACCTCATTCAACAAATGAACTTAAAACTCTCCTATTTGACAAAGCTTATAGTTAGGGAGTGAGGAGTTGCAGTGTTCCCCTAACTGGCCCAACTGCTTCTCTTCATAATTGTTAGATTAATAATACATAACAAAGTAGAGGGAGGCAGGCCAGCCAAGCCAGATCCGGCAGGGGGAGAGTTCTAAGCCCGAAAACGCTACCTCTCCTTATGACCTGTCTCTCTTAGTTACCTGTTATAGTTACGCTGTTATAGCTGTTATCCTTTGACACACTGAGCTGCTCTCTCCTCTCCCTTTCTATTACTATTACTATTACTATTACTATTTGTGTGCAGCCCGTCCCAGAAATGCTTATTACTAATCCTAGCTTCTGTGGAGTTTACTCCCCGGAGTCTTATGCTTTTTTTTTCCCCCAGCGTATTTCCTTGGAGAACGTTGGCACCAAGATCCTGGTGTAGCTGTCGCGTGGTGTCATGCTGCACTCCCTGCTGAGCTCAGCGATGCCCTGCAATGTCATGCTGCGTCCTGCTGAACCCTGCAGCTTCCCGCTACATCCAGTCACTGTTCCATTATTAATGTGACTACTATCGCCACTGTTCATCACACCCCCAACCGGCTCGTCAGACACCGCCTACCAAGAGCCTGGGTCTGTCCGAGGTTTCTTCCCAAGAGGGAGTTTTTCCTCGCCACTGTTGCACTGCTTGCTCTTGAGGGAATTACTGGAATTGTTGGAATTGTTGGGGCTTTGTAAATTATAGAGTGTGGTCTAGCCCTACTCTATCTGTAAAGTGTCTCGAGATAACTTATGTTATGATTTGATACTATAAATAAAATTGAATTGAATTGAATTGTTTGGCAACAATTTTGTTGGCAGACAAAACTGAGGTTCTGTATCTGTACCCAGCCGCGTACAGTCCCTGTTGCCAGCAGCAAATTGTGTAACTCCGCTGCAAGCCTGTCAGTGTCACCCGTGACATCTTCAGTAGCTGGAGATGTGAAGCTGGTTTAAAGCCCCTGAAGACATGACTGCACTGTCAAGTCTGGACACATCTGGAGCACAAAGACTGCTGCAACAGGCAGCCACAAAGGTCGCTTTGCCTCAGAGAGAATCACATCAAACTGAAGAATAAAGGTCAGAGTAGAAAGGAAGTGTATAAATGACTGTGGTTTGGTTACTCCTCAACCCAGGAAATAGGTAAAGGTCACTTCTTGTTACACTGAAGGTAGGTCAGTGTAATGGTTTGGTATAAAGTCAAAATGTCCTCCCAACACATTTACTAGGAGTGGGGAAAATAATCTCAAATCGTATGTATTAGGGGTGCACGATTCAGAAAATGTCACGATTCAATATTGATTTTCAGGCTCAAGATTCGATTCAGAATCGATTTTCGATTCAAAAAACGATTCTCGATTTAAAAAACACTTCACGGTATGTGAATGTAGTTACTTTTCCCATGAGATTGCAGTAGACATACAATTAAAAAGAAAAAAAAATAATCAATTTTTGGAATTCTATGAATCGATTTTGAATCGGTAGAGCTTGAAGCGCGATTCGAAAGTGAATCGATTTTTTTGCACACCCCTAGTATGTACTGTGATTTATTTTTTGCGACTGTTTTTAAAACAGATTCTTTTCCCTAGAATCAATATTTTTGATTTATTTTTTTAACCAATGATTATTATTATGAATATTTCTGTTTGTACGATACCGCCGATGGCGACTACATCATATCCGTTTCCAGGAAAACAGAGCGAAAGCAGAAAAGCCATGTTATGTACTTCATTACAAATGAAATAAATGTGTGATGTGCATTCTTCTTAGAAAACAATTCGTTTCTAGAAATGTCTTATCTTATATTGTCTCTAGAAGTGTATTATTCAACTTTTGTTTTTGTTAAAGGACAAGAAAATCGCAATACTCGATACTATCGAATCGCATTACTTCTAGAATCACAGTAAATGAAAATCGCAATACAAATCCGGCATCCATGTATCGTGAAAGAAATGAATCGGCCCAAAAGCATAACGTCCCGGCCCTAACATTTACAAGTAGGGCTGGGTCCCGATGTCAATACTCTTTAGTATTCAGTAGTCAGATTGCCTCTGAAGTATCGAGTATCGAAAAATGCCTCGTCATTCAATACCTAAGGAGTAAATCTCATCAGCGTCAGCGAGCCAATCAGCATGCTTCTACCAAGATCTAATAATGTTTGTGATTGGCTGTCTAACGTCACACGTTGTAGAGACATGCTGGAAAAACTCTACGTTACACACAGATACCCTGTTTACACGTACATGGTTATTTAGAAAAACTGAGACATTTCTCTTCGTTTGTGCCCTTCGTTTACACGCAAACAGAGAATTCGCCTCTGAAAACGAGTCTTTCTAAAACCCTCCGGCCACGAGTGGAGAATTTGAAAAACTTCTTTTGCACGTTTGCATGTAAACTGAGCCAAACGGAGGTTTACGCCGAGGAAGAGAAGAGAGAGGAAGTGATGCGTTGCTGCTGTTGCTATTTTCGGGATTCTAATTGGCTAACGTGGGCTTGAGCTTCTGTTACACTGCCACCTACAGGTTTGGCATGCTCTTGCATCTATACACAGGTAACACTTTTCTGAAAACTGACAGCTGTGCACGATGTTATTTATGAAAACGGAGATGTCTGTTTATGAAAATAGCCGGCCACGTGTAAACAGCAGAGACAGGGCTCACCTAGTAGGAGCTGAAAAATAAATAAGAAGATTTGTACCGCAATGTTGTAATTTATTTTTGTTCAATAAAATTGGTATCGAAAAAAGTATCGTTAAGAAACCGGTATCAAAGTCACATTACCGGACATTTTTGAACGATACACAGCCCTATTTACAAGTCATTGTTTTGCCCTAATACGGACTTCAGGCTTTTAGATAGTAGCCTAGAGCAAACCCCCTTTCCTTACCTAACCTTTCTTAATTACTCGAACTTTTATCCTTCTTACCTTCACCGGTTCCCTCCCATCCCTGGCCGAGCTGTTGTGAATGAGATGCGGGCTGCACTGTATGAAAGTCCGGTTATTGTCCGGCGGCTTTTTTCCTCCAGACTCCCTCTCTTCGGGCTCCTCTTCCCCGTCGTCCTCGCTGCAGGTGCTGCGGATATCGGCTTGGTACTCGCTGGGTCTCTGCTGCCGGCTTTCGGCGACGCACACACTGGCCAGAGCACACAGAGAACCCGCCAGGTCCTTCCAAGGTAAACCGCCGGAGCTGTCATCCCTCCCCACCGCCGTGTTCCGAGACCGCAGGACCAGCAGGAACTGGACTATCTCCCCCAGGTAGACGTGCTTTCGCCGCGGAAGAGTTGTGTACTCCGCCGGGTCTGACAAACTCGATATTGGAGCGGCGGGAAAATACATGAAATACTCGCATTGTGACTCCATCATTACAAGTGTAAAGTAACTAGGTTAACATACGCTGTTGTGTTAACCATCTGCCGCAGTGTAAACAAAGCGAGCCTGAAGTACCCACGGTCTTTTCATGTATAGTTAAAAAAAAAAAAAAAAAGTCTAGTGTGTCAAAAAACTGTCTAACTAAAACAGTCGAGTACTTTGACTACCGTAAACGGGACAATAAAAGTAACGTCCAAACATATCCATCTTCGCCGCTTCCGTTTAGCAATACAATCAACAGGACGGCTAATCCAAACAGAGCTTTCTCTCTAGACCAAACTAATCAATCAGCAGAAGGCTGAACACAGAGCAGCCGAGGCGCAACTTTCTTTCTTTTCACCAACAAAAGAACTGAGCAAAGTGCAGATAGAGAAGGACAATGTCCTACTACACCACTAAACCAGCAATTTACACAAATACATTGATAAATTATATATACCCATATTGAATAACTGAAACAACACGCAAATACAGTCAGACCAGGGCTTATTACCAGTCGTGAAATTAGAAAAGTAGTAGTAATTCAACTTCTGCATTCAAAATTCTACCAAAGAAAAAGTAGCCTATAGAAGTATAATCAGCTAAATGTGCTCAATTGTAAAAGTGGCCATTGTGAGCAATGCATGCGTTTTATTGTGCATATTATATCATGAGTTTATTATGACTGATGCATAATGTCTAAGCATGGAGCTAATTTGACTATGTTTTATCCAATTCTATATATATTTATACAATAGTTAATGAACTTTTGGGCAGTTTAATCTGTAACAGGGCAACATATTCTAAGAGCTGATCATGTTAAGTTTGTAAAATCTGTATCTGGAAACATAACTGCTGCTTTTAAATAAATGTAATAGGGTAAAAAAGTATATTATTTTTTTATAAAACGGTTCTCACATACCGTACAGCAGAGCAGCAAACATGTGAACATAAAGGAGACTAGTAAGTGAAGTTAAAGAAATGTTGCTTTTTATTCAGTTCAAGAAAGAATAAACAACTCAACAGATGCACACAAAGAGCTTGATCTAGTACAACCAAAAAGTATTTTCAAGTAAGACCCAAGTCAAAGTACACTGTTGCTTTCTGTAGGAACAGCTTAAAGGAATATCCGATCAATAAAGTGTTTCCTGTCATTGTCGGTAATAACCCAGCGTCGTGGGAATATTAAAAACCGAGATGGAAGCTGTTCAAAATAAAGCGATAATAGATGAAACGCGCTGTGTACCGAGAGCTTCTGCTCATTCCCTACTCTGAAAACTGAGATTAAAAGAGGCTTGACACAAGACGTACCTTTCATTCTTATACACATTCTGACACTCTATAACATAACATGTTCACATATGAAAAACCTGTAATAGCTAGGAAATAGGTCACAGTACTGTATCAGTGAAAACTATTTTATCAGATTTCTCGTGGAGAAAAAAAACAAAAACAAAAAAACAGAATGTTATGTGTGATGATAGTGTGAAGGCAGGCATGAAAATCAAGCTCATTTTTTAACTTTCATTTGACTCTCTGCTACCTATCGCCAGAGAGGGTGTTTGTGTAACTGGGAGTGTGAGTCGGGGTGTGTGTACACAGTGTGTGTATGGAAGCACATTGTGCTACGGCTGTGCAATTGATCCAATTTTTTTTGAACCACGATTCCGATTCCGCCTCCGCCTCCTAACAATCGCAAAGAGTGAGAAATCGACAAATAAAAACGGTTATTTTGCATGTTACATTTTGCAAGTAAACTCCTATTTTGTCTCGTGTTCTGAATGAGAAAAACAAAAAGTTCAAAGCATGAAGGGAAATGTCACAGTTCAGGGTGTTTCATTCAATAATTGCAACATCTTTCCAAAAGTCGATGAGAAATCGTGTTAAATAATCGTTACTCACACTCGCATTGCACTCACCGACAGAAATGAATCCTTACGACCTCTGTGTCTTTAATTGTGACGTAACAATCTTATACTACAAGAGAACTCTTCTATCAAAGAGAAAACGTATCGGAATTATCTCTCAGATTAGATGAAAGATACTTTTTAATCCCTGTCTCGTAATCCCGAGGTCATTGCGCGGCTGTGTTTACTGATCATTTCGAAGCATTATCTGGAGATCGACACGCGTGGTCTTCAGATAAAACCGCATCTGAAGTAACGATGTAACCGTATAATCATGCTAATCCTCGAGCGAATACATGGTAACGCTGAATTATTATGACGCGGACATAATTATGGAGTGGCGATGGTCGTCAGTGTTTCGACACTGACTGAACGTTAATGCATGAGTGTGCGCAGATTCCACGTTTTCTCTCATCAACATCAATAATAAATCCTGTCGTACCTTCCCCGGCGGCATCGCTAACGAACCCTGATAAATACAGTATGTACAAATGGCAATTTGAATAATAAATACTGGAGGACAATGTTCCAAAGCCCTGGTTCATCATGTGGCTGCATCCTAATCCTAAAGCGTGGAACCAGTCCCAGTGTGTTTCTGCATCTGCAAGTGTTCTGTGCATTAGTGTTCATTAAAGGGTAACTACCTTTTTTTTTTTTCAACCTGGACCCTATTGTCCTATGTTTTTGTGTGAAAGTGAAGAGACTAATAGGAACAACAGTCTTTGAAATTGGTCCACGATTAAGCATAACCAGCAGCCACAGACCGGGCTGTGACGTAACCCAATGGGGCAAATTTGGTCAACTAAAAGTGTATTTTCTTTGCCACGTGTCTGACAACATTATGTAAAGGATCCCTACAGACAACAAACATAGGAAAATAGGGTCCAGGTTGAAAAAAAAACAGTAGTTACCCTTTAACAGTGGTGGCCCAGAACAGCAAACGTGTGCTGGATTTGGTCCAGTTCTTCATTGTAATACAAGCACGTGGGGCCCCTGTTTTGATATTTTATATCATCCCAGTAAAAATGATATCCTACCTCAGGTCTTTCTACAGTCTAATGGCGTTTTTCCATTACATGATACCTGCTCGACTCGACTTGGCTCGACTAGAACGTAGTCCTCTTTTTTCCCACTGCAGATTTAGTACCGCCTCGTACATGAGGCGAGCGCGGCTGGTCGTCACAGCGCCGCCGCAGGAAACTGCCATGACCTAATGCGACATGTCACCTTTTGGTATCGCCTCAGCTCGGTTTGAACCTCGACTGAGGTGATACTAAAAAAGTACCTGTTAGAAGGTACCAGGGACTTTTTTTCGTAATGAAAAACCAAAAAAGGCGAGTCGAGCAGGTACCATGTCATGGAAAAACACCATAAGCCTCAGACCTAGCACTTCTTAGAGCCAGTGTGGAGCTGAACATACAGAGTTTGACCTGATGGTGGCACTAGAGGAAAATGTAATGTTATGTTATGTAGTAGGCACAATGATCTAATTAAAAAATAATGCTATAAGAGTAGGGCTGCAGGATATGAGGGAAATATCTAATTGACATTATTTTTAACTGATATTGCGATTGCGATATGATTAATTTTATTTAATTGTATACATTTTTTTGTATCAATATTCTCATTTTCATTGGAAAATATTAACATTTAAAAAAAAACTAAAATGATTATAGTGTGAATTTAAAGTTTTCTTTTGTCTGTAGGATGCCATTTGGAGGCCGGGGCCTGACACACCAACCCAATAATCGGCCCTGGGACAGTCTCGCGAGGTCAGTGACTCGAGTCAGTTTGGTGTGGTCCGTGCCGTAGTCCGTCGGAGGGGCCGTCGGCCTTCATTTTGGCCAACCTGACTTGCTGGGTCGGAGGGCGGGCAGTCGGACTCACAGTGCTAACCTGGAAATAACGAGCGGGATGAGTGACGAAAAAATTGAACGAAAATCTTTTAAACTGACCTTTGGCGATCTGAAATGAAGACAGATTCAACAACTGCATGGCCTATTTCTCGCATAAAATGTTTTCAGGAACTATTTTTGTAAAATACAAGATCGTATTTCGAACAAGCTGCTTTGTATTACGTCTCGCGCACGTGCAGAACGTACGCTCAAGACGGCGTCGCTTCGGTGTGTTCCGAGGCACTTTTTGGACCTCAGGGAGCCGACCGATCAGTCCGACTGCCTTTTCTGCCGACGGTCAGCCATCGGGTTGGTGTGTCAGGGGCTTAAGACTAGTCTGGTCTGCTTAAGGAGGGGGTTAGGGTGGATGGATGGGTCCTAAAACACAGGGCTTTCAAGCGGGGGAGTGGAGTTTGCCTCTCGGGGAACACACAAGACTTTCACCCAGGAAACGCGTGTTTGTGTCCCGGGACTACTACTTAAGGCACACGTGTCAAACTCAAGGCTCACAGGCCCAATCCAGCCCCTCACAGATTTTGATCCAGCCTGTATATCAATTAAGGTTCCCAATAAATTTGGCCCGTCTAGTTGTGCGCCAAACCAAAAAGACGGGAAACTGCTTTCATACTGCAACTACGCGAGACTCAAAGCAGAATTTGGGCCGATTCGCCGACTTTGAGACTCTGTGAAAGGCCTTGTTTTGCTTGATTTGCTAAACTTTTGCTGACTTTTTAGGGCTCACATTGTATGTGAGAAGGCTATATGAGACATGCAATAATACAGTCAAAAATATTTGACTTTGATTAATAAAATCTTTTCAGTAAAATATACATGTGTGGCCCTTGATGTGACTCATTTTTCAATGTGTCCCTTAGTGAAGTTTAGTTTGACACCCCTGACTTAAGGGGACCGGTGTTTTAACCCAAACCACAATCATTTTTCCAATCCTAACTAGTCGTTTTGGTGCCCCAACTTAATTGTCGTTACCGCATGACGGTGAACTCAACTATAGCGGCCCCTGAAGCGACCGCATTCTCACAGTGACCGGTACCTGACTCCCATTAACCTTTCCTCGGCTAAATTTAACTGTAAAGACCGCTAAACTTAACTGTCATGCGACCAGCCGGCGATCGCCTACTTCCATAGGCTATCACACGAACTGCTGTGCATAAGTGTTCCTACGTTATCATCAGAATACGTTCATGAGAATGCGTTGCCTGTGATGGTCTTGGATCAGGGTTAGCTATTGTTTAGGCTCCATATTCCATATAAAGGTCACTGTAATGATGGATTATGTAACTAAAGCACATTTTATTAACAAGTTGAGTTTCAGATTATAGAGAAATAAATATAAACCGATGTTTGCCTGGAAGGAGGGGACATGAATAAACACGGGTATGTCCCTTTAATTTTAAATCTTGGTTAATTCTTTATGAACCCTTTTGACTCATTGCTAAACTAAGTGACTGTTAAGCTGATTAACAATCTCCTATTCACTGAGGGAAACAGAGGAGGCAGCCATAACACACAAAGCAGTACAGCCAATCCCCCCTGAGGGCCGACTGCTGTAAGGTGACACTGTTCACACTGCACAGCACAGAGAGTACACACTGCTTCTCTGTGAAAGTACTCTTTGTTTGGGAATATTAGCATCAGTCAGTCAAATGTTCAAAGTTGGAGACACACAATCCCAGTTTCCAGACCTTCATTCCATACGTGCAGCTGATTCATGTGCTTCGGGAGTTTAATAGTGCGTTCCATTTGTACTCGGAAGTCGAATTTTCGAGCTCGGAACTCTGACAACCCCGAGTTCAAAACCCAACATGGCATCAACAGTAGTGACAGCTGTAGCAACATACAGTTATAAGCACTTCTGTCTTATTTGTGTCTCACTAAACCAGTCGTACACACAGTCCTGTCCAACTTCTATCTGTGGACATGTTGCTACGCTGTTTGTATGCACAAAAACAGCAAAATGCGTTGTTAGCAACTGGTATTGTTAACGATGGCTAACCTGGCCCACAATGAAAAATTTGACTTGTTAAATGGAACGCATTCAACTCGGGTGTGACGTCATTCCCAGCTCCGGCTTCAGAGTTCCGAGACAAATGGAACGCACTATAAATCTTGTGGAGTGACAGTGGGTTTAGCTTGGTGGCAACTTTTCACAATGTTCCCAAAGTTTTCTAACAAGTTGTCAAGTCCTTTTCCAACACTTTTTTTATACTTTATATGGCAAATATGTTCTTACACAACGTGCACAAAGAAAATGTGTTAACAGTTATGCTTGTTGTGTTCAATACTGAATGTAATATGTTAGCTATGTGTTAGCAAGCTAAGGCACTTGCAAACATAATATTGCATAGCTTTCTTATTTTTTAGCATTTGGATATTTGACTTGGTAACAAAGTGCTGTAAAGTGGGGCATAACGTTAACTTAGTGCCTTCCCATTCTCCCTGCTCATTCCTCATGTCTCCATCCACTTTTGTCTTCATAAAAGCTCAGTTTTTCGGTTCGGCAGCTTATAAAAACTTAAGTTAATGGGTTCTTTACTATGTTGGTAGTTCGTCACACCACCCAGGAGCTTTTAGGCATTTTTGTGTTGTTTGCTAGCAGACGGAGTTGAGGTGGCACCTTCAAGTCAATGGAGAGTGGAGAGTTGTTTTCCTCTCCGGTGTGGGGGGCGGGACTTAAATGCGCTCTGTCTCTATGGCCATGGAGAATACTCAATTGTGATTGGTCATAGGGTGGGTATTACTTTCAGATATCAGCTCTCTAATTGAATTCTCAGTTCGGCCGCAGCTCCAAACTGTAACATCTGATCCAAGACAGGCTAGGTGTCAACGCAATTATTCACTAAAACAGAGAACAGTGCCAAAATATGAATAAACCATACTGAATATTGTGATCTGGCATACAGCCATACTGTAAGCAAAAACTACATGGCTCGTAATGGCTCTTTTCTGGACCCCCATACCTGCAAAATATCCATCTCTAAATATCGTTCTCAAATGGCTTGACTGCATGGCATGACACAAATGAGACCATGGTGGCTAAATGGTTCACGTTGCTGTTTTTCAGCACAGGAAAGACTGTGTGGTGTTGCATTGACTGACATCAGTAAGTGGAAACCACAGCAGACACATGAGTCACTTTGAAGTGCTCTGACTGCTTATACACAGACAGTCCCACAGCCGGCGCTGCCATGGGTTTCCTGTATGCTCTGTTTTCCTTTACACACCACATGACAACCAGGTTAGCTAACACAAGTAGTGGCTGCCCACTGCCTAAATCAGTAAAGTCAACTTTAAAATGTTTCTATTTATGTTTTGTATGCTTTTAAATAAAGGGCCGACTCAGAAAGAAAAAGGTGGGGGGTCGATACAGCATAGTATTGCAATATCTTCCGTGGCAATACGGTATCTGTAATGCATAGCACAGCAGTGCATACCTGTTTGCATTTAATTGAGGTGGACTAGGCTGTTCAGTTTGTCAGGTGCATACATTTATGACAGTGACAGTGTTGGTCAGTTTGTCTGCTTGACCATTTTGCTGCAATAAAATTGAAGTGAGATGAACAAATGGAGAAATTGATCTTTTTCTAAATTTAACAGATGGTCGCATTGTGGTCCTCCACTTGAGAATAAACTCGACTGAACTTCAAGTACGAAACCAGTGTTACTGTTTGAACAAATACAGCGTGAGATGGCTACAGCGGAGTACGACAGAAACGCTGACCAAATAGTCAACAAAATCCAGAAACTGAGAAAAGGCGTACAGGAACCAAAAAAGAGGTCGCAATCGGATGGTCAAGTGTTCTAAGACTCGTACCGCTGAGTGCACTGACTGGGGCGCTGCTGTCTGCCACAGTGTCACTAATGTCAGCTGAAAACACTACAAGTAAAGTTAAAGAAGCAACTAGGGCTGCAACTAACGATTATTTCCATTTTGTGCCAAGGTGAGGGTCACGGTTCTCAACAAGAGCCGTTTAGAAAAACCAGTCAGACGATGTCAGCGAGCACACACACGTACATTTATGTAACAATGTAGGAATTCTGTGTTGACTTGACTGTATATTCACAAGACTGTCACGTGAGAACTCGTCCCTGACAGAGGAGTAAAGAGGTTTTTTTTTTTTCGCTAGGTATGTTGTAACATTTGACTCTTAATGGAGTAGCATGTCAATGACAATTAACAAGTCCCAAGACCAGGCTGTAACAGTAATGTGATCATAGACTGTAAAAATAATGGACCTAGTCTGAAAAGTGAAGCCAATGGGAAAGTGCCTTAAAGCCGCATTCCTTCTCACTTCCAGCAGGGGGCGACTCCACTGGTTGCAAAAAGAAGTCTTGAAGGCTTCAAAATGTCAGTCCACAAACCAATGACATCACGGCTGCTGCGTCCACTCATTTTGCAGTCTATGAATGTGACATGCTCCACGTTTTAAAACACTGAGGTAAACAGCTGCAACATTAGGACGAACGTCATCATCAGTCTGAGATAGTTATACCCATCATTTTGACCATGGTCTCATTTGTTACAGGACGCTATCACAGGCCATTTGACAAAAGCAAAGCTGTTTTGTGCCCAAATGCTTCTTTGCGGAGATATGAGTTGTGTTTTTGTCATAATGTTTAGGGATTTCTTTTTATGTATTGCCCATTTTGTTGGTCGTATTCTACTTTTTATTGTTTTTTAAGTTACTTAGGGTGTATGTTAGTGAGCTGTCTGACCATACAGCAACCTAAAATTCCCCAAATTCCTGCAGGCCCATTATTCAAAGTTTACTTGGAAGGAATTCTGGGGGAGTTGAGGTCATTATTAGAATCAGGTTGTGCATCTTTAGCATGCAGCTGTCTTGAGATATATTTTGGCCCACACTCATTTCATTTTGAATACCTGGCATTATGACAAAGGAATGGAACTCCATGGTAATGTTACCGTATGTGTCGACAGATCAGCAGATAGTGAAAGGAAGGAATGTGCCCAAATGCTGACATTAACCAGCCTCCTGCAGGCCGCTGAGATTCAAGCATTCAGAACTGAAGCACAGGCCTCAGGCGGTTTTCCGTTAGTGGTTCTACACAGGCTCAATACTGACTACTGAAAGCGTTTTTCAGGAGAGGAATAGGAACATCATGTACTGACTTTATGAATCATATCAGCAAAGGAAAACTAGTGTTGTATAAATACGTTAACCCCAGTTTGTAGTCACAGATCTAAGCGTGCAGCTTTCTGAAAAATACCCAGCAATCTTTGAAAAACATTTAGAATTGTCACAAAGACCTTGAATGAAAAAACAATCTATCCACTGCACGATAAAAGAAAGTTTCCTTATTCAGGTAGGGGGAAATAACATATCTCCTTGCTCGTTTTGTACATGATATACAACATAAATGCGTAATATGCTATGAAAATCTAAAATAATTGAAAGGAACATATATTGTATGACTGACAATAAATAATTTAAATTTGTAAATTTACATTGAGAAGTGAAATATGACATTTCCAGCTACGGTCTTTGTTTTGATTCATAAATACAGTCTTTGGAAACATCATCTTCATCATGCAGCAAGCAGAATGTTTTTTCAGCCAGATTGCAGAAAGAGTCTTTGAGGATTCTGGGAAAAAAGGTTTTTAAATAGCTTGTGTTTGTCTTGGAGAGAAAACAGGTGCTTAGCTCAGTGACTCAATGTAACGGTACAGCATGAGAGGCAAAAACTGGGGCTAAATGTACCTTTTACGTTGAGAAGTTTCAAGCATGTGCACCGAGGACAACGTGAACATCCTAACTCTTAAAAGTATTAATATGAACAGGGAATACAAACAGCTTCGCAGAAGGTACCTGCCACCACTTTTAGAGTGCCTCTCCTTACAAAAAACAAAGTGGTCCTTTCACTTTTCTTCCTTCAACTTGTTACCGCATGCCATGAAAGCATCCCAGGCTCTCAGCGGTCAAGGGTCAAGTCCACGAGAATGACACCAAGTAAAAGCAAAGACGGCTTTCAAGAAAACAAGCAAACAACCAAAAAGTGGAAGTACAAAGGAGGAGCTTTTTGTTTTCTCATGTATAAACCACACTTGGCTCAGTTTTCAGTTTCATTAGTCCATATGTCCAAAGACCAAAAGGTACCATTATATTTGGGAACGAGACTCACCTCAAACCTCATCTTCCTTTTTCTTGCCCTCGTATTAAAGTCAGGTTCCTCCTCATTAAGCGGCTCCCATCCCAGTCCCTCTCCCCCTCCTCCACCGTCCTCCCCCCAGCCTCTCCCCCTACCGGCCTCTCTCCTGTCCTGGACGAGTCTTGTCTTGAAAGAGATCCACCTGCCGCTACCATCGGGCCCTGGTTCGGTTGGCCTGGCTGGGCCGCCGGAGCCCGTGGGAACTGTTTAGCATCCAGCACGTCTTTGTACTGGATCTCAGGCCTGATCATGCTCAGACAGGCCATCCTGGTGGCGTTGTCCAGCCCCAGCTGGAGCTCGTAACCGAGAATTTTCACCAATCCGCTCTGGTACGGGCGGATGTTTTTGTCTCGGATCCGGTGCGACTCTACAGGCTTTCCGCCATCCCTGAGACAAACCCGAGCCAGATCTTCCCGCCGCGTCCTGAGAAGAGCTACTTCCTGCTCCATCTGGGCGTGACCGAACCTATTGATTTCCCCCCAGAAGGTCCGGTTGAAGGACTTATATAAGTGCCAGTCCAGGGCGTTCCATTGCCGCAGCTTCTCCCGCTGTTCCTCCGTAACATTGGTCAGCGTCTTGGCTTGGGAACGTACCACTCTGCCGCCGACGCCGGCCGCCGCCACCGCTTTGCCAACCCAGCTCCCGCCCATCCCCCCGATGACACTGGGCTTCTGCTGCCGAGCGTTGAGGCTGAATGAGACGACAGCGTCCAGCGGCCAGCAGAGGGCGTGTCTCAGCAGGATCATGGACTGGTCAAAGTACTCAGACACCAGAATCAGCTTGAAGGTGCGGCGGATCATGGCTTCAGCGCGCTGAGCCAGTGCCTCCGAGAAATTAGCATTGTGGTCCATGCCGAAGTCAAACCACAACAGGTTCCGGGCGTAGTGGTTGTTGCGGAGGCGGGGGTCGTAGTATTTCTTAGGGTCGTCAGCAAAGTCGCCCAAGCTTTTGGCTTTCCGAAAGGCAGGCGCGACCTCTTTATAATAGGCAAAGGAGGACTCAGCCAGAGCGACTGGGTCTCTGATGATGGAGAAATAGAACGTGTCTGCAGGCATCACCTTCTCCGTCTAAGAAACAGAAAAGGAGAACTTGAGTTACTGTACTTGGAGTGTTTTTAATGTGATGCAATTCAACTACAACAGGTGTATAATTTATTTGGTTCTTAGGAGATTTGTTTTTTCTGGAAAATGATCACCAGTAACCACTGTTACTTCCACCAAGGAGATAATGTTTTCAGCTTGGTTTGTCTGTCTGTCTGTCAGCAGTATTACGGAAAAGTAGCCAGATTTTCACGACACTTGGTGGAAGGGTGGGGCATGGGCCAAGGAAGAACCCATTACATTTCGGAGCAGCTCCGAATCATGGGGCGGATACACAAATTATTTTTCACTTTTGGCTCGGTTTTGTCTGTTTGTTTGTCAGCAGGATTACAGATGAAATACAGGCCCGATTAATATGAAATTAAACTTTGGTGCGGAATCCGAATGACAGGGCAGATACACAAATAATTTTTCACTTTCGTTAACATTCCGAGATGGGGCGTGTGTTGCATTCAAGTGGTGTTGGACTATATGGAAAAATTAGTTCCCGCTTCCTGTCACACCACAGCCACCAACCGAAGGTCCATCTCAGGGCCGCCGCTGCAAAATGTTAACAACAGAAACTCCGAATGTGTTAGCAGACCCCATTTCTAAGCTAACGTTGCAGACTGTTTGTGCTGTAGGGGTTCTGAAGAGTGGTAATGGACCTTGATTAGAAACTTATTTGAGGTACGTCAAAGACAAATGTAATCCCTCGAAACGTAATTGAGAATGCAGTTTAGTTGTAGGGGAATGTAATTTTAAGGAGACAGGGCTGCTTTATATTACAATGTATAGTGCTGGGTACGGAATTCAATACTTTTTAGGCAATGACTGAATTGCCTCTGAAGTATCAGGTATCAAAAAATGCCTCGTCATTCAATACCCAATTCCAATACCTAAGGAGTAAATCTCATCAGCGTCAGTGAGCCAATAGGCATGCAGCATGCTTCTACCAAGATACATTTTGAACGATACCCAGCCCTAACAATGTATCCTCGTCACTACAGAACCTCCCATCATCAACATCCCCAAAGTCATGCCACTTCCCCCCCCTCTCCTCTCTTGAATAACTCACCTCAGCCTTATTAAATCTCATGTGATTGCCCATGATGTGGAACTCCACGGCTCTGGGACCTCTGTAACCTTTGACCCTGTGAGCGTTGAATGGTAGTGGGTAGCCCAGCTGGTAGCCCAGTGGCAGGGCGAAGCGCAGGTCACGCTCATCCCCGAAGCGGTACAGCATGTTGAGCACGGTGCTGCTGGCCGTCTTATGGGTCTTGAGGAACATGATATGGGTGTGGGGCTGACAGGAGCCCAGAGAGGGCCCCTGGGCATCGGGGGAGGAAAAGATGGAGCGACCGGCTGACTGCACACTGCTGAACGACAGGGAAGAGGTAGGGAGCATTTTAACTTTAGATCAGATTTCAAATATGTGTAGAAAATCCTACAAATGCAGCAAATGATCAAATGACTCCATTTAATGTTACAGGTGTCATTTGTAGTGATGAACCTACAGAGAATTATCAACGTCTCTGTAGTTCCCCTCAGCTCTACAGGGCATTTAGGTCCTTTTTGCTTCGGTTTTCTGGTAAAATCTCATTAACTAGGTTTCCAGCAGCAGCAGGCAGCTGTTTTTTGTGGAAAAAAGCTCTGATAATCCCACTGTATACTACCTGCCCAGCACCTAACAGCAGACAGACACAGTTAGAAACTAGTTGGTGAACATAGTGGAGCATTTAGCAGCTAAAGAGACACATATTTTTCTCAGAATATGATGGAGACCAAAACCAGAGCTAAAACGAGAGTGAATATTGGACTAACTTACATCAGATGGACACAAACATGACTCCAAATAAAAGGTTATGTTGCTCTGTGTCTGCTGGATATGTAGTGCACATAGGCAACTTTTTGCTAACATGTTCAACATGACTTAAAAAGGTGATACGTCAATGTTGTTAACTTTACAATCCCCATGTGGCCAAACAATCAATTAATGCAGCTTTGATTTGAACTACTTTTTATCCATAATGTTCAAATGTTTCTGCATTTTTTGCAGTGACATTTTAAACTAATGATTAAAACAATCTGATTGTAGAAGTAAATGATAACCAACAACTCAAGAAAAACTTCTTTGCTCATCAACTTTATCCTTCTTAACTTAAAGACACTTAGACTGCTGAGCTGTGTCGTCATTCTTGTGAGCTACAAAAAGCTTTTGGGGATGTATGAGTAGAAAGTTGCCGGCAGATGCATACTAGACCCTGGCCGGTAAGTGCATGACTAAATTCTAAAAGGGCATGTTCTTTAACTTTTTAATAGTCAAATCTAAGGGATCCTTATTGTAAGTATCAGTATTGGCATCCCACTCAAAAATCCAGCAGGCTTTAATGCGTAGGTCAGTTAGAAGGCAGCATACTTTTTAAAGCCAGTTGTTATGCTCTGACCACACCATAGAAATGATCTCAACAGGCAAAGGGACTGCAACCTGAACCTCCCTCAGGGCCCTTGGACCCAGATGTTTAGAGGTTTGAGTGAAGGAGTTAAATAGTTAGCTTTGAAGAGGGCCTCTGCTCCACAAGACGAGAGAGGTTAAAGTCAAGTCAAAGACTACTTGAGGGTTAATAATTGTCTTCAGTATTATGGTCTTCTTGTGTGCAGTAAGTCAGTATTATTATCAAAATCATATATCTGTTCAAACTGTCCTTTTGAGAAAAAAATAATTTCCGTTAAAATAAACTCCCAAACCACTTAAAAGTATCAGTACTATATCAGTGTTATCTTGCATGCATTCTTCAAAACAACATTCTTAGTACACTGTTGAGCAAGTTAGCCATTAATAGCAAATGCTCACAAACGTCAACAGAACTTAATAGTGAATAGACGGATTGTCCATTAGCAGTCATAACACTGAGCAGTCTTCTCTTTATTTCTGACTGTAGTGCAATTCCCAATGACGATACAAATTACAAAACATAAAACGTTACAACACAGCTCGTTTCAACATGACAGATACATATTTCACATTTCATGCTGCTAAGAGCTTATTTACAGGTTGTTACTAAAAGACTGAAGTACCCTTTTTATCTTCCTCTCAGCCACCACAGGCTGCTAACACATCTCAGCTCAATGAACCAATGGTACCTTTTTTTCGGTACTTTCCCTCTGCAATAACAAGAAATAATTCAGGTTGTAAAGATAATTGCAAACCTATTTATCCTATTTACTTAGAACATCTTGTTATGTGTTTAGAACATTTTACACTCCACACAAAATAAAACCCCACCCGCTCCCCTCCCAAACCCGTCCCTAAAAACTATCAAATCAAATCATTAAACATTTCTTTCGCTGCCCTGAAACTTGTATTCTTGTATTTGTATCTTATTCTATTTCAGCCTGTTTTTTAATCTTGTTTTAATTACTATTTAATGTTTTATGTAAAGCACTTTGAATTGCCTTGTCGCTGAAATGTGCTGTAGAAAAGAAGTTGCAATCTCCAGCCTGTCAGTAAGTCATAAGGGCATAGAGAACACTGCCTGTCTGTCTAAGAGGAAGTGTCACCGCACCGCGACCGCTTTCGTCTCACCATTATATTGTATTGCAGCGAACGCCTTCTGCGTGGAGTTTTGAAAGTGTTATTAAAAATGTTAATTAAGTTAGTATATTTTAACCATACTTGCAGCTGCTTTACCGGCATTGTCGTGACCGGGTGTGTATGTTTACTATAACACTATGGATAATTCCCAGTGCTTTGGACTAGATCACTGTGATCACCGTCGAATGCTGAGGCGACAGGTAGGGCTGGGCGATATGGAGAAAATCAGATATCACAATCATTTTTGACCAGATACCTCAATGTCGATACTGTTGCGATCATAGTGTTAAAATAAACCACAGAAACTACACTGTAGCTCACTTTCCAGCATCACTGACGGATAGCGCCACTTCAATAACTTCATAAGCCACAAACCATGGCAACAACAAGCGTGTCCCAAGCCGCGTGCATCACTTTTTAGTGTCCTATGGAAACAGTTTCTGTTGTGTGAGCTTCTTGCAGCATGCCTGTATTTGGTTGTGTTTTCTCTATTTGCAGTATTTTTTCTAAACACACTTTTATAGCCAAACAAAAAGTGAAATGCTGCAAACAGAGTAAGGGCCAAACCATGACGAAATCTGTGGAAAAGTGTTGCTTCATTCACTGTGAAGGCAACGTTTGGCTTTAAAGTCAGACTTAGCGGACTACAACAATCTGCAGACTATGCAGGCCAATGTGTCTCTTTTACATCACCTTTGATCAAATCATTAGTTGACTTATCAAAAAAAGCATTAACAGATAAATTGACGATGAAAAATATGATTAGTTGCTAGGGCTGAACGATTAATGAAATTTGAAAACATGCGATTAGCTGATCGTGAATCGAATGTGAATATTTAGTTGAATGTTTGGTGTAACATTTGATTCAAAAATTCGTATTCCTCTTTCCATTATTATATTTACTGTTTTTTCATGAGATGCATGCTGAAATAATGTTACATATCACAGATTGTTTACAGAAATGTCCTATCTTCAGTGGATCTTTCATTTATTTTTCATGACTTTATTTACCATTAGCGTAGAAGGTGCAATATGTAGTGGTGGGGAAAATCGCAAATAGAATCATAATCGCAATATCTGGCGTGAAAATCGGAATTTGATTTTCCCCCCCCAAATTGTTCAGCCCTATTAGTTGCACTAAAAAATGAAAATAGTAGTATATTATGGTTAGGAATAGGGCTGCCTGATATGAGGAAAATGTCTAATTGCAATTATTTATTTTTTTGGGGCATTTTTAGGCATTTCTTCGACAGGACAGCTGAAGACATGAGAGGGGAGAGAGTGACACGCAGCAAAGGGCCGCAGGTCGGAGTCGAACCCCGCACCGCTGCGTCGAGGCGTAAACCTGCTGTGACAACTGAGCTATCCGGGCGCCCCTAATTGCAATTATTTTGACACATATGATTCACGATATTGAAGGGAATGATCATTTGTGTATCATTATTCTCACTTTCATTGAAAATTATTAGAATAAAAAATGATTATAGTGTGATTTTTGCAAAGATCTGTACCAAACAAAGTCTGTAGTCTGTAGGATATGATTTGTAGGCCCAGGACATCTCTGCAGCAAATATATTAACAAATATTGCGTCCCCTCTGCGATTTGGATATTGCACTAGTCCATATTGTGATTTCGATAAAATTGCGATTAATTGTGAAGCCCTAGTTAGGAAGAGACACACTTAACTAATATCATGTACATAATCCATCTGTAAAGCCAATATATTGCTCCAAGCCACGTCCTTGAACACAACGATTCTTTGTTTGTTTGGTAAAGAAGTGTCCTGTGATTAAGGGTACCACCAGTACATTTAGCTGCCGTATGGTTCTCCTCAGTTCCTCAGTGTGGTTCTTGTGGTTGCCACTGTCACATGGTGAGCAGACAGCTGAGCAAGCTGAAAAACCGTCATCTCATGCTGCCGTGGTAAGCAGCTGTGCACGTACACAGGAACAGCAGTCACATTTAACAGGCGTGATAGGAACAGCTTGTGCCTCAATGGTATGATAAAATAAAAAAATAATGACCCTACCTCTCACTTGATTTATTACCTCAGTAAACATTATCCTAACGAGTTTATGGCCTCGATCGCTAGTTTCAAGTCTTTTCAAGTCAATACAGCATGGTGTTCATTTAGTAAATTATGGTCCCATTCATTTTAAAATGAGATAAGATAAAACATGGGATGTTTTAGGGGCGCGACGACACGCCGACCTGTCAAGCCGGACAGAGGCTTAGCAATGCTAACCATGGCACTGTGTACATTTAAATAGCCGTGAACTTTTTTTGAGGTGTTTTTGTCTTAAACTTTCGGTAGCACCTTGTCAACCAAGCAAGCAAGCTAGCGCTAGTCTATATCCACGACGTTTTCTTTGTGTTGGAATTTTAACCTCCGGTGGATTTCTGAGGACTATGGTTAACTGCTCCTCAGATCTCTGCAGGGTAAATCCAGACAGCTAGCTAGACTATCTGTCCAATCTGAGTTTTCTCTCGCACGACTAAAACAACTTTTGAACGTACACATGTTCCATCAAAACAAGTTCCTTCCCGAGGCTATTTTGCAGAGTCAGCGTTACTCCGCCCGGCGCTTAGCACCACCCAAGATATAAAGATAGAATAAACCAGAGCATGTTTTTCTCCCACTCCGGAATGCTGTGTGGACTAGCCAGACCTTTCTCCGCAGCGCTGTGGAGGAAGGTCTGGCAATGCAAGACTAAGCTAGCGCTAGCGTAAGCTGGAAGCTTTAGGGGAAAATTACAGATGCTCTGTGTACTGCAGTTCATGCGGATGAATAGCACCAGTTTGTGCTAAACTCCGCTGAATGACTTGCTTCAGAAGGGTTGAAAATTGCCAACTTTCTCTCTTTAGCGTTTAGCCTAGCGCAGCGCCATTGCAACCACAGATGGCACAGTCTATGATGTGATGTCCCCCAACTGGGCTGCGTCAATCTGCTGTCTGTGTCCATAGAATATTAACTTAAAGTGCTGGTGTGTCCAAGGCTAACAACTGCAATGCAAAAGATACAGTATAACTGAAACGGCAGCTAAAGCTAAACATTTATTTTTTTTTTTAAATACGAGTACATGATATAAGATACCTCTTGTTGAAGATGACCCCCAACAGCTGGCCAGCAAACCCAATGGCAACGAAGAGCAGCAGCGCCTTCCACATCCACACTGGACCCAACCGACCACAAACCAGCAACCGCAACATCCTGGGAGGAGGGGGAGAGGGGAGGATGGATGGATGGGTGGGAGGATGGATGGATGGATGGGGGGGTGGATGGAGATTCAGGGAGCAAAGAAGAAAACAGAGAGGAGATGCAAAAATAGAAGTAAAGAACACAATGGGTCAAATGAGAGAAGCAATGGAGTGGAATAAGAGATTGGGGGTGGGGGACAAAGGGATGGATGGGTGAGGAAAGAGAAATTATATTACAGTGTGAGGGGGGAGGAGTGGGACCAAGGGTGATGATGTCATAGAAAAAGAGAGGGGATGAAGAGATGGGCAGAGAGCGTGGGAGAGAGAGAATGGCGGAGGAGGTTGGGGAGGGGTGGCGAGGCAAAAAGGAGGGATAGAGGGAGGGAGAGATTCAGATGAGTCATAAAGTAAACATGACTAAGGCATCATCATCATCATCATCAGGGAGGAAAGCAGCTTGAAGCGTCCAGAGACCTGCTGCAATCTCTAGATCCTAAAGATATTGTTCAGAACTGAATGAGTCTCATCAATATGTCTGCTGATAGTTATGATGATTTGTTCCTTGCCATATATATATATATATATATATATATATATGAGATAAACAAACTTTTACCGTGTCATTCTAAATAAGTGCTATTCCTTTGATACCTCCGAATTTGAGCTACTTCAGTGCACCGCAACATAGTGGCAAAGGGAGAAAATAACTGTCCAATCAGAGCTGAGCCTCTAAATGACGCGCTCAACGCAAACATGCCTGCGGGCCTAAGGCTGGAGAGAGACGGGAAAAGAGCCTGCCTGTGTGAGAACAGCGGGCTTAGGTCATTATGGCAACAGGACTTTATGGTAATATTGAATTTGAACGTTATTGATCCGTCTGTCCTTTGTGGTCTGCAGTTTGCAGCAGCACATGAAACCGTGGCTGTGATGTCAAAGCCCAGAGACAGGGAGAGAGTTTGCACAAGGATATTTATTTGTTTTTTTTAATTCCTGCTACTGTACCCCTGAACAACTGCATTTGGGCGCTCAGTGGTGCAGAACTGGACTTGCGAGTGGGAGATCACATTTTGCACATTTGCATACCACCATGTTCATTTACACTGCAAGCAAATGCGGTCTTTACGAGTGCTCTGTTCTTTATCGCTGCTGCCCTGTTACACAATAAGAACAGTTAACCATAGTGACCGGCAGCTCGCGGTGCCCGCACCCCCCCACCCCCAAAAACAACAACAATAAGTCATCTAAGGACATCTTTAGAGTCTGTTTCATACATGTAGACAGACTCTAAAGATGTCCTTTTTTCATCCTTCATGCTAAATAATGAATTGAAAAAAGGTTAGTTATGAACTAAATTGATAACAATGAGTAACGATAATTAATCATTAGTTGTAGTGTCAAATTATTATAGTCATTTTTTAAATCTATTGCTTAAACAACTAGTTGATCAATCGATTGATCGACAAAACATTGATCAACTTGTTCACTACATTCGGACATTTTTTTAGTCAAACAATTTTACAACAAATCAGTCCCCATGAAAAGTGCTGTTTATTGCTGTCCTAATTACACTGACTATGTAGATGTGATATTGTGTAATAACACATGGTAAATGGGTTGTAAAGGGTGCTGTTAGTGAGCAAAATAGGACAGAACTTGCATGAATAGTTGTTAGATGCAAAACACGTTGTTACACAAAATTGTAAATTGATTTGCCAAATGCTAAATACTTGCAATTTGAATAGAGACACCAAATAACTTCCATTGGCTACAGAACAGAAACCAACAGGACAGTTTTCACTGGGGCCTGGTGGTACTCAGTCAAAGTGCTGCTCACACTAGCCATATAATATAAAACATATGTTATAAATATATGGAACGCAGAGGTAAAAAAGTCCCAGCAGAAGATGGGTGATACAGAGTGGAGGAATCAGCGGTGGCCACCACCCCACTGTCTCCACCACAACACAAAGAAGCCTTTAGTCTAGCCCACATCACAGATCCCCCCTCCCTCCCCTCCAATGGATGGACTGCAAAAAAAAAAAATGTCAAGAGAAAGGCCTTTGAAGCAGCCCCTCCAGCCCTCCACCCACACCTTTTTCCCTCTTTCCCTGCAGGAGCGCCGCGCAGCGCCGCAGCCGCCTTTTATTCCCTGCAATCACTGACTGCATCCCCCGGACGCTGTGCTTCACCGACTCCCTTCTCTGGCCGGTTCTCGCACTCCACCCGGCTCCTGCTAAGCTATAGCTAACGTTACCTGGCTCTCCGTCTGAAAAGCATAGCTGAGTCCCCGGGCCGGTATCGGTGACGGTGTTATTGTGCAGCTGCAGAGCGCTCGGGGCATCTCGAAGGCTTCAGCTGCAGCCGGTCCGTCCGCCGCCGGTACAGATCAGGCCATGGAGCCGGAGCCGCAGCGGCCCCACACGGAGCCCGGGTCGGTCTGTAGGATGCTGAACGCTGCTTTTAGCCCTCACCGAGGCTCTAACCGAATTCCCTCTGTCTGGGCACAGACCGCTCTAACGTTATTCTCCCGACTGCCGATACACACACACACTGGGACAGAACGCAGAAAGGGAGTCTGTGTGCGTGCGTGTAGTACTTCCGGTTACAAAATAAAAGCGTTTTTACGTACATGCAGCACAACAATCCACAAGAACCTAGGGCTGCTTGATAAGGGAAAAAAATATCACAATCCCGATTATTTTGGTCAATATTGAAATCCTGATTATTTAACACCATTACCCATTGACTTTTGAAAAGGCTGTGCAATTACTGAATTTAAAAAAAAAACTGAAAAACTTAAACAAAGCAACAGTGAAAATACCTTGAACTGTGAAATTTCCCTTCATACTTTTCCTGTTTTATTTTGTTGTTTTTTTTAATTCAGAACACAAGACAAAATTTCAGAACTGACCAACATGGCGGCTCGTTTAGAAACTTCTTTTTTGACAAAAATAATTAACAAAAAATATGTTTCCGAAACATTTTACTAAATAGTCTGCGGTGTGTTCTAATTCTAAACTCTGGTGGATTTATGAGTCTTTCTTAAGGGGCCACGAGTCGAACTGGACGCTCCTGATTTGCATAGAGTAGCCTGGATTCATCTTTATGCAAATAAGGAACGGGCAACCCTACGTCCCGTCTCTCGAAAAGTCGTCGCGGCGCTGCCAGAATGTATTGCCCGGCCGCTTACATAGACAACAAATGGAAAACATGGAAGTGACGGTTGCCAGTGGACACGTACCACGATGGGAGGGGTCAAGAGGCTGTAGCCACATGCAGCAGGCCATGCTTTAGCCAGGATTTGTAAATACTGAGGCCGTGAGTCCAATTTCGCATTTCAGTGTTGAATTATATTTTCAGCAACTTGTATCACAAGTAGCTAGATGTTTGCGGTTTAAAAAAAGCCTCCACACCTGTATTTCATTCTGGTGGAGAATTCTAAATCCCTACCGACACTGACCTGGAGGAATAGAGTTCAATGGCAAATTCATGCTTTTATTTTGAAGACAACGTTCTTGCATTTCCAGCGTGGTTTGTTTCACTTCTTTCACCTTGACAAAGCAGGTTTGCTGAATCTGACGTCACCCTGTAAAGCTGACAGGCATCCAGAGAAAAATGTTTTCCACATATGAGAACTCTGAGAAGCACAACTTTAGATGTGAGCATGTCTGTGTGTTATTATTGTGTTTGAGAAATGTTTTGGATGTGCAGTGTGATGTGTACAGTTTACCTTCTCTTTAACGTTTGATACTGTAAGGATATTTTGCTAGTAATACGTACTGTACCTATACTTAAGTAGGCTAGGAGCACTTTTGTGTTAGTACTTTCACGTAAGTAAAGGACCTGAGTACTAATTCCGCCACTGGCTACTTTCCAAAAGCAGTGGTGGAATGTAACTAAGTACATTTACTCAAGCACTGTACTTAAGTACAAATGTTGAGCTACTTGTACTTTACTTGAGTCTTTTCTTTTCATGCCACTTTCTACTTCTACTCCACTACATTCCAGAGAGAAATATTGGACTTTTTACTCCACTACATTCATCTGTTACAGCTTTAGTTACTTTACACATTAAGATTTTTGAACACAAATCACACGTAGTTTATACAATGTTTTATTCTAACTTCCCGACAATATATCTGAGTAAACAAGTCCAGCTGAAGTGATTAGCTGATTAAACACTTAGTTGATTGACACAACTGTTTGGATCGTTTCCAGTTTCTAAAATGGGTTAGGGTTTTTCTTGCATTGAGTACTTTTACTTTTACTACTTTAACCCTTCTGTTGTCCCCGGGTCAGATTTGACCCGTTTTCCAGACAATTCTTCATAAAGTAGTTTTGGGATGTCCTGGCTAATATTTGACATATACCAGTCTAATCCAAAATAACTAATAATTTCTCCTCATTTTCCTCAGAAATTAGGTATCATTTCATGTAAATTAGGTTGTATTGACCATCAATGCAAAAAATAATAAGTGTAAAACTAGTTGAAATGAGTTGGGGTGAACTCGGCATAGAAGATGGGAGATAGTATTTGGTGATGAATTATACTTTTCTATGCTTTATAAACTTGCAGAAACTGCAGAACTTTCACTCGTAACAAAGTATTTTTACAGTGTGGTATTAGTACTTTTACTTGAAGTGCTCATATTATGCATTTGGGTTTTTCCCTTTCCTTTATTGCGTTATATATCTTTTTTTGTGCATGTTATAGGTTTACAAAGTGAAAAAGCCCAAAGTCCTCCCCAAAGGGACTTACCATCTCCAACAGAAAACACTGTTCACCAACTGCTCCAAACAGCTCTATTGTAGTCCAGCCTTTACTTCAGAGACAAACGTGGTCACTTTGTAACACGTTATAATGCTCGCCTAGCTGCTAGCATGGCACGCCCTCATACTCTGCTTCTGACTGGCTAGTAGTCCTTACCTAGCTACTGTAAGGGCACGCCCTCATACTCTGCTTGTGACTGGCTAGTAGTCCTTACCTAGGTACTGTAAGGGCACGCCCTCATACTCTGCTTCTGACTGGCTAGTAGTCCTTACCTAGGTACTGTCAGGGCACGCCCCCATACTCTGCTTCTGACTGGCTAGTAGTCCTTACCTAACTACTGCGCATGTGCGACTCCCAACAAAGATGGAACAGAAGTGTGATGCCTCACTCTGTACAGACTGATCTCAATAAGTGTATATATGACACGCCAATTCGTATGCCATTTTCACATGTTATCAAGACGCATAGTCGCTTTTTAGCGTGTTTATCAACACTGTTTGGCCTCCATTGACTTACATTACCTTGCGATTGTGTGTGAATTGACGCCGTAGCGAGTAGTATGAAAGGGCGAAAATCCACGTAGGGAGGTTGGTCGGGGTGGAGGATGGGTCAAACACAGGACTTTAACCCAGGAGAGCGGGGATTGTGTCCCGCATGTCATGTTTCCTAAACCCAACCGTCCGAAATGCGATTATGTGTCTTGATAACACGCCAAAATACATACATACGCCACTTATTGAGATCAGTCTGCAACCCGTCCGCTGTATACGGCGTAGACATACACGCGGATAGCTCAAAATGCGTACAGATAACACGCCAACTTTCCAAGTGGCGTGTATGTTTACGCGAAGTCATGAGGTCACGTTTCTCTGTAGCTAAAACAGAGAGCTCAACACACAGGGTGAAAAGAGGAGCTGCAGCAATGTGCAGCACAACAAAAATATGGTGTTTTCTGAAAATTAAACCACGTAAACCTATTCTGGTACAACCTCTAAATACAATTATGAACCTGAAATCTGAATACTTCTCCCATCGCTGTCCAAAAGCCACATCTCAACTGTGCATGTTGAGAAAGCTGGAAAGATTTCAGCTAGAATACAAAGTTTAAAATGTGCGGCGTGATTTGTCCCCTTGAGAGTTTTTTTTGGTCGCTCCCTGCAGAGTTGGGTGCAGGTCATTGCTGCTGCTGCTGCTGCTGCTGCTGCTCAGTAATCTCACACTGCTGCAGCTGTTCCAACATGTCAACCCTGTCCAACAACGACTAACTGCTGCTCAGAGAAATCACATCCGTTGCTAAGTAAAAAAAAGGTAAATAAAAAAGGTCTCTACAAAAACCTAAAATAAATCAAAAGCGTAATATGGCTTTGTGCCCTTATCACATTACAAAAGGCTGCAACTTAATGAGGCTTAATAAGATTAATAAGTATAAATATAAATAAGTATTTCCCCCGCTGTTGAAAAGTAACTAAGTAACTTTTACTCTGAGTACATTTTAAATGAGGTACTTTTTACTTTTACTAGAGTAGATTTTTATACTGGTTATTTTACTTGTACTTAAAGGTGCAGTAGGTAAGCCTTATAAAACTAACTTTCTGTCATATTTGCTAAAACTGACCCTATGTTCCAGTAGAACTACATGAAGCAGGTCATGTACAATGTCCCTTCATACTTTACCTGTTTATCTTTACTTTTCATTCAGAGCACGGGACAAAATACGAGTTTACGTGCAAAATGTAACGTGCAAAATAATCCTTTTTCTCGATTACTGTTTTTGTGATCGTTAGGCCCCAAAGTAGTAATCACGATTAAAATTCAATTAATTGCACAGCACCCTACATTTAACACCATGTTGAACTGTGCAAATTGTATGAAGAGTTGTGTTTGTAGTATATAGGGTTATACAGGGTACAATATACACTGTAAAGTTTACACAGTGTCAAGTTTAGTCTGTATACGTGGCCGGGTTGGTTCAGTGGGTAGAGCAGGCGCACATGTATTTAGAGGTTCATGCCTCGACGCAGAGGTCCAGGGTTCGAATCCGACCTGTGACGATTTCCTGCATGTCTTCCCTTTCTCACCTGTCCTGTCCATTAAAGGTGGAAAAGCCCTGTATACTGTATGTAAACAGTATGTAGTGTATGCAGAGGGTTTTACTTATTGTATTAGAATCAGCTTTATGGCAAGGTAACACAGACAAAGAATTTGACTTTGGTTTTTATTTGCTCTAAATGTACTCCTACAGAAATAGACATACAGCCAGGGCTTTAAATTGACACCCACCAGCCAAATTCGGGTAAAAATGAACTTTGGCGGGTAACATTGTAAAGCTACTAGCCAATTTGGCTGGTGATGAATGAAACAAATGATGCTGCTTTTGTTTGAATCGCCAGGGTGCAGAAACGATGCGACAAGTCAGTGTTGCCAGATTGTTCCGTTTTTTTCCCAACCAAGACATTTGGGCTGTTTTGTGTGTGTGTTTGGCTTGGAAACGTCATTTTTATCTGGCGACACTGCTCGCAGTACTAATACTACATTTCCCATGAACACTATGTTGTGACATGTCATACAACCGTTGGCTACGTGGCTAGCATGTGGTATCGATTTCGAGCTACGCTGAAACAGAGAAGATGAACGGAGCAGCACGAAAGAAACCAGAGGAGCTGAAATCAAAGTAAAGTTAGTTAGGAAACGTGGCTAGTGGAAAATCTGACTGGCTGGTAGCTAGCCATGTTGGCTGCTGATGCAAAAAAAATCATTTAAAGCCCTGCATACAGCTAACAAAAAAGGACAACAAAGGGGCTGAAGTTAACGTTTTTTAGCCACCAGCCTCTGTGGAAGGCGTATTTTAAAATCCACTAGCCATACAGGCTTTTGACCAGCCAATTTTCTGAAAAATGCACGAGCGTCGCTGCTAGGTGGCTTCTTGCTGAGTTGTGGTCCTTCATTGCTTCTAAAGTGAAATTTATTTAGTGCCGACTACAAAAGGATTAACCTTTGCTTTCCCTAAGCCAGACTCATGATAGTCAGCGTTACTGTAATTGAAAAGCATTGAGGTGACTGCCTTATGAAGCTGGTTGAGAGAATGCCAAGAGTGTGCAAAGCTGTCATCGAGGCAAAAAAAACAACAGATTTTTAGACTTTAAAAAAAAGGCAGAATTCAAACACATCGTCCAAACGTCCGTATTTTATGAGTTCGGAGTGAGAACGGGTTGGCATACTGCATAATTCTATATGTGCTATTTTACAGTTTGATCTACTGTACAATAGCCTATAGAAAATAAAAATAAAGAAAAAACATTGAATGAGAAGGTGTGTCCTGAGATGCTGAGATTTGGGAATGTGTACAGGAATCTGCCAGTGTGTAAGAGAATCCGTGTGTGTGCCTAATCAGAATTGTAAATGTGTAGCATAATATGGGACCTTTAACGTCTGCAGAAGAACAACATGTGGAATACTGAGAAGGTCCGTCCCCTATCATTGTCAGTGACTCACTAACTCCACCCCCAGGATTTGGAGGACCAGATCTCCTGAGAGCAGTGAGGGAGATGAGTGGTCGAGCTTGAGCTTCATTTAAAGCTGACGCTTGTTTTAGTCACCACACGACAGCAACGGTCATGAGAATAGTCTAAGCTCTTCAGAGAGCCCGCTCTCTACAGTGCTAAGCATAAGTGAATACACCCATGCTAAAGTTGACTAAAAAGAGGAATAAAAACATAATCTTTTGGAAATCTTAATGCCTTAATTAAAAAAATGAGGAAAAATCCAACCTTTAGGGACACAAATTTTCATTGTGAATGAACAATGTATCATAAATAAATACATGTTCTTCCTTAAAATACAGAGGGCATAAGTAAGTACACCCTTGTGTTAAATTCCCATAGAGGCAGGCAGATTTAAATTTTTAAAGGCCAGTTATTTCATGGATCCAGGATAGTATGCATAATGATAAAGTTCCCTTGGCCTTTGGAATTCAAATAGCCCCCCATCATCACATACCCTTCACTATACCTAGAGATTGGCATGGGGTACTTTCCATAAAATCATCTCTCAATGCAAATCAAACTAACTGAAATAAAACCATAAAAATCAAAATCTGCCTTCCTCTATTGGAATTTAACATAGGGGTGTCTATAATTATGCCCCCTGTAGTTTTATTTATTTACAATACAGGGTGGATTTTTCCTCATTTTTTTAATTAAGGCATTAAGATCAATTTTCTCATAATTTTTGTATTCCTCTTTTTAGTCAACTTTAGCATGGGTGCTACAGCTTAGCACTGTATATACTGTATAAGGGGAAATACATAGGTTCAATTTTAACAAAGCAATGTTTGAATTTAATATGGATATAGGCAGGGTGCAGGTCCGGGGGGTGGTGCTGCATGGCACCGCCAGATGACGGTGATTTCAGGGGCCATGTAGTAGAGTTTAGCCAGATCCCACCCGGTTCTTCTTTTCCTAAACCCAACCCGCGTGTCACGTTTCCTAAACCAAACCGTAGCCTCGCAATTACACGTAGCATCGCGATAACACGCCACGTGGCGTTAGAAATTGCCGTGTACGTTTACGCTGTGACGTTGCAGACTGCCGTCCGCTGTATACAGCGTAGACATACACGCGGATAGCTCAAAATGGGTACAGTGGCGTCATGATGTCACGTTGCGGTGCCATATTATATTGACTCTGTGGACAACGATTTACTGATATCACAAAGTCTGCCATGATTACATTTTCATTGAAAAGGTGGCCTGCAACCAATTCGAGATGATACATAAGCCAATTTAAACACAATCAGTTACATTTATATACAGTATATTTACAAAAAACAACTAAATATGATTTGACGATTTCGTTACTAAGCTCTTCCAGATGTTTAAATTAAAAACTACTACTCTTTTTACTAAAAAGAACAAATGTAAAGTGGGAATTTCGAAATAAAGGCGCATCTTAAAGATGACGATATGTATCGATATTTTCACTTCATATCAATAATATTGCATCAATATATCAATCCAGATCGATTAATTGTTACACACCTAGTTATTACTAAGCTAAAAAAAAATCAATCAATGCAAAGTGATCAAAGCGGTTGAATTTGCTGATTCAGTCAGTGTTTGCGCAGCAGGACGCAGCTCTGGTTCTAAATTTAGAGGTAAAGCCTCTAATCGGTTAACTGCAGCCTTTGTTAAGAAGCGCGGCACCAGCTGCTCCTGCCCAGCCTCCTCCTCCCCCTCCTCCTCCTCCTCTTCCTCCTCCTCCTCCGCCTTACCCATATGGCCCAGAAAACAGCACTGTGTCCAAAACATGAGGCGCTATGGGGGGGAAAGGGGGTGGTGGTGGTGTCTGAACCACAAAGTCAAATTTGAAGGCTTTTATCAGGTGTAAAGACATTGTATACTGTACTAACACATCAAACAACTACGGCTGAACGATTTGGAGAATAAATCGAATTGCAATTTTTCTAAGTTCAGTTAAAGTTCAATATTCACTGTGTAAAAGATAAAACATGTCATACATGAAACACTATCAAAACCGCTCTATATTCTTATGCAAGGATAAGTACATGAATATGAACAGCCAGCAATAAGTGTTTTTCTTTTAATAAGCATGGACCAGTCAAACACAGAACATTTATCACAAAAGCTTAAGGGAATACGCCACCGTTTGTTGAAATAGGGCTTATCACGGTCTCCCCTGGCTGTAGATAGGTGGGCCAACGCATTTTTTGTCTCAGTGCAAGTAATTAGGTTGTTTTTTTGTCTTTTGTTGGCTCACTTTTACTCACAACATGCTAACCGGCAACATAGGATTCCATTCACTACGCTAAGCTAACTAGGGGCGGCGCTGCCGGTGTTGCACCGGACTAAAACAATGCATGCACAAAAAATGCGTTGGCCCAGCTATCTACAGCTAGGGGAGACCGTGATGAGCCCTATTTCTACAAACGGTGGCGTATCCCTTTAAGTTATAATAATAATAATAAAAAAATATTCCAATAAAAAAATATCAGTACTTTCCTGTAATCTGAAATGTCTGATATGCCTCAGTTCAATAGCAGCATCTACATATTACACCTTCTACCATCATGTTAAATGAAGTTATACAAAATACATGAAAGATCCACTGAAAATAGGACATATCACAGCCTGTGATATGTAACATTATTTCAGCATTTAGCTTAAAAAAACAGTAAATATAATAAAAAGAGGAATACAAAATACCAAATATTCAGTTGCATTTGATCAAATCGCGATTTCGATTTGAAAACGATTAACCGTTCAGCCCGACAAACAGCATGCTTCTAGCTGCAATATTGAATGTATTGATTGGCTAATGCAGCATGTTGACTGATGAGGTTGAGACTGTGCTGCTGAACAACTTATTATTATTATTAAAAAATATAGATCTATTTTAAAATATATATATATATATATATATATTTAGTGCGTAGTTTCTGTCTCCCCCATGAGGAATTCTGAGTAATGACAACAAAACTGACGGCGTGATTCACTTTTGTACAGTGTCCATCTTTATATACAGTCTAAGGTACATACTGGCACAAGTTGCTCTCCAACACTGTAGTGGGATACAGCAGCCCACAACAAGGCCACTGTGTGTGTGTATGTGTGTGTGTGTGTGTGTCCTTGTTCCTTATCATATAAATACACTTGCCGTCTGATTGCTGGTGTGTTTTGAAAGGATGTGGAAGAGGAAGTAATTGCAAAACGCAGACAATCAAGTCATCAACAAGGAGCAGCAGTTGACACAGTTCCATCTCTAGAATGTGGGAAATTAACATTTCATTTTTTGAGAAGTAGAACTTCCCCTGATAAGACGTACACGTCGCATCTTAATTAATTTGTATATGCATGCTTGCTGAGCCCTTGCATGAGCCGTGCCGTGGTTTCTCTTCCCCGACCCCTTGTCGTTTTCTTGCCTCTCAGTCTCACTTACTTACACTCGGGGGAAAAGGAACACAAGGATAGTTAGGTCACAGTTTATAACCCCTACTCTAGATTTCAGTCTTTTTAAACTCCCTTTCCAGCTCTGTTTTGAAACTTCCCAAACTTTGGCAGTTCAACGTGTCCTCACACTCCCACACTCCGAAAAGACCATCCATTGCTGATAGCAAAATAACACGGCACTGTTGAGTCACCGATAAGAGTTGCACAAGCGAGTATATTCTGTCATGCAATAGTCAATTAACACATTAAAAACTACCCTAATTAGGATAGCTTTGATATATTGGTTGATTTTAGATTTATATAACGGCACACACTTGTATAAAACAGACAAACCCTGGGACAGGGATAAAGACAGACACTTTATATTCAAATCCAGCACCCCAACCTAAACAAATTTAAAGCTGTAGTGGGTAGAATGCAAAAAAAACTTTTGAAGTAGAGTTAGACCTCTTCCTGCAGCTCTCCCTCTCTCGTCTTTATCGTACGGGCAATGCATGCCCAGAACAGCCAATAGGAACACTCTCTCTCTCTCTCTCTCTGAAATGATCTGTGATTGGCTGACGCCTCCGGTCACGGACTAGATTTTCTGAAGCCTGAATGCAGAGCCATGAGAAGGTGCAGAAGTCTAGTTTTCTGTCAGACCACGTAAATAACGTAACATAACGTAATAATGGAATTTTTACCCAGTGGCGCCAAAAATAGGGTGCCTAGCACAGCTTTAACTTTGTCCTCAAATGTACTTTAGCTCATTGTGAATTTTTGAATTTCATCTGTGAACTTATTTGCATTGGTAATTGTGAGTGAACGTTTGTTTCCACGCCTACAGTCCGGTTCAGGTCATCCGTTAAGCATTTACCATTGACATGGAAGGGAGAACTTTTGCCAGGCCGCCATTGTAGAGAAGAACTATTTGTTCTTAGCGACTTGTCTGGTGAAATAAAGGTTCAGTTAAAAAAAAAAAAAAAAAATAGTTTAGCATGGGCCAAGGAAGAACCCATTTCATTTTGGAGCGGATCCAAATCATGGGGCATTACACCAAATTATTTTTCACTTTCCGTAAAGGGTATCTGTCGTTTTGTTAGTTAGTTTTTTTTTTGTGTCTAAGTAACTGATGGGAACAACAATCTTTGACATTGGTCCAGTAATAAGCGAGATCGCTGCACTCGGCAGTGGCGAAA
Organism: Perca fluviatilis; assembly: GCF_010015445.1. NCBI lineage: Eukaryota > Metazoa > Chordata > Actinopteri > Perciformes > Percidae > Perca > Perca fluviatilis. The sequence continues at coordinate 6,216,117 of NC_053125.1, forward strand.
TAAGCTTCAATGAAAGTTAATAGGGTCCAGCTTGTATTTACGTTCACAAAAGTGCTCGTTTTTGCCACTGACTGGCTCAGATTATTTTTCAAAGTGTCTGACAACATTATGGAAAGGATTTCTAAGGAGGTTGACTTTTCGAGAGAGGGCATTTGGCCCTGGTGGAATAAATGTCATTCATCTTAAAATCCATTATAAGCTTTTCGAAACAGCAAATTGACTGTATGTAGGCTACTCCACCACAAATGTGAAACGACTCGAATGAGGTTCTTCCCAGTGACAAATCCTGACAACCATTGATCCATTGCTGTGATCGTCCTGGTGCTCTCATCCAGTTATCTGGTGTATTATCCTGGACCGGTCAGGCGGGGGTAATGCTACAGGATCAGTCAAACAAGATTTCCCCAAACGGTTGGACCAAAATGCCTGGACAGTAAGCCGACAAGTGCTCTGTGTACTTGAGGATATACCAGACAGGCAAGACAAGCAGGGCAATGACAATTACTGTAGTTATGAACTGATCAGGGTTTTTTCTTTTTTTTAAAGGTCCCATGACATGGTGCTCTTTGGATGCTTTTATATAGACCTTAGTGGTCCCCTAAAACTATATCGGAAGTCTCTTTCCCGAAATTCAGCCTTGGTGCAGAATTACAGCCACTAGAGCCAGTCCCACAATGAGCTTTCCTTAGGATGGGCCATTTTTGTGTCTCTAGCTATTGAGGAGGAGAGAGGGCGGGGCAAGGTGGAGGGTGGAGGTGTGGCCTTGACCAACTGCCACTTTTCTCGTTTGAAAGCCATGATGTCTCTCTCTCTCCCATGGGTTGGCCAAATTCTCTGGGCAGGCAAAGCAGAGAAAGGGGAGGTAACCTTGCTTGTTATGACCTCATAACAAGCAAGATTCCAGAACGGCTCATCTGAGCTTTCATTTTCTCAAAGGCAGAGCAGGATACCCAGGGCTCGGTTTACACCTATCACCATTTCAAGCCAATTGGGGACTATAGGCAGGCTGGAGGAACGCATATTAATGTTAAAAAAACTCATAAAGTGAAATTTTCATGCCATGGGACCTTTAAAGAAGAGAGACAATAAATTCATTTCTAGGCTCCATGTTAGTTTTGTGCCCTAATTAACCAGGAGACAGTGTGGTCTTACAAGTAGGGATGCACCGTATCCACTATAAAATACCCACAATGCAGTGCTAATTTGAGTGTACATACGATGATATTTTACCCCTGTATACCACTATGCAACACGGCTGCATTTTCCCGGAAGAGAAGAAGCCGAAGTCACCGCGAAAATTGAAAAGGAAAAATGGAGCGGGCTTTCGTTTCTAAACAGTGGAAATGTAACATGCAACATATACAGTATCTCACAAAAGTGAGTACACCCCTCACATTTTAGTAAATATTTCATTATATCTTTTAATAGGACAACACTGAAGAAATTACACTTCGCTACAATGTAAAGTATTAGGTGTACAGCTTGTATAACAGTGTAAATGTGCTGTCCCCTCAAAATAACTCAACACACAGCCATTAATGTCTAAACCGCTGGCAACAAAAGTCAGTCCACCCCTATGTTAAATAGATTAAATAAATTCCCATAGAGGCAGGCAGATTTTTATTTTTAAAGGCCAGTTATTTCATGGCTCCAGGATACTATGCATCCTGATAAAGTTCCCTTGGCCTTTGGAATTAAAATAGCCCCACATCATCACATACCCTTCACTATACCTAGAGACTGGCATGGGGTACTTTCCATCATCTCTCAATGCAAATCAAACCAGCTATTAGGCTAACTGAAATAAGTGAGTGAATGAGGGAACAGTTTTGAACACAGCTACTGTAGTAGTATAGGAGTCTATATCCACAACGTTCCACTTCCAGGATTGCTCCGGTGCCGCCGAAAATTCCGCTGTATGTCCTTCTTTTCTGCCGATGTCCGTTTCCTTCCGCATTCTTTGTGTTGGAATTTTAAACTATGGATGGATTTCTGAGGACTATGGTTAACTGCTCCTCAGATCTCTGCAGGGTAAATCCAGACAGCTAGCTAGACTATCCAATCTGAGTTTTCTTCAAAAACTACTTTTGAACGTACACATGTTCCACCAAAACAAGTTCCTTCAAGAGGCTATTTTGCAGAGACACCGGGGCTCCGTGTGGAGCTTAGCACCGCCCAAGACAATTGTGATTGGTCTAAAGAAATGCCAATAAACCAGAGCGTGTTTTTCTCCCATCCCGAAATGCTGTGTGGACTAGCCAGACCCTCCTCTGCAGCGCTTTGGAGGAAGGTCTGGCAATGCGAGACTAGGTTTAGAGTGACCCTATGAGAGGTAACATGAAACAGGCGACTTCCGGTCACAGCTTTCAGAACAAAACAACTCTTATGTTGGCATTTAGCTACAGTATTTTAGCCCAGTGGTTTTCAAAGTGGGGTCTGGGGACCCTCAGGGGTCCTTGAGGGGATTCCAGGGGTTCACCAGCAAAAATGGAATCATTTATTTTCACTATAATTCCATCCATACGTATCACAATGACAATATGTATGACTATTTGGATCACAGGTTTCATACACGTTCTGTAATAAAACATCTAATAGCAAAAATCCTATCAGATGTGGGACCCTGGGACCAAATCAGATGGGGGTCCGTGGACTAATTTGTGTCAGTTTAGGGGTCCTTTAAGTTTAGCCTTGGGTAAAGCCTGAAATACAGCAATATAGGCTACATTTTTACAATTATAATCATGAGTTGGTTCTTATTGCCTGTTGTTTTACGAAATGGAGAAGACATCGTTGTGAACAACATTGTATTTTCTTTCTTTGTTGGTTTATTATTAATGTGTTAATGATCTGTTGTTTTGTGAACACAGGTTAATATTTCATGTTCAGATTCGATTGCTGGAATCACTTTTCTTTATAAATCTCTTGCTATTTGATTCTGCTCAGTAGCTAGTAGGCTAGCCTAGTACAAAATAAAAGTTTGTGAATGTTGTCGGGAAAAATGGGGAAAGTAGGCTACTTGAGCTTTCTGGAGTGGGGAGACCCAGTAAACACACATATGGTTATCGTGTCATCTTTTCTTGATTTTATTGTGTCATCTTTTCTTGATTTAGTCTGGGTGGGTGGTGATGATGGATTTAATAAAACATTTTTTTTATCACAATAATAAAAGTTGAATTAGCCTAAGCTTTATTTGAAAAGAAGTCGCGAGCCCACCGTGCAGTATCGGTTGTTGGACGTAAGACTTGCAATAATAACAATAATAGGCTACATAAAGTCTAAATGTCTGAAATGACATTTACCCCGTTAAGTTAGGGCTGGGCGATAGGGAGACAATCAGATATCACGATATTCTTGACCAAATACCTCGATATCGATATTGCGGCGATATTGTAGGGTTGACAATTGGTGCTTTAACAAAACATCTTCACACTTAGATTTTAGATAAATAATCATCAGTAATGTGGACATGATGTCTAAAGTGGGGAAAAGGCAAATAATAGAAGAGCTAGTGACAGTCTGGTAAGAGTACACCACTTTACTGTAATGCAGCCTTTAAATCCAGTAAAAGACGATACTTTATGTCATATCACGATATTACGATATCCAAAATCTAAGACGATATCTAGTCTCATATCACAATATCGATATAATATTGATATATTGCCCAGCCCTACATTAAGTGTATGAATTCCAAAGTGGAAATGTAGCCTTACAATTTATGTTGAAGGGAAATGTAGCCTACAGAACGTCCGGTATTTTTCTTGCCTATATCCCCAGTTTGACGCACGCGACCCTGTCCCCCCCCCCCAGCCTACGTTAGCCTACTGTTAGCCTAAATGTTTGAATATGAAGTAGACTCACCTCGTTTCAGAACGTCGACGTGGACTGTGTCGTCAAAAAACTGAGCTCCTGCTGTTGGACCTGTAGTTGCTCTCCAGCGGAATTCCAGCAGGAGACCGCTGAAAAAGTCCGTCAAACTCCCGGGCTTGTGGTCAAACTCCCAGACAGCATAGCCTACCGCGGTCCGGTTGTGGACACAAACACCGACTGTTCCCCGCTCCGTCTCTCTCCGCCTGAACGCAGAAGCAGCGCGTGCAGCGCGGAGCCGTCATCTGAAACCTCCGCGGAGCTTTCATCAATCCCTCCGGTCCTCCTCCTCTCCCCCCCACCCCTCTCCTCTGCTTTCCCGCAGACAGGCAGCGCCTCCGATCCGTTTAGCCGACCTCCCCCTCTTGTGCTTCCACACACACAGCCTACTGTGAAACATTTCTGCCATTTGTCCCATTCTAACGAGCCTCTGATAGAGGAGCCGTATATGCTGTCATGGAATGTAGCCTAACTAAGTACATTTACTCAAGTACTGCACCTAAGTACAAATGTGAGATAGTCTACTTGTACTTGAGTAGGCTAGCTACCTGAGTCTTTTCTTTCCATGCCACTTTTAGCTTCTACTCCACTCGAGACATATTGCACTTTTTACTCCACTACATTTGCTACACTACATCCACTACAGCTTTAGTTACTAGTTAGGGTTAGGGTTAGGGTTAGGGACTACCCAACAATATATAGGCTTACAAGTCCAGCTGAAATGATTAGCCATTAAACACTTACAGTTAATTGACAGAACTGTTTTGATCGTTTACAGTTACTAAAATGTGCATTGGGTACTTTTAATACTTTAAGAACATTTTCCTGATGATTCTATACATACTTTTGCTAAAGTGACATTTTCAATGCAGGACTTTTACTTGTAACAGAGTATTTTTACAGTGTGGATGATGGAAGTAAAGGATCTAAATACTTCTTCCACCACTGCCTGTATTGTTCTTCAACAGGCGTTTGCAGCGCTTTATTCACACACCATCAGCCATAGACTGGAATTTGATTTCTTATCAATTGTATTATCAGAGCCAGAGTGACTAAACGAAAAAATAAATCCGAATCAGAAAAGGATGTATTGACAAGTATAGCCAAAGTATAACACTCACAAGGAATGTGCCTGGGACTGTTTACACAATGAGAGGAAAAAGGCTGAATGTCAATGTCAATGTAATTTGTATAGCACTTTTCAATACACGTAAACCCAAAGTGCTTTACATTTAAAAAACAAACAAACTTAAAGTGACCTCCTCTGATCTTAACTAGTCAAAATAATTCATAATTTCTGCTTTTTTTTAACTAAAAAAAAAAAGGTATAATGTCATATAAATTAGGTTTATTTAAGATGAAATGAGTGACAAAAACATTGTAAAATAAGCGTCAAAGGCATCAGAAAAAGCGACAAAAACGTCAAAAACGAAATTGAACAAGTTCATGGTCGATGGGAAGACAACACAAGGGTTGACATAGGGCTTTAAATCAGCATCTTGCAATCATAGCCCAGTTATGTCTCAACGACCCTGAAGCTGGCAGGAAAGATTAACAATCACAGCAGCAGCTCACCGATGTATTCTTCTTCTTTTATAAACCGGTCAAATGGCCTCCAGGTTTTCTCATACACCCCCAATTTGCCTCTGAATACACTCTACCGGTCAAACGTTTGGGGTCACTTAGAAATGTCCATTCCACTCCATTATAGACCGAATACCAGCTTAGATCAGTTGCATTGTTTTTTTAACCAGAGCAGCAGTTTTCAGATTACATTATGTGCTAACATAATTGCAAAAGTGTTCTCCAATGTTGTCTCAGTTAGCCTTTTAAAATGATATCAGATTAGTAAACAGAATGTGCCTTTGGAACATTGGATGAATGGTTGCTGATAATGGGCAATGTAGATATTGCATTAAAGGTCAGCCACCCACTCAGATCAGCTGGTATTCTGTCTATAATGGAAATTTCTAAGTGACCCCAAACTTTTGACCAGTAGTGTATGCGTATATATACACACATATATATATATAAATATATATATACGTTTTTACATGGACATACATTGCGCAATTGATCCAAGCACCAATTGTAGGTGGCTCCATTTTCTTCCAAATGAGAGCTATAGTCCTTTTTGTCTGTAGTATAGCAAAATCAATACTATTATATTCTTGGGGTGTCAGATTGAGATTTGTTGGATACAGGTGCAGCAAATATCATTTTAGGGTCAAGTGGAATGTTCACTGACAAGATGAACTTAGTTTTATTGATCCCCTCCCTCCAGAATGTTTTCATTTTGTCACACTCCCAGACACAGTGTATAAATGTTCCTTTCGCCTCATTGCATTTAGGAAGACTATCCTGGAGACAGTTGGGATTGGCACTGCGTCTTTTTGATCATCTGTGTTGAATTGGAGAATTGGTGACTCCCGGTGGTAGACTACTTCAGGTGCCAGTCTGCTTCCTCAGAACTGCTTGTCTGGTGGTGGAACTGCTTAAAAAACAGGAAATATTGAGTATCTACATTGTTATAAACATGGGAGTATTTATACAGATGTTTTGTTACATTTGCTGATGAAAACAGAAATCTTACAGTCAGTAGTATTTTGACAAGACTTTTATATGGAGCTAAATGTGGGCCAAAGATTTTGATAATTCAAAGAAAATAAATTTCAAACTGATTGTTTTGATCTGGGACTTTTAAAAATACAACAATGCATTCCAACTTAAAAATAAATTCTTTTGAATATATTATTTCTTTTCATTTTTCACTTTCATATATATTTTGCCATTTGAGGTCTTATTTCTTTCAGTTGCAGATGTTATGTTCTCAGATTAAGAAATATCAATATACTGTATATGAAAGTGATAAATGAAAAGAAAATATATTCAAAAGAATTTCAGAACTGAATCCAAATGATTTAAAGTGGCTATATGTAACTTTGGACAAAAGCGGTAGTGTTTTTACCACACCTGCTGTCGTAAAGGTCTTTTCTTTACGGTGCTGTATTACCCACTGTAGATTACTAAGTTAGCGTTACCGCGAGGTCATATAGTTGCGATGAATGTTTTGCTCGGACAGAAAATTAGCATGAAAACATATCCCAGAGAACGGTCGACTCGGTACAAATGTTTTATTAACCCCTAGGTTCATTTTGCGCTGGATTTGTTCTTTAACCTGAAGAATTTCTTTTTGTATTTTTCAAAGTTCAAGATCAAAACTTGATCTTTCAGTTTCAATTTTATTTTTGAAATGATCAAACCTTTTGGCCCAGATTTAGCTCCATACCTTTGCTGCTATGCAGAATTGTTCACCATCACCCTCTTCGTGATTCAGCAAGTTCCTTTACAAGCGGAACATACATTTGTTGCAGCCATGGAGCCTTTCTGTCTGGGCCCTGAGATCTTTATTTTATTGAGGTCAAGTATACAACATACTCACAGGAAACCACAGACATGATTTCAATGCGTGCCGCTCCATCATGTACATACATCTCTTCAAATCGTGCAGACACAAGCAAAAGCAGAAGGTAACGCTGCAGGGCTGCAAACACAGAAGAGCTGTTCCTGTCCTGTAATCACACACGTTTGTAGAATAGATAGAAGAATAGAATAGAATATTTATTTATTGTCATTGTTTTCAACAACGAAACAGTTTAGCAGCTCTCAGTTTGGCAGTGTAAATAAAACAGACAATAAGCAAAACATAAAATAGCAAAATAAAAAAATCAAGATAAATAACAAAGTGAGGTGACGCTGTGTCTCTGTTTCTCTTTCCATCACTTGTGTGTGTTTTAAGGAGCTTTCAGAATGAAATAAGATAAGATAAGTTAGATTTTATTTATCCCAAACTGGGGAAATTCCTGTGCAGCTCAAAATAAAAAATGTACACACATCAGAATAACACAATGAACACATGAAACCAAATGACTGGATTACTAATACAGTCAAGATGTAAATAACAATGGGGATTGGGATGTTAGAGGCTCGTATCCCTGCAAGATCGGCTTCTTATGATGTAATATGTGAACCAATGGCATTACACATCAGCCTGTCTCTTCAACTTTATGTTTTATGAGTGTCCTCCTGGATCCTCTTTTACTGTAGGCTCCTAACAGCCTGAGGGTAGAGCACTCAAGGACTGCGGGCCAAATCCTGCCCATCGCAAATTTTGATCTGGCCCGCATATCAGTTTAGGTTCACAATAAATGTTGGCCTGCCTAGTTGTGTGCCAAACCAAAAAGACAGGAAACTGTTTTTCAAACTGCAAATTTGCGGAACTCAACGCAGTATTTGAGACGCTTTATGTGGACCAAATAGGCTATATGAGGCATACAATACCGTCAAAAATATTTAACTTTTCGATGAAATAAAAGCATGTCAACAAACTCTACACGTCTGGCCCTTGATGTGATTCTCATTTTCCAGTGTGGCCCTTAGTGAAGTTGAGTTTGACACCCCTGGGTATATCAAACTTCTATTTACGGTAAATGCTTTTCATTTTTCGTGCCTGTTAAGTTCCTATAATTAATATTTCATGTACCACATAGACCACATCCTTCCTTTAGATGTAGAGATATTTCTGTTCTACAATAGCTTGTGGTTTAGCTGGCATGTCGTGTAAAAAAGTCCAGCAAGGGACACAGAGAAAGAGTTGTACTTCATTTGTTGTTTTGTCTGTGCGCACCAGTTTACACCCATGTAAACCCATGATTTTCTAAATGGAGTTTCTTACAAAGGAAAAGTTTGACATTTTAGGAGCCACTTCTCACTGTGGTTCAATTTTCCGGAAGTCTGGTATCACAGTGAGGTTTCCAGGTTTGGTAAACTTTTGTTTGTACAGAGACCAAAAACCAAAATGTTCTCATCCACAGTATCTAGCCTAGCAAACTGCACTATAGCCATACTATAGGAGGATGGATGGATAGATAGATAGATAGATAGATAGATAGATAGATAGATAGATAGATAGATAGATAGATAGATAGATAGATAGATAGATTGATTATGACTATGTGTCGCTCCACAACATCTGTTGCCTTGTTTTTTAATTAATTAAGTGATTAGATCAAGGTCCAATACTACTGCTGCAACTAGTATTTAAACGAAACAATTTTTGGACATATAAAGCTTAAAGCCTTCGGGGCCACTCCCCCTAAAATTATAGGTTGGCATACATTATATATATTGCATTTCTGTTAGTAAACAAATGAGAGCATTACAGATGCTGGTAGGGGTATTTTTCTTTAACTTTGGACAGAGCTAGCTAGCTGTCCCCCCCCCCCCGCCCCCACTTCCAGTCTTTGTGCTAAGCTAGGCTAATGTTCTGACTCCAGCTTCGCACACACACTTATCTAAACAAATATGCATATTTCCAAAAATGTTGACCCACACCTTTAAGAATCATTCTTACTTCATCTCTGACTTCCAATTGATGGCATGGTAGCTAATAATTTGGTGCCGTGTCATTTCTCCAACGCTCCATTGTACCGACCTTTCAATAATCCGAAAAATTCCCTTTGGTCCTACAGCCCACCAGTCCGACGTCCCTTTGTTTCAAAAAGCCCCCCCTTGATCTGACATTTGGTTGTGTGTTATCCATAAGGTCATTCACCCAAATCACACATACCAACATAAGTTGCGATGAAGCGTTCATATGCATGTCAATCGGGTCGGACTTTCGGCGGTCGTGTTTTGAGGCTGCGAGGGCCAGTCTGATAATAGTTATAGCCTACATTGCTGCCCCTGCCCGCGGCCACTGTTATGGGAGGTGATCCACAAAAGCCTACATGGTCGGAACAATGGGATGTCAGCGCAGAAGGTTTATTTTTTTTCGAAACAAAGGGACGTCGGACTAGTGGGCTGTAGGACCAAAGGGAATTTTTCGGGTTATTGAGAGGTCGGAACAATGGAGCGTCGGAGAAATGGGCAGTCCCCAATAATTTGAGGCCTGTGTCAGTTTATCTGGCTAGCTTGTTAACATGCTAACAGTGTGACCTTATGGCTTTCACGCTGAATTGAAAGCAGGCTAACTGTGCTGCTTTCACACCCACTTGCCTTTGACTTTCTATATGCTGTCAGCGGGTTCACTGAGGATCTTATCTTTACTGGAGCTATATGCCTGAACCCCTAGATGTAGCTTTCTGCAGCTGCTGCTTCTATGTCTCGATGGAAGAATAAGCCTAGAATACTCAACCAATTTCCCGAGCATTTTTACACAAGGTCACAATAAAATTGAAGCAGATGAATGTTAGGTTTTTTTGAGTTTCCATGTTACACTTTGCAAAACAAATAGCGTATCCTTTAATTAATCATATAGCAGCAACTATAATATTTAAAATTGTTAATTGTATAATATAAAATGTATTTGTTTAATTTGTTTCTCTGTAGGGTAAGAAAGAAAACACTCACTGCTACATATAATTTATTGGCTTAAAGGTATAGTGGAGGATTTTCCCGAATTTTAGAAAAGATCTGCCCTCTACACTTTTTGAAAAAATGCACATGCGCAACACTCTACCTGCTCCCAAGACGTAACGCCTATTAAATGTGTGCACGAGAGTGCACTGTTTAAAGTTGCTGTCGGCATGGTTCATACAAGCCTACTTTCCAAAAGAAGATTTGCACTTTTTCACAAATTGGGATGTTTACCGTGTCTGTGCGGTGCGTGACTTGTGCCAGGGATAGCATCGCTAATCATAGCTTACATCAACTTTTACTAGCAGTGATTTTAAATGGATTTCTCCAAATAGCATGCCAAACTTTACCTGTCGAGTAGAAACTTCGCGACTGAGGCATCAGTGGAGAGCCCAACCTGTGCTTTTAGCGCACGCCAGCGTGTGAAACATTCTCCCAAAAACACTCCGGTCTTGTTTCTTTCTTCAGAGGCCTTTCTCTTCTTGTCGTACCTTTCGTAGACACTCGTAGCTCACCACACATATACACCTGAAAGTATTCATGCGCAGAAAGCGAAAACTACCCTAGGGACGAGCACGTACGACGGCCTTACGTAAACATAGCGCCAGAATGATTGACAACTAGGAGGACCAATAGTCTTGATGATCCACCCGGAAAAAGAAAATCCTCCACAATACCTTTAACGCTTTTCCAGATGGACTTGAAAAATGCATCTACCATAGAAAATACATGTATAATTGTACAAAAACAATCAAAATTAATATTTAACAATACATAGTTGTTCGGCTAAATCAATATTTTGGCTTGTGGACACTCCAGAGGGCGGACGTTTTTGTGTGGTGGCACCGCCATGGACTGTGGTGAAGTATGGAATGGTTCTTTTGAGGGAGGGTTACATATTTAATCGCTGTCTGGGTTAAACAGTATACCTCAAACTGAACCCTACAAACTGCAGAAGATTGCAGGCGGAATATGTTCATTGGAAACATGAAATCTGCCAACTTAATGTTAAAAGTGGTTGTGCTGTTGACAGTCGGCCTTGGAGTTTGTTGGATGGCAGTGTCTGTTGGGTGGTTCTCCAGCAGTCTTTTAGCTGTTATGCATATTGCTCCTGTTGTTCACATCAGAACTTTGACTATTCAAAGGAAACATCCTCCAAACAGCACCTATGTCTATGTTCCTCCTGAAGGTGTCCGTGGTGAAGTAGTACGCAATAGGATCTAGTACTGAGTTGAGACATGCCAACATTAGGCTGTAGCGGTATGCAGCCTTCATTGGGGATGGTGTATTTTCTCCATACACAGAGAGTAGACCCAGGGTGGCGTGGTAAGGGAGGAAGCTGAGTAGGAAAATGAAGAGGCTGGCGGCAATCATCCTCTGGATCTTTCTGCTGTCCACCAGGTTGGTCTGGGCCACTGAGCTTCGTCGGACAGCACGGACCAAACCCCAGGAACAGATCAGCATGATTACTAGCGGGATCCCAAACCCCACAAACAGAGTGGGTACAACCACCACTGGCTTTGTGGCTAAGACCGGAAATCTGTCAAAACAATACTCATCATGGATCACGTTTGTTTGCTTAATGTAGATGGGCAAGCTGGCCCCGAAGGTGAGCATCCATATTCCAAGGCAAACCAGCGGCGCTTTCTTTCTCCCTGCCTGGACACGAGATGACATAGGGAAGGAGACGGCCATGCAACGGTCAAAGCACATGCACGTGAGAAGGAAGATGCTCCCATACATGTTGGCCTTCAGGACCAAACCAAGGACTTCACACAGCAGGTCAGGAAGGCCACAATAGCCTAGATGGTAATAGATCCTCATGGGCAGTGTGAGGGTGAGCAGCACATCTGCTAAGGCCAGGTTAGTCATGTAGACAATGGTTTGCGATCTGGATTTGGTTTGACAGCAGAAAAAGACCAGTGCCAGGACATTAAAAACGAGACCCAGAATGAAAATAAAGGAGTACATGCACACATGGAAGACGTCAGGTTGTCTGCTGCTGTTGCAGGCAACGGAGGCGTTGGTGGTGATGTTGCAGACAACGGAGGCGTTGGTGGGCATAATGACCTGAGATGTAGAAGAGAGAGAAGAGTGGTTAAGAAAAAGTCTTTGTGAGAGTAATTACCAGTGTTGTAGTCAAGACCACCTCAACCGAGACCAAGTCATCACCAAGACCAGAGTGTATCGAGACCAAGTCAAGACCAAGACTTTGAGGAGTTGAGATCGAGCCAAGACTGAGACCAGACCAGTGCCAGACAACCAGAGCTTCTCCTGTCTCCCGCATTCACTTTCTTGGGCATGTGTGTTAAGGTGGGGGCGGGGAGAAGGGGTGACTGAGTCAAGTTATTTGTTGCATTTAAAGCAGGAAGTTTTTCATCCAATCACAATTAGACAATGCAGAGGCAACTTAGTGATATCCCTGCAGTTGTGGTATTGACCGGTCTTGAAATAAAATCCAGAGTCCTCCTTATCCGGGACTGAGACAAGACCGAGTAAAAATGCGGTTGATTCCGAGACGAGACCGAGACCTTCAAAAAGTAGTCTTGGGACCGGTCTTGAGTACTACAACACTGATAATTAACGTCCTCTTTAGGCAGCAACGACACACAAGAAGGAGGTCAGGGTGGATGGTTGACTCATCTGTAGTCTACCGTAACTGTGGTTCCATATCTGTGAACATAACACACCTCCTATTTGTGCAGTGTAGTTTGATTGCCGACAGGGGCAACTCTAGGATCAGACCTTTAGTGGGGCTCAGCACCTTATGAGAATGTGATACGGATACAGCGCCTTGCAAAAGTGTTAACGCAAAAAACGCCGCAACGGCCCCAAACTTTCCATTAGGAAAATATGAGCAGCAGCTCTAGAAACGATGCCACTTCAACAACAACAAAAAAGTTACATTATACCGACGAGAGCTGCAGATTCAGGTGATAATTCTCTATAGGTTCAAGATAACGAGCAATCACCTCCACGTGAAACATTGTTTTCACATAATTTCGTACATTGTTATTCGCGATTAAAAGAAATGTATCGTTTGACAGCCCTAGTTAAAACCTTGTATATCCGAAACGGTTGTTTTTCAGCTTATGAAAAAAGGCTAATTTGAAGACATTTTATTGAGCTATTTACCTCAGACAAAGTCAGACAGAATCGCCTCGTCGCAGTTTGAATATTTGTAAAACCCACAAATAGAGGTAAAGGGTGACCAAAAACATTGATTTATGAAAGAAGAAAAAAATGAAAGTGATTAAATATATGGAGATACAAGGTTACTGCCCTACAGTAACAGCTTTTTTCACACTTCAGGGTTTTAATGACAATGCATGACCATTTTTGGTGATATGTTTCCCCCCTAAAGATCGTTCCTCCTTTACAAACCAGCTCATATTGATAATATCTTCTGTTGCTGCAGCTTTTCTGCACCACTCTGCTGAAAACATGTTTGTGGTTCTGCATTGACCTACGCCCTTTTCTACAGTCCATGAAGGTGATCACTCCCTGTGATCATCTGCCTTCATTATGTGTCTTAACTCATTTTTTATTGCCATTACTTTTATCTTTTTTTACGCTCTGTCTGCTGGTCTGCTCATACATACATACATAGTATTACTTCAAATTGTTACCCCATTCACCTGTAGTGTCTTGAAAAGTGTATGGAATTTTACAATATAGTACAACATACTGTACATATCTTAAAATATAAAATCTTATAAAGGCTGCTTTCTCAAAATGAGCTTTTTTGTCCCGTACTCTGAGACAGAAATGTCCACCTCAGACTTTGGAAATTGCATTCCTATCTACATTCTGAAGGTTTTTACAGAGAGCTTTGTATTTCATTTCTAATATATCTGATTTACATGACGTTTTATACCTAAAAACATGTGAAAATGGATTTTTTTTAAATTTAATTTAATTTTTTTATTGACAGTATTTTCTGATTTATGGAGTGACAAAAAGAGATATCCAAAATCCCCTCTGTAAAAACCTTTGACTGTAGTATGTCAGCAAAATAAAACAAAATCATTTTTGAACCTCGCTTTATCCAATGTTCACATTTCTTTTCTGGAGTTGTAAATTACAGCATATATTTAATAATAAGACAGTGCTTCATTTGAGTATTTTAACCCTTGTAATACCCAAAAGAATTACCTTAATGTAAGTGATGGTGTAAGTTAACGGCACTATTTGTAATGCATTACCCTATTCACCTGTAGTGACTTCCCTTAAGAGGAACATGTTCTGTTTCTCAAACTGCAGTTCCTGGTAGAAAGCAGAACTGCGTTGGGTTGCGTTCATTGTTGCAACTAATCAATCTAATGATCTTTATGGTTTCCTCTACAGGCAACGAAACCACTACTTCATCAAACATTTTGCTCTTGTTAATGTATGTCTGCGTGGGTGTTAAAACTCTTCTAGGTTTTATATGAAACTCATATGGTGGTACAAAATGGAAAAAGAAAAAATGAGAACAAATCATTTGCATTTGCATTCAGCACTTTTCGTTTGTATTTTGTGCTAATTTCAAACCCTGTTTGTAGCTAATACATCCTTTGCACTCACATCTCTGAGTACAATGTTGTGATTCTCAAGTAAGAACATACAGTACACACCCGCACACAAGTCATATCCCATCAGATTATGATTTGAAACCTGTTTGACAGACACGTGCGGTGCAGAAGTAGCCCACATTATTACAGTATGCGTAGAAATGAGCTCACAGTGTGACTTTACCTGTTGGATGATCAAAAAGAGGGTGAAGATCCAGCGGAAGAGCAGTGTGTGTGTGCCTGTCACCACAGCATGCTGACACCCTTATACCCCTGTCACACTTTTGATGCAGCACAGGAAGTTGACCAATCTCAAGATGTAAGATGTCTCTTTCTTTCTCGCTCTCACAGACACACACACACACACACACACACACACACACACACACACACACACACACACACACACACACACACACACACACACACACACACACACACACACACATACCCTCTCTCTCTCTTTCTCTCTCTGTGTTAGTCTTATGTGTCCCCTCCCTTCTGCAGACCTGCTAATGAGGATATGAACCCTACCCATTTTTTTACATTCTAGCTGCAGACATTATTATCTACATACCCACATTGTTTGTCTCTCTGTATCTGTTGCCTATACTTTTTATTCCTTTTAAATTATTTCACTGATTGCATTTAGGTGAGTTACGATGGTAAGTTAATTAAGGCTAGATGCAGTCCAAACAGGTCTGAGACCATGACCAAAGAGTGTCCACATCATCGGTCCAAATGTTGAAATAATAACAGTTAGAGAATAGAGGAGCTGTAGACGCATGTGAAATATTATAAATGACTAAATACTAAATTAGCATTATCTATTCTAGAGGTTATATACTATGTTCTTTAGATTATTAGGGACATTTGGAGTCCAAATCTTACAGTGCTCCAAACTAAGAGACCTGTGATTCAATGAACTATTATGAACAGAGGCCGGGATACGTTCACACCACAAGTCTTAATGCCTAATTCAGATTTTTGACCTTTGACCTTTTTAAAATGTGGCCTATGTCAGATTCCAGTGTGAACTGTTTGCGGTTTCGAACTGAACCGCATGCACAAAAGACCAATAACAATGACATCAGACGCAGCACGCCTTTGCACTGAAGTTAGGGAGGTTATGGAGGAAGTCAGCAGTTTCGCTTTTATTTCAAAATGTTTGCGTAATGGCAGCCGTAACGTTAACGAGCAGGTGCCGTGGAGGAGAAGAATGAAGAGAAAGAGAGCCAAATTGGCTATTTTGGCCTTTTTGTGGGGTTATGGCTGCAAATTCACTTACAGAGGTCTGTGTGGATGCAGAGACAAAGCCAGGAGTGGTGGGACTGCGTTGTGAATAGCTCCACAGAGACGCAGTTTATTCAAAACTTTCTGTCAGTTTTTAATGTTACGGTCTGTGTCTAGGGCTAACTCCTGCCGGCGCATAATTGTGACAAATGTCGATGTAGATTGACGTAAAAGTCACATAAAATCCACCTTGGTTGTTCACACTCGGGCCGCATTGAAAAAAAACTGCCCCGGGTCTGATTCAGGCCCACATATGGAAGTGGTCTAAATCTGATTAGAAACTAGAAAATGCATTTCCAGCAGAAAATGCGTGGGAATGCTGAATAGCTGAATTGCTAAAGCTAAACTGGTTGAATAGCTTAAATCCGTAAGAAGAAGTTGAAGTAGTGAAAATAGTTGAAAAAGCGGAAATCGTTTTAATAAGTATGAATTTCATTAAAAAGTTAAAAGTTTATGCTAAACTGAACTGTTTGCTTTAAAGGTTGAATAATGACAAAATATGTAGAAAATTGTGAGGTCTGAGTAGATTTTCTAACTGATAATGACTCACATATGCAGAAATATGAAACAAATTAATACTGTAATACTGTTAAAGATGAAAGTTGAAAAGGCTGAAAGAAGAAATATTTTTATTATTATCAGATATATACACTGCATAGAATGAAAAGGCATCAATCTAGCTGAGATGAGATGTGAAATATATTAGGTGAAAAGAATGGGTCTAAACAAGAAGAAAGAGAGGAAAGAGAGAGGGAGAGAAAGAGAGAAAAAAAAAAAAAAAAAGAGAGCAGGAGAGAAGAGAGGCGAAGAGAGAAGAGAGAGGAGAGAAAGAGAATAAAGAGAGAAGGAGAGAGAAGAAAGAGAGAGGAGAGGAAAAGAAAGACAGCAACTTTGACTAAAATTGACTAAAAAGGCTGAAAGTTTAAAGACTTTGTATTATTATCAGCCATATCCATTGCGTAGAACAAACAAGCATGACCCTAAAGAGCTGAGAGGTGGATATATTGGCTGAAAAAAGCCGGCCTATATACATGGATGAAATCACAAATGACCCTGGAGGGAGAGACAGAAGAAGGAAGGGAGAGAGGGAGTGAAAGAGAGGAAGGGAGGAGGGAGAGAGAGAGACGAAGGAGAAGGGGTGATGGAAGGAGAGAGAGATTGAGAAGGATGGAGGGAGGGAGAGACAGAGGAAGAGGAAAGAGAGAGAGAGGAGAGGGGGGGGGAAAAGGAAGGAGGGGGGGGGAGGGGGGGGGGAGAAAAAAAAGAAAGGAGGGGGGAAAAGAAGGGAAGGAGGAGGGAAAACAGAATAGGGACAACATAGAGAAAAACAGACAGACAGACAGAAGTGGAACGCAAATGATCTAGACTGATGATCATAGTTAGTCTAGTTAGTTGACTCCTACAGCAAGCCTGGAGTAATCAAGTAGACTGTCTGTGAAAGGGTTGTCATGGTTACTAAGAGCCTGGCCATGTTTATAAACATCTCTTTGATCTGTTAACGATCGCACCTGGTCTTAATATGTCTCCTGTAGTACACCGCAGCAATTCAGACACTGAGAGCAAGCTCTCAAACAAAGCCTCGGACTGGCAAAACTATAACTGCTATCAGTCAAATGACGTCATCCTGAGCACCACAAGGCCTTTGTGAACGTATCGGTATAAAGTTTATATGGATAAACATAAAAATGTGGGCATATCAGCGATTTAAAAAAGTGGTTCGCTGTGCCCCCTGGGCGCCTCCCTAGGGAGGTGTTCCAGGCACGTCCAGCTGGGAGGAGGCCTCGGGGAAGACCCAGGACTAGGTGGAGGGATTATATCTCCAACCTGGCCTGGGAACGCCTCGGGATCCCCCAGTCGGAGCTGGTTAATGTTGCTCGGGAAAGGGAAGTTTGGGGTCCCCTGCTGGAGCTGCTCCCCCCGCGACCCGACACCGGATAATCGGACGAAGATGGATGGATGGATGGATGGATGGTTCGCTGTGCGTTTTGCTGGGAAATGCAAAGAAAGTTATACAGGAGAGTGAATGGAGGGAGTTGTGTTACTCTTGTCAGCCAAAAGTAAAAAGCATATCACGAAACTGAGGACATTTTCTGAAACTAGACAAAAATACCTACGTTTTGATGTATAAATTGTTTATGACAAGTAACAATTGTGGGTGTACGAGCAATTTACAGAGAAGGGACAAAGATAATTTTTTTGAAGCTTCACACTCTGAATGATGACATCATCACTCTAAGCAGCCCAATACACACTCTGTTTAATCGATGAAATTTCCTGAAATGATCACTAAACTTAAACAGCTTTTTAACAGGAACTGTAAAAGATATCAAACTGAAAAGTCGGATAGCTGAATATTTTGTGAACATTTTAAAGTTTATTTGGCGTCTGTAGGTGAAAGTATGAAGGAGCTGAAACTTTTGGGAGCGGAAGAAGATTTGAAGGATTTGAAGGATGCTCTCATTGACTTCAATGTTAAAAAAAAGTGTTAAAAAGCTTAATATTTTAAAAAGTATAAATAGTAGAAAAAAAGTTGAAGAAGTCCCATCATTAGCTGAAAGAGCTGAACATTTTAAAAGTTGAATGGTTTTAATAGGTGAAAGTATGGAGAAGTTACAGAGAGCCAAAAAACGTACGGAAGAGGGAATCAAAAAACTAAGCAGAAAAATACCAGATCTGGGCAAGATTTGAGTGTTCACCCTACTTCTGAAGAAGTCTGACCTGGTCACTTGACCCCAAAAAAAGTTTGATTTGGGCCACTTTTGCCTGCAGTCTGAACGTAGCCGTAGTCTCGCTTTGCCAGACCTTCCTCCAAAGCGCGCCGAAAGAGAGTCTGGCTAATTCACACAGCATTCCGGGATGGGAGGAAAACATGCTCTGGTTTATTGGCATGTCTTTAAACCAATCACAATCGTCATGGGCGGCGCTAAACTCCGCACAGAGCAGCTGCAAAATAGTCGTACGAGAGAAAACTCAGATTGGACAGATAGTCTAGCTAGCTGTCTGGATTTACCTAGCAGAGATCTGAGGAGCAGTTAACCATAGTCCACAGAAATCCACCGGATGTTAGAATTACAACACAAAGAAAGATGAAGGAAACGGAAAAAACATTCATCCGGCGGAATTTCCTGCAGCACCGGAGCAATCCCAGAAGTGGAACGTCGAGGATATAGACTACCAGACAAGTAACTCGGGGAAAATGAGACAGAAGTCGACTACTGGCTGATAAGAAAATCTCATTTAACAACTCTAATTACATTGCTCAGCATAAGTGAATACACCCATGCTAAAGTTGACTAAAAAGAGGAATACAAATGGTTTTATTTCAGTTAGCCTAATACCTGGTTTGATTTGCATTCAGAGATGATCTTATAGAAAGTACCCGATGCCACTCTAGGTATGGTGAAGGCTATGTGATGATGTGGGGCTATTTGAATTCCAAAGGCCAAGGGAACTTTATCAGGATGCATAGTATCCTGGATCCATGAAATAACTGGCCTTTAAAAATAAACATTTGCCTGCCTCTATAGGAATTTAACATAGGGGTGTCTATACTTATGCCCCCTGTATTTTAAGGAAGAACATTTATTTATTTATGATACATTATTCATTCACAAAGAAAATTGGTGTTCTTAAAGGTTGGATTTTTCGTCTTATTTTTTATGACGGCAGTTAAGATCAATTTCCAAAAGATCATTTTTTTTATTCCTCTTTTTAGTCAACTTTAGCATGGGTGTGTAAACTTATGCTGAGCACTGTAGAGTCTAGTCCAGTGTTTCTCAAATGGGGTATGCGCACCCCTAGGGGTACGTTTGAGTACTGCAGGGGGTGCGTGAGATTAAAAAAATAACAAAATAAAAAAGGTCATCAGTCATGCATTATTCCTAAAATAATTATACAATAATAATGAATGAACGTAGTGGATTTTAAAAATTTTAAATCAGGGGTCTTCAATGTTTTTTAGGCCAAGGACCCCCTACTACATATATTGTTTAAAAATTTTGTTGCATATTAAACTGGGACAGATGGATGAAAATGGATTATATCGATATAACAATATATTCTTTCAACATGTTTTAATGTTAAACGTGGAAGGCAACCTAAGTCTTTAGGTCTCTAAGGTTAACTGTAGGCCTATCTGTCGATGGCCACCATAATGGCTAAGAGTATCATCAATGTTGTGTAAATTAAATGGTTGTGTTTTTTTGGTACGAATGGGCCGATTCATCTTTGCTTATAATATGTTGGATTCATGGTAATGTGTATTTGCAGACATTTTAATGGCTGCCACCAGCAGTAACTCTGAGGACCCCCTAGGGGTCACGGACCCACTGTTGAAGATCACTGTTTTAAATGTTGCATATAAGTGTTTTTCAGTTACAAGGTTGTTGTTTAGTAAATCAGGCACTGTATTGTACCTCTTTTAATAGGCTTCTTTTTCTCCTTCTGGGGGGTATTATATATAAACCTGCAGACAGGTGTCTGTGGGCCATGACGTAGGCTAAATTATGCTGACACCTGATTTGAAATGTATATGATATGTTGTGAGAGAGGGCCCTCTAGCGGCTAATACATTAACAACATTGCCTTCCGTAATGGCTGAACATTTAAATATTACTGTGATATAATGCCATAGATCGACAACGTACGCTATGTACATTGTTTAGGAAAAGCGGAGTCATATCTGAAATGCAAATAACAAAATAATCTACGGGTACAGGTTCTTTAATCTAATGTCGGACCCGTAGCTGCTGTAGACCTCGTGGCGCAACGGTAGCGCGTCTGACTCCAGATCAGAAGGTTGCGTGTTCAAATCACGTCGGGGTCAAGTGTTTTCCTAGGCTGGTGTCTTATTTTTTTTTTTTTCATTTCGTGTACTCGGTTTCTTATCCCCACGGTCAGCAGCACCCACACGGGGTCGCTTTATATGAACACCAGATTGTGGGAGATTTCCATAAAACGAAGGCCTACTGCATATTTGCAGTGGTGAAATAATAAAGACCTATACATTTTTAAGGAAGAAAATGTAAATTTTACACCGTAAAAAATACAAGTCCAACATTAAAATTTTCAGTTAAACGCTAAATAATGTATGCATAGTAAAAATGCACTTAGCCTATATGAGTATTAAAATAAAACAAACTATCAACAAACAAGCAAGCCTTAATACATCAAATAGACACATTAAAGGTCGTTCTCATTTCTATCCATTTACTAAAATACATTTTATATAGATTTTACTTATTTTTTATTTCATTTCTTAATGACTTGTATTGTTGTTTTGATTTTTTTTTTTTGTCTGCGTACATCCCACTCTGGATGAATATTCGCTTCAATATGTTTTATTTATTTTTTCTTCCAGTTGTGATTATATTTGGCTGAAGCACAATGACAGAATCAAATCATATACATGTAGCTGGTGGAGACAGAGCTCATTTTTGACCTTGTTTACTGTTAGGTAGCTTAATCTGTAATCTCAGTAACCATTGCAGTTGTCAATGCAAGGACCTCAACATTGTACTGTATTTAGGTAAATACTTATTCACATTCCACTGGATATTTGTTTGCTATACTGTTAGTATACATGTATCTACTATTTGATTCATGTATTACATTACTTTTGTGTAACCTATGACTTTGATAAACTCATTTCAAGCACCAAAACAAGTTGTCCACATAAGTAAAGGTATGTTTTTACAAGGGATTTGAAGAATTTCAAAAAACAAAATCTTTTCAGCTGTAGGGCCACATTATCTCTTTACACGTTGCACTAGGAGAAATTCAGGCCTCACTATACAGAAAACCAAGTTTGTTCTGAGACAATAGATGACAACTTATTATGACAATCTTTTGATGTGGGTGTGTATTTCTGCCTCTCAGACAGTCCAGGTTTTAGCCTCTGTTAAATCACGTTTCTGTGTTCTCTGCAAGCCTATGTTCGGAGCTTTGTTACAAAATATTTTAAAAAACGTACAAATTTACAGATACGAATACAGCATACATCTGTTTTTTCCCCATCTACACACACATTCCATCAGTGTCATCTGAAAACAATGCAATCGATTATGGCTATAGTCCCAGTCATTCCTCTTGAATCCTTCCGACTGTCCGCCTCTATCTCATCGCCCGTCGGCGCAGCAGATCAGGAAAGTGGTGGTGATGATGATGGTGGTGTTGATGACAGAGTGGATGGCGATGGTGATGATGATCCCTGTCGTTTCTTCTTCAAGAAGTCATGGTGTGCTGTAGCTCATCTTATTGCTGAGAGAAGAAAGAGAGACAGTTGGTTCAATCACCTGGAGCGCACTTCACAATAGGGCTGCATAATATGAGGAAAATACCTAATTGCCATGTTATTTTGCCTGATATTGCGATCGCAATATTGGAGGGGAAAGATCCTTTTTGTATCCTCATTCTCATTTTCATTGAAAAATATATCTGTATCAAACAAAGTTTCTTTTTTTTCAGACTTTAGGATAGGATTAGCACAATAATTAAACTTAATTCAGAATAGTTTGACACATATTGCGCCATCCTGCGATTTGGATATTGCACTCGTGCATGTGGCGATTTCGATACAATTGCGATTAATTGTGCAGCGCTGGTTCAGACACACATTGCACACAGTTCAGTAGCAGAGTGAGACACATCACTGGTTTCGGGAATGCCCGGGGTTACGCCATTCAGACAGACAGTTGCCCTGGGTATAACCCTGGTTGGGCCATCGGTGTGAAAGTGGGTATAGTCTGCTCTGGTCTCACCTCTTTGCCACAGGTGCCACAGATACAGCCAAAGAGTCCGTTGACCATCTGGATGGCACACAAGGCGAGCTCCAAGCACGCTGCCGCCAGCAGAGTGGAGAACAGGCCCACGTTGAATTCAACCACGTTCTTCGGCTCTTCACACCAAGCCCATTGGTCTTTTTCAAACAGGTAGTTCCCGGAACTGGAAAGGATGAAATTTAGTACTGCAAGCAAACATACAGTAGAACACGGGGACATGCACAGCTACGGGCTATTGTTGCCTATAACAGCCTATTTGCCCCGATTGGCTGAGTTGCCCCTCTGGAGACAGAGCCTGAATAAACTTTTTTGCTGTTGTGCATCAATAAGATTAGCCCATTATTAGTATAGTTAAATCAAATTAAATTGCCATATCCTCCAATCTTGTGTACATTTTTTTGCCACCATACGTCAGCTTCAGCTTCTTTTTTTTTCAGGTTTGAGCAATGGCACCCTCCAAATGTCTGTGCACGTCCCTGATAGAACATTACATTGACTTTAGAGTATTCTTTTATAAATGCAGTTCTCATTACATGTATAATGTCTATTTATGAAGACTGCCTACCTGTTAGCAAAGGGTGTTCCCCATTGTTGCGTGGGCTTCCAGAAGCACGTTGGCCCGTTAGAGAGGCCCAGGGCAGCAGTACTCAGACTGTACACGGCACCCAGCACCCCAGCTGCTGCGAAACCAATGGACAGGAACATCTGCATGGAGCACACACACACACACACACACACACACACACACACACACACACACACACACACACACACACACACACACACACACACACACACACACACACACACACACACACACACATAGTGGAGTCAGTGCTGGAGGGACAGATTCAACCGCGACACTGAAACTGCATGCCAACTTTTTGGGAGATTTGACATTTTGAACTCATCTCAACTTTATAAAGTACCTTTCATGCAAGCATGCAAGCCCAAAGTGCTTCACTGAACAAAATTAAAACACAGATGCAACTAAACAAAAGATTAAGCAAGACTAAAAATTACAAATTACAACAACAAGACAATATAAAATAAACACCAGGGTTAAAAATTATATAAAACCAATGATTCACACTTATGAAATAATGCTATAACATATATAGGCCAGATAAAAAATATACCTCTTTAATTTCCTTTTGAAAATACAGAGCTTGGCATTCTAATATCCAAAGGTAGTGAGTATGTAGGCAGGGATTTTTATGCTATTTCTTATCCCTGCATCGTCGTTCTTTTTTTCTTGTATTTTTAACTGCAACTTTAGCTTCATGTCTTTTTGGTTTGCAGTGTTTTTTTATGGATTACGTGTCTTTTGTGACACATTTTTACGCACCACATTGACCTTATAAGTCACGTATAATTTCCATTACTGCTTGCCATTTCCAAATGCATACAGCAGCCACTGGCTTCCATGTTTTTCACGACAGTGTGAAAATCAGATTCCATCACGGTTATCATCTGAACTTAGACCACAATAAACACGATATAATATGATGATGTGTGTGAAGCAGCGTGCATACTGTAGCTGCCTGCCACAGTGCCTTGACACTAGGGCTCCTCAAAAACGCTTCCTCCCACTGGCTTACAGTAATTAACACCTATGCAACTTTGTGTCTGCAAATGTATCCTGAAAAGTTTAAGAATACAGATTTTCGGTGAATAAAAGATCATTACATTTCACAGAGAAAGGTTGGCTTGAGAGAACACGGTAATTTCAGCTACAACTAGAAGATGTCCACATCTATGGCTGCAGGTTTCACAGAGTCAAATTTAAGACTTTTAAAGGCCTTTTTAAGACCATTATGAATGAAATTTAAGACCTTTATCACAACATCAACTGAGCTCTAAATTCAGGTTTTTCAAGCCAAGCATCGTTAAACTTGCACTTCCACATACCTAAAGAGTAAAATCTGTTTCATGTCTGTGGTACAACCAAAGAGAGACTCGTGCCAAGAACACGAAAGCTGATTGGCTGCAATATAAGTAGCATGTTGGTCTCATTTGTAGTCATAATACAGCGAAATTATATTTGGACTAGCGAAAGAAAGAACTACAACACCACGGAATTAAAAAAGAAAGAGCATTAGAGGTAGCGTTGCATGGATGTAGGGACATTACGACCTGTTTCAAATTATTTAAGACTTAGAAGACAATACTAGCGAATTTAAGACTTTTTAAGGCCTAATATTTAGATTTTTAAATTTTTGACTTTTTAAGACCCCGCGGAAACCCTGTAATGACTTGTCTGTACATTTGAACCTGTGCTGTTTCCTGTTGCTCTGGTCTCAAAACATCTGGCCAAAGGACTACAGTTGAAAATTAGCCGGCTGGCTAACACTGGCATGTTTACCGAAATATTGATTAATGTGTGTTTTCCTTTATAAATAAAAAATAAAAAAAACATGATGGGGCTAACATGGTACGGTAGACAAACATATAGGCAACATTTGAGTCAGACAGTTGACATACTGTACACACTCACCCCACAGCGGTTGGCACAGCAGTTCTTAGCACTGGTCAGGTGAATGTGGATGGCAGGAACGAGGATCTGGCAACAGAAACAGAGGAGGGAACAGAGAGAGAGAGAAATTACATTTCTTGTAGGTAGCGCTAACGGAGAGGTAACTAACGTTATGGATGGCCTCTGTTGTGACTGTTTCCCGACGCTTCATTAAACTGCCGTTAGCGTCGTTAGCACCTGGCACCGGAGTTAAGTGCTGGCCGGGTATGGATTACTGTAATGATAGTGGCTGGCTGCTAGCTGACTGGGGGCTAACGGTAACTAGCTAGCTATATGTCCCGGGGCTGTTGTCAGCTGTCATCCCGACTGAAGTCTCTCTGCGCCAGGGGAGTGAGGCAGACCGACCGGAGTGTGCTAGCTGGCTAAATTAGCATTAGATTAATCGTCTATCTATACAGCTAACGTTAACGTTACTGGTGAACTTATGCGTGGGTTAGCATAGTGCTGTTAACCGTGGTCAAAACAATCACACTCAAAATAACTTTATGAGCATGTTGAACGATGTTGTAACCTCATAATGTTACCCACCAAGCATTAGCATTAACGTTAGCTACTTGTCAACCAGCACACTGTAGTAACGTTAAGCTGGATTGATATTGATATGTATCAATAAATAAGGTCTCTGCTGTATTACTGTGTTGCAAAGTGGCATGTAATCAATCACAAAATGATGCTGTGTGGCAAAAAAAGCAGAATTACGGTTACGAGTATTTCTTTCTGTGACGTACGTATCATCTGGGTGACCGTGTTATGACGGAAGTAACTAGAGGGTGAAAGGTTATATGACGCCACTGACAGGCGACTAAAGGAAACGTCCCGTGTCAAAAAAAAATAACAGATTTCTCTGGGTTTGAAATTTGGTGGAAACATTTGGGATAGTGTAAGAACACAACTCATAAAAATATATAACATAGGTATGGTCGTTTTAAGATATTTTAATGCAGAAATGTTACATATTGTACCTTTAAGTGCCCCCTTTAATTCAATTGAGCCTAGAAAAATGACACTTATCACATCTCATCTCTTACCAAGTGGTTTCTTTTCTTTATGATCTTTCTTTTTTAATCTGAACCAAGTAGTTTCAGTTGCCTTAACTTGATCAAACCTTAACCATAGAAACCACTACAAACTACTTTATACATTGAAATCATCATATCATTTCCAGAGGTGGAAAGAGCACAAAAATATTCTACTTCAATAAAAGTACTATTACTTTAATGAACTTTTACTTAAGTACAAGTAAAATTACCTGCATAAAAATTCAAGTAAAAGTAAAATGTAACTAATTTAAAATTAAAAAGTTACTTAGTTACTTTTCAACAGCAAATATTCTTTTTTATTTATACTTAATATTTTATTTATACATATTATACTTATTTAAAAATCGCAGTCTTTTGTGATTTATTAAAACTCAAAAAAGTGACAAAATCCTTTAAAAAAAAGCAAATTATAAGTAAAAAGCGTTTAAAGACCTTTTTTTACTCAGTAACAGATGTGATTTAAAATGTAAAGTAAAGTACAAAATTCAAACAAAACATACTTAAGTAAAAGTAAAATTACAGATCTTACAAAACTACACTAACTAACTTTAAGAAGTGAAAGTACACAAAAAACTACTCAATTACAGTAACGTGAGTAATTGTAATTAGTTACTTTCCACCACTGGTCGTTTCTATAATGATAATATGGACCTTTTTCTTGTTGGAAGACCTAAGGCATTACTCCCACTGAATGTAATCTCAATCTACTCACCATGAGTCCTCCTCCTATAAAGCCCCCCATGTATTTGACCTCCTCTGTGATTTGGCCCTCTGCGGCTGCATACTTTGTGTCAAAGTCAGGGAAAAAGAGTATGATGTTGCAGATCATGGACACTAGAGCCAGGATGTAGAGCGGGATGGCGATAAACTTTGAGCAGGCTCCCGTACACATGGTGGCGGCAGGTGGAGGTCTTTCAAAAAGGTAAAAATGTCGAAAATCCCAACCGCTCCTCCAGTCTAAATATTCAGACTCTCCTTAACGAAAGCTTTCAATTGGAAAAATTTGAGGATTGTTTGCTATCACACTTCAAGTGCAGCTTCATGCATCAGATGTCACAGAAAGTAAATGGAAGAACTGTTGGAATATATATTAGAGGTTTTGGAGGGTGGAGGGTATATAAAGGTGGAGCTACACAAGATAAGCCTGATGATCACCCTCTTTATGACCCAGACTTTATGCCATGGGTGTGCACGTTGTTTCCATGGGAGCCATAAAAGGCAGTTGTTTGTGGTCTACATTATCTTTTTGTGAGCTAACGGCACAACTAACATTATTACATAAGTACTTTTCCCTCATTAGCACCTATTGGTTTTTATTTTGGGACTGGGGTTATATAAAATAATTTGGATTTATGGTAAGAACACTTAAGGTGTGTTGAGACTGAACGCGAGGCAACTTTTAAAGGCAATGCCATGTTACATATAGTTCATGGAAAGATGTGGGCACAAATCATAGACTGTAAAAATAGTGGGCGTAGCATCGGTGACGTCAGCCATTGGTTTGTGGACTGCCGTTTTGAAGCCGGGAGTTTGCATTTTTGCCGTCGCCATCTTGGTATTTTAGAGCGAGAAGTGACCATATTTGGACAAAAGGGCGGAGCTGGGGAGGAATTCAACGCTTCTAATAGTACATGTGTGCATATACGCGTTGTTTTCACGGATGGGATCGCTCCGCTTCCCAGCATTGCACGCTAGTGGGTTTTGCCACCAATTTCTCTTCACGGACCACTGACAAGCAAAGAAAACAGTCTACACCCTCCTACAACCGCGATGGCTGTATAGGAGCTGATTGGACGAACTTGTCACGTGGGTCTGGCTGCTCCCGAATTTCAAAACTGACCACAATAGCAACTCGTTATTCGTATTTTACGAAAAATAGTTCACCAAAACTTGTTTCTGAAAACATTGTAAACGAGAAATTGGCCATGCAGTTGCTGAATCTGTCTTAATTTCAGATCGACGGTCAGTTTAAAAGATTTTCGTCAGCTTTTGAGAGGGCTCTAGCCGAGCAGGCCACTCCTCATTTGCATAAAGTTGGCTGGATTCAACGTTAAGCAAATTAGGAGAGGGCAACTTGGCGCCCTGCTTCTCCGAAGTCCCCGCGACCATGACCAGAATGCATTTTCACAGCTGCTCCCAAAGAAATGAATAGGAAGCGGGGAAATGACGCGGACAATGGACACGCACCTTAAGCCAGTGTTGTGTATGGTTTCAACAGCACTGTTTTTCAATTTTCAATTTTTTTAGGCAACCAAAATGTTCCAATTAACTTTGATGAAGTGAAAAGACACAGTGAGAGGGTCAAAGTTTAAGATGGAACATGGAAAACACTGAGAAGTAGGGTCATTTTCTCATGGACTAATATAGAAACAGACTTCTTTTTGCGGCTAGCATCTGTACAGTCAGCACATTACTATTCTGGGCGAATAAAGCTACGTCCAATAAATAACGTGAAGCCTAAACGTGTCTGCATCTGATGTTGAGTCAACACTCTTTTTAGCAAATCAGGACAGGATGTTGTTTTAATATGAATTCATGAGGACCATTCCATTTGAGATGCAAAATTATGAAATTCCTTTTTGAAAAGATTCTTTGTGTGTGGACATTTTATGGCTTGTTTAGGCAGGGACAGTGCAGAGGTGACAGGAAGTAAGGGGAGACTGGGAGAGCTGTAATAAAGTGGGTGGGTGTCTTACAGTGACAGGCAGAAGATACCCTGTCATCACAGATCCTGACTCAGCTGTAGATCCAGATCCTCTCTGCCAGAGGCTTCTCGTTTAAGCTTGACATCAAACAATGATAGCTTTGTGGAAGTTTGTGTGTATGTGTGTGTGTGTATGTGTGTATGTTTGTTTATTATTTGATTACCTTATCAGTGAATTATGGCACTAGTCAAATGTGTAGCTGTAGGGAGTATGAAAAATGGACTTTAACCAACACACACACACACACACACACACACACACACACACACACACACACACACACACACACACACACACACACAACACACACACACACCCTCATTAATATAGCCATACACTTTGAACAGTGAATGTAGCTCCATTCTAAGAAACCCCCCAGCATCATTACGTCTCAGTGAGCCATCGTTTCTGTGTCAGGTCTTATCTGTGTAGAGGTGCAGCCTAACCTGAATTTGAAATTCAGTGTGGTGTGATTAATAATGATGAGCATCAATTAATCAGTCATCAGTGTAAGCGTAGATTCATACATACACACATTTATTAGTGTAAGTTTGACTCACTCTCTAATATCTCTTCAATGTTTTTGATTTATGTGGACTGTAATGTTTAATATACGTTTTCAAATGTGGGCTGCAGGAAGCCTAGCTGTGCTTAAAGGTCCAATGTGTGGGAATTCATATCATATATCATATATCGCAATCAACTCTCTCGCACCACGCAGTTCAAAATACGTATTACAGCTACGGTAGCCTTCACGCTTCTCTTGCTCTTTTCAATATCCTTTTTCTTTTTCTGGGCGAAGAAGAAGAAGACTCCTGTTCCTGAAATTTGGATTTTGAATACGTGTGGTCCTCGTGTTTCCTTCTTCAAACTTGCCGGGGCCCGGGAAGTTACGATACCCATTAGCAGCATTAGCAGCATTAGCAGCATTAGCAGCATTAGCAGCACCTGTGAGTTCATCATGTGACAGCGAAAACACGAAAGGCGGAGCAGTATGTCCTGTATGTCCCTTACCAGCTTACATATTTCAAGATGGAGCATGAATATGGAGCGTCTGCCACAGTTCATGCGAACGCAAATGTAAAATTTCAAGCCAAAAGGAATACTTGGAATTGATGGTGGAGGTAAATATTCATGAAAAAAGGACAAGTTGGTGAACGGGCAACACCGATTTGGATAATGAACAACTTAAACACGTTACACACTGGACCTTTAAAGGCAGAGCTCATGTATATGTCTTCATGTATATGCTCCTTTAATCAACTAAGCTAAACACACATTGATGAGTCCAGAGTAAGTGTGATCCTAAGCATCCTTTACCCAGTCGATGCTGTGACGTTTTTGGTCGGGAGTCTCCAAAACCAGACTGAGCAGTGGATCTGAAGAGGACCAGGAGTCCGAGACATTCTCATCTGATACCAGACGCCGTCCATGCGTTCAAAATCACATACTTTTTCTTTCATACTTTTAGTACGTACTGCAGCTGCCCTTATGTACCGTATTATGCCACCGTTGGGATGTACCACTTCATTGGAGTACGTTTACATTGCGCTTTGAACTTTGACCCTCTTGCTCATATATCTGTTGCAGTCCATGACACGAAAAAAAACCTGCAATTTGGAACGGGTACTTAACGTTACCTTGGTAATTCAACAAATGGGCATTCAGCGAGCTCGCCATAGACAGAGGTCAACCCAACCCGGAGAGCTCTGCAGTTGTTACTTTGCAATGTGTGTAATTTTAACATTAAGATTATAACTGACAACTGGTCTTTTTGGACTACTGCATTTGACACACTGTGTATTTGGGACATATTAAATGTTTTTCTGGCATCATACATAGTATGGTATGGGGATTGGAACACACCCCTTCTTTTACCAGATTACCATGTCTCCCCATTTACAACCACCTGTTATCATGTGATGACAGCCTAACTATCACCGTGGCAAGAGGTTTTTGTTACACAATATTTCCAAGGCCATGAATGAACATTTTTCCCCACTCTAAAAGAGTAAATGACATAATAATCAACAGACTCTGGAGTTTAGACCTTCAACTCGTTGTTGGTTATTAACTTCTCGAAGGTCTTGTGGTCATTAATATAAAAAATAAAAAAAATAAATCATGGATTAATATTACTTATTTTACTTCATAAACATTACAAGCCATCTTTTACGTGGAACTATCCTGCAGCCACCAATTATGTACCTAGAAGTCAGATAGAATCGACGTAACCGAGAGGAACAGCTAACGGAGCTCCTCGTGTGATATCTTCTGTGTTTGTGTCTATAAAAAGGTCCGTTTACATTAGAACATCAGACGCAGTGTTTCCCCTAACGACAGCCAACAGTATGACAGAGGATGTTTATGAGGTTTTATTGTTGTTTTATTGTTGTTTTATGGTGCTATATGGTGATGTGGGATGAATAGATCCTGTTTGTGCCTGGTACTACCACTCTGATAGTATTCTGACACACATTAGGCACACCCACACACACACACATTCAGGTGATAAAGCATTGACGTCATAATTTGCTTGTAAGGGGAAAAACAGAGGGGTGGGGGTTGGGGGGGGCAGATAAGAGTACTGTGAATACAGAGTAAAACGAAGGGATTGGAAAAGTCCATTTATTTATTATTATTGCCTTATAATAACGCCACAGAAATAAGTCTTAAAAGTCTCTTTGATGTGCCCTGGTGGCTCAGCTGGTTGAGCGTGCGCCCCATGTACCAAGGCTCAGTCCTTACTGCAGTGGTCCAGGTTTGAGTCCGACCTGCGACCCTTTGCTACATGTCATGTAGCAAATGTCATGTCCTGTCATCAGCTCTCCTATGAAATAAAGGCCGAAAAAGCCCCTAAAATGATCTAAAAGACGATAAAAAAAAGTCGTTGTCTTTGAGGTGCTCTGGTCGCTCTCCTGGTTGAGCGTGTGCCCCATGTACTAAGGCAGTGGTTCCCAACCTGGGGTCCGGGCACCCCTCAGGGGGGCGACAAAGATCACAGGGGGTGCGCAAACCTTTATCTGGTTTGAGGTAAAAAAAAATGTGCCCATGTTAAACAAATTATGATAATACACTAGAATATATAGTGTTCACAAAAGTCTGTATAAAAACTATATATTTTTGTTCTCTCTTAAAATTGTAGGCAGGCTACTTAGTAGTGTCGGAGAAATGTAAAAGTGCTGACAACTTCTCTGTATCAAAAACTCTCTCGAGTTACCTCAACTTCGGTTTCGGGGGAGGGCTTTTCTAAGACATAAGTAAGGGGGGGGGCCGCCAAGGAAAAACCACTGTACTAAGGCACATGTGTCAAACTCAAGGCCCGGGGGCCAAATCCGGCCCAATTTAGGTTCACAATACATTTTGGTCCACCTAGTTTTTGCCACTTTTTCCAACGTTTTTGAGCGCTTCTTTTCTATGATGGCTGAGGAACTTTTTCCTGACTTCTTTAGGACTTTATGTTGACCAAACTGTAAGTGAGAAGACTATATGACACATGCAATAATACAGTCAAATATATTTTACTTTTTCGATTAAATAAAAGCCTAAATAAACTAAACATGTCTGGCCCTTGATGTGAATCTTATTTTCCAGTGTGGCCCTCTGGGAAGTTGAGTTTGACACCCGTGTACTAAGGGCTCAGTCCTCACTGCTGTGGCCTGGGTTCGAGTCTGACCCGCAGCCCTTTGCTGCATGTTGTCCCCCACCCCTCCTTTCCTGACTTCAGCTGTCCTATCAAATAAATGCCAAAAAAGGCCCACAAATATCTTTCAATAAATTGTCCAAAAAGACTTTAATGGAGCTGATCACTGATCAGTTCAAAGGTACAGTGTGTGTGTGTGTGTGTGTGTGTGTCTAATGGAACATACTCATGGTTTTATCCTTAAGTACAAATTGTCTTTACTTTATGTAACTGCCGCAGGGTTAGGGTTAGATTAGATTACACTCAACTTTATTGATTTATACGTAATATTTTATCATGGTGTGTGTAGATCGATGCTGTGTAGGTCTACTGTCTATCTGTCTTATATTGAGAGCTTGTTAACTTTTTTTATTTCATCTGTTGGTTTAACGGTTTGTCTGTGAAGGACATGAACTTTAACGATATCCTAAGTCATCGGAGCCCAGCAGAGCGACTTAAACTCTCTCTGGTAGAAGCGGGTTCTCCAATTGAAATTCGTTATGCGCAATAGACTCAGCACTTAATTGGTTTCATTATTTGACCTTGTATTTTTGTTGTATTTATTCAGTTCTTATTTGAAATATTTTCCTTCTTGCATATTTATGGATCTCGCACTTTCCCATATTCCTTTTTACTGGGCTCCCTCTGTCATAGACAGGCTCCAGTATGTCCAAAAGTCTGCCGCCAGGGTCCTCAAACACACCAAGACCTGGCAGCACATCACCCCAACCCTCATCCACCTTCACTGGCTCCCAATTAAGTCCCTGCATCACGTATTAAATCCTCCTTCTCACCTACAAATCCCTCCGCGCCCTGGCCCCTGGTACCTCTCCAACCTCCTCCACACTGTAAAAAAGTACAGACCCATTTAGTTATGTCCACTTATTTCTTATTTTTAACTGAACACGCTTATACAAGTTTTGGATTTTGAACTCAACTTTATGAGTTTTTGAAAGTTAAACTTGCATTTATTCATTGGGTCCACTATTTAAATTTTTTATCAGATATGTATGTGTTGATTGAACTTGGGTATGTAAGTTATCAGTTGAAAAAAAAAGTGTGTGTGTTGCAACAAAAAATGGTTGCCTTTCGATTTTAAAATAACCTGTCTTCACAGCATAGTTAAAGCATGGACAGAATAAATTGATTATACACCGCAGATAAGTGATGTAGCCTATGCAAATTTCTACTAAAATATAACAAACAACAAAGCACTAGTGGGAGGAGGGAGTACCTGTCAAAGGCTTGTGAATTGTGAATTTGGCATTTCACTCTTCTCATATTGAAATGTACTTGAAAAGTACTTTTCAAAAGTCAAACAGCTCCGCCCACATTTAGCCCAACCCCAATCTACATACTGCAGTCAGGTGCAATTGGTTCATTGGCTGGTCAATTCCCATGATGCAAGGCGGTAAATAGAGTTGTGTTAAAATTTGCTGAAAAGTTTGCAATTTGTTCGGAATTGTTTGTTTGAATTCCGTTTATTAAACGTGTGCTTGCAATGTAGTGTTTTGTTGCCTGGTAATTGTCATTGTTGTGCTGGTTTACATTTGTAACCATGAGTTAAGTGACTGTTATGTTTGATAAGAAGAGCTGGAGTATTGCAGCATTAGACTTTGAGCAGTAATAGGCTTCCTTCAGCTATTAATCAGCAGTGTGTCACTTCATTAGCCCAAGTGATGCAAGATCAGAGGCTTTAGAGGGACCCCTATTTTGCATGGGGCCCTGGGGCGGCTGCACCCAAGCACCCACACTATCTCCACTATAAATGTGGTTATGTTATTGTAACTTTAAACCGTGAGTTGTAATAAAGCAGAAAAGTATGTCTGTTATACTAGGCAAGGAAGGTTTCTTGCATTATTAAAGAAAGTAATTTATTTGTTTTAATTTAAAGTATGAAGTTAAACTAAGTAATTAAAAGTTAAATCAACTAAAATAACAACTTTAACAAAACTAGAACACTGTAGTTACATCACCCTCATTAACTTTAAGCCAAGTTGAGTTAACTTCAATTTTCAAGGCTAAAGGTGAACTTTCATTTCCAAGTTAAACTACCATGAAATTTATTACAGTGTGTGATCTTTTAGTAAAAACATTAGTCTGCTTAAGTTGAAAGTATAAGTTCAATTGCTGCCTTAAAAACATGAGTACACCTAACTTGAAAAGACAATTGGTATGAATACAGTTAGTTGAAATTAAATGTAAAATTGTATGTTTGTTTAACAAAAGGAAGCAAGTTTCCTTGAATATACAATGTAAGATAGATGGTTGTTTTAACTCACAGTATCAAGTTCTAACAATAAATTATTAATTAAACATCTTCTCTAACTTACCTTCGTGAGTTGAAATAGCATACAATTGTATTTTTGCTTGACAAGAGGAAGCAAGTTTCCTTGAGTGGACAATGTAGTATTGATAGTTGTTTTAAATCACAGTATCAAGTTCAAACAATAAATGATCATTAATTAAACATATTCTATAATCTAACTTTGTGGGTTGAAACAACACTATTCTTAATGTTGGCTTTACTCACATTTTTAAGGCAGCAATTGAACTTAAATTTTTAAGTAGAACCACCCTGATAATTTTTACAGTGCATCCACACACCCCCAACTCGAAACCTGCGGTCCTCAGACGCTGGCCTGCTCTTGGGTTCCCCCCCCACCAGACTCTGTACCTTCGGAGACGGAGCCTTTAGTGTTGCAGCCCCATGCCTCTGGAACACCCTCTCTGCAGATATCCGAAATGCTACATCCCTGGACATATTTTATTTTTTTAATCCTGAAACACCACCTGTTCACCACAGCCTACAACCTCCCTTAGCATAGCCACTGTCATTCTATAAAGTGTCCTTAGGTTTCATGAAAGGCGCTATACAAATAAAAGTTATTATGCTCTTCGGTAATAAATAAAGCTATTAGTATCTGTATCAATACATGTACATATTAATTCATAATTTAATAAGAAAAGGGGAATTTTTGGGGAAACAATTGACAATATTTTGTACATTTAGCAAACATATTAAAACAGTAATAATAATGTAAGTTTAGGTGCTATTTCATTACAAAAGCAGAGGAACAAGAAGAATGGCGAGATTCTACAGCATTGAAAGTAAGAACGGTGTTAAAACTCTAGAAATAGAATAGAAGAGCAGAACGGACATTCCCATTTCACGTCTACCATTGCCATTGTAAAGAACTGTGACTGTCGGAGCGGGCTAACTATACTATATTTCTAGGTCAGTGCACTGTGCGGAGCGCCATTTTCTTTTGAACTATTCAAATGACCACGGCAAACTGTTCAACATGCCCGTTCTATTTCCTCGGGTTCAAACGGCAACGTTGCTTTCTGACGTTAATCATTACAGAGTTATCTGTTTAGTGTTATCTTGACTTGACACCACAGTCAGTTCTTTTAGCTATCTTATATAGGCCTACTTACAGGCTGGACCTATCGAATCAGGTTACCAGCAGCAAAATGTCATTCCCCAGGAAACATTTCAACTCTTAAGGCTCTCTCTCCCTTTTTTAGGCCAGAAAAATGTTCCAATTGACTTTGCATGAAGTGAAAACACACAGGGAGAGGGTCAAAGTTTAAGATGGAACATGGAAAACACTGAGAAGTAGGGTCATTTTCTCATGGACTAATATAGAAACAGACTTCTTTTTGCGGCTAGCATCTGTACAGTCAGCACATTACTATTCTGGGCGAATAAAGCTACGTCCAATGAATAACGTGAAGCCTAAACGTGTCTGCATCTGATGTTGAGTCAACAACTCTTTTTAGCAAATCAGGACAGGATGTTGTCTCCATACAAATACGTAGGTTTTTTTTACTTGTTACTTGTTTTAATATGAATTCATGTTGACCACTATTCATTTTGAGATGCTAAATTATGAAATTCCTTTATGAAGAGTCTTTTGTATGTGTGTGTGTGTGTGTGTGTGTGTTAAAGCTATAGTACATAGTTTCTGTCGCCCCCATGAGGCATTTTAAGTTATGACAACAAAACTGTTGGCGTACCGTCCCCCGTCTCTCCTCCACGCGGTTGCTAGTAGCCAAGGAGGACACGGAGGATTAAACAAACATGACGGACTCTTCAGAAGAGGTCATTATCTTCACTCGAGTTTCTGCGCGTGAAAGTCACCGGACGCCACAATCTTCTGAACACAGCCAGACTGACAAATCCAGAGAGAGTTGTGTGGAGCTGATAGTCCTAATTAGCTTTGTAGCAACTCATTTGGCAATGGCTTGAATGTAACGGACGTTCATTAATATCAAAAAGTTACGCACTAAAGTTTAAACCATCAAAAAAATCCTAAAATACAAGTCAAGTGGGTTTTATTGTCATTTCAACCATATAAACTGTATATAGTGAGACGAAACACCGTTTCACCATGGGTCATGTGGTATTATGGTGCGTTCTTTTTGTCTTGTAATCGCGACTAGTAGCTTGAGCGTGACGTCACATCCGTGTCGTAAAACGAATAACCGCGGGTTGTTGCATTCTTTTTGTCACACAATACTACGAGTCGGAGAAAAGATGGATTTTTGTAACATTTTTAGTAACATTTAGGATTCTATTCACCCAGTTATTGACATATTACACACATATATTTCACAGTTTGATACATGAAAATTACGTTTTGATTAATGTTAACGTTAGGCTACTGCTCTGCTTTCTGCTCAAGACTCGGCTTAAAGCCATTGTTGTCATATAGCAACCGAGCGTTTTTAGCCAATTTCAGCTGCACAAGCTACAAAATAACTAATCAGGCGGTATTTAACTCCTAATAAGACTGTAGCGACATGCCTATAGGTAGCAGTATACAGCGCTATGTTTAACTCCTAATAAGACTGTAGAGACATGCCTATAGGTAGCAGTATACAGCGCTATGTTTAACTCCTAATAAGACTGTAGAGACATGCCTATAGGTAGCAGTATACAGCGCTATGTGTACGACTTCTTCATTTGGTTACAACAAAGACAAAAGTGCTTAAAATTGTAGAAAACCACAATGTTTACTACGTGTGATGCACGACGTAGCCATCTTTGAAAGTGAGCTCGGGGTCCTCTGAGTTCAGACGACTTGACGAGTCGTAAATACGACCTCGGGGGCGTTCTTTTTGCAACTTCCGGGTCGTAAATCCGGAAAACAACTCGTAAAACGACTTCGGTGGACAAAAAGAACGCACCATTACTGTTACGGCCCCTCCTCTGCAGTGCAGGGGTGGTTCCTCCTGCAGGCAGAGGAGGGTCGTTAGTGATTGGAGCCACCTGGGCTCAGGGTATTTAAGCTGCTCCTAACCTCTCTCTCTCTCTCTCTCTCTCTCTCTCTCTCTCTCTCTCTCTCTCTTTTTTCTCTCTCTCTCTCTCTCTCTCTCTCTCTCTCTCTCTCTCTCTCTCTCTCTCTCTCTCTCTGCTCCTCCAGGTATGATCTTGTTTTGTTTGTTCCTTTATAGTTTTACTTTGTTTACACTCGGTCATTTTCACACATACAGACTCACTCATCCATTCACTTTACAGACACCTTACATTATGACATTCTCACACCTCATTCCTTTTTCTTTGTTTAAAGTTAATAATTTTGGTTTACAATAAATTCTTTTTGATTGGCCTATGCTTGTTGTTGGTGTCCCCTCATTCTTTGCCACAGGCCATGAGCCGGTTTGTGACATTACACATTTAAAAATGTATAAAAACGACATTTGAGACAGGCTACATGTAGTGCACACACACATTATAGATATACATAAAGTGCAATAACTTAAAGTAGAGCATTCAAGACAGACAATGGATGGGACAGACAGCAGACAACAAGACAGGGCATGTAACAGAGCACTAATTGTTATAAGTTAGATTAACCGTGAGGTGGAGGTAGAATATATAGAATTTAGCAGCAGAGAAAAAGTGCAGGAGTGCATTTCAGTTCAGTGTGAAAAAAGGTGCATTAATTCACCGGAAGACAGTTATGTCTTCAGCTAATATTGGCCCATTCAGTGATGCTCTAACAAAGTATCCACGGTACTGGGAAATGAACTGAAAGCAGGTTGTTTCAGTGCCTAATGCACCTTGCAACTCTGCATAGCAGATTGCAAGCGCACACACACTTCAGTGACGTTGAAGCACAATATGTAGGTTTTTATGTGGAAGGTATGCAGACACAAGAGTAAAAGAAAAAGCTTAAGAATAGCTGAGAATGTGTCTCTTTTTGGACATAAAAAGTGAAGTCACTACTTTTCTAGAACAGTGGTTACCCAAACTTTTTCACTTCACTTAATTGACACAAATTAGACCACGGACCCACATCTGATGAGATTTTGTTTCTTTGGGGGTGCCCCATCTGATAGGATTTAAAAAAAATATATGTTTTATTACAGAAAGTGTATGAAATCCATGACAAGAATAGTCATACACTCTGTCATTGTGATACTTATGGATAGAATTATAGGGAAAACAAATTTCCATTTTAGCTGGGGACCCCTGGGACCCTCTAAGGGACCCCTGGGGGGTCCCCGGACGCCACTTTGGGAACCGCTGTTCTAGAAAACTCCCTGATTTACCATTTCTTTTTTATAACATCACCAAAATAAACTAAATGTCTATTGTTAGTCCATACATTAATACGGCTGTCCAATTCATTTGGGAATGAGAAACCTTCCATTCTTGTGAATGTTGGTGCTGAGGTGGGTCTTTTGTTTAACACGAACAACTTCACTTTATTTTTTTATTTATATTTATCATTACTGTACACCTCCACAGTCAAACTTCACAAAGCTTACATCACAACTTTTTTTAATGTTATCTCTGTCTGCTCTGTGCATGGATGCCATATATAGCCTATTGCATGTCTGTCTGTCCAGGAAGAGGAACCCCTCCTCTGTTGCTCTTCTTGAGGCTTCTTCCTTTTTTAGTTCCCTATTTTAGTTAGTAGTTTTTCCTGATCTTAATTTTGTCTGTAAGGACAGAGGGTGTACTATGCTATACAGGTTGTAAAGCCATTTTAGGTAAATTTGTGATTTGGGATATATAAATATCATTTATTTGACTTTGACATTAAAGGGATGCTTTCTGCTGTTCAGTGTCAAAGAAGAAACATTAAATCTAAAGTTATCTTTAAAAAAAAAAAAAATGCACTGGTGATGTTATACAGACTCCGGTCCAGCAGGTGGCGATATTGCCCCTGTTACAATGGTTTGCACGTTTCCTAGGATGGCGAAGGAATGTCCCGCCCTACTCTGTCTCTGATTGGCTAGGACTTGTTGCCGTAAGCCAATCAGAGGGAGTAGGGTGGGACATTTTCCATCCTAGGAAACGCAAATTCGGCTGTGTTATGGTATGGTGGAAGCAGGTGAAAGTGAATGGCCTGTCCATGCTAACGTGATGGGGACCGACAGTAAAGTGGTCTCCGGTCAGTTTCAAACAGTCTCTCTGTCAGAGTCTCAGTTGGACTTCCCCGGACAGCCGTACTCCGTGTCCGTCCTCAAAGCCGGGTACTGTCTCCCTCAGCCCGGCGGCACGTTCAGAGCGGACGGGACCATCACACTCATAACCGGACACAGGACTATTCTGGTGGACACCGGGGGCCCGTGGGACCGGGACTTTCTCCTAGCGACGCTGAAAGAGAGGGGTCTGGACCCGGGGGACATTAACGTGGTCGTGGGGACTCACGGACATTCAGACCACGTAGGAAACCTGAGTCTGTTCCCAGCAGCGATGATGATAGTCGGGTATGATATCAGCGAAGGAGACACATACCGGCCCAACAAGCTAGCAGAGGGACATGCCTACTGCGTTGACGAGCATGTGAGTATCACTGGGGATTTAAAGGGGAAGGGACTCCGTCTAAAGCATGGGCTCCGGTTAGCTAAACAGCAAATGGCTTCATAAAACTCTTCCATTAGTCAACACATTCACTTCCTCTTGTCTGAAAATAACATTCTGTGACAAAGAAGTCGTCAGAACAGGAAAATACATTTATAACGCAGTGTTTTAATTCAGTGTGGTGAAAAACGGAAGTCAAATTAGTCAAATGTTTCAGGCAGTTTGCGTACCGGTGCCTGACTAAAACTAGATTTTAGTTAGTTTTCAAAATAAAAGCTTCTAAAAATAAAAAAGGATGAAACTGCCTGAAACTAACATGGACTTCCAAGCTCAGGACTTACACTGGGACTAAATAAATAAAAAAGAGCTAACATAAATAACACTACCTAGGGGAAAATCAGAATCCGATTTATTATTGACCAATTATGTCACATGTGTCAAACTCAAGGCCCGCGGGCCAAATCCGGCCCCTCGCAGATTATGATCCGGCCGCATATCAATTTATGTTCATGATACATTTTGGCCCACCTAGTTTTTGTCACTTTTGCCGACATTTTTGGTCGAACATTTTTGGGTGCTTCTTTTCTATGATGGCTGAGGAACTTTTTCCTGACTTCTTTAGGACTTTATGTTGACCAAAACTGTAAGTGAGAAGACTATATGACACATGCAATAATACAATCAAATATATTTTACTTTTTCGATTAAATAAAAGCCTATCAATAAACAATAAATAAACACGTCTGGTCCTTGATGTGATTCTTATTTTCCAGTGTGGCCCTCTGGGAAGTTGAGTTTGACACCCCTGATTATTATGTGAACATATACAGTGCCTTGCGAAAGTATTCGGCCCCCTTGAACTTTTCGACCTTTTGCCACATTTCAGGCCTCAAACATAAAGATATAAAACTGTAATTTTTTGTGAAGAATCAACAACAAGTGGGACACAATCATGAAGTGGAACGAAATTTATTGGATATTTCAAACCTTTTAAACAAATAAAAAACTGAAATATTGGGCGTGCAAAATTATTCAGCCCCCTTAAGTTAATACTTTGTAGCGCCACCTTTTGCTGCGATTACAGCTGTAAGTCGCTTGGGGTATGTCTCTATCAGTTTTGCACATCGAGAGACTGACATTTTTGCCCATTCCTCCTTGCAAAACAGCTCGAGCTCAGTGAGGTTGGATGGAGAGCGTTTGTGAACAGCAGTTTTCAGTTCTTTCCACAGATTCTCGATTGGATTCAGGTCTGGACTTTGACTTGGCCATTCTAACACCTGGATATGTTTATTTGTGAACCATTCCATTGTAGATTTTGCTTTATGTTTTGGATCATTGTCTTGTTGGAAGACAAATCTCCGTCCCAGTCTCAGGTCTTTTGCAGACTCCATCAGGTTTTCTTCCAGAATGGTCCTATATTTGGCTCCATCCATCTTCCCATCAATTTTAACCATCTTCCCTGTCCCTGCTGAAGAAAAGCAGGCCCAAACCATGATGCTGCCACCACCATGTTTGACAGTGGGGATGGTGTGTTCAGGGTGATGAGCTGTGTTGCTTTTACGCCAAACATAACGTTTTGCATTGTTGCCAAAAGTTCGATTTTGGTTTCATCTGACCACAGCACCTTCTTCCACATGTTTGGTGTGTCTCCCAGGTGGCTTTTGGCAAACTTTAAATGACACTTTTATGGATATCTTTAAGAAATGGCTTTCTTCTTGCCACTCTTCCATAAAGGCCAGATTTGTGCAGTATACGACTGATTGTTGTCCTATGGACAGAGTCTCCCACCTCAGCTGTAGATCTCTGCAGTTCATCCAGAGTGATCATGGGCCTCTTGGCTGCATCTCTGATCAGTCTTCTAATTGTATGAGCTGAAAGTTTAGAGGGACGGCCGGGTCTTCGTAGATTTGTAGTGGTCTGATACTCCTTCCATTTCAATATTATCGCTTGCACAGTGCTCCTTGGGATGTTTAAAGCTTGGGAAATCTTTTTGTATCCAATCCGGCTTTAAACTTCTCCACAACAGTATCTCGGACCTGCCTGGTGTGTTCCTTGTTCTTCATGATGCTCTCTGCGCTTTACACGGACCTCTGAGACTATCACAGAGCAGGTGCATTTATACGGAGACTTGATTACACACAGCTGGATTCTATTTATCATCATTAGTCATTTAGGTCAACATTGGATCATTCAGAGATCCTCACTGAACTTCTGGAGAGAGTTTGCTGCACTGAAAGTAAAGGGGCTGAATAATTTTGCACGCCCACTTTTTCAGTTTTTTATTTGTTAAAAAAGTTTGAAATAGCCAATGAATTTCGTTCCACTTCATAATTGGGACCCACTTGTTGTTGATTCTTCACAAAAAATTACAGTTTTATATCTTTATGTTTGAGGCCTGAAATGTGGCAAAAGGTCGAAACGTTCAAGGGGGCCGAATACTTTCGCAAGGCACTGTACAAGGAATTTTTGACTCCAGTTTTTCATTGCTCTCAATGCACTGAAATAGACCTACAGCTAAAACTTGGAAAAATATATTTACACAAAAAAACATGGCATTTGTAGACAGAAAGGCAATGGTGCAGAGGGCAAAAGGTGCTTGAATAAATATAGTACGTTTAATGCAACCGGGAAATTATGTTTGACAGTGAAAAGAGATTAAAACAAAGGAGTCAGACTGTGACGGAGCTCAGCAGCCTTGTGTGTTCTGCTGCTGCTCTTCCCTCAGGCGTTGACAGCGTGGCGTCTCTCCCACAGGTATCTGTAGTTCCCAGTCCCGGACACACGGGACAAGACGTCAGCGTCCGGGTGACGGGAACCTCGGCGGGCACGGTACTTGTTGCTGGGGACTTATTTGAGTCCTGCGCAGACGAGGACAGCTGGCGCGCCCTGAGTATGAACACTGCGGCGCACGAGGTCAGTCGCCGGGAGGCGCTGCGCACCGCTGATGTCATCATACCGGGACACGGACTCCCTTTCAGAGTCCTCAGGAACTGATGAACCAACACATCCATAGGGCCTGTTCTGACCCGGTATTACAGTCCGATCGGAGTGATCCGATCCCAAGTGTGTGTGTGTGTGTGTGTGTTTTCACCTGTCTGTAGAATGTGTCTCCATGTGCCTCCTCAGTGACCACTTGGATCGGATCTTTCTTCCCTGCAAATAAACACGTATGTCATTTCCGCTAGCATATAGGCTGGTTGTGTGTTTATAATGTCCGCTATCCAGCCGCTGCGTTGACCAGGCGTTTCAGCGCCGGCTCCAGACAGCTGTGTAGCTCTGGTAATGCGAGACTAAAGAAATAACAAAAGGAGATGACCTAAGAGCAGGGAGTTTTGACGTTATTTGGAGACAGCCGGGGGTTATAGGAGCAGGCAGCACGCAGGAACAAAAACACAGACACACTACTAACAGAATATCATAAAAACATCCAAAACACACGATACACTCCTAGGGAGCTATTGTAACGATCTAAGCGCACGGCGTCAAGCACCTGGCCCAGGTGCGTTTAGGGCGTGTCCAAATCCACTTTTGCTAGTTTGGCGGCAGAAAAAAGGGTCCGTGCGCCGGACGCATGGTTCGAAAGGGTTGTACTTAGTGTCTTCATTAATCAGAGGTGTGTTTTGGGCGTAACATGCAATCAACCAATCAGAGATCATCTCCCATTCCCTTTAAAAGCCAGGCGCATTTGGACCCTGGAGCATTGCTGTTATGATGGAGGATTTGCACCATAATATTTTTATTTGTAATGTGCTTTGTGTGCTGCTGCGCGTCCCTGTGTGTGTAACAAGCACAGTGTGCACGCGCTGTGCCCGAGCCTTGGAGCATTTTACTAATTTGCTGTTAAAAAAACAATGAAATGCTGCGCTATTGACTTTAGTTTTTGTTGGTCACGATCACTTTCCGCTGCCTCAAGATAGCAATACGCTAAGAATGCATCTCCTGTAAGACCAGCACGCCCATGGGTGCAAAGATGGGCGCAGGTGCATTTGCTATTTAAAGGACGTTGGCACTGGATGGGAAACTGACAACTTACGGTCTTAAACTAGCAAAGACA
This sequence comes from Perca fluviatilis, assembly GCF_010015445.1. Lineage (NCBI taxonomy): Eukaryota > Metazoa > Chordata > Actinopteri > Perciformes > Percidae > Perca > Perca fluviatilis. Next base: position 6,260,871 of record NC_053125.1, read on the forward strand.
CTTGGGTCAGGCTTTGTGCTGCTTCGGGTGAAAGATAGAGCCCATAGTGTTTTCTGTGACATGAGAAATATATTCAGTGTTCTCACAGCTATTTGAATGTGGACACATGCGGATCAAACCGCCTCCAGATGCGTTTTTTTTTCGATCCGATCTCAATGCGTCCTGAGAGAATCGTCACCTGTTCGTAGAGCTGTCCACTTGTGATCTGATCACTCAGGACGGATGTTAATGCCAGGTGAAAACGGGGTCATAGACATAGCAGCAAAAACCCAGGTGGGAACTAAATGTGTTAACGCTGGCTTAGTTCCAGTTAGCCATGACGGTGAGAAGAGCAGTTCCACTCCTGCTCATCTGGCTTTTTAGGTAAAAACAACTGTAAACTGTGAAAGCCATTTCATCGGATAAACGACAGACAATCTATATTACAAAAAGGTTTCATTTCTACATTGAATAAAATATATTTTACAATGAATAGAACTACTGTGCTTTACTGTAGTTCCACAGCATCAGACACCACTGCAACCACTGCAAACAAAAGCCTCACCTCATCACCGAAATTCATGGTTTCTCATTTCCAAATGAATTGAACGGACTTTTGGTATATGGAATACAACTAACGATTATCTTCATTGTCGATTAACCTGTCGATTATTTTCCTTGATTAGTTGTTTGGTCTCTAAAATGTCAGAAAACAGTGAAAAATGTGGATCAGAGTTTCCCAAAAAGCCTGAGATGACGTCCTCAAATGTCTTGTTTTTTCAAAATAGTTGACAATTAATTTAATAGTATAATAATGAATCGATCAATTGACTTTGCAGCTCTACTAAAACCAGACAACAGTTCAATCCAAGTTCAGTAATGTTTTTTTTTTAACAAACTTTATTTAACAGTATATAACAAACAAATACAGACAGATTAGTAATTGACGAGGCGACTTCTCATCTCATTACATTTCTACGAGAATTGACAAAAACATTCACTGCTTTAAGTCTTCATGTAGTGTAACTGCAGACATACATTTTTCCCCTTTTACAGCATTTCAGAGACTCAATCGAGGAGTTATAGTCAAATAATATCCTAAAGCATTGAAATTTTGATTTCTGAATATGAAATGTACCTAATAATAGTTCAGTGACGTTGATAGGTAGGTACGCGCCCTGCGTCTGTGACGCATTAGAATCCTAAAGGACGCAGTAAACTCACCGTCCATGCGTCCTGGGGACACACCCTATCTCTCCCTGAACAACTAGTCTGTGATGAAATCATAAAAATAAACAAAAGAACCCTCAAAACCACAAAAGAAGAGTTCTTATCAGTCCCTCCAGAAAAACGCGATTATGCGATCGCATAATTCAATGCACAATCAGCCAAAGTCCGCATATTGATGCGGGGGCCGCCTTTTTTCAAATACGCCGCACTTTCGCAGCATAAATTGCAGATTTCAGCGCAGAATATGCGGGGCTTGCATGATTTCATAATCCCTGCATTTTTGTTGCAAAAGAGTCACATATCTTAGCAGAAAGTTGAAAAATGTTGCGTTTACTTCACACAAGAGCAGCCATTTTCCCCTGTCGCCATGGGAACGTTACGAAGTGACGTAATTACGCGACGTGAACATCATCGAAAAGCAGGGTGTTTGGGGAATCACTTTTTTTTCTCTTTTTCATCAAACCGCAGTTTTTGCAAGTTCCCTCAGTTTTTGCAATTTCCCGCATGTTCCCGCAATTTCATTGCATAAATATCCCGCATATTCCATCGCATTTTTTAAGAAAACGTGCCGCAACAATCACAAAAATACTCCGCATTTTTCTGGAAGGACTTCCTTATTAAACCTCCCTGACAACACACTCACACGAAAGGTCCCCATGAGGTAACAAAAACCCATTTGTGTACACCAAGGGTGTAACTTTGGGTTCAACATTGAGGGGGTGGGGGTTGAGATCTCCAATTATCTAGGGTGGTCCCGGGACATCCCGGTCTGCATGTATTGAAAAAAGCGCCCAAAACTTTGAATTTCTTTTTTTTAAAGACGACAAAGACGTTGAAAGAATTGTCAGAAAAAGCGACAAAAACTTAAAAAAATAAAAAAAACTCTCACAAAATGTGACAAAAACGCTGAAAAAAAAAAAAAAAAACCGGAAAGCCGACAAAAGCGCAGAAAAAAATTGTCCAATTTCTTTTTGACAAAGGTGACAAAAACCCAAAAAAAACAACAAAAATGTTTTTTTTAAAAAAAAGCAGCAAAAAGTCCGTAAAAAGCAACAAAAACATTGAAAACGAGACAAAAAAATAAGCTACGAAAACCTTCTGAAAAAGCCCAGTATTGATTATGTCTCACCCCCCAATGCACATCAATTGACATTTTTTGTTTACATTCAATATGTAAATGTGCCAGAGTTAGCAAAAAAGCTCATTTTCATCTGTAGTCCCTTGGCAGGTCAACACATCAACATATTATATTAATAAAAAAGAATGCAAGAAAGGTAAAAAGCAAATTAAGAAAGTAGAGAAAAGAGAGAGGGACAAAAAAAGCACAATACAAAGAAGGGCAGTACCTAGGATGAGGTAAACCAGCTATTGATGATTGCACTTTTGATTGTTTTTAATCCATCTCTTGAGTGTGGTTTTAAATGATAGACAGCTGGTGCTTTCTCTGAGTTCAATAGGAAGGCAGCTCCAATAATTTGAGGCCCGTACTGAGAAGACTGTTTGGCCAAACTTACTACGTCGATACTGTACAGCAGTCTACGTGACATCATGACTTTGCGTAAACCTACACGCCCACTTTCCTAAAGCCAAGTGGCGTGTTAGCTGTACGCATTTTGAGCTATCCGCATGTATGTCTACGCTGTATACAGCGGACGTAAACATACAGGCCACTTGGCGTGTTATCGCGAGAAGAAAGCTACGGTTGAGTTTAGGAAACGTGACACGCGGGACCCGATCCCCGGTCTCCTGGGTGAGAGTCCTGTGTTGTTTGACCCATCCTCCCCCCCGACCAACCTCCCTATGCGGATTTTCACCCTTTCATACTACTCGCTACGGCGTCAATGCACACGCAATGGCAAGGTAATGTAAGTCAATGGAGGCCAAACGGCGTTGATGAACACGCTAAAAAGCGACTATGCGTCACACACACACACACACACACACACACACACACACACACACACACACACACACACACACACACACACAAAAAAAAACACCCACACAACACAGAACATGGAAGGTGTGTTGTTTTTGACTCTCGACATGTGGCTGTTTGCCAGAAGACAAATATTGTTTCAAAAGAAGCTGAAGGAGGCAAAAAAAAAACACCGCTGGCCAGTGTTGCACGATTAAGGCCAAAATGATAATCACGATTATTTTGATCAATATTGAGATCACGATTAATTATCACGATTATTTGTTGATTTTAACCAAAACAAATTTTATTGTCACATAGGCTAATTATAACTGCTTTTACATCCATATTGTGCTACATTTCTCCTTTATTGAAGGATACTGTGAATGAGTATGGCATTTCAGCTGTTGTCGCGCCGCATTCCATACATGCACGTTTGCCGTAAAGGTATCTACCTGGCCGAAATAGCAACGCGCGATTTCGGGTCTTAGCTACATGTCTGTGTTGCGCTCTGATGCTCCGAAACCCACGTTAGAGGCAACATAAACGTCGCTGCATGTCACGCTAGTAAACACTAATAACACGTTACACAGCAGCTAACGTTAGCCTACCATTAGCTAGCTACAGTAAACACTAATAACGCGCTACACAGCAGGTAACGTTAGCCTACCATTAGCTAGCTACAGTAAACACTAATAACACGTTACACAGCAGGTAACGTTAGCCTACCATTAGCTAGCTACAGTAAACACTAATAACACGTTACACAGCAGGTAACGTTAGCCTACCATTAGCTAGCTACAGTAAACACTAATAACACGTTACACAGCAGGTGACTTTAGCCTACCATTAGCTAGCTACAGTAAACACTAATAACACGTTACACAGCAGCTAACGTTAGCCTACCATTAGCTAGCTACAGTAAACACTAATAACACGCTACACAGCAGGTAACGTTAGCCTACCATTAGCTAGCTACAGTAAACACTAATAACACGTTACACAGCAGGTAACGTTAGCCTACCATTAGCTAGCTACAGTAAACACTAATAACACGTTACACAGCAGGTGACTTTAGCCTACCATTAGCTACAGTAGTAACTGGATTAAAAACGGCTAAAATGCTGACAGCTAAACGGTGTGACTGTATTTCACTATAGAGGATTCCAACAGTGGGACGTCAAACAGTCTGCTGCTAAAGCTATGATCTAAAAGACACAAACTAGCACTGGTCACTGCTGTTGTCTGAAAAACAAAACAGACAGGACAAAATGTTGCGTTTACTGGTAAACTCGTAAACATTGTGACCGGCTTATGATGACCGACTGCTACCCGTTGTGGAATTTTCCTCACATTACTCTGTCCTCAGTGACTGTCTACATCTAAAAACTAAGCTGCGCGGTGCAGGGAACAACTCTGATTGGCTCATGGAGGTACGTGATCAGACAGTGGTTTGTGGAGCGCTAGATTGGCTTTGCAAAAACTTTGGTAAGGAGCGTTCTATGAACGGAATGACGCATTTTAAATATCGCTCGATCACGTAAATTTGATCGTGGGAAGTCAAAATCGTGATGGTGATTAAAATTCGATTAATTGTGCAGCCCTACCGCTGGCTAAACTATTTAAAAAATGACAGGTTTGTTCAGGACACCCCCGTCTGTCACTAGCCATGATGACGCAGTGATTAGTGATGATTCTCTCCGACCAATCAGTAGTCTGCAGGCTTCCATGTCACCTCTTGGTATCGCCTCGGAACCTCGACGGAGGTGATACCAAAAAAAGTACCTGTTCGCAAGTACCAGGGACTTTTTTTCGTAATGGAAAACCAAAAAAGGCGAGTAGAGTCCAGCAGGTACCATGTAATGGAAAAATGCCATAACAGTCTAAAATTTCAAAATCAAAATATTAGTCCTTAAAAAGTCTTAAATTATGTTCTAGGTCTTAAATAATTTTCACCAGGTCTTAATTTTGCATTTTATTGCATTGACCTGTATATTACTGTTAACAATCCTCAAATGTGTATGCAGATGTATGTGTATTATGGGTGGTGGGGGGGGGAAATCTATGCGCCTTAGTATCGTGCTATTTTCAGTGTATCACTGTATCTTTACATGGATACAGGGTAATGATTAATGAACTTTTATTATATAATTTGCACATGACACATTAATAATAACACCAATATTCGGTCCACTAGATGGTGCCTTTTGAGGTTGTTTTCTGGTGAGGTTGGCAGGGGTGACCTGACCGTCTGTGTGCAGGAGGAAGTTAGTCAAATAAAGATGGCGAGGTCAGGGGGAAGGAAAGAAGTGTTTTAAATCAAAAAAAATTAATAAATTGCAGAATATCGCAATATGTTTAGAATCTCAATAATATTGTATCATGTGGCCTCTGCTGGTTCTCACCACCCCTAATGTGTACATGTACATACTCACTTCTTCATATACACACTTCTATCCGTACATACAGTAGTAGTCACATGTTGTCCTTGTTTTTAAAAATCCAGAGTCAAATAAGATACATGTGTTTACACTGACTCAGCCATTAAAACTGATTCAGATTAATCTAATATCTAATTGGTCAGGCCAGTGGTGGTGGTGGGGGGGGGGTCAAGTGTTGTACTTAAGTACAAATGTTGAGGTACTTGAGTCTTTTCTTTTCATGCCACTTTCTCCTTCTACTCCGCTACATTTCAGAGAGAAATATTGTACTTTTTACTCCACTACATTCATCTGTTACAGCTTTAGTTACTTTACACATTAAGATGTTTGCACACAGAACACATGGAGTTTATAAACTTTATTCTAAAGTAAACTAACCAACAATATAACAGCATACAAGTCCAGCTGAGATGATTAGACCATTAAACACACAACTGGTTGGATCCTTTACACTTTCTACAATGGGAGGAGAGTTCTGCATTTTTACTTTTTAGGCCTCCTGCACACTGGCTGCGTGGCGCGACCGCGTCAGCTGCGTGGCGTGTCCGTTTTTATTTCGGCTCCCATGTTAACAGGTTAGAGCTTAGACACGCACGCCTCAGAAAACGCGTGCATGCTAGAAATAGGAGCGACGCCTATTTTTCATGCGACACGCAAGCGTGTTGAAAGCATTTCCAGGCAAAATAGAATAGGAAAAGATGTTTATATGTCGTTTTGACACAAATACATTTAATAAATAAATAAACGTTTTGATATAAATGATTTTTAAAATGATCGATTTTCAAACATTGCACCCGTTAATACAGAAGGAAATATTCTGTAGCCTATTTTGCCGTCAATACTGTCGACGTTGTCTTTGCTGTAATTTCATCAATGGGAAACATCCATGTGTCCAGACAAGGCTAGCAGCAGCAGCAGCAGCAGCGCCGCAGCGCGTCGGACACACGTTTCTGGTGTGCAAAGACATAGAAGACGCCACGCTGCCAGGGTGCAGGAGCTCTAATACTTTCAGTACACTTTTACTTGGGTAACATTTTCAACGCAGGACTTTTACTTGTAACCGAGTACTTTGAGTATTAGATATAATAACTGTTCAACCCGCCAGCCGGCTCTACTAACAGTGCACCATAAACGGTCAGTAGGATGTAGGACTTCCTCAGAGTTATGTGTACATTCGGTTTCTTCAGTACATTTCATATGATCGTTCTCATCGGACGTCGATGTCTTTTGACTTTCAGATGACTTAAGCCGTGGTTTCTGGAATGCAGCATACATGTAGTACCTCCTTTACCTGGAATTAACCTGCTTCCTTCTTCCTTCCCAGAACTCCTGTAAAAACGGTGTTGTGCTGTGTGTCTCTGGGTGTTGGCCCCGATGAATCATTAACTGCTTTCTGCGGACTTCTCTGGAATTTTCATGACAACAGACATCGCCATCATGTAAAAAAACACATCTGTGTGATTGTAGATTGTAAATGACTTCTCAGGGTTGTTGAACCTCCACATTCCCAGAAACAACATATCAGCGTATCTGCAGCTCTGTCTGTATGAAGAGAAATAACTGCGGTTATAGTTCTCTCTGCCTTGACACGTTCATGTTGTGGGAGGCCGTAAATCAACTTACCATACGACATAGTTGTTAACATGGGTTGTTGCAGTAATTCAGGTAATAAAACAAAATTCTCATTTTTGTTGCCAAAGTCTGAAGTTCAGACAGGAATGAAGTGATCATGTTGGCTACCGCTTCACAGTAAACAAGGGACACATCTCAGGCAGAGAGTAAGTCATTTTGATCCTCCGATCCTCCTTGATCCATAAATTAGGAATAACTGATTACATTTTGTTCATTTTTGTGTTGTCAAGTACACAGCACTTTCATCTAATATACGCCTTTGGTAATGGGTCACATTGATCATAACCGCTTAATCCAGAATCCCTTTTTGTAAAAGGTGTTTGTATTTCAACATGAATTTGTTAGTTTGAGAATGAAAGTGTGATTTTAGAAAGGAGTCGTATTGGTTTGATGATATTCTCCATCTTAAAGTCCATACCAGTTGGCAAAGAGCTTCCTAATATCTCTTCCTAATCTCCAGAGGTTTTTACGAGCGTATTATTCCGATATTTTTTTAAATGCATGTAAAACTGCGTTGTGTTTAAGACATTTTTGGTTCCAAAATTCCTGCTGACGTTGCTCATCCCCCTGACTCCTACTTCACCTGCAGTAGCTCCACCAGAAAGTCAGAATTTGCACCCATTTTGGTAAAGACGTGCATGTCCCCCCTTTAGTGCCATTATCAGGTCAACATTTAAATGCTGCTGTTAACATCTTTACCTACTGTGTACCTGGCAGGAAATGAATACACCAACTCCTGCAGAGACCCGGGCCGAACCCGCTCTCACCAGGAAGCAGGTACTCTTGTTGTGTGATGCTCTTACTACGTGGTCCCATAAATGATGCAAGCAAGTATAACATTGCTACAAACGGTAGTGGCAAGAATGACCATAGAGTTGACTCAACACCTCTGGCAAGAAAAATGTGCACTTTTTTCATTACCTGCGTGGTGGCGTAGGGGACCAAATTAGGTATGTCCAAAAAGCAGTGGTGGAATGTAACTAAGTCATTTTACTTGAGTACTGTACTTAAGTACAAATGTTGAGGTACTTGTACTTTACTTGAGTCTTTTCTTTTCATGCCACTTCCTCCTTCTACTCTGCTGAGAAATATTGTACTTTTCACTCCACTACATTCATCTGACAGCTTACTACTTAACACATTAATATTTTTGCACAGAAAACACATGTCGATTATAAACTCTGATGTTTTATTCTAAAGTAAACTAGCCAACAATATAACAGCCTACAAGTCCAGCTGAAATTATTAGACCATTAAACACACAACTGTTGGGATCCTTTACACTTTCTACAATGGGAGGATGTTTACTTTTAATACTTTAAGTACATTTTCCTGATGATACCTACTATTATTTTTTTCAATGCAGGACTTTTAGTATTAGTACTTTTACTTAAGCAAAGCATCTGAATACTTCTTCCACCACTGCAAAAAAGGAGTCCAACTGTTTGTGGCATGTTCTGTTAGTTTAAAAAAAAGTATTAGTAGGGAACAAAGTTCTAAACTTAAATAAACAATATGACATTGACATATGACATTTATTCTCATTGTGTACACATATACACGTATTGTCCCTCAATGATAATATGCCACCCATAATAACCATTATTTGATATATATGATGGAGCTGCACAAATGACATTTTCCTCATGTTTGAACTCTCATAAAAACTCTTTTATTAAGATGTTTGCTGACATATTCAAAGGACTCATGTTCAGAATGACCATGTAAAGTTTGATGGGATTTTATCGTACGGTGTAATTATTTTATAGCTGCAATAGAGGTTCACTACCTCCAGACTTAGCCTCTGTTTCTCAACAACAGATTTTATGTTTTGATTTAAAGGACCCATATTGAAAAAGTGAGATTTTCACATTTTTTTATTTTTATTTTTTTATTAGAAAGGCAGAGGTGCCATATAAATCCAAGCGCTCAAGAAACTGTGTCCTTAAACGAGCCGTCAGGCCTTCCATACAGTTGTGAGGTCAAAACTATACTATATACAGCATTTGTAGAAAGGTCAAAACTATACTATATACAGTATTTGTAGAAAGGTCAAAACTATACTATATACAGTATTTGTAGAAAGGTCAAAACTATACTATATACAGTATTTGTAGAAAGGTCAAAACTATACTATATACAGTATTTGTAGAAAGGTCAAAACTATACTATATACAGTATTTGTAGAAAGGTCAAAACTATACTATATACAGTATTTGTAAAAAAAAAAAAAAAAAAAAAAAAAAAAAAAAAAAAAAAAAAAAAAAAAAAAAAAAAAAAAAATAAAAAAGAGCTAATTTAATTTTAAAAAAAATTTTAAAAAAATTTTAAAAATAAGTAGCGGTTTACAGTCATTCCCTGGCTGCAATGATGACGCAGAGACTCGGAGAATATATGCAGAAGACCCGGAAACGCTACTGGGCGTATTTCAGGAGGGGGGCTTAAAGAGACAGTCGCTAAAACGGAGCGTTTTAGACAGAGGTACAAAATACAGGTATATTCAGACAGACAAAAAATTGTGTTTTTTGAACATTTAAGCATGTAAACATGTTCTAATAGAAACCCAAAATACAAGTATGAACCTAAAAAATGAGCATGATGTGGGACCTTTAATTGTATTTCACTTTTGATTTGATGCTTTTATGGTGTCCTCTCTCTGTCTATCTGTAGATTGGTTTATATTAATAAAATGTTTTATTTTCTACATACATAGTGTAAAGCCCTCCCTCCGTGAAATCCAGGTAAACTAACACCATTTAATATGAGAATTGACGAATATACTCAAAAGCATTCCAGTTGTCACTAAAAATGTGTCTTGTTGATTCTGCTCCAAGGATTTTGAAGAGTCGTCGTACAGCTGTCCACTTCGGAAAGCTCTCCCTGCAACAAAGGTGAAAGAAGTGGTTACAATGTCCGAACGCATGGAAGAATGTGAAAGGATGACAGTGGATGGACCCACAGGATTACCGTTCTTTCTGTCTTTTCAGCCTGATCTGAAGTCAGTGCAGACTCTGTCAGAGTGCCTACAAACTTCTTCATAAACTGTCGGAGGAGGTCAACAACATCATTCAGGTACGCTACAGATCCCACTACACTCCTGTCTGGAGCGGTTAGAAGCATTCAGTCCCTTTTGAAGACTAATTCCTCAATGTTCAAAGTACATGAATGCTTTTTGGATTTTAAAAAATCCACAAAGGCTGGATACATTTCTGTTTGGCCATGAATCACATGTATTCTTTTATTGAGTCCATCAATACTTCCCACTTCTAGATCCTGTCTGGCAAAGCAGCAATACTTTCACAGTTTCAGAACAGCAACATTTAGATTATGAAAAACATGTACTTCAAGGGCGTAGGTTTTGTTTCAACATTGGGGGGGTGGGGGGGGGGACACACATTATAACCGCAGGGTCTCGGGGTCCTCCCCCAAAACCTTTGGAGCGTCAAACACTTCATTTCTTGTGTCTGAAATCTTTGGAAAGCATATATTTACTGGTAAAAAAAAAAGTAGGGCTGGATCTGAATATCCGACTATACGGATATTCATGTGTTGGGTAGGTGTTCGATATTCAATTTTGGAATTCGAATATTTGTTTTTATATTTAGTTTTTTTCCTTCAGTACTGTAATAAAGTTGAGACATTTGTCAACTTTTGGAGCAACTCAACCCTAAGAAGCAGCCCTAAGAAGGATATAAACACGTTTGAGCCCCCTGAATGGTTATTTTTACCTCTTTTTGGGGAGTGGGTTGTCTTTCATATCAAATCTACCTCCTCTACGCCTATGCTTCACATCCATTTCCATCTCGACTTCATTCAGGGGAAGTGTGGCAGTCAGAAGGCTGTAGCAGAAGGGAGCAGCACGAAGCCAGGCAGCCTGGAGATCAGCAGGAGTCTGATCCTGCGCTGGGCCAAGGAGCTGGACCTAAACATGGTTATTATGTGTTGTATTCAATTATTCCCCCAGGCTGTTCTTATGGACCATTCACGCTACGAAAAAGTTACGCACTGTAAATCATAGGCTATTTATTTAACACAGTGGTACCCGAACTTTCACGTCAAGGGGCCCTAAACTAACATCAATTAAACCACGGAGTCACCCAGCGTCCTGTTAGTACTACTTAAAGGAACACGCCGACTTATTGGGACTTTAGCTTATTCACGGTATCCCCCAGAGTTAGATAAGTCCATACATCCCCTTCTCATCTCTGTGCGTGTTGTAACTCTGTCTGACGCCCCCACCGCTAGCCTAGCTTAGCCCAGATCCTGGAGGTAACCGGCTCCATCTAGCCCAGCTTAGCCCAGATCCTGGAGGTAACCGGCTCCATCTAGCCTAGCTTAGCCCAGATCCTGGAGGTAACCGGCTCCATCTAGCCTACTGCTCCCAATAAGTGACTAAATAACGCCAACATGTTCCTATTTCCATGTTGTGATTTGTAGAGTCACAACATGTACAAATAACAAGGTCACATGAGACACAGCCGTCTTCTAACCCTATACATACTGGGAACTATATTCTCAGATGGCGAAGCACTGCTACTTCTGCTACTTGGGCGGAGTGATTAGCACAGCACCTGAAAAGCACCGTTGTTACACTCTGCTCCTCACCACGGGGCTTCTCAGGTGCTGCAAGCATATCACCAAGTAGCAGAAGTAGCAGTGCTTCGCCTTCTGAGAATGTAATGTAATGTATGAATGTAATGAATGTAAATAGGAACATGTTGGTGTTATTTTAAGTTATATTCTTATTGGGAGCAGTAGGCTAGATGGAGCCGGTTACCTCCAGGATCTGTGCTAAGCTAGGCTAGCAGTGGGTGCCTCTGACAGAGTTACGACACGCACGGAGATGAGAAGGGGATGTATGGACGTATCTAACTCTGGGGGGGGGTAACGTGAATAAGACAAAGTCCCAATAAGTCGGCGTGTTCCTTTAAGGACACCAGTGCTTTAATCCAAACCATCATCTTTTTTCGCTGCATGACGATCACCTTTTGTCAGCAAAATTCAACTGCAACGGCCTCTGAAAGGACCATAAGTGTATGAAAACCGATGACCAAAAGATACCTATGGATGGATGGAATTATCGTGAAAATAACCAGCCCCTCTTTGGCCCCCAGAAAACCAAGCCAACAGATGGAAAGACTAGAAGAAGAGATGATCCAGGAAAGAAAGAGAAAACGGAGCTGGAAAAACACAATGGGAAACTTCAGCATTGGGCAGTGGAGCTGAAGAATATCAAAGGGGTGTGTGTGTGTGTGTGTGTGTGTGTGTGTGTGTGTGTGTGTGTGTGTGTGTGTGTGTGTGTGTGTGTGTGTGTGTGTGTGTGTGTGTGTGTGTGTGTGTGTGTGTGTGTGTGTGTGTGTGTGTGTGTGTGTGTGTGTAAGAGAAATGAAATCTTCTCAAACCAAAAGCTCAGTCCTGAAAACCCTCTGCGTGTGTGTCTCCAGGCCAACGGTGTGTCTGACGAGGAACTGAAGAAGCTGCTGTATCCCCGAGGACTTAAGGAGTCCATCCTTCCACTGCTGGAGTTTGTGGCTTGGTCCCTGTTATCAGAGGATACTGAGGTGTGTGTGGGTGTGCGTCTTTGTGTGTGTCTCTGTGTGTGTGCGTCTGTGTGTGTCTGTGTCACTGTTTGCTGTGTGTGACCGTGTGTCTGTGTGACAGCCTTAGTGTGTCTGTGTGTCTGTGTGTTTGCTGTGTGTTTGTCTGTGTGTGTCTGTGTGACTGTTTGACTGCTTGCTGTGTGTGACTGTGTGACTGTTTGCTGTGTGTGACTGTGTGTGTCTGTGTGACTGTGTTTGTCTCTGTGTGACTGTTTGCTGTTTGTGTGTGTGTGTGTGTGTGTGTGTGTGTGTGTGTGTGTGTGTGTGTGTGTGTGTGTGTGTGCGCGTGCTTTAGGCATCCATGGAACCATGAGCCAACTTTGCTTGTGATTCCTGGGCAGATAGATTCTGAGAAATAGTTTATTTGTTTGAGAAAATACAGTAAAAATCAAACCGTGTTGTCTTTCTGATTTACATTGTTGGTTCAGCCGTCAAGTTACTGCTAAAAGGGAGGAACAATCTCTCGTGTGTGTCATACAGAACAGAAGAAATGAAGACCTAAAAGGGTTTCTTTTATGAACCGGGAAGACAATATTGTTTTTAATGAATTCCTATTGATGAATATGGCCCTGCAGGAGGCGGTATCCATGCTGTGGCTGCCAACCAAACAAAAGGCCTGGAGGACAGGAGCTGGAAGCCCCAGATACATACCTAACTCAGGTGACTCAGCTGCTTCGGAAAATCCCTAAATTAGTTAGAGTTCCTCTTTATTCAGCCTGGATTTCTGTGTGTTATGAGGAATCCTTTAAATATTTGATTCAATGTGAATGATTGGGATTAATACAGCTTGACATATTGTCACATACAGTGCCTTGCGAAAGTATTCGGCCCCCTTGAACGTTTCGACCTTTTGCCACATTTCAGGCCTCAAACATAAAGATATAAAACTGTAATTTTTTGTGAAGAATCAACAACAAGTGGGACACAATCATGAAGTGGAACGAAATTCATTGGCTATTTCAAACTTTTTTAACAAATAAAAAACTGAAAAAGTGGGCGTGCAAAATTATTCAGCCCCTTTACTTTCAGTGCAGCAAACTCTCTCCAGAAGTTCAGTGAGGATCTCTGAATGATCCAATGTTGACCTAAATGACTAATGATGATAAATAGAATCCAGCTGTGTGTAATCAAGTCTCCGTATAAATGCACCTGCTCTGTGATAGTCTCAGAGGTCCGTGTAAAGCGCAGAGAGCATCATGAAGAACAAGGAACACACCAGGCAGGTCCGAGATACTGTTGTGGAGAAGTTTAAAGCCGGATTTGGATACAAAAAGATTTCCCAAGCTTTAAACATCCCAAGGAGCACTGTGCAAGCGATAATATTGAAATGGAAGGAGTATCAGACCACTACAAATCTACGAAGACCCGGCCGTCCCTCTAAACTTTCAGCTCATACAATGAGAAGACTGATCAGAGATGCAGCCAAGAGGCCCATGATCACTCTGGATGAACTGCAGAGATCTACAGCTGAGGTGGGAGACTCTGTCCATAGGACAACAATCAGTCGTATACTACCAAATCTGGCCTTTATGGAAGAGTGGCAAGAAGAAAGCCATTTCTTAAAGACATCCATAAAAAGTGTCGTTTAAAGTTTGCCAAAAGCCACCTGGGAGACACACCAAACATGTGGAAGAAGGTGCTGTGGTCAGATGAAACCAAAATCGAACTTTTTGGCAACAATCCAAAATGTTATGTTTGGCGTAAAAGCAACACAGCTCATCACCCTGAACACACCATCCCCACTGTCAAACATGGTGGTGGCAGCATCATGGTTTGGGCCTGCTTTTCTTCAGCAGGGACAGGGAAGATGGTTAAAATTGATGGGAAGATGGATGGAGCCAAATACAGGACCATTCTGGAAGAAAACCTGATGGAGTCTGCCAAAGACCTGAGACTGGGACGGAGATTTGTCTTCCAACAAGACAATGATCCAAAACATAAAGCAAAATCTACAATGGAATGGTTCACAAATAAACATATCCAGGTGTTAGAATGGCCAAGTCAAAGTCCAGACCTGAATCCAATCGAGAATCTGTGGAAAGAACTGAAAACTGCTGTTCACAAACGCTCTCCATCCAACCTCACTGAGCTCGAGCTGTTTTGCAAGGAGGAATGGGCAAAAATGTCAGTCTCTCGATGTGCAAAACTGATAGAGACATACCCCAAGCGACTTACAGCTGTAATCGCAGCAAAAGGTGGCGCTACAAAGTATTAACTTAAGGGGGCTGAATAATTTTGCACGCCCAATATTTCAGTTTTTTATTTGTTTAAAAGGTTTGAAATATCCAATAAATTTCGTTCCACTTCATGATTGTGTCCCACTTGTTGTTGATTCTTCACAAAAAATTACAGTTTTATATCTTTATGTTTGAGGCCTGAAATGTGGCAAAAGGTCGAAAAGTTCAAGGGGGCCGAATACTTTCGCAAGGCACTGTATGGTCAGCTCTGCCATCGTGCCTTTTGGCTAGGCAGACAGCGGGACTAGGTGGCTTTATACCAGGGGTGTCAAATTCAGTTTCACTGAGGGCCACACTAGAAATGAGAATCACATCAAGGGCCAGACATGTTTAGTTTATTGACATGCTTTTATTTAACCGAAAAAGTCAAATATCTTTGACTGTATTATTGCGTGTCTCATATAGTCTTCTCACTTACAGTTTGGTCGACATAAAAAACCCTAAATGTCAGCAAAAAAAGTTCCTCAGCCATCATAGCATTTAGCAAATCATGAAAAACAAAGATTACAATTTAAAATGTTAGTCTTTTCCATTTATTGCAATAAATGGATAGATCTATGACAAGAGTGTTCCTGACTGAATTTACTATAGTGTCAGCATTATGGCTGATTATGTGCAAAATCATCGACAAATCATAGACCAGGATTGGAACCCAGGAAGAAAATCCTGCATACTTATGATACAAAATTGTATTGTTTTTCAGTGTGGCAGTGGATTCGGAGTGCCTCAGGTAATCTTAATTTATAAATTATGAATAATCTAAAGAACAGAAAATAATGAAAAAACAAAATGCTGCTTGCTATTACCAGCACTGTCACTGCTATAACAATAGTCCTGTATTTGAATCTTAGTGTCTGTCTGTTTGGACGCCAGCACCTGCCCTCCCTGGCTGGCTGTGTCCCGCGACCGCCTGCAGGTCCGGGGGGCAGCGGGGCGCTCCGCTGCCCCCTCCGACAACAGCGGACATTTAGCGGAGTGGCCCTGTGTTCTGGGAGACACCATCATCACTGCAGGGAGACACTACTGGGAGGTGGAGGTGTCCCCCAGCGGTACCTGGAGAACAGGTGTGATGTCAGAGTCTGCTCCCAGGGAACAAAGATCCCCCATGTCCCCCGGGAGAGGATACTGGGCACTGTGGAGGGGCTCCAGTTTTTGGGCGTGCACCGAGGAGCCCACTAAGCTGCGGAGGGCGGCTCTGCCCCGACTAATCGGGGTGTACGTGGATGTTGGGGAGGGCCAGGTGTCTTTCTATGACGTTGATCGAAATGTTCACATTTATACTTTCTCTGATACCTTCAAACACAGAATTTTTGCCACTGGCGGCCTACCTGCCACGTTGGCACGTAGCCAATGAGAATTGAGTGATTCAACAGTTGTTATTTTGCCACTGTGGTTTTTTCACGTCTGCCATTTCCTTGGATCTGAGCTATGTGGCGGCACATTACTGGGGTGAAGAGCCCGGCCGAAACGAGCAAGCAACAATGAAATGAGGATGAATTAAAGAAAAGTAAAAGAAGAAGATTTTTAATGCCAAGTGGACAGTTAGCAACAACTTAAATGTGTATTCTTAACAAGTTCAAGAACAACGCTTGTGCGTTTCCTGTATTTCACATTTATGAGGCAAAAGAGAAATTGCCTTAAAAAGCCTGTGTGGCAGGTGGATTTTTTTAAATCGACCTTGGTGGCCAAATAAGTAAACTTCAGGCCCTGCTTGGGTGGTTGAAGTTTAGGAAAGAGTCTAGCAGATTGAGTTGTGCATGGTACATAAGATTGTGCAGATCAGACATGTTTGTCGTAGAATAAGAATATAGTGGAGCAGTTACACATAACTACGGAGCCCCTAAGGGGACATGACATGACTTTCTTTATTTTTTTTTTCTTGTGCGTATGAGAAACTTTCTGGTGAGCATGCAAAAGTATCTTGTGTTCACAAGAAACCAATCTAAGGCTAGCAAAATAATGCAAACAAAGTTCTGCCAACCAGGGGCGTAGTACAAAATTCTGGGCCCTGTAGAAAGGCATTCTCTATGGGGCCCTACCCACATCCACAGCTATTCACTCTAGCATCTTTTTGGGCCCTTTTCACATGAAGGCCCTGGGTACTCAGTCCCCTTCCCACCCCCAGTCCGACACCCCTGCTGCCAACGTTATGTGGCTAAAGTTAACATTTCACATTCACAGCATGAAATCAGTTAACAGTTGCCTTATCATCTTTAAGTTGGTTAATGACACTATCAGGTACATTTCGTTGTGTTTTCAGAAGGATGAATACCTCCTTTGGCAGCCCTTCTGAATGCTACTCGGACAGAAAGTATCTTGTGCACACCAGGAAGAAGAAAAAATTCCCACGTCCCTTTAGGGGCTCCGTACATAACAAAGCATTTTGCAACAAAGCAACCAATTTCAATCAGATGTGTGTTTTTCATGAATAATTAAAGCTAGCTGCCCCACTATTGGCAGGAGCATTATTTTGACCATCCCTCTTATTCATGGTGCATGGGCTAACTGTGTACCTTTATAAACAGGCTTCAGACTTCTTCATCTCCCCACAGGGGCGATTCTAGGATCAGAGCTTTAGGGGTGCCAGGCAACCTTTTAACGTAATACTTTTTTAAACGTTATTCTACTGTGCTAACTGTGCATTTTAACATCATTTGGGACCATCATGGTATGGGAAACACTGAATTATGTAACTAGAAAGACACCAACAATTCTGAGAAAACTAACTTTAATGCTTAGCCACACGGCCATCACTACCAAAGGTGAGGTGGTATTACAAATAAAATCTGATATGTATCTATGGAAAAGCAGACATTTCCAAAATGCAGTACCAATAACTTTTGAAAATTAGAGTGAATGTGACTAATGGCTGACAAGCACTATTTTCTGAATGATCCAGGTGTCTAGATTTTGGGATTAGTTTCACAATGCTGGGATATGAGCAGGACACCTAAACTCACAATAGACTTTTTTTTTTAGCAATTATTTTTTAGGTGTGCCAGGATCAAGTTTAGGGGTTTAGGCACACTTTTACCTGTTTCAGGTTGAGAGCCTTGGGTGGTTGAAAGTTCAGGAAAAAGTATGCCAGATCATTTTGTTCATGGTACAACATATTGTACTGTACGTGGAGCTGTCCCTCAATACCTAAACATTTTTTTCCTACAGGTGAGAGATATTCACAGTCATTCCACTGATTGTGTTCCTCCCAGGTTTAGGAACAGTCTAAGGGAAGGAAACTTTCTACATGACAGTAAATCTGTGGAATAGATTGCCAGGAATTCACAGTATAGGATATTATGTTGGAAGATGTTTTATTCATTGAGAATATTGAGAATACCGGTGATGAAGGGATTGCGTTGTATTGTGTTATTGTCTTTGATTAATGTGTTTATGGTGTTGTATTGGCCACGTTATATCTGCCGTCTAACCCACTTCTGTATGCTCAACATCACCTGGAACCACAATGGAAATAAGTCCTATCATAATTTATACATTTTTGCTGTTATCCTGATTTTTCCTTTTATGTAAGCACTCTCTGCCCTGGCTGAGCAGGTGTCTTTTTTTTTTTTTTTTTGAAATTGTCTACTAAAAATCAATCAATTATTCACTACTTTATATTGATGAATATTTTAAATATAATGGATTTAAATTCTGAGTATTTACTTGAATGACTTTTATCTTTGTTCATAACTGCACTTGTGAATGTCTGCACTTTGTTACATTAAAAAAAATTATGATGTAAAATAAACTGTTCAGAAACACACACACAGTTCCACACATTCTCAATGACTGTCTTAAAAATTAGCATTTTTATTCATTCTAATAGCCTAAATATACTTATTCGATAACATAACATAACATCCCAGGTATCTTGGGTCATGGGGGGCTGGACATATAGCCTGAGGGGCGGGGTAGGCTACACACTGGACAGGTTACCAGTCTTATCACACATAGGCATAATTTACAGGGGGGGGTTACAACCACCCAATAATCCATTCTGGGCAAGTTTTTTTTAATTTTTTTACGTTTTCGTTGTATTTTCAATTAGTCGCTTTTTCTGACATTTTTGCCGCTTTTTTCAACGTTTTCGTCGGCTTTTTTCTGAGGATTTTGTTGCTTTTTTCGAGGTTTTTCGGAGTTTCGGAGTTTTTTTTGAAGTTTTTGTCACCTTTTTTGTGAAGTTCTTGGTGCTTTAAGTTTTTAGCACCTTTTCGAACATTTGTCTTTTTCGAGTTTTTTTCCCCACGTTTTTTGTCTCTTTTTTCACGTTTTTTTTTTCTATATTTTTTGTCGCTTTCCCCAATACATGCATACATGTCCATGGACCTCCCTATAAAATTGGACATCTCCCCCCCTGTTGAACCCACAGTCACGCCCTTGATCACACACAATGTCCAAGTTTTGCTACTGTTTCATCGTTTCTCTGTGTGAATTTCAATTTTCTAATAACAATATCACATCTTTCAACTAGATTCAATTGTGGACCCAGCGGAACCTTGAGTTATCATTCAAACCGGTGGGGCTCTTTATCTGTTACACACTGAACGGCAACGTCGCGTTAATCTCCAATATGGCGGAGGAAACTGTTTTGAATGAAGGCGCGTCCTTTATGGATCCTTTTAAAGGACTTTTGTTGACATATTTTATGCCGGAATCATGTTACGACGAGTTCTTTCTCAACTTTAACTTTCTGTACGGTAAGTGGCTCGTTTTAGTTGAACGCCGGTAGCTCAGTGACCGAAAAGACCGAGGCGATGTATTGCTCAATGCGTCATAAGGTCATAAAGCAGCTGCATTGATGCTATGCAGATTCATCGCTAGCTTACCGGGGGAAACGGGAGACTGTTTGACGTTCGTGCCTGTGTGGTTTACGTGCACTGGAAACGTCAGTCCCAGATGTCTGACATTCTGGGTGGAGTTGGAATGGGGGAAAAGAGAGAGCTCTGAAACTGGTTGCTACAGGTAACAATTTTTGTTTCCCAGAACGTTCTGGGAACGTTCGTGTTTGGTTGCGGGAACGTTCCCCAAAGGTTAGTTTTTGGTTCCCATGGAAAGTTTTCCTGGCGTTTAGGGAACGTTAGTTTTTGGTTACATCGACCGTTCTCAGAACGTTCCCAGAACGTTCACCTAACGTTGCAACCTTTAGAGAACGTTCCCCTACCGTTGTAACCTTTTAGAGAACGTTCCCGTAACGTTCCCCTAACGTTGTAACCTTTAGAGAACGTTCCCCTAACGTCCCCCTACCGTTGCACCCTTTAGAGAACGTTCCCCTAACGTTAGTTTTTGGTCTGGTTCGAACTAACCTTTTAGGGAACCAGAAACTAACGTTCCCTTAACGTTCTGTGTTAGTGGGGACAGTTTTTACAATCATGCAACTGCCTCTTGAGAAAGTCCTGAGACGTTACATCAACGCACAGTGAAAAAAAAAAAAAAAGAGAACACTGCAATGTTCGTGGCCACAAAGCAACACATAGCCTATTAAACATAACGTGGAAAGTAAAAAAATATTACAGCAAAAGCAAACTAAATCTGCAATAAACCAAGCAAAAGAACCCATTTTGCCGTCCTTTTGTAGGCCAGCAGTGGCCTCAGACTGTCAGTAGAAGAGATGAGCTCAGATCAGCTGGTATGCCCTCTGTCAGCTAGGTTTGGGCAATATATCGATATATGAAGCTAGATATCGTCTTAGAGTTTGGATATCGTAGTGTTGACTTTTCCTGGATTTAAAGGCTGCATTACAGTAGAGTGATGTAATTTTCTGAACACACCAGACTGATCCAGCTGTTTTATTATTTGCCTTTACCTACATAGTTATTATATCAACATAACTGATTATTTTTTATCAAAAATCTCAAGATGATTTCTTTTATGGTGAACGGCTTGATCCGACCAAGTAGGGCATGAATCAAATCAAAGTCGGTAGAAAGCCTTTCCTCATTAGCGCCACCTCTGTTCAGGAGACGACTGCAACTAGTGTCGCCACCGCCAGCGCGGGTATAAATAGTTACGGCGCTCCCATGACGTCACATTGGCGCACGACAGGTCGGCTGCAGCGGGTATACCGGACGCTTAAGTCTGACTGAGTCCAAACCAAATATAATGACAAAGAAAATTGCTGAAAGTCAGTCTGCACTGTTGTTCCTTCATCACCGTGAACACACACGCTGTAGTTTATTTATACACCCGTCCTGCTGCCACAAATACTCCCTAGGGCTCCGAATGTGGGATCTTTTTGCCGCTGAAAATAGTCCCCAACAAATGCAATTTCCTCTTGTTTGCGTAACGTTTTCTAAAAACCACAGTGCTTGGGTGTACGGCGTGTGTCTGTCTGTATACTTGGATGGGATTTATGACAGCCAGCTAATGTTTTCGTTTCCTCTTTTATTCCAGTACCATGTCTGAAGATTGTGCTGAGCAAAGGCCTGGGGATCGGCATCATCCTGGGATCAGTGATGGGTAAAACGCCTCACCTCTGCTTCGCTCTCTAACCGTCTTCATTTGGACACCTGTTTAAGTTTTAGTCTAAATTCTTATTTTCATCATGTGTTACGCTAATCATCAGCATCTTTTTAAAGTTGTAATTCATTTTTTTTTTTTTTTTTTTACATTTCTCAAAGTAGGATATTAAAAAAATTACCATTTTGGCATTAATACTCAGGTATCGTATTGGCAATTAAGTTCTACTAATCAGCCAGAAAGTCCAGCGCTGTTAAAAAATGTGTAAAACAGTCAGTATTGAACCAGTGCATTTGTATTTATTTTACAGTGCAAACTTTAAGAAATTTTTTTTTTTTTTTTAGAAAATGGATGTGTGTACAAAAAAATCTAAAAATATTTGAAGAGTAATAACTAATCTGCCTGAAAAAACGGTGTATTGAATATTTTGACGTACGTGCTGTGTTTCCATTGAATCTCGTCCCTCCTTGTTCACAGTGAAGTTGCCTCAGATCATCAAGCTGATGGGAGCAAAGAGCGCTGAGGGGCTGAGCTTCCAGACGGTGCTGCTGGAGCTGCTGGCCATCACCGGGACGATGGCCTACAGCATCGCCAACAAGTTCCCTTTCAGGTCGGGCCACATTCCAATCAGCTCTGCGAAGTAGAGACCTACACGGGGCACTTCTACTTCTACACGTCTACTATTGGGATCACTTTATAACATTCACGTTCCCTGCTCCCTTCTCAGTCGGTACGGCAAAAAAAACACAGGTCTTTCCATTCATTTTGAATGGGGGTAGTGCGTTTAGGCTAAGACCGACTCTACTTTTGGAGAAACGCAACGCAACGCGACGTCCCGCTCTGGCGGCCAGTCACGTAACCGGCGATCAGACTAGTTTGTTTTGAGGTGTGAGTCCAGTCCAGTAACAGAAAACATCACAAACAAGCGTTATTCTTAATTGTCACATACACACAGTACAGTGTAGTGAAATCTTATTTCTGCAGTCTAACTCACCCTAGTATTAGGAGCAGTAGATAGCGATATATATACACAGTATCCAGAGAAGCCTGGGATTGGACCGCCAACCTCGTTGTTATGGCTCTGAGCCACACACACTGCCCAGGAGTTTGGACAGCTGACAGCTGACTGTTTCCTGCAACAACAAAGCACAGTCCGTCCGTCTCTTTCTCCGTGAAATGAAGCTGCCTTCAAGTAGTGTCAGAAATGTCGAGATCCATACCATCTATAACAATCTGGCGGAAAACAATAATTGTGAAATATAAAGTATGGCCTACTCGTGCTAAACTGGGGTAAGCTGGGTCGACCTGCCGGCGATTTGATTTCTTCCTGCAGCTCAGGCTGGAAACCTGTACGTTTATCTATCCTGCTTCCGTTACAATTTTGCGGGAACCAATCACAAACTGGCTTATCCACCTGCCGCGTGCTATTGGCGGGTTTAACACGACAACGATAGAGAAGCGACCAAGCAGCTTCTTGTTTACATTCAACGTGGCGGCCACCGAAGCGCAGCAACCCGTTGATGCCGCTGTCGCTGCTACGTCACCCGGATCGTTGCTCTGATTGGTTGAAGGACTACCCAGTTGCGTACAGAGTCATTTGAACTACGCCCTTGTCTTGTGCAGTAGAAAAATACAGAGCAGACTCCCCCGACTAATGTTCAATCTTAATTGATTGAGCTTGGTCTGGGGATAGCCAGACTAACAATGGTTGGGCGGGGGGGGGGGTTAAAGAACACATCAGGACATCACATAAATGGGCCATCCCCGTGCCACCGCCGCGCAACCCTGCAGCAAATCGCCAGATCCCCTTCTGCTGGTCTGAACGCAGCCTAACCACTGTATGTTGATTTAAGTGAAGCTGTGCCATATGTCGCGTAACAAATGCAGTAAAGTGTGGTGAATGTTTCCTCAGCGCGTGGGGCGAGGCTCTGTTCCTCATGCTGCAGACAGTCGCCATTGGCTTCCTCATTCAGCACTACGGAGGCAGAACCAGCAGAGGTACGACTGCACGCACACTCAGAAGGTCACATTTAGAGCTTCACCAGCAATACTGATATCAATAGTTGTTGCTGGTTCAGTTCCAGCCGGGGACCCTTGATGCATGTCATACTATATCTCTCTCTCTCCCCCCCCCCTGTTTCCTGCCCCCCTTTTCACTGTCAATTAAGGCAATAATGCAGAAAATAATCTAAAAACTTTTTAAGCTTAGCGACACATTTGCTACCAATACTCACTGACTCAACATGGTGAACCCCCTAACTTCCATGTTCCAGAGTGTGGGTACATTTCATTAAAAGTCAATGGAGCAACTGTGAAGTGATATATTTGTGGAGAGTACTCATGACGGAGCAGAGAAGGACAAGTCCCCTGCATCATGTTAGAGTACAAACTTGGGAATTACGAGTGCTGCTCCCCAGCCTAGCACCGGTGTGGCACCGTATTCTGGGACTAATGCTAAGATCAGGCCCAAAAATCCCCATCCGAGCCTGAACCACAGCGGCAGTTTTGGGCACGGGCCCGATTGAAAATTTCCACCTCTGCCGGTGTGCTTTTTTTTTTTTTATTCCATGAGTGTAAGTTGAAAAGTTATCCAGAAGATGGCGGTCACACACAGCAGTACACAGCTCATTCATTATTCTTGACAAACAGGAAACTTGCGCAAACCTGACTCGATTAAAGCCCGGGGGATTTTTGAGAAATCACAGGCCCAGTTAGGTTAGGCCGGACACTGATAGCTCTATCCAGGACCTGTAGCAGTGCAGCAACCATTTTGCCTTCAGGTAACATACAGTGCACCGTGAAGCTGCTAAATGAAAAGTATGTTGTTTTTAGCTTGTATGACTTATGCAGCTGGAGCACAGACCCATTGAAACCAAACCCCAGATAAACTCAAAGCCAGGTTCAGTGTAAATGCCTCCTTTGTCAGCCTGTGTGTGTGTGTGTGTGTGTGTGTGTGTGTGTGTGTGTGTGTGTGTGTGTGTGTGTGTGTGTGTGTGTGTGTGTGTGTGTGTGTGTGTGTGTGTGTGTGTGTGTGTGTGTGTGTGTGTGTGTCGTGCCAGGTGTGCTGTTTCTGGTGGTGTTCATCGCCCTGCTGGTCCTCGTACTGTCTCCGGTCACTCCCATGCCAGTGGTCACCTACCTGCAGGCCTCCAACATGCCAGCCATCATCATCGGCAGGGTAGGCCAATACATTTAGGGTCATAACATTAACACAGGTTCTAGATTTCATATTCGATGGCAGTGAAAAGTGTTTTTTTATGATGCTGTGTACCGAGCTCAATACTTTTTAGGCTCTGACTGAATTGCCTGTAAAGTATTGAAAAATCGGAAAAATGCCTCGTCATTCCATACCCAATTCCAAAACCTGAGGAGTAAATCTCATCAGAGTCAGTGAGCCAATAAACAAGCAGCATGCTTCTACCAAGATCTAATCATGTTTGTGATTGGCTGTCTAATGTTACACAATAGCCAGCCTACTATTAAACCAACTGTTTTTCATTCTGTGTTCCTGTGTTTATACTGTAACTATTGAGACTTTTTTTGAGAATAAATTAGTTATATTCATGACGTTCTCATCAGTTTTAACAGTAATCCAGTGATTGCTGCCTGTTACCATGATTACAGTACAAACAGGGACTAATGCAGAATGGCTTTACATTTTTATAATGTAATCTATAAATGTAAAGAAATGTGTATACTAAAAGAAAGTTGTGTGTGTGTGTGTGTGTGTGTGTGTGTGTGTGTGTGTGGTTGTCTCAGCTGATCCAGGCAGCCGCCAACCTCCGGAACGGGCACACGGGCCAGCTGTCGGCCGTCTCCGTCTTCCTGCTGTTCGCCGGGTCCCTCGCCCGCATCTTCACCTCAGTACAGGTGTGTGACTGTTTGCTGAGTGTGTGTGACTGTTTGCTGTGTGTGTCTGTGTTACTGTGTGTGTCTGTGTTACTGTGTGTGTCTGTGTGAGACTGTGTGTGTGTCCGTCTGTAATATGAACGATTGTGCTTCACATGTTCACCGTTATTTAGTTATCTGTGTTCACATTAGGGCTGGGTTAAAATAATCAATTCTCCAATTAAAATGTTTGTTTGGATCTGATCCAAATGTATTTTCTAATATGTTTATTATGTCAATATAATTTCAGTCCTGTAAAGTGTAAAAGTACTTAGGGACATCAGGACAACAAACTAGGGAAGTATCGGATCGGAGCCGATAACTGATCAGGGATCAGCAGTCACCTCCATCACCTTACCCAGATCATTTACATCAGTAAATTCTACACAACCTGCAGTAGAAGTTGACTTTGCTAGTTTTACAAAAAATCTAGCTTCACTAAGTTACATGTATTAAGCTGAAGACATCTTTTAGTTACTTTGTTTACTTAGGTATTTTTGTAAACAAAAAAACAGTGTGCAGCTCTATTATCTAAGCCAATACAAGTATCGGATCAGGACTTCGGCAGATATTTCATATTTGAAAAATCGGATCGAAGGCCAATAAAGTTGGTCGGGACATCCCTAAAACCAACTTTTTGGGGTAAATTCTTAATGTAAACATTGGTCTTCATAAAAAATATTTGAGGGTTGCTTGTCGCTTGTACAATTTACAGCACAAGTTCTCTGAGAATTTATTTTTTTATATACAAGCAAAATTGATATCATAACTCAGATTTCCCTAACCAAATTGATATCAAATGGGAATTGGCATCGAATCGATTCAAGGGGAAACCATTGGCGCTACCCAGCCCTAGTCCACATGTCACGGCGAGTGCGTTGTTTTGATCCCCGTTGTCTCCTCCCAGGAAACCGGAGACACGCTGATGGCCGTCACCTACGTCATCTCCTCCGCCTGCAACGGCATCATCGCCCTGCAGGTTCTCTACTACTGGAACAGCTCCCCGGAGCGCAAGAAGAAGAAAAAGAAGAGCGAGTAGGCTAAAGGACAGTTGCTAAACTTTCAATCAATAGCACTTTTTTTATTTCCGTGTCCCACTCCCCTACATTCTCAAAGAAGTGTCTTTAAAACTTGAACTAATTGACGACATGAAACGCATGTACAGTAATACAGAGCCCGGGCCGGGAAGTGCAGGACACTGAACCTGCTCGACTACGATGTGAACGTACTGTAAGGTGACGAGCGGACCTTCCACGCGGGCCCGCCGGCTTTATGATTGACAGCCAGCCGCTCTTATTGGTGGCGTTTAGCTGTGAGCAGGGCTGCCGGGTCCAGACCCCCCGCTGTGCAGAACGCTGTAATTACATTCCTCCCCATCCTCATTACTGTCAGGCTGGGTTCACACTAGGGCTGCACCATATCAGGAAAATATGCTATATGCAATAACATTGTTGAGCGTCACGGTAACCATATCACTTGCGATAAATAAACAGATATTAAAGAGTGCTCGGTTCCGCGTCTTTGCTGCTTTTGGTATTCCCCTACAATACAACATATGGCTTGTTGAATTTAAAACAAATGAAAGGAAATCCTTTCCAACATTCTTTTATTGAGCAAACTGAACATTGAAAAGAATATACTGTAAAAGGCGCCACTAAAGCAAAGTGACCGTTACATTTTAAAAGTGCAGTTTGCTGCTAACTAACAGTTTTTATTATAACTAACACAAAAAGTTCTCTGAGGGCCCTACCGTATATCGCACCCAGCGCAGCGCAAAGACAATATATATTGTGCGGCCCTAGTTCACACTGCTGTGTTTAAATGTCTGGGAACAGCTTGTGTACTTGTCTGTTGATTGGTCCCATCCAGGGCCTCTGAGTTAGCATTCTAGTCATGTAGAGTATTTTTGTGGAAATGATTTGAAATGTAAAGAATGATATGTTGTTTTGTCATTCCCACATAAACGGAATCCCACACTGGCCCCTGTCATTGGAAGGTCTCTTCTATGGTCTGTATCAGAGGTGGCGTTATAGCGAGGCAAAGTCCCTCTGTATGTACGGTAGTGAACGGTATCATTTTTTTCCTCCACTTTGAAATGAGCCATGAATATGAAAGATAATTTTGTAGGTCTGACATAGTACTACCCAGCGGTGGAAGAAGTATTCAGATCCTTTGCTTAATTTAAAGCACTGATACCACACTGTAGAAAATACTATGTTACAATTAAAAGTCCTGCATTGAAAATGTCACTTAAAGGAATAAAAGTAAAAGTACTCAATGCAGAAAAATCCTCCCATTTTAGGAACGGGAAAGGATCCAAACGGACATCGATGCTTCAGCGAGACGTCACTTAGGCGACTTGACTGAGTGTGTAGTCTTTCTAGCTGTCTTATACTTCTACAGTTTTATTACAAACTGTGACTGCAGTGACTTGGAAACATAAGTGTAACCCATGGCTCAATTCAAACGGGATCAAATCATTATTTGTCGCTACTCGGGCTGGGACGGTACGCTTTAGTCCCTATTCTATTTGTATCGCGATTTTCATTCATTCCGATTCGATAGTATAGAGCATTGCGATTTTCTTTTCCTTTTAACAAAAAACTATAGTTGAATAATTGATGTCGTCACGAAGAGTCACATTTCCAAAATTTGTACACTAATGATGCAAAAATGTCCACTTATTTGGGACACCTATGGGATTCCCCAGAGAGAGTTTACAAATCACCTTTTACACGGAATGAAGTAAATCCTGGCGAGCGAGCACGTGAAGGATTTGTGGTGCCGCCTCTCTAACCCGACGACATTGTGTCCCGAGAGTTGTAACATGTTAGTGCGTCAAGCGTTCACTCCCTCCTCTGCTGCCGCCCAACCGGTTTGTCCCGAAACTGCTTTTGTGTCGTGCAGCACGCCCTTTATGTCAATCAGCCAAGCAGGGTTTTTCCATTCCATACCGTGCCATTATAAGGCTAAGGCGCAGCACCCAAGCCTTTTTCTGGGCACCGCCTAAACTAAATGACTTTTCTCAGATCTGGTGATTGTAGTCCCCAGTGCACTTCTCTTAGCACGTTATGATTCAGTTTAAGCTTTTTGAGTGTTATTTATGATACATTTTTTTTTAACCTTTATTTAGTCGATTAAGAACAATTTCTCATTTGCAATGACGACTTGTCACATTTACACATTCATACCTGGAAGCTGCCCAGTACAACCACACTCCACTGGAGCAGTTGGGGTTAAGGGCCTTGCTCAAGGGCACCTCAGTGGTGGTAATGAGGGATGGAGGACCAAGCGCTGCTTTTTCACTTTCCTTACCCAGATTTTATCCTGCCGGTCTGGGGATTGAACCAACGATCTCCTGGTCCCACGCTCGCTTCTTTAACCTTTAGGCCACCATTTATTATCTGCTCTAGCTTTTCCAACGTTTTAGACCAAGATATGGTAATAATAATGGTCCAAAATGATGTGAAATTTTTTTTGTTGATAAACATAACATTTTATGTTACATGTACCTAATACATGTACCTAAGTCTTCCAAAAACCTAGGGAAACACTGCCAAGTATAGAGTTGCACCAAGCTAAGTTGACTGGGAGTAATGCACGGCTGACACCTCAGGGAACTACATATCTCTAGAAGGGATTTATATGTTCAGCATATTGCATATTTCTTTCCAAACATATCTGGTGGTGCAAACCTCCTTATTCTGTCAGAGTGGGAGATAACCGGAGCTAAACGACAAACAATGTCTCAAAACTTGGGTGAAACATGGTTACATTTTCCCTTACACAGTTGATCAGGTAAACACAACTGGCCTGAATGTTTACGACATCGTGGATATATGATTAGTCGTTTGATATGAAGTGAAATTAGATGGGTGAGACAGATTATTATAAAATCTAGCTTCAGTTCAGTACATCACCATCTGTGTCGCCATTTTTCCTCAGTCTCTAAAATGTCGGCACGCCTGGGTCACAGTTTGCGTAGGGGTTCCGTAAGGAGGCACATCTCCTTAGGCTACTTCCACACTACTACGCTTTTGTTAACAAAGGAATATATTTTGCTACGTTTTACGCGTCTTGACTACTCTGGCGTTTCCGAGCCCCTAAACCAGAGACATTTGGAAACGCTGCTGCCCCCGTTTAAGTTTGGTAACTGGAGTTGTTTTTTAGTCTGGACGGACACAAACGGAGACCTTTGGAAACGCCGACGAACGTCAGTCAGTCTTATCCGTTAGGTAAGCTTACGTGCCTTTCGGTAACGGTTCCACCAAATCGTCGGTCCAAGCCGATAAGTCCCTGCTCTTACTTTTCACCGCTGTTGTTCTTTCTCCAAAGTATTTTCTGTATTTGAAACTTCTACGTCCATGATTTTCAACCGCAGAGTAACACCACCCACACACAATCTGCTTCCTGTTCACACCGGCACGCACATGCCCAGTCTATACAAATGGTCATGTGATATGGGTTGTCAGACATGTTAATATGGACGGAGATTAGTTCTGCTACAGAGCTAAAATGCTTGTGTGAACGGAGATCGTTTTTGATTCAAAACGCCGTTAAGAAATGAAAAGGTAGTAGTGTGGAGTATGGTGTTGGGAGAATAGGTGGAGGGACAGTAGAACGGGGGGGGGGGGGGGGGTTGAACAGGGGCCCCAGCGTCAAAGCTACCGAAGAAAAGATCCAACATGGTCAACACTGGCCATCAGACCGTATTCTCCACGGTGGGAGACGGTGATGTGGACGTATTCACACGCCACTCACTAAACTGCCTGCTGCCATGGCTGCCGAGGCCCCTTACCTGTTGCTAGTCACTCAGTCACTGGGCTTTTGGCAGAGGTGGAATGTAACTAAGTACATTTACTCAAGTACTGTGCTTAAGAACAAATGTTGAGGTGCTTGTACTTCACTTGAGTCTTTTCTTTTCATGCCACTTTCTACTTCTACTCCGCTACATTCCAGAGAGAAATATTGGACTTTTAACTCCACTACATTCATCTGTTACAGCTTTAGTTACTTTACACATGAAGATTTCTGCACACAAAACACATGGAGTTTATAAAATCTGATGTTTTATTATAAATTAAACTAGCCAACAATAGAACGGCCTACAAGTCCTGCTGAGATGATTAGACCATTAAATACATACTTCTACTTAAGTAACATATTCAGGACTTTTAGTCGCAACAGAGTACTTTTTACAGTGTACTGAAGTAAAGGATCCGAATACTTCTTCCACCGGTGGCTTTTGGGGGAGCGTGCTGAAGGTTCGGATGACTTCGGTCACGGTGATCCCATCAGCCGTGTGCACGACGAAGGGATGTCACAGTGGGGTTGGGTGGGGGGGGAGAGAGGGAAGTCTTTTCAGCTACACTTGAAGACATGTCTCCTTTCCTCTATGTCCCGGCCGGTTCCCCTTCAGATAGTTTTGTCATGCCAGTCAGAAACAGGGTGCTGCTGCTGCTGTACCCCTCTCTGCTCACACAGAAAGCCAGTCAGTGTGCCGCTGCTGACAGCAGAGGCTGCTGTTGCTGTGGACTGGGAACGCCACCGCCACTGAAAGCCAAGGCTGAAAGAGGGCTCACCACTCACTTGTTTCTCCCTTCACTATGCGGAAGAAGTATTCAGATGCTTTACTTAGTAAAAGTACTAATTACTCTGTTACAAGTAAAAGTCCTGCATTGAAAATGTTACTTAAGTAACAGTATGTAAGTATATCATCGGGAAAATGTTCCCAAAGTATAAAAAAGTAAATGTGCTCAATGCAGAAAAAAATCCCTCACATTTAAGAAACTGGAAATGATCCAAACAGTTCTGTCAATCAACTCAGTGTTTAGTCAGCTGATCATTTTTAAGCTGGATATAATAGATCATCAGATTTTATAAACTACATGTATTTTGTGTGCAAGAATCTTCATGTGTAAAGTAACTAAAGCTGTAACAGATGAATGTAGTGGAGTAAAAAGTACAAGATTTCTCTCTGGAATGTAGCGGAGTAAGAGGAGAAAAGTGGCATGAAAAGAAAAGACTCAAGTAAAGTACAAGTACCTCAACATTAGTACTTAAGTATTGGAGTAAATGTACTTAGTTGCATTCCCCCACTGATGTGCAGATATTCAGTAATATGTATTGCAATGCAATATCCACTCACAGCAACTAAAGCATGATTCAGCTTTATTATGCTTCTGTTTGGTTACTCCCAGGGTTTGGAGAAGAAAAGGAAAAGATGGAGGTTTGATATGGACGGTATAAAAAGTCCAAAGTACGCCAAACTTAATAAACAGTTTTTGTTCTTTCATATGGATAATTTAAGCCATACTGTTCGGGCTGCAACCAACGGTTATTTTCATAGTCGATTAATCTGTTGAGTATTTTCTCTATTATATCCATTAGTTGTTTGGTCAAATTCAGTTTACCGTCACAGAGGAGTGGAGAAACTAGAAAAATATTCACATTTAACAAGCTGGAATCAGAGAATCTTTTCATTTACTCAAATCCATTACCAAAATAATTGGTGATTAATTTAATAGTTGACAACTAGTCGGTTAATGCATGCTGTCCACTATCACATTTCTCTCCCCTGGCTGTAGGTCAGAGAATTAGGCAATACACTCTCCCCAGAACACAGGGATATAACAGGTCTTATAGTCCTAGCATGGAATGATCGCCATTACCATCGGCGTTTTTTTTGGCTAACATGCAAAGCTGATGTGTAACATCTGATGCTACAGTTTTCTATCTAACAAGCTGACATTACATAATGCCTCATATGTCACAGGTGAAATAACCAATTCCAATTAAAACACTGTAAAAACACTAAAGTACACATTTTGTACCACAGCTGTTCAAAACTACCTAGAGATGTGGGCCTTCAACTTGTTTGCATCACCATTTAGTTTGAGTTCATGTAATTCAAGCTCACAGTTAAACAACTAGCCCTAGAAAAATAGAATCAAATAAATAGACATAATTAAACATATGCCTCCCAATACATTTACATACAAGCAGCCATCCGCTTAAACCAGGCCTGTCCAAAGTCCGGCTCAGGGGCCAATCACGGCCCGCAGCCTCGGTTTGTAACAGACAAGGGCAAGAGTCATATGTTGTAAGCTTAAATGTTACCAAACTTTGCATTACGCATAATAAGTCATTTTTAAAATGAACATGAGGTTAAGATATTTATCAACTTCAAGTTTAAGGTATACCATACAGTATGTTTGGTTATCTGACTACAGATATAAAAATAAGGCTGAATTGTTTTTTTAGATATATTCATGTCTGAGTGATGTTGATTTGGTTACGTTGCCATTAAAAAAAAAAATAAAGATAATTGTGACAATTAAAATAAAAATTGTTATAGATCAGTGCATTTGTATGCCACTTTTATTGTTTAAAACAAATGTCAGAAGGGACCATTGGCCCCTGGACATCTTCACATTATCAAATCTGGCACTCTTTAAAACAAATTTGGACACCCCTGACTTAAACCATTCATATGGTCTAATAAAGTGCCTTTGATACAGATAAGTAAGATGTACAACGCTCAACAACAATAAAATTTACAGTTCATGCACAGCCAACACCAAACCCCAGCTACTTTCTGCTTAACTTTCGGTCAGGCAACCTTTTCTTCGCCATCTTTTTCGGGTGCGTGCCAGAGTTCATGGACGGGACGGAGCAGGTTGGCTGCCTGGGATCAACAACGGCATTTCTGGAAAAAAGAAAAAAAAAAGAAAAGAAAGGGTTTACTGCTTTTAATGAGAGCGATGGGGTGGGAGTGGAGGGCAGAGCAGCCGCAGGCGGGCTGATATCTGATTGTGGAGGAGAGATGGTACAGATTGGTGTGTTTGCGAGGCCCGATCACCTGCCGCTTCTCATCTTGGGAGGTCCTTCCTTCCTCCTCCGCACGGCTCAACACTCCACTGCTGTTCTGTCTTAACGCGCCATACCAGAGTTTAGATCATATCATATCACACACTGTATACTGCGGCTAGGACGATATGCTTTTATCCCTATTTTATTCTTTCAAAGTACATGGGTGCCGATTGGATTTGTATTGTGATTTTCAGTCATTGCGATTCTAGAAGTATTGCTGTTCGATAGTATTACATTTTTCTTTTCCTTCTTAGACAAAAACAAAAGTTGAATAATACACTTCTAGGGACAGTGTATCATTTCTAAAAACTGATTGTTTTCTAAGAAGAATGCACGTCACTTCAGTCAGTCAGTCTGACATTTATTTCATTCATAAAGAAGTACATAACATGGACTTTCTGAAACCAAACTAAGGATGTCCTGAGCCAGATCAGAACAGCGATTAAAAGTTATATTAAAGTATGTCTAAAAAGGGATAAAAAGTCATATGTCGAAAAAGGTGATAAAAAAGTCATAATAAAACATGTAGAAAAAGTCAGAGTATGTAGAAAAAAGTGATAAAAAAGTCATAGTATAGTAAGTTGAAACATATAGTATAGTATGTTGAAAAAAGTCATAATATAGTATGTTGAAAAGGCTGATTAAATAGTCATAGTATAACATGTCAAAGAGTCAGAGTATAGTATGTTGAAAAAAGTCATAGTATATTATGTTGATAGAAAGTCATAGTATAGTATGTCTAAGAAAGTCAGACTACAGTACTTTTTCTTCATCTATTTGAATTATTCATTCTTGTAAAGTAGTTTTTGAAACTAATTGCACCCTATAGGATTTGAACACACAACCATCTGTCTTCCAGTCATTCTCTTATCTCTCCCAGCTATCTGACCTGACAAATAGTTTCTTGTTTTCAGCATGCCACAGTATAGTATGTCGAAAAAGTGATAAAAAATGTCATAGTATAGTATGTCGGAAAAAGTCATAGTATAGTATGTTGATAAAAAGTCATAGTATAGTATGTTGATAAAAAGTCATAGTATAGTATGTCTAAGAAAGTCAGAGTACAGTACTTTCTCTTCATCTATTTGAATTACTCATTCCTGTAAAGTAGATTTTGAAACTAATTGCACCCTATAGGATTTGAATACACAACCATCTGTCTTCCAGTCATCGTCTTATCTCTCTCAGCTGTCTGACCTGACAAACAGTTTCATGTTTTCACCATATTTGTCTCTTCCACTTAGTATGTTGGACCTCAGAATGTATTGAAATATATAAGATTCAAACACTCAACCTTTCCTCTTCCATTCATTCTCTCATCAGTCTTACAGTACAGTATGTCGAAAAAAGAGTCATTTTTTTATAGTATAGTATGTTGACAAAATTTATAGTATAGAATGTTGAAAAAAGTCTATATGTCTGTATGTTGAAAAGGGTGATTAAATAGTCATAGTATAACATGTCAAAGAGTCAGAGTATAGTATGTTGAAAAAAGTAAAAAAAACACCATAGTATAGTATGTTAAAAAATGTGATTTAAAAAGTCATAGTATAGTATGTTGATAAAAAGTCATAGTATAGTATGTTGATAAAAAGTCATAGTATAGTATGTCGAAAAAAAGTCATAGTATAGTATGTTGATAAAAAGTCATAGTATAGTATGTTGAAAAAAGTCATAGTATAGTATGTTGATAAAAAGTCATAGTATAGTATGTTGAAAAAAGTCATAGTATAGTATGTTGATAAAAAAGTCATAGTATATTATGTTGATAAAAGTCATAGTATATTATGTTGATAAAAGTCATAGTAGCCTATATTATGTTGATAAGTCATAGTATAGTATGTTGATAAAAAGTCATAGTATAGTATGTTGAAAAATGTCATAGTATAGTATATCGATAAAAATTAATAGAAAAAGTCAAAGTATAGTATGTCGAAAAAAGAGTCAGAGTATAGTATGTTGAAAAAAGCGAAAATGAAGTCATAGTATAGCATGTAAAAAAAGTGATAAAAAGTCAGTATAGTATGTCAAAAAAAGTCATAGTATAGTATGTCGATAAAAAATTAATAAAAAAGTCATAGTATAGTATGTCGAAAAAGTGATAAAAAAGTCATAGTATAGTATGTCGAAAAAGTCCTAGTATAATATGTCGAAAAACTGATACAAAATGTCATAGTATAGTATGTCGGAAAAAAATTCATAGTATAGTATGTTGAAACAAAAGTCATAGTATAGTATGTTGAAAAAAAAGTCATAGTATAGTATGTTGAAAAAAGTCATAGTATAGTATGTTGAAAAAAAGTCATAGTATAGTATGTTGACAAAAAAGTCATAGTCTAGTATGTTGAAAAAAGTCATAGTATAGTACCGGTATGTTGAAAAAAAAGTCATAGTATAGTATGTTGAAAAAAGTCATAGTATAGTATGTTGAAAAAAGTCATAGTATAGTATGTTGAAACAAAAGTCATAGTATAGTATGTTGATAAAAAGTCATAGTATAGTATGTTGAAAAAAGTCATAGTATAGTATGTTGATAGAAAGTCATAGTATAGTATGTCTAAGAAAGTCAGAACACAGTACTTTCTCTTCATCTATTTGAATTACTCATTCCTGTAAAGTAGATTTTGAAACTAATTGAACCCTATAGGATTTGAATACACAACCATCTGTCTTCCAGTCATCGTCTTATCTCTCTCAGCTGTCTGACCTGACAAACAGTTTCATGTTCAAATAGATAAAGGATTCAATCACTCAACCTTCAGTCTTCCACTTAGAAAGAAAAGTGAAAATGTTATAGTATAGTATGTTGAAAAAGGTCACAGTATAGTATTTTGAAAAAAGTCATAGTATAGTATGTTGAAAAAAAAGTCATAGTATCCATCCATCCATCCATCTTCGTCCGCTTATCCGGTGTCGGGTCGCGGGGGGAGCAGCTCCAGCAGGGGACCCCAAACTTCCCTTTTCCGAGCAACATTAAACAGCTCCGACTGGGGGATCCCGAGGCGTTCCCAGGCCAGGTTGGAGATATAATCCCTCCACCTAGTCCTGGGTCTTCCCCGAGGCCTCCTCCCAGCTGGACCTGCCTGGAACACCTCCCTAGGGAGGCGCCCATGGGGCATCCTTACCAGATGCCCGAACCACCTCAACTGGCTCTTTTCGACGTAAAGGAGCAGCGGCTCTACTCCGAGCTCCTCACGGATGACTGAGCTTCTCACCCTATCTCTAAGGGAGACGCCAGCCACCCTCCTGAGGAAACCCATTTCGCGCTTGTACCCTGGATCTCGTTCTTTCGGTCATGACCCAGCCTTCATGACCATAGGTGAGGGTAGGAACGAAAACTGACCGGTAGATCGGAGCCTTTGCCTTCTGGCTCAGCTCTCTTTTCCCACAACGGTGCGATAGATGGAATGTAATACCGCACCCGCTCCGCCCGATTTTCCAACCAATCTCCCGCTCCATTGTCCCCTCACTGCGAACAAAACCCCAAGGTACTTGAACTCCTTCACTTGGGGTAAGGACTCATTCCCTACCTGGAGAAGGCATTCCATCGGTTTCCTGCTGAGAACCATGGCCTCCGATTTAGAGGTGCTGATCCTCATCCCAACCGCTTCACCACCGGCTGCGAACCGATCCAGTGAGTGCTGAAGGTCGCAGGCCGATGATGCCATCAGGACCACATCATCTGCAAAAGCAGCGATGAGATCCCCAGCCCACCGAACTGCAACCCCTCCCCACCCCCGACTACGCCTCGATATCCTGTCCATAAATATTACAAACAGGATTGGTGACAAAGCGCAGCCCTGGCGGAGGCCAACCCTCACCTGAAACGAGTCCGACTACTGCCGAGAACCCGGACACAGCTCTCACTTTGGTCGTACAGAGATTGGATGGCCCTGAGTAGAGACCCCCTCACCCCATACTCCCGCAACCCCCCCCAGTATCTCCGGGGGACCCGGTCGTACGCCTTCCAAATCCACAAAACACATGTAGCCGGTTGGGCATACTCCCAGGCCCCCTCCAGGATCCCTGCGAGAGTGAAGAGCTGGTCCGTTGTTCCAGCGACCAAGGACGGAATCGCGATGTTCCTCCTCAACCTGAGGTTCGACTATTGGCCAAACCCTCCTTTCCAGCACCTTGGGTACACTTTACCAGGGAGGCTGAGAAGTGTGATACCCCTGTAATTGGCACACACCCTCTGGTCCCCCTTTTTAAAGGGGGAACCACCACCCCAGTCTGCCACTCCTTTGGCACTGTTCCAGACTTCCCGCAATGTTGAAGAGACGTGTCAACCAGGACAGCCCCTCCACACCCAGAGCCTTGAGCATTTCTGGACGGATCTCATCAATCCCCGGGGCTTTGCCACTGTGGAGTTGTTTGACTACATCAGTGACTTCCGCCCGGAAATCGACGACAATCCCCCGTCATCCTCCAGCTCTGCCTCTAACATAGAGGCGTTATTAGTCGGATTCAGGAGTTCCTCAAAATGCTCCTTCCACCGCCCTATTACCTCCTCAGTTGAGGTCAACAGTGTCCCATCCTTACTGTACACAGCTTGGATGGTTCCCGCTTCCCCCTCCTGAGGTGGCGAACAGTTTTCCAGAAGCACTTTGGTGCCGACCGAAAGTCCTTCTCCATGTCTTCTCCAAACTTCTCCCACACCCGCTGCTTTGCCTCTTTCACGGCAGAGGCTGCAGCCCCCGCCCGTGCCCGTACCCTGCAACTGACTCCAGAGTCCTCTGGGATAACATATCCCCGAAAAGACTCCTTCTTCAGTCGGACGGCTTCCCTGACCACCGGTGTCCACCACGGTTTTGTGGGTTACCGCCCTTGAGGCACCTAAGACCCTAAGACCACAGCTCCTGCGCGCGCTTCAGCAATGGAAACTTCAAATGCCCCCAGCCTCCACAGGGATGCAAAAACGCTCCACCGGAGGTGCGAGTTGAAAGTCCGTTGGACAGGGGCCTCCTCAGACGCTTCCCAATTTACCCGCACTACACGTTTGGGCTTACCAGGTCTGTCCAGAGTCTTCCCCACCCCTGACCCAACTCACCACCAGATGGTGATCGGTTGACAGCTCTGCCCCTCTCTCTTCACCCGAAAGTGTCCAAAACATACGACGCTCAGATCAGATGAAACGATTATAAAATCCATCATTGACCCTTCGGCCTAGGGTGCTCTGGTACCAGGTACACTTATGGCATCCCTATGTTCGAACATGGTGTTCATTATAGACAATCCATGACTAGCACAGAAGTCCAACAACAAACAACCACTCTGGTTTAGATCAGGGAGGCCGTTCCTCCCAATCACGCCTCTCAGGTGTCTCCATCATTGCACGCGGTTTGCATTGAAGTCCCCCAGCAGAACAATGGAGTCCCCACTGGCGCCCCATGCAGGACTCCACTCAAGGTCTCCAAGAAGGCCGAATACTCCGAACTCCTGTTTGGTGCATATGCACAAACAACAGTCAGAGTTTTCCCCCACAACCCGGCGAGTGAGGGAGGCGACCCTCTCGTCCACAGGGGGTAAACTCCAACGATAGCGGCGCTCAGCCGGGGGCTTGTTAGTATCCCCACACCCGCCCGGCGCCGCACACCCTGAGCAACTCCGAGAAAAAAAGAAAAAAAGAGTCCAACCCCTATCCAGGAGTACGGTTCCAGAACCGAGACTGTGCTTAGAGGTAAGCCCCACCAGATCTAACCGGTAGCGCTCCACCTCCCGCACCAGTTCCGGCTCCTTCCCCCACAGAGAGGTGACGTTCCACGTCCCCAGAGCCAGCGTCTGCAGCCCGGGTCTGGTCCGTCGAGGCCCCTGACCTTCACTGCCACCCTTGTGGCAGCGCACCCGACCCCAGTGGTTCCTCCCACAGGTGGTGGGCCCATGGGCTGGAGAGAAAGTCATAGTATAGTATGTTGAAAAAAGTCATAGTATTTTGAAAAAAGTCATAGTATTTTGAAAAAAGTCATAGTATAGTATGTTGAAAAAAGTCATAGTATTTTGAAAAAAGTCATAGTATAGTATGTCTAAGAAAGTCACACTACAGTACATTACTTTCTTTTCATCTATTTGAATTACTCATTCCTGTAGATTTTGAAAATAATTGCACCCTATTGATTTGTCTTCATCATTCTCTTATCACTCTCAGCTATCTGACCTGACAAAAATCTACATGTTTTCAGCATATTTGTCTCCTTCACTCAGCATGAATAGAAGGTCGAAAAAGTGATAAATGAATCATAATATAGTATGTTGCAAAAGGTGATAATAAAGTCATAGTATAGTATGTCCAAAAGTCATAGTATAGTATGTCCAAAAGTCATAGTATAGTATGTCCAAAAAAGTGATTAAAAAGTCATAGTATAGTATGTCCAAAAGTCATAGTATAGTATGTCTAAGAAAGTCACACTACAGTACTTTCTCTTCATCTATTTGAATTACTCATTCCTGTAAAGTAGACTTTGAAACTAATTGCACCCTATAGGATTTGAACACTTAAAAAGCTTTGTTTTCAGCATATTTGTCTCTTTCACTCAGCATGTCAAAAAAGTCATATTATAGTATGTCGAAAAAAGTCCTAGTATAGTATGTTGAAAAATGTCATCGTATAGTATGTTGAAAAAAGTCATAATAAATTCATAGTATAGTATGTCAATAAAAAGTGATAAAAAGCATGTCAAAAAAGTGATAAAAAAAGTCATAGTATAAATAAAGGCCTAAAATGCCCCAGAAAACATCTTTAAAAAAATATAATAAGTCACATAATAAATGAAATGAAATATTTGTGAATAAGCAGATCTGCTCTGTCCTGAACCCAGAAAGGGAACAGAGCAAAACGAGCAGGAACCAAAAAGCCGACTGGTGTAAACCAGATTGCTAGAGGATGACCTGCCATCGCAGGGCCTTTAAATCGTTATCCAACCTGTAATCTGGTTCATGTGTGGGCTTTTCATATCACAGTCATCAGCAAGCTGCAGTTCTCATCTGCTCCGACTATCTGAGAAAACCCCACGCAGCTAAATGGAGTCAACGGAGGAGAACGGAAACATAACGTCGATGACGATGAAGTCTTTCATCTGCCCATAAGGCTCCATCGCTGAGCAGTGTCGTAATCAGCTGTTTATCAGAGCATTGAGAACTCCTCCCAATAACAGCCATGCAGCACGCCAAAGGTTCTGATGGTTAAACTTTTACTTTTACTACTATTGCACAAGTCTGTATTTGTTTTCTGCATTAGTATATTAGTATCTCATTTCATCGTCATTTCACCAATTCTAATTGTGTTCGTAAAAATAACAAGCCTCAACGTGAAATTCGTCAGCACAGTAATCCGGCCCAATATATTGTTATATTATTCTTATTTTTTTTTTATATTATCTGAATTCACTTTTTGGATTTATCTGTAATCTTTCCTTCCATATTGGTTTATTTTACCAAGGGGAGTCTGGAACATTATCTAACTCACAGACATCTGAGATGTTAGCTAGAACACTGGCGTTTTTGTTACAGATCTAAAAGTTTGGGAACTACCGGTAGTTTTTTTCTGAATATATCATATTTTCAGGTTAACACCAAAGACGAAGCAAATTTCAAGGTTCAAGTTTCTTGATTTGTCATGTGCACAACAATAACTGAAGTAGTCATTGGTGATGAAAAGTGTAGAACTCGTCATCCGGAGGCGTGTACAGTTCTGTGAATTTCCCCGTCCGTAGGCGGCTACAATATCATTTCCCTCCCAACGACCTCAGGAGAATCTCAACGCTGATAGGCTAACGCAACACAGTGTCACGTACCTTTGTTGCGAGTCGGAAAAAAATTCCGTCTCACGCGAATATGCGAATGATGCAAATGTTGCCTTCAGTTGCCTGGCGCAAATTCAAAGTCTACTCGCGTCTTTTGCGTTGGCTTTGCATGTAATTGGCTGTGCGAAAACAGCTTTAAACTGGCAAATAACGAGTGACCAGCTGTCAGATAAACGTAGTGAAGTACCATATTTTCCTCTGCAATGTAGTGGTATAAAGTAATAGAAACCAGTGGTTCCCAAACTTGATCACATCAAGAACCCGCAATGACACGAATTAGACCATGGACCCCCTCTGATAGGAGAGTCTGATAGGAGTTTTTCTTTTATATGTTTTATTATAGAGAGTGTGTGTAACCCATTACCAAAATAGGCACACAGTCTGTCATTGTGATACTTATGGATACAATTACAGTGACAAAAAAAGAATTCCCCTTTTTGCTGGGGACCCCCTTGAATCCCCTTAAGGACCCCTGGGGGTCCTCCGACCCCACTTTGGAAACCACTGATATAAACGACAAATACAAATAGTAGTACCTGAAAGTACCTGAAATTGTATTTAAGTGCAATTTGCAAGTACATAAGTACTTGAGTAAGCTACTTTCCACAACGAACTAGAGTTCCACACACTTGGGGAATCTGTAACACTGTGCTAGTTTTTCATTGGTTGCCCAACATGAAAATTGGTAGCCCAACATGAAAATGCTGCATATTTATAACACCAGAGGCAACATGTTAGTACCAATTCAACTAATGCTATTGGTTGCGATCTCTGTGGATTCTCACGAACGTAGCAAACACCTGTGGCCCCATTATATTTGCTCTAATCTGCAGGTAAACAAACACAGAACACAGAGGCTTTACCACTCCTTTTTTTTTTTACCCCCGTCACTCCTCCCACACATCCACCTTCCCTTCACCTCAGGGTGTGCCTCTCCCCACCTTCTGCACACACACACACGCACACACACACACACACACACACACACACACACACACACACACACACCCCTCATTAGAGTTACCTGTCAGTCAGTCTTTCATGGCTTAGCAAACACTTCCCTCTATTAGTGGCAGTAGGCCTGTATCTGCTGACAGCCCTGTTCGCCATCATGGTGGTCTGTCTGATTCAGAGGCTGATGGTGGAGGGGGGAGGTAACTCCCATTTCTGAAAAGTGGTTCCACTTGGACTCCTGCAACCCCAAAGTGTGTTATCTTCTCTGACCCGCTGATCAACCGAACAAGTTTTTAGCGAAAGATGTGTGGATGAAGGCCGACTCAAACAAAATTGATATTTTTTTAGCGGAGGATTGTTGTTTGCACATATCCTGCCTCTTCTAATGGAGGATGTGACTTGTGCAGTTTTCAGACAAAACAATGATCTTTATCGGGCCTTCAGCACTCAGCCGCGCTCTATGCGTGTGTGTGCGTGTGTGCGTTCACTCCCAGGTATTGCATGCCACCAGCTGCACGCTAAAAAATGCAGTAGATCTCGTGTTCAGGGTGACTATTACAACTGAAGTGGGGCGCTGCCAGAACGGCAGCCGCCCACCTATTCACCTGCGTGCGAACAAACGACACAGGAGCTGGCCCAACCACCTGCGCGCCTCTTTTTGAGTGTAATCTATGAGGGCCACTTGTCCATGTAAAGTCTGGATCTGCTCCATAGACGATGATTTTTATACCCAAATTAGCTTTATTCTAATGGAGTGTCTTCGTGTCACCTGTCACGTCTTTTCCAATTCATTATCTATGTTGCAGTTCCACGCATTCTAGTTGATGACGTCACAGATTTGAGTTTTAGCACTCTAGTTTTGGGGATTTGGGAGAGAGTTGTTTCATGTGTACTCATATTTCCGGACTGTCTAAGATCATAATAATAACGTGTATGAATTTTGAAAATGGGCGTGGTTCTCCTTTAAGATTAGATTAATCACGTTATTTTTGAAAGAAGTTTGAAACTATCCTTTAACTATCATACAAGCCCATCTTTTCTAGGTGTGTCTCTAGGGCAGCTAACTCTTTACTTTAGGCCCCCATTTAGCATGTATAAGCAGTATATTTAATTGATAGCTCACGACAGGCTGTGTCATGTTGTGATATTATCCAATCAGATTGCTTGATTTGAGTTACCCCTTTATAACAATGATTATTAAATGCTTTATAACTATATATATATATATATATATATATATATATATATATATATATATATATATATATATATATATATATGTCATGTATATATATAAGTCCTCCTGTGGACACCCATAAGTGTGTGGTTTATGTTTGCAGATTTGTTTAGCTCTTGTACACTTTGTTCAGCACCAAATAACTGTACAGTATGTATGGTATATTAACCTTTCTAACATCCTGGTTGGTTTTGGTTAATTTGACAGACTTTATGTATTCATTTTCATCTTTCTACAGCAGTGTTTTAATTGTCCACATGCATGATATCCTTTTTTTTTTTTTTTTTTTAGCACAAACTCAGCTATAAGTCTGACTTTTCATTTTCTTAATTTAACAACGTGTGAAGCTGCCAGGAACCCAAAAGACCACAAACATGATCTCAATCAACAAAATCTAAATATTTAGTCAAAATCACACAAAATAGAACAGTTCTAGAATGTAAAAAAAAAA
This sequence comes from Perca fluviatilis, assembly GCF_010015445.1. Taxonomy (NCBI): domain Eukaryota; kingdom Metazoa; phylum Chordata; class Actinopteri; order Perciformes; family Percidae; genus Perca; species Perca fluviatilis. The sequence goes on from NC_053125.1 coordinate 6,304,565, forward strand.
ATGTCACTATGTATATATGAACAAATACAGCAGAAACATGTAAGGAATGAAACTATTTACATATACAAGGATTTTATTCCAACTTGTTTTTGTGCCTTTGAAAGTCTGTAAATCCCTGAAAATACAAATAGTTCACACACAGTAGCACTTTCGACTGGTTTTCTCAGCTTGTTTCTACATGACATATAAATAAAGTTATGTTAAAAAAACAAACAGTTGTGTATTCACTGATCAATAGACGGCCTCCAGAGGGTTAGGGATGGATTGGAAGGGTGCAGGGTCTTCATGCTTTTACAATAGAGGGCCCCTAACATCAGTAAGTCCCTATAGTGGTGAGGGAACGAGTTAATGTAAGGAGCACGCAAGTCACAATGAAGTGGGTGAAACACAAACGTGTGTGTACGTACAGCTGTGCATTGGCAACTAATTGAGAGTAGACGTAACGTTTTTTGGTAGAATGTAGAAGCGTGTTTTTACGATTTCCAAACCTCTTCTGTCTCTCCTGTCCGTGTGTTTACATGTCTATGTGCATGTGTGTGTGTGTGTGTCTGTGTGTGTGTGTACCTAGGACGGTGCTATGCATGCAGAAAAGAGTTGTGTCTGGCCTCCAGCAGGAATGCATCAGGTTCTAGACATTCAAATCCACACAGCTCTTCCATGACTGCTTTTGAAGTGGTGGTTTCCTGGCGCAGTGTTGCCACACTCATTCCTGTCTTTTTGTGTTTATATCATTCCTAATTCCTCCTCTTACTTGTCGGAATGTTCATTGAAGAAAGAGACAACAGCGGCCGGTGAATGAGAGCCTGACCTGCCAGTGAGTGGGCATAAATTAAACTTTGGGACGGGGGAGAGGAGCTGCAGAAACATGGAGGTTATGACTAGATTTGTGTGTCACCGCAGTAAATGCAGATTGGCACTTAAAACCCCCCCTGTTGGTAACCACCACCACCACCACCACCTGATTCTCAGGCACACACACACACTCTCACACTCTCACACACACACACACACACACACACACACACACACACACACACACACACACACACACACACACACACACACACACACACACACACACACACACACACACAGAGGCTGACCACAGCTCTTTGTGGAGACTTTTAAGTCAACTCTCGGCAAATCCATGGCAACCACTTGTTGAAGCCTCACTGCTCGTTGCTAAGTGATGGGATGTATTGGACCAGAAAATCCTTCCATTGACGCTCCCTCCACCCCCTTCTCCACCCACTCCTCTCACTGCCCCATCCCTCCCCGCCCGTGGACCGCAGCCAAAACAACCCACATATCTGGTCCGAACTTCCGCTAGTTACGGGGCAAGAAATGCTCCTTTGGTACTTTGCCAAAATCCCAACCTGTATTTCAATGGCCGTTCAGCGAAAGAGGTCAAAAGGTGCTGGCTCTGACTTCTAATTATGGACAAAGTTAAACATATTCCACATTTAGGCTATTAGGCTGCCCATGCTTAATATTTAAATGTGCAATGGGATGTAAATGAACTGTGCCCACTTCAGGGTCTCTACTCAGACTTTTACAGTGTTTATCAAAGAGTTAGATTTGGTTTATTTATATCTGCCCCAGTTTTTCTGAAGAACCCTAGGCAACTTTCTGTCTATATGGCTCCATGAGTCTTTGGGATAGTTTCAAAGGTTCTTAATGAGGTTCAAGGGATCCTTGAGAGACTCAGGGAAAGTTCCAGAGGGGCTTCTGGGAGTGCAGGAAAGGAATAGCATAGGCTCATGTTGGAATTGTTGGGTCTTTGTAAATTATAGAGTGTTGTCTAGACCTACTCTGTCTGTAACGTGTCCTGAAACAACTCTGGTTGTGATTTGATATCATAAATAAAATTGAATTGGAATTGAATTGAATTGAATTAATGGAGTACTATAAATAAAAGTTAGCCTGGGATTGTACTATCATTTGCATCACACAATACACAGTTGACCATAGACACGTTTCCTAATGAACTGAGTACCAGCATCACCTGTGAACTTTAATCACATTCGGATAGCTATAGTTTGAGAAGCTCCTGGTTTTTGGCCGACCCCCCCCCCCCCTGCATCTGTTCTCCGTTCCCCTCCTACTCTGGTTGATCCATGGTGCCCGCCTCATCTTTTCTCCCCCCTCCTCTCCCCTCCCCTCAGTGACCGATTAGCCGGTGCGGGGCTCTCTCCCATTTCCATGAGAAAGGCGGCGGTCGGTGAAAGGGTTAAGCCAGAGGACGAAGCCCCCAGAAAGCAGCCCTAATTTTCTGCCCGGCGGGGGAGTGGGGGGGGAGCGGGGAGAGGGAACAAAGACGCCCGGGGGAGGAGCGGAGACTCCGGCTTTACTATATGCACCTGCGGCCTGAAAAGCCTCGGACAATGCGCCTCCGACACGGCCAATTACGAACGGGCCATCCACCCGCTTTCTCTGTGGAGAGACGTGGGGGGAGGAGGGAGGGAGGGGGCGGGGAGTGAAAGGGAGGAGGAGGGGAACGGGGAAAGTGATTTTTTTCAAAGAGGGTAAAGATAAGAAAGTAAATAATCGAGCTTTAAATCATTGCAGGCACTATAGACTGCCCCCCCCACCCCCAACCATCACATCTTCCCAGCCCGGCAAGACACCCATGTTCTCCCCGCTAATGTTCACTTTTGTCCGGCCAAGTTTTGATTCTGAGCGGCCCCGGGCAGATCTGACGGCTCAGCTGTGAAAGTGAAGAAGAAGAAGAAAAGGAAGAAAAAACAAAGGTGGGTTTGATTGCTGGTATGCCATTCTTATTTCCTCTAAAGATTCGGATGGATGAGGTCATGTTGGAAGCAACAGCTGAGAAACACCGGCACTCATCTGGTGACACGCACATAACCAGCTTTACCAATTCACCTGGGATTATTAGGCCAGCCATTCACAGGGACTTCATCATAATAACAGGCACTATAATATAACTCTGAGCAATAATATCAGAGAAATACACATTCATGTAATATAATCAAAAAAATAGCCTATATTGTATACTGAGAAACCTGGAAGCATGAGGACAAAGAAATCCTGTATACTTTGGGCTTACATTAAACCTAACCAGTTTAATAATCAGCCTGTGTTATAGAATTTAAAACGGTTTCCTTAAGATTTGAAATATAGCCTAGTTGTCCTACTGTTCCAGGTTGTCATTGATTCCTAGACATTTCTGTGGGATGTGAGAAAGTGTGTTGTGTTTAAACACACTGAACACCAGGTCTGCATTATTCCCTTCAAATCAAATAATTCCCATTTGAACAGAAACGTATGGCGATCATGTGTCGCGAGTGCTAAAGGTTGTCTAATTTGGTTTTCCTGTTATATGAAAATGAAGACAATGCTTGGAATAAATGTAAAGATCTGAACCTTTGTGGCGGTTTTTAAGGGGATCAAACTTACAAACGCTGGTAAGGTCCTCTAAAGCAGTAGTGTGGGTGGTGGGCGCAGTGGATATGCCACATGCCTTTGGTGTGGGAGACCCAGGTTCGATTCCCACTGTGATACATCAACCAATGTGCCCCTGAGCAAGACACTTAACCCCTAGTTGCTCCAGATGTGTGTGTGTGTGACCTCTGACATATGTAGCAATTGTAAGTCGCTTTGGATAAAAGTGTATGTAAAGTAGGCTATATTAACACGACTTACACTCAGCGGCCACTTTATTAGGTCTGCCTGTAAAATGTAATGCAATCCAGCTCAGGCGTGAAGGATACCGTTAAACAAGTGATAATGTTCACTTTCGGTTCCCACTGTGAGAGGTTAGATCAACTGTTTATTAGAGGACTATTGATGGATTCATTATGGAGGATTGAGTTAGTGGTGGGGGGGGGGCTGGACTGCATTATATTGAGTGGGTTCTAATATTCTGTTCACATGTATGTAAATGAATGGATAACACACCTCAATAAAATGTATATAATACCAGTATTATGACGAGTACAACACATCAGCTGAACATTTATATTAGGACACTCCCATCCACCGATGAAAACTTGTGTGATACGGTTGAAAGCTCAAGAAAAAGTGGACCTTAAGTTAGGATGTTTAGTCAGATGAACATTAGAAGCTTTGGGAAGGCCACATTTATGGCAGCGGTGTTGTATTGGACTGCATTCATATGTACCAGTGGACCTAATACAGTACTATGGAACTTAATCTAAGTGTTGGTCATTGTGTGGGCTTTTCACTCAGTCATAGAATGCTGTTAAAGTAGACAAACAGTTAACGCAAAATTAATGAAAAGGATTTGTACTTTTTATTAATATTGTCATGAATGCCATAACAAAGATTTTTCTTTTTTAAACCAAAAAAAAAAAAGGAATCGAGACTCTTAGTATAAGAGCCTAAAAATGTATACATTATTTACACGAATGCTACACACAGTAACTAGTATATGGCAGCATTTACATACAAGAGAATTCATTCTAAAAAATAGAGATACAAGTCAGTAGAAAAGTTAAAACACTTGGGTAACAATGTAAACATTCACGCATTACTGTAATAGAACTGCTCTCCCTTTTTCAAAAAACAACACAAGTAAGGCATCTGTTTCCAGTGCATGTCGAGTTAGTAATGGAATGCTTCAAAGTTAACTGTCTGAATAAATCTACCACATTCAATATTCACAGTCTGTGTAGGTTGAAAATAAAAGTTCCCTTTAGGTCCATAGCAGCACTAGTAAGCAGACAGCAGGCTAGACAGAAACAGACTACACACAGCACTGTCTGTCAGAGAGAACCACGATTAAAAGCACTTGTTATTTTATAGAAGGACAGAATTACTCACAGGTCAAGAGATTTAATGTGAAACTTACTTTTATACATTCTCTTTACTGGTAGTAAAAAACACAAAATTGTCAATAATAAAAAAAAAAAGATTTGCCAATCCAGTTTACTTGGTGGAAGACATAATTTGCAAGTCTTAATCTGCCGTTTGGAATAAAACAACTGAAATGCAGCATTTCAAATTTAATTTCATTCACTTACTGAAAAAGCCAAAAAAAAATAAAAAATAAAATACAACTCTTGCCTAGAGCAAAGTGACAATGAACACACAGAGCGACTCCAGAACAACGCATCTTAACATTTATATCAACAGATCAAATCTAAAACTAATACAGCAAATCAAACTCATACAGGCAGCAAAACCAGCAGTGGTGTGGTGGGACGGAGGACACTACAGGCCTACTGAAACGGGATTTAGCGACACCACAGATCATAGAAGCCAGTGTGTTCTGTTCAGTTCCTGTGGATGCAGTGTTGATTGTCCAACAGGGGGGGAGGTTCCCCATGTCATCCAACTAGATTTCAGCAGGTTAAAAAAAATTAAAAAAAAAATTAAAAAAAAAAAAACACAGAAAAATGCAAGAGTACTAAAGCAAAGCCAAGGCACAAAGAGTTTGTTAAAAGAAAAAAAAATAAAGAAAAAGCTCATCATTCAAGTTGTGCATTTCCTTCCCATTCTCCCCCTGCCGGCCCCCTGGCTCCGCCCACACATCAGGACAACCCGAGCACTTCAGCTCAGGTGATTGGTCCGTCACCGGCTGAGAGATTGGGATCTGTCAAACATGGTTGCCAGGACAGGTGTCTCTGTGCTGTGGCTGCAGGCGGCGGGGACTGGCTCCGTGGTCAAACAGCTCCTCCTCCTCCGCCCCCTGCCCTCCCCCCAGCCACTTGCTGGGTATGGTGGAAGGCTCATGAGTGCCAGGGTCTCAAGTGTTTAAAGTGGTATTTAAAAAAAAAAAAAGGAGTCTAAAAGAGGACAGAAAAAATAAGACAAACATTTCCTTATATGTACACAATAAACAGACGTGGCCCCTTGTCTTCGCTGCAGTCCTTCCTGGAGAGCAGTCAGCGGCGGTGGGGGGGTACAGGTGGTGGTTGGTGGGAGCGGGTGGCATTTATCTTAACTGATGGGGCACCAAAGAGGTAGAAAAACTATGAATAGTGAATAAAAATGTCGTCGGTTCTTGTGCGTCTGTAACTGCAGGCACATCTCAACTCAGACTGAATGCAGGAAATGGGTTTTCCTTCACGTCTTACGTCTCTTTGCTTTGCCGGTCTAAAGTCCCCCCCCACAGACTCCCATCTCCTGTCCAGCCAGCTGTGCATCGTGAGCATTTCTGTTCCGCCCACTCAGTTCACCCCCCCACCCCCCCATCCCCCCCGGCTCCCACTTCCAGTCCTAGATGTGTGTGAGTGGGACGGTCCCGGTGAGGTAGTGCTGCTGGACACTGGTGTAGCCCCTCTGTGCTGCCGTGGGGTCCCCGGCGTCCCCCCCGGGGCCGGGGATGTACATGCTGATCATGTCCCTGAGGTCGCCCTGCAGAGGGCCCCGGTGGTGGCTGGGCGTCCCCGTCGGGGGCGAGTGGGACACCGGCTCCGCTTTCACCATGGACATGGTGACGGGGCTGTGCTGCTGGGGACTGCTGCTGTAGGACATGGGGCTGCGGGGGAGAAGAGGACCATACAGGTTAACATGGCATCGGACAGTTTCAAATAGAAATAAAAGACACCTGGTTATTGGGAGGAATCAGACCATGTAGTGATCCACTTTGTTCACAGTTTCAAAGATGACCGGATCAATCGACTAGTTGCCAACTATTAAATTATTCGCCAAAGACAATTGAGGACGTCATCTTGGGCTTTGGGAAACACTGATCCACATTTTTCACCGTTTTATAGACTACACAACTAACTGATTAATAGAGGAAATAAAAATCGACAATTATAATTGTTAGTTGCAGCCCTAAAAAAAAATACTTTCCATTTAATACAAGGAAGCACTGCTGCAGTGATGTTTCCTGTCACCCTGTTGCTCTTCAGTCGTGCAATGTCAAGCCCCTGTCCTGCACTTCAACAGGAAGACCATTTAGACACTGGGATGCCAGTGAGATAAAGACCCCTGCACAATGTCTCCAGCTGTGCACTGCTGCCGGTACAGATGCTGAAAATCAGACCGGTTTACCGTGTAACAATATATCATTTCAATCTTTTAACACCTGATTTGTGAATGTTTTTTTTTGTTTTTTAATCCAATTTAAAACAAACAAACTTGAAAATGTAGACCAAATGTGTGGATCCGCTGTCCTAAAATCAGTAACTAACAAAAACGTGTGAACTTTTGCCAAAACAATAGACTGAAACCCATCCACCTGTATCTTCTGTAGTGTAATGGAATCTGAATGTCACAAAGTAGAAGCTCATTTTTCAAGTAAAGCCCCATCCATCTCACACCATCAACATAACTGAAGCAGGAACTTCTTGTATGTTACAGAAGTTGAGGAAAGTGGCATCTACTTCAGTACATATTTTGACTCATTTGTGCATAACTCAATTTCCATTATTGTGCTACTTTATGCCTTCATTAACAACGTAAACTGTGTATTCCCCGTCAGTCAAAAAGGTACAGTGATGCCTCTTGATCATGGTCACATCATCGGTCCAGTGACACTACACCTCACCACCAGGTTTCATTTGCTGACTGAAAACATTTTAATAAGTCTTCAAGTTCAACAACTACATGTATTAAAGTAAGCGGTCAGGCAACCTCTCATTATCATATGAGAACACAAATACAACCAACAGGGTGGAACAGGATATGTGAGCTGCTCTACCACCACTACAGTTCAGACCAGGATAAGACTAGATGGGTCATTCTACTAGAAACATGCTTCAAGTAAAAGAGCCTTGGGATATGCATGGTGCATCCTCATATTTGGGACTGAAAACACAAAAAAGAACAGATTAAAAAAAAAAAAAAAAAAAAAAACACACACTCCCTGGCACTAGGATAAGAGGAGACACAATGGGAGAATAGGATTAAATTATTCCCAAATGACGGGGCACATGCAGCACATGCTAAAGACTCAAGTGTCACTGTGGAGACACCTGCCAACAGACAAACTTCCCACTCAGTTCCTAAATAGCCTCTGGGCCATTAATAGTAAAAAATGTATTTAAAAATACTATTTAAATGTAATATTTTAAAATGTTCTCAAGATCAGTTGTATCGTTGGCCATATGACCTCAAATTCACAACCCAACATTGGACACCAAGTGGTCCTGACGAAGCTTGTTCCCACTTTAGAAAGACTTCTGAAAATATTGGCAACTAACTCATTTTCTCGATTAACCGATTCATCGTTTGGTCTGTAAAAATCAGTAAGAAAAATGTGTTTCCAAAGCCCAATATGACATGCTCAAATGTCTTGTTTTGTCCACAACTCAAATAGATTAAGATGACTGACACAGAGGAGCAAAGAAACTAGAGAATAAGAATTTTGACTCGACTCAACCCAATGAATCGATTATCAATCTAGTCAGCGGTTCATGTTGTAGCTGACAAACTTAAAAACGAGTCATCTCTGCAGCTCTTGGTGTGCTGCTGTGAACCTGGACAGGAAGTCTGGCTCCCAACATGACTCAAAGCTTCTGACAAGACCGATAACGCGCATCAAAAACATCTTTCAAGGATCCACCTGTTTGAGAACCAGCATGTCTGATAAGATAATGCCGATGTTGAGTCATTTGCTCAGAAAAAGGACCCAACTATTATCAGATACTGGAGGAAAATCTCATCCGTCCGCACACCAGGACATTTGTCAAAGTGTTCAGTCTTTGTACTTTTTTTTGGGGGCAGGAGGCCTAATAAGGCAGGAGGCAAAGACCCAGAAGTGGAACTGGGACAATGGTTGAGCAGGAGTAGGGGATTGTGGGTAGAGGACCACACACAGAGCAGCCCTTCCTACCGTCAAGTCATTCTGATCAACATTCCAGGCAGGACCCAGCCCAGAGCCGGGCGTCACGCGCATAACAAGTAGGCAACAGACTGAAGCCTGTTGTTCCGCCACAGCCAGGGCTCCTCGGTGACTCAATGGGACTCAATGTACTTTGTCTCAACATTTACACCTGATTAAAGTTGCACCTTTAAGTGCCTTCTTACATCAGGTGCACTCTGTAGATTGGAGGTGCATTTTATTTTAGACCATTTGTCATGACTTATTACTTCATATTTTTTTATTTGGTACTCCTCAGATTGTTATTAAAAAATATATATATTAAAAAAGGTGAATTATTAAGTAAAATAACTGCATGTGGTCTAAGTTAAAACAAAACCCAGGACAGAGCAAAAGATTTATGATGCAGAAGTTACTTTCTGAGGTTATAACTTGATATTACTCAATGGTGGAGTGGTCTGAAATGTTTGTAGTTGCTGTCTATTAACCAACAAGTCAAACCTGTGATAAAAACTGAAAACAAACCTGTGAATGTGTATGGAGGAGGCCTATAGGGCCTATAGTGTTAAGTATGGGAAGTAGTGAGTGGAGAAGTGTACTCACAATGGCCCACTAATGAGGATAGAAGCTCAATCGAAATAAAAAAAATTAAAAATTACATAATTTAAACACCATGATTCCTTGCGCATGCTCTCCCACTGATTTAAAGATGCGCTTCTGTGCAGAGGCACCACTCTTCTCCAATGATTGTCATTTTTAAAGCGCTCACACAATTTTAGCCATCTTTGTTAGGAAGCCATCATCAGGTCCCACGAGAAGGGGTTTGCCTTGTGTTTAGTAGGCCAGTGGTTTTCAAAGTGGGGTCCAAGCAAAAAGGGGAATCATTTATTTGGACTATAATTATGCCCCACATCCCTAAGTAACAACGACAGGAATGTAGGACTACTTTGGTCACTGATTTCACACACTTTCTATAAACACCTAAAGAGAAAACCAGATCCGTGGTCTAATTTGTGTTCGTTTAGGAGTCCTTGACGTGAAAAAGTTTGCTAAACTACTGCAGTAGACTGCATCGAGAACTGGTACATTTGGAATAAACTTTGATTTAAAAAAGAAAAAAAGAAATTGGGCCAGATTGTCTGTGACGCAGGTGGATCCGGCCTGCAGCGCATGTTGGAGACCTTTTTTGATTGCTTTCTGTGGAGCCGGGGGACCTTCTCATTTTATTAAGCACGTATATCGATTTAAAAAAAAAAAAAAAGCAAAAGGGGCTATGAAATCTAAAGATCAAAATCACACTTGACTCAAAGTTAGTCTTGGCCGCACTTAGGCTACTTGTTTTCGAAGGCCGAATGTTTTCAAATTGAACGAAGTTATCATGCAAAACCTTCAAACAGACAACTCACCTGTACGAGTTGCCTCCGTTCATGTACGTCTGTGCTGCCGTCATTGAAGGTGGGTACTGGAGCGCTGACAGGTCATACCGGTGGAGCTGCTGTGTGTAGCCGAGCGCCTCGCCCTGCATGCCGGCGTACCCCCCGGCGGGGCCCCAGCCGTAGCTGTCCATCCTCGGACTACCACCTTGGCCCTGCGCCGCCGCCAGCAGGTTGCCCGCTGACAGTGGGTACTTGCCCATCTGAGTGTCCTTTTTCAGCAGGGGCTTGGTCTTGCGGCGGGGCTTGTACTTGTAGTCGGGGTACTCCTTCATGTGGACCGCCCGGAGCCGCTTGGCCTCGTCGATGAAAGGCCGCTTCTCAGCGTCGGTCAGGAGTTTCCACTCCGCTCCCAGCCGCTTGCTGATCTCGGAGTTGTGCATTTTGGGGTTTTCTTGGGCCATCTTGCGCCTCTGTCCCCTGGACCAGACCATAAAGGCGTTCATGGGCCGCTTGACTTTATCCATGGGGTCGACTCCGGGTGCGCATGCCGTTTTGGAGCCCGGGTGAGAGTTGCCATTGCCGCCCATGCCCCCGGTCATGTTGCCGGTGATTGGCGACATTCCCTGGGAGGTCTGGTGATTAGGCGGCTGGCCGCTTGGCTTCAGCTCGTGTTCCATCATGCTGTACATGTCGGGGCAGGTGTAGTCAAGTTAAGCGGAGTTACGGAAGAGTCGAAACGCCGAACACACGAGGAGCCTTTGTCGCCGTCCACCTGGCGACTTCTGGCCAGGTTTCCCTGCAGATTGAACCGGGAATTGCCGGGTGATGCGAATCAACTAATTAGTCTACTCACGACGCACCCGGGACACAAAACACCGCAACGGACGACCAGGTATTCTCTTAAATGATAAGTCAGGTTGTGGCGGTCATTACTTTGATACTTAGGTTATATTTTAAAGTGAGCAGCTGCCTCTCTCTCCTTGGTGCTGTGAAACAGTTCTCCGCGGAAAAAAAACACTTGTTGTCAGACGGCCAAACTCACACACTGAACTCATCTGCCTGTTCACGGCAAAAGTTCCCCTGTTCTCGTGCAGTCAGCCGGGGTGTGGACCAATGGGAGAGCGAAGAGCGTCAGTGTGCGCGCGCGAGCATTTGCAAGTGAAAAGGCTCCGAGAGTGCGCGAGACACTTGTTGATGACGGTGGTGGAGAGAGGGAGAGGGGAGGCATTCCAGGGAGACAAGTAGGCTAGGCTGTCTTAATATTCACTTATTATCGACTAGGCCCATCTGATTAGATTGTTAGCATTTTAAACACAATATTTAATCAAAGCTCTTTACAGCAGAGTGCGGAAAAATCACTGCTTTGGGTCTAAGCACACACACATACGCGCGCGCGCGCACACATACACACTTTTGGGATAATTATCCAGGAAGTCCGTGAATTAATGTTTATTTTTTTCCATAGAAAGCGAGCTCGATAAACCACACAGACACATTAGTTAATCGGGCTTTTACCCTAAAAAAAAAATTATTCATGGAGAAAAATAATCCTGTATGTAATGTAATGTAGACCACCACAACAACTTTACACGTCTTTATATTGAGGCTAGATTAACCCCCTTTTAGGGCCCCTGTTGACCCACTTCCTCCCATTCTGCAGTGTGTATGGATCCCGTTGTGTTTAAGTACCCATCAGGTAAAGTGGGGGACTGCACACTACAAATGGAAGCTTCATTATATTTTTGGCCCAGAACACCAAAACGGTATAAAAGGTTTTAAAAGTAGACTTTGACACAGTGCCCCTCTACACCAAAGATATTTGCTGCTTTTGCACCCCATTTTGGGATCTGGGCTCTTGGGGGGAACTTGCCCACTTTGCCTGGGTTGTAATGCAAAAGGTCACTGGGGCAAATAAAATAGATGACAGATAATGACATAATGACTAGGTCTAGAATCTAGGTCATAGGCCTTAAATCTGTAGTTCATAATGGTGATGATGTACCTTTTTGTTCACTGACATGAGTTTCTCTAAACTCTTGTCATAACTTGATTTACTCCCTTATTGTGCAACTGCTTCTCAACACATCCCTCCGCCATTTACCGAGCAAACACGTCCGACTCAATCAAAAAACCACAACATTATTATTTGTCAAGCTAACCCGCAAATGAAATGCTTGTTGTGTCTTCTTTAAAGCCACGCTTTTGAGAAGCCTGACCCTCTTTTCAGAGGATTGTGCTGAAGACATGTCCCTATACACGGGTATTGATTCAGCTACAATGGCACACAGAATTACTTCACAGCGGCAGGAGAATGAGGAAGATCTTTGTTGGTTGGGGCGAAAAAATAGACCTCTTCTTTTGCTGTCCTCCAGAGTCTTTGTTAACAGCAGTGTTGCCTGAAACTACGTGGGTCTGCTCAACTTCCTCCAAAGATGGCTTCAGGGATGTAGTAGACACCATCCATCCATTTAGCCCGGCGTGCTGACTCAAACAGCATTGTAAGCAGTAGCATTTAGAAATAGCGGCCATTTGGTTAAACGTGTTAATTTAGGAATATGTGACATGAGTACAAAACTGATTAGGGAAGTAAAGGAGTAGCAGTTCATCATTGTGCGTTGGGCTGCATATTCCCAAATGAGTTTTTAATTAAATTAGTAAACCAGATTCCCATGTATATTCTTTATATCCAGCCCTCTGGTGAGTGAAAGCACTGTCAGCATAGGTGGGGTGGATGGAACTCGGAGAGTCTTAACTCTCAACACACTCAATTAGTTTTTGGGACAAAAGCATTGTTGCTGACATCACCAGCTCAGCTGCAGCTGGGCTTATGTGATCCTAACACATCAGCATAACTATTCACCCAAATAATCTCAGCTCAGAGATCCACTTACAGGCAATTGTTTGGAGATTTCCATCGCGTATCCGCAGATACATCTGTTGTCTTCGTGGAAATGTATACACCGCGATGCTTCTCTTCAGGTTTTACTGAAGTGTGGTGAGATCCAAGCGCATCATCGGCACAGGGGATCTACCTAAAAAGATTTGATAGGCGGTCTTAGGATGTAACAAAGTACATATACTCAAGTGCTGTACTTAAGTACAAATGTTGAGGTACTTGTACTTTAGTTAAGTCTTTTCTTTTAATGCTACTTTCACTTCTACTCCGCTATCACTACATCTCAGAGAGAGAAATATTGGACTTTTTACTCCACTACATTAATCTGGCAGCTTTAGTTACTTTACAAATCAAGATTTTTGCACACAAACCACATGTAGTTTATAAAATACAATGTTTTATTCTAAAGTAAACTAGCCAACAATATAACGGCCTGTCCAGCTGAAATGATTAGACCATTAAACACACAACTGTTTAATGGAGGATTTCTTTCTGCATTGAGCACTTTCACTTTTTATACTTAAAGTACATTTTCTTGATCGTACTTCCATACTTTTATATTAAGTTTTCAATGCAGGACTTTTACCTGTAACAGAGTGTTTTTTACAGTGTGGTATTAGTACTTTTACTTAAGTAAAGGATCTGAATTGTTCTTCCACCGCTGTCGATCGGGGAAGTGGATTCAGATTCAGTATAATGCTATAGAACCCCATCCCTACCGGGCATTGACTTATCTAAGACTGTTTACACTCTTTGCCTGAGGCAGATACCACACTGAATAAAAATGTGGTTGATTCCGTGACAATACGGAGTACTACTGACGGGATCTACCAACCAGTGCTCGCAGACGGGGGTTAAGATCATAAACAAAGGCAGGGGAAGAGAGGAGGACTGACGTTAGGCTAAAGCTAACTCTGTATCAGCTATCACGACAGTATTTTCATCGCCAATGGATAATGGACTGCCGCAACATCATGATTTTCACCGAAACATCAGCGATGTTCCCAATAGCGCTGATGAGCTAAAAAGGGACGCTACGTCCTCCGGTCTCGTTCTTAAGAGAGACCTGATCAAACTTGGTGGCCACAGGGGGCCACCTCCTGGGGATATTTGGTGGCCACAGAGTTACTTACTGTGGCCACGGGCCATGCTTAATGTTGAACCCTGGTCTATAGAGGGATGGTGGAACTATGCGCATACTTAAATAAGTGCAATTACATCCAGATAACATCAGTTTTCTCAGAGTCATTACTGAATATAGGAAACTCCTGCTGGGCCGTGGTCGTGTTCATTCATTCACTGTGACAGAGACAGGAGATTGTGGCAAGTAGAAGGTTTACAGTAGAAATGTCTTTGCTATATGAAAAGCAGAAGAATGACTCCAACGACCTTAAAGGTGAACTCCACTGATTGTCTTATGGAGTCCACATGTGTCAAACTTAAGACCCACGGGACAAATCCAGCCCCTCGCAAATTTTGATCCTGCCCACATATCGATTTAGGTTCACAACATTTTTTGGCCCAACTAGTTGTGCACCAAACCAAAAAGACAGGAAACAGTTTTTCACACTGTCAATACGCGACACTCAAAGCAGAATTTTGCAGATTTGCCGACTTTGAGCCTCAGAAATTCCCACAGAAGCAGGGAGTTTACATATTCAGGCTGTGAAACAGGTTGCTGCGAGTAGCATGCTTTTAAAAATGTAATCTTTGTTTTTCGTGATTTGCTAATGGTGCTCTTCTATGATGGCTGAGGAACTTTTTTTGCTGACTTTTTTAGGGTTTTATGTCGACCAAACTGTAAGTGAGAAGACTATATGAGACACGCAATAATACAGTCAAGATATTTGACTTTTTTCAGTTAAGTAAAAGCATAGCATAATAGAAAAGATGACCGAACAGCTTTATTGTCATTGCACTAGCTTGTGTACAATGAAAGTTGCTGTGCCGTTCCTGAATATAAAAGTACTAAAATCCTAAATACACAAATAAATACTCTAACATACACTCGTGCATAGTCATCCCAGTCAATAAATACATGAACAAGCAATCAGTGTCGGGGAGTAACGGAATACATGTACTGGCGTTACGTACTCAGAATAGAAATTATGAGTAACTGTATTCCGTTACAGTTACAATTTAAATAGTTGGTATTTAGAATACAGTTACATTGTTAAAATCAATGGATTACATGACGATACTTCTCTGTTTCACAAGTTTATTCACTCTCTGAATAAATGAAGGCAACTCCATGCATTTCCCAGAAGCCCCAATATGAAAACGAAAAAAATGTTTCTATCTTGGAAATTCAAACAGCATTTCACATTAAAGAAAGAAAGAACGAAATATAACTGTGCAGTGCAACCTCTGCTTGCCAGCAACCAGCCTCCTTTCAGCGTCCAATTACTCCACCTCCAACCTGAAGAAGCATCTTAAAGTAAGCTATTTATTTATTTTTTATTAGCCAGGGGTAGTCGTCTGCTGTAGTTTTACTGGTCACCTTGCTATTTTATAGTTGTATCAGGTAGCTACCTGCGTAGTTGACGTGCAACTTTACATTCTCTAGCCCCAGAGCCGTTGAAAGACTGAATAGCCCTGTTTGACATGCTAGCTAACGTTAGCTAAAATTAGCTTGTGGTAGCTTAGACTGTGGTTAGATTTTGGAACAGAAGTTTAGGCACCAAAACACGGAGTTAAGATTAGGAAAAAAAGATTGTGGTTTGGGTTAAAACATTGGTCCTCTTAAGTAATACTCCCGGGACACAAGCACCCGTTATCCTGGGTGAAAGTCTCGTGTCTTCCCGTTAACTTCTTTTCCGAGACACAAACTCTGCTCCCTCTGCTTGTTTTTATGAACCATCCATCCACCCTAACAACCCCTCTCTACGCAGATCCTCATGCTCTCATACAGCAGCTGTCAATGTGGGGCATACAGAAATACATACGTGGAATACATATGAATTAGTGCTTTACTTTTCACAGCTATATGTACGAATATGAGAACATGAGAACAGCCTGCATAGATGGGACAGGTGATATTTCCCAACACTTGGCTGACAAATGCATGAGTGTTTGTGTGTGTGTGTGTGTGTGTGTGTGTGTGTGTATGTGTGTGTGTTTGTGTGTGTGTGCGTGCGACATCTTACCAGAAGTGTGTGCGTGTGTGTATGCGTAAGAGTGAGTTTTCCCAAGTTCATTGGAGAGTGTATTATGCCGAGGTGTGTGTGCGCGTGCTGCAGGTGTGTGTTTGTGACCGTGTGTTTGTGACTAATTGGGAATTGTGAGGCTCCAGTCTCCCGTTTCCATCTCCATGACGACCTTGTGTGGAATCCCTTCCAAACCTTGGCCTCCGCCTCCTCCCCGCTCCCCTGGCTTTGCTCTTTCAAAAAAAGAAACTCACCAACACTCACTCTCTCAGCTTTTCTTCATCTATCTGTCAACTTCTGCGGCTTCACATGGGATGGAATGGCAGTGGAGTTTTTCAGCTCCCTCTGTCCCCTCGCACACTCTTACTTTTACACTTTTTGTGTGCCACATCAGACACAACACGGCAGTCGCTTTCCTGCTTTCTGTCCATCGTCCCAGAGCTGGGCTCTCTCTTTAAAATGTTCTTTTTCTGCTTGCTTGTCAAAGTTGATAGAGGTGAGGTGAAGTGAAGACAGCAGCAGTTTTCAGGCTACATCTACACTACTACATTTTGAATTAAAAACAAATATCTTTTGCTACATATAGGCCTCTGTCTGCTGTACTCTGGCGTTTCCAAGCCCTGAAACAAAGACGTTTGGCAACACTGCTGCCCCCGTTTTGGTTTGCTTTGTAGTCTGGACGGGTAGAAACAGAAGAATCAGAATTGATTCCAAAAGCATTTTGGAAACGCCGTCAGTCAGTCTTATCGGTTAGGTAGGCTTACATACCTTACAGTAACGGTTCCACCTCATCGCCGGTCCAAACTAATAAATCCCTGCTCTTACTTTTCGCAATTGTTCTTTCTCCAAAGTTTTTTCTGTATTTTCAACTTTAATATCCATGATTTACAACCGCAGAGTAACGTTTACACATGCCCAGTGTGTGTGGATGGTCATGTGATATGGGTTGTGAGACGTGGTAATGTGGACGGAGTTTAGTCCTGCTACTGGAGCCAAAACTCTTCGTGGATGGAGATCGTTTTCGTCTCAAAATTTGGAGTAGTGCAGATGTAGCCTCAGTACTCTCCCTCTTTTCCATTCTGTCCCACCCACCATCACCCTCACAGAAATGGCCATGTTGTTCGCCCCCATTACAATCATTCCCCTAAAGAACCAAGCAGGTCTGCCTTATTATCACAAACCAAATTTTGTGTGTAGCTTGCTAGCTTGGAGGCAATGTTTGTAACCTTTGGTACTGTCCCATTCTGCCTCTCTGTCCCTTCCTACGGCCACATTCCCACTTCCCGAAACCACTGTCTACCTGCCCCAGTTCCACTCAATCCCCGTTGACATAAAGATGTCACGGACACAAAATCAGGAAAATATTGTCATTTTTGATTGGTTGCCAAGCTTCAAAAGGGCAGGTCTTACTTAAAGCAGCTATAACGAGTTTCAAACTGGTTATGAAGCAGTCTCCAATTTCAGCCCAAATGATTTATGCCATGCAGAACGGAAGTGGACCCGGGTTTGTGTCCCGCGTGTCACAGAAACGTTCATTTTATAACCCCACCCACGATCTTTTCCTTAACCCAACCGTCGCATTCTTTTTTCCTAAACCCAACCATCGCGTTCCCCTTTTCCTAAACCCAACTGTCCCGTTCTTGTCCCGCGTGTCACGTAAACGTACCTTTTAAAAGCCCACCCACGATCTTTTCCTCAACCTAACTGCGTTAAAAGTGACGACAATAGCGCGTTTACATAAAGTGCGTTTAGATATGACGCTAAAGGAGACTTTTAGCGTCAATAACAACGCCTAAGGGGGGAGTGATGCGAGTGAGAATGTGTTGCATGTTACAGTTGTTTTTCATCTTAAATTGCCAAAATTAGATACATGACCTCACGGCTTTGCATCCTGTAAACCGCTGTGTTTGAAAAAGAAAAATATTATTGAAAATAAGTTGCGTGTTTCTTTCACTCGCTTCCGAGACAAATCCATGGGCTAGCCAGAACGAGATCTTTACGCCACGAGGCGGTGGTGCTCATGGAAACACTTCTACTTGTTGTCCACAGGGGCCGCCAAAATCCACACAAATGAAAGTTGCTTGCAGTGGGTTTACAGCTGCAGACACACCGACCTGACGGCCGACTCTCGGCAGAAAAGGCAGTTGGACCGATCAGTCTTCCCGAGTTGGTCAATCTGTATTGTCGCCCAAAAATGAAAACCGGCAGCTGATTGGACGAACACGTCAGGTGGGTCTGGTTTCTCCTGAAATTCAAAGCCAGACTGTCATGGCGGCTCGTTCAGAATACGATCTCATATTGTACTAAAATGGTTCACCGAAACGTGTTTCTGAAAACATTAATCTGTCTTCATTTCAGCTCAACAAAGTCAGTTTAAAAGATTTTCAGCAAATTTTGAGAGGCTTCGTCATGCTGATTCCGCTGCCCGTTTCCAGGTTAGCACTCTACCAATCAGATGGGTCATTTAAGTCCAACTGCCGGTAGTGCCCGCCCAGCAGATTATTATTGATTTTGTCAAATTGGCCAAAGTGAAGGCTGGCGGCCTCTCGGACGGACGACGGCACGGAACACACCGAACAGACTCGAGTCAGCGACCTCGCCAGACTGTCCGACGGCCGATTATCGGCTCGGTGTGTCAGCGCCTTAAGATGAGCCTGACAGAGAGCAGATGCCAGGGAAGAGAGCTATGGACACATGAGAGTGGTGCGCAGGAGCAACTTTTTCGTTGAGACCGCGATGGACAATGAACGACAACCCTCATCCCATAAGTATCATCAGCATCATCAATTCTGTCAGCCAGAGGCTGAATGTCAGGCTTTGCCCCTCACCTTCTGTTCTCTGTGTGTTGCCGTTTTCAAAATCCCTTTACTACGGAAAACAACGACGTCCTTCGCGCTAGCGAGCTACACGCTGAAAATGGCGAGTTTTGAAGGAAATTCGGATCGTGCAACAAGGCAGGTCTGCTCGGTTCTTTCAGGGAATGACTGTAAAGATTTACAAGGAATATGTTTAGGGTATTTCCTCTCTAACTGGGACGTTTTGGGACTGACCGGTGGGTTGCTGTGGACAAAGTACACACACGGCGATACACTGGTAAGAGCAAATGAGGTTTTTACCATGTATCCATGAATCTCACGTTACTGTATTGTGTCAACAGTTAACTTCATTTAATATTGTTTGTGGCGTTTTTTCGCAGGGTGCAAATGTTCCACCAAAACAAGTTCCTTCCAGAGACTATTTAGCAGAGGCACCGTCACAGCGTCCGGAGCTTAGCGCCCAAGACGATTGTGATGCAAACGACCTAGAGCATTTTTTCTCCTATCCCAAAAAAGCATCTGTGGTGTAGCCAGACCTTCATCCACAGCGCTGTGGAGCTAGGTCTGGCAATGCAAGACTAGTGGAGACCAAACCAGAGCGAAAAGGAGAGTGACTGTTGGACTTCCATTCATCAGGTGGACACAGACGCCACTCCTAATGAATGCTTACATGAATGCTCTGTGTGTGCTGGATGTAAACGTAGACATATAATGTTAGTCATATCAGCGTCACAAAATGTGACAGGCTCCTGGCTGTATATACAGATATATATATCTATATATATATTATATTGGTGTTTTTCTGCTCCCTAGTGGCTAACAAGTGTTGAATTAGTTGCAGTTTTGACCTAATTATGCCATAATATCTCCTGCTGACTCAAACGTGGACTCACTAAGCATGTCAGAGCATCGAGTCACATGACTTCTTTTAGTGTTAAAGAGCTTTGACCATGACATTTCCATTATAGCTTCTCATTCACAATGCCAACAAAGTAATGAGAGGATTCAAATGTTATGGGACTCAGCGAGGTAAAAACAGCTTGATGGAAAGGAGGGAAAATCTGAATGAACAGAAATTAAGTGGGATGAAATCAAGAAGTGAGGAGGGCAGCGGAGTGGGGGTGGGGGTGTAGATTATAGGGTGAGAAAGAGGCAGTGAAGACGGGGCAAATGAAAGCCACAAAATGAAGGAAGAAAAGGAGACCAAGATGGCGAGGGGAGAACAAGGGAGGAGGAGGAGGGACGAAAGGATGAAGGGATGGATGATGAAGGGGTGGGGTGTGAGGGTTCAGTGCAGGAGGGTGGTTTTGGGTGACAGGCCTCATTGAATAGACCTCTATTCTCCCCTCTGCTGGCTTCTCTTCTCATGCAAAGCAGGCCTGTTCAGCCTCCCAGCCATCCGTCACACAACAGAAAGACCATGGCAGGCCCTTTACGAGCCTCACACTCGCATAATCCCCCCCACCATCTCTCAGCCCCACAATCCAGCACCCAACAGGGGGTGGAGTGGGTAACGGGAGTGTGTATGTGTGTTGGGGCAGTTGGGGGATGGGCACGGGGTATCTTTCGCCAAAGTGCCTTTGGAAGAAGGGCCACCTAGGCTGAGAGCGGGACACACAACAAAAAAAGCAGAGACGTAATGTGTTTGGAGGCTGCATGGACGTCATATTGGGACACCGGGGAGGTTAGGAGGGGTTAACCTGCCTGGGATGTAGTGTGTGTGTGTGTGTGTGTGTGTGTGTGTGCGTGCGTATGTGTGTTTGGCGAATGGGACAGGGAGCCATTGAAAGTTTTGGTGCGGGGGAGTTACAAGTCAGTGACAGCTGGAGGGAGCGCAGTTTTTATTTGTGTTATTCGTGCATGCTGGTGCAGGGCGCATATTCACATTCACTGTGCATGACAATGCATGTGTTTGGATGCTGCATACATGAGTTACATACAGAGGAGGATATATGTGTGTGTGTGTGTGTGTGTGTGTGTGTGTGTGTGTGTGTGTGTGTGTGTGTGTGTGCGCGTGCGTCTGTCTGTGCGTGTGTGGGTCCTCACTACTCCAGGACTATTTGAAGGCCTTGGCTTTAAGGTTAAAGGGACAGTTCACCCTAAAATCAAAAGAACATATTCTTCCTCGTACCTGTAGTGCTATTTATCAATCTACATAGTTTTGGTGTGAGTTGCCCAGTGGTGGAGCTATCGGCCGTAGAGATGTCCGCCTTCTCTCCAATATAATGGAACCTACGTATTAGGCTTGTGGTGCTCAAAGCGACAAAAAAACAAACTCAACGGGACTTCCTGACAACTTGGTATTTCACCCAGGAGCGGTGCCTGACGTCCTGCGTCACACAGAGTGCTGTGTGCCTGATGCTGACGTTGGCTTGCATTGGGTCCCTCTCGCCACTTTTTGGATAAGTTAGCCAAACCCGTAACCTGAAAACATGTTTATCAACCTAATCTTTGCCTGAACCCCACGAGCAAACCTACAGAAGACCTCGCGCCTACTCGCAGCGCAGAGCGAAGCGTACTCATGGACGAGGTAACAGGACAAATATGTATATTTGATTTTGGGGTGAACTGTCCCTTGAAGGTTAGAATTAAGTTTAGGGTAAAGGGTTGGGGGTTTGGCATTTGGTTGTGATGGTTAGGGTTAGGGGCTCAGGAATGCCTTATGTTAATGAGGGTCCTCACAAGTATTTAAAAACAAGCATGTGTGTATGTGTGTGTGTCTCATGTCCTGTTCTGTTTGAATCCTAGAGGAAAAAAACAATATGCTAAATTGTTGAAAGAAGATTAGTTTCTTTGAAAGACAGTCCCTAAAAAAATAAATAATCACCGTGGGGGGGTTACAGGTGTAACAGAGCACGCCTACGCTGACCTCAGCCAACCACAGCCATCAGTGATGCAGTGAAGTTACTCTTTAAAATGAAAAGCAGTCGACTCATACACACATCAAGTATTCAGAAGCCAATCTTGTATTTCTGTTTGTTCTCTGTAATACTGCATCTTAACGACTCCCATAGACTGCTAGTCCTATCACAGGTGTGTGTGTGTGTGTGTGTGTGTGTGTGTGTGTGTGTGTGGAGTCCTTCTGCCCCATGTATATCCTGCTTCCCACACATTTGGTATAATAATAGTTTTTCTTCTTTGCACGTGTCACTGGTGATTAGAAAGGGTCTGGGGGGTAATCTGCAGGGTCAGGATTGAGGACAATCCAGGCACTTTTGGGATGGATCCAAACCATCCCTGTGTTTGCTATGCCTGCTGTCAATATGCCCTACATTATAGGAGAAAAATGATGGATGACAGTCCAATCCAAACAAATGAAAGAACGTGTCACTCACAGACCCAAATGTTTTGACAGAGCACCAAATCCAGTTGAGTAGGCCCGTCACGAACCAGTTCTTCTCGTCACACGCTCGGTTTTATCTCGCCTCCCCGAGCACCCGTGCACTGATCACTGTGAGAACGCAATTCAATCCCTCCCATTCAAGGATGTAGGTATTGTTTCAACGTTGGGGGTCACATGTTATAACCGCAGGGTCTGGGGCTCCTCCCAAATAACATTTTCAGCGTCAAATCTCTAGGAATCATGTAAAGCTCAACAACAAATCTGTTGGAGAATGAGACCTTGTTAAAGCCAGAAGCTTCCAAAGTTTACATCTACATATAAGAGATGAAATCACACATTTATTTTTCACGTCCCCCCCCAAAAAAACAAATCTATGCCTATAATCCCATTATTGTTGTCAAACGGTAACCAATTGAACCGGGGAAGTGTTTCAAGGTACAGGAGAGGAACTGAAAGTGACAGGATTTAGACTGACAAACTCCCTTGTTAAAGGGATACGCCACCGTTTGTTGTCACGGTCTCCCCTAGCTGTAGATAGCTGGGCCAACGCATTTTTTGTGAATGCATCGTTTTAGTCCGGTGCAACACCAGCAGCGCCGGCGCTAGTTAGCTTAGCGTAGTGAATGGAATCCTATGTTGCCGGTTGGCATGTTGTGAGTAAAAGTGAGCCAACAAAAGACAAAAAAACAACCTAATTACTTGCATTGAGACAAAAAATGCGTTGGCCCACCTATCTACAGCCAGGGGAGACTGTGATAAGCCCTATTTCAACAAACGGTGGCGTATTCCTTTAAATCAATGTTATGCTGCATTCACATGCTCCTCGGACACTCCTATTTCCCGCGATGGGAAAGTCACTTTTGCGACTTCCGTGCGTTCGTGAGCTTTGAGTTGTAACGTGGGAAAAAAAAAAAAAAACATGGACGCTACAAAGATGTGTGAGACAACAGCTGTTTCCAGTATTTATTTCCAGACCAGTTAAAAAAAAGTTTCTTTACCATCAACCCCAACATTTACTTTCGTCTGCCATGTTACTGTGTAATATTACGCCAACTGGGCAAGTCTTGTAGCCGAACCTTGGCAGACTTTCCGAGTTGCTGTTCCGACTTGGGCGTTCACGTGATTTTTTCCCCAGTCGGGAACTCTTTCTTTTTTTCCGATTATCCCGCCACCACACGAATGCAGCATTAGGGCCCAACGTTCCCACTGTGAAACAGCAGCGACATGACAGTAAACCATACACTGCACTGGATACATTGGACAGGACCTGCAGAGTGGTCCAATATGGATGCCCTTCCTGAGACACTGGGCAAGTATCAAGTATTCATCAGCGTACTGTACATGACTCTAATGACTCCCCCTGCTGCACTCCAACTACCAGTCAGCCTAAGTCACAATATGTGTGTGTGTGTGTGTGTGTGTGGGGGTGGGCTACAAATCCAAAGAAAGAAATCATTCAACTACTCAAACAAATTCATGAATAATCATATTTCTCCATATCTGTATACCTGTATGTGTCTGTGTATTTCTCTATCAGTATCTGTCTCTGTGTCCCAACCGGCAGCGACAGATGGCCGCCCACCAAGAGCCTGGGTCTGTCTGGGGTTTCTGCCTGTAAAACGTTTTCCCCCGCCACTGTTGCACCAAATGCTTGCTCTGGGGGAATTGTTGGGTCTCTGTGAATTACAGAGTGTGGTCTAGACCCACTCAGTCTGTAAGGTGTCCTGAGATAACTCCTGTTGTGATGTGACACTATGAATACAACTGAATTGAACTGAAATGAATTCTGAGTCCGTGTGGGACTGACATAAAGCAGTCCCGTCTGTAACTGAGTGGGTGGCCCTCATTCACGGCGCGGGGCGTCCCGGTACATCTACACGTTGTGTTGGCTTGGCTATGCTGAGCAGCTCCACTACAGCAGATTAGGCTTTGCTCAAGGGCACCTCGGTTGGTGGTAATGAGGGAGGTGTGTATGCTGTCAGTGTGTATCCTGTGAGTGTGTGGGGGGGGGGATCTGTCATATTATCATTATCAGTCACTGTTCTCTTGGTCTAATTCAAATGATGTAATTAACCCACGGACACCGGGAGCCATATACCTGGTAAATATTATATGTAAAGCTGCAAAGATTAATCAATTAATTGATTAGTTGTCAACTACATTTATCGCCAACTAATTTCATAATCAATTAATCGGTTTGAGTCATTTTCTTCTCTCCTCTGTGACAGTAAACTGAATATCTTTGAGTGGTGGACAAAACAAGACATTTGAGGACGTCTTCTTGGGCTTTTGGGAAACACTGCTCCACATTTTTCACCGTTTTCTAACATTTTATAGACCAAACAACTAATCGGTTAATCGAGAAAATGAGAGATTGCATATTAATCGACGATGAAAATCAGCGTTACTTACAGCCTTGATTATATGATCCCATGATGATTTTTCGTAACTTTTTGAGAAGCTGCTCTGGTATTTCTATTTATTATTTTTTATGTATTATAATTCTGTATGGATGTTGTGTATCTTATACCTGCTGCTGTAACAGACATGTCCCACAGTTTGGGATCAATAAAGTCTATCTATATCTGCCTGCCTGCCTATCACTGCTTGAACACTCCATCTGATCTAGTTGTGGAACGTGTTTGTTATGCACAGCTTTATTTTCCCTATGCAACAAGTTCAAACTTGCTTGTATGATGTTGCTCCTCTACCTGACTCTCACTGTGACTGTCTGAGCCGCCTGTCTGCCAAAATCAACAACAAAAAGGCCTCGTCGACCACAGCCAGAGACAGCAGTACCATGCTAAAGGATAGCAGCTAAAAGATTTGAATGCATGGTATTTGATAGGGGGATTCTTTTACTCTTCCTCCAGTTTGAGATGCTTTCAGACTGGGACTCTAACCAGTCTGCCCCCCAGTGACCAAAGGACAATGTCTCCCTCTGGTGGAGTGACCGTGTTTTTTTTTGGGTTTTTTTTACTGGAACCCCAGGTCCATATTTCTCATGTGATTAAGAAATCAGTCCTGGGGGCCACAAATTGATCCAACTTTTATCTCGGCTCTCATAGCCTAGGTGCTTTATTCTATTATCCCGATTTTTCATGACTTTGTCCACGTGTTCCTAATGATTTCATATCATTTTCTGTTTTAATAAGTGATTATTAAAAATACCAGTGATATCAATGCTAAAATGCTTTATAGCCTACTGGAAACATGACTGGTAAACAGTATTGCACCAGTTTCCCGTTTCATCGTAATGTAGCTCGATAAGGAGCCTACATGCACTGAGCTTGACAAAGTCTTCATTTGTAGCTTATATAGCCTGTATTCACGTTTATCAACTAGTAGTATACGGTGTCACGTCTTATATACTTTTCTTGCTCTACATAAAAGATGTAGACTCCACCATAAAGTATAGTTTTATAATTATTTGTCTCATATGGGGGGGGGGGTCTGCATTTTCTTTCGTCATTCCTGGTTTTACGTTACGTCAAGCTTTTATCTTGTTGTATAGCTACTCTACGTAAATCGGTGTTTTTCTGACGAGTTTTTGAGACGGGCGGGAATCGAACCTGAGTCCAGTAAGGGCTTCTGTTCGCAGCGACTCCGTACTGGGTTTGCACACGGGGACTGAATGGACATGACACCGATATACAATTAAATGTTTATTGCGGAATGACAACAATCAGTAATGACATGCTAAAATGTTGTAAATAAAGTCCAGGCTGAACACTGCTCCCGCCACTAAGAAGATGCAGCTTGAAATGGCAGAGGAGTAAAGAATCACGAGATAAATAAAAGGGCATTCATGTATTTTGGTGTCACGGTTCCTTCAGACCTACGGTCTACAAATCAACTCCTTTGAACCAAACTAAGCAGAAAAAGAAATAAAAAATAAAATGAACCACCCTCATTGGGAATAAATAATGGGTACAGTTGTCTGTCAACGGCGGTAGGCGGACCCAACCTCGGTGCTCTCAGCAGCCAATCAGCGACAGATCAGCAGCACAGGTATGTCGGCCCATTAGAACCAGTGCTTCAGCTGTCGTCTTATGGATATTAGATAGTGTATATCCAATAATGCTAGCCTTTCCACAAAGGGTTTGGCCTAACAGCTTTCATGCTATTCAACAATGCAGAGGCCAGTTTACACTGTTATAGGAGAAACCTTTATTTTTTTTTTTTTAAAGACCATTAAAATAAATACTATACAGAATCCAATGTAGAAAAACTTGATACGGGTTGTCTCCAAAAAATGTTAACAATTCCGTAAATTCATTTAAAAAAAAGAAATGGCACTGACTAATACACCGCAAAACATGACGTTTCTCCTACACACCAAACCCCATGATGACAGGCATTTTAATGAGAGCACTTAGAAGAGTGAAGAGAGAAGGAGGGGAGGGGTGGGGGTTGGAATCTATATATACTTCATCTGCAATTTGGTCCTTTCCATTTCAGAGGGCCCCCCCCTCCTAACATTTTGGCGAGGTAGGTTACAAAAAGACACCGCCACCTTATCAAAAATCCAATTTGTTTAAAACTAAAAATCTAAATGAACAATGTCGAGATGGAAAAAAAAAAAAAAACTCCAACAGGACGTCTGGGTCCAGAGGCAACGTCTCCACAGCACTCACCGTTTATTGCCTCCAAACGTCTGTTGGCCACCAGTCAGTCTTCAACTGAAGCTACTGCACAAACGACTGTACAGCCAAGCAGTATGTACAATAGCAATTAAAAAATATATATATATGAAAACAGCAGGAAAGGATCAAAACGGTAAACAACTCATTCATGATGGATTTTACTATATAGGTCTTTTTATTGAATATGCCCTGTGTACTCTAGACCCCAAAACCTCTTTAACATGATCATGGATGTGAGTTAAAAGGCTGTTTCCAGTACACTGAAGGTTGTTTAAATACTGATCTGGTCAAATGCAGCACTTCCCATAGATCATTGCGGCGTTTGAGTCCAAACTGAACTGCAGTCTAAACCACTCGCGGGTCGGTCACCGAGCATGTGCGGCACCTGCCGACGGCGTGCGGGTGCAAAAATCACAGACGCGTTTCACAAACGCGTCGCTGATCTTCGAGTCAGCGTCATGCTTGTTGATCAATTGAGACCAGTTTTTAAATTGAATGGTAAGCTATTAATTTAATGTCGAGCTTTTGCTTACAGTGAGCTAGAATCCTTTCAAAACATCAACTCCGGGGGTTTTATTTTATGTATGCGTTTTTGCAAACACGGTTATGAGTCATAAGTGTGGGATCCAGTTACAAACTCACTTGTTCGATGTTAAGTCCTCAGTTTGCAAAACAAAATCTTCTAATTAATGCTTGAAGAGTTAGAGGAGGGATTAGCTGCAGGATGAATTTAGGTGCCAATAATGGGCTAATGGACTATGGCAAGCAGATGAAACAGGTCAGTAATTCATCCTTCCAAAAAAACGGCCAAAAAACTATTTCAAAAGGTTAGGAAGGAATAATGGCCACATTCTTCCTTCCCTTAGAATGTAGAGGGTAAAGTCATGGCGGAATTTAGCAAAAGAAAGATCTTAGAATTCAGATCGTATAAGAAACAAGATTTGACTGCTAAAATAAGTGGGGGAGGGGAGGGGGGGTGGACAACAGCTTCTAGATAAGATCGGCCACATTCATGGGCATCTCCTCGACGGTGGTGTTGTAGAATGTCTCAATGTCCCTCAGGGTTCGCTTGTCATCCTCGGTAACCATGTTGATGGCTACTCCCTTTCTGCCGAAACGACCGCCCCGACCAATCCTGACAAGAAAAAAAAAAAATAAAAATACTCAGCGGCAGCAGGAGGCACTGTGGAATAGGTAGAGTTGTGTTGAAGTCATTCAGGACGGAAAACATTTACGGATTTAACGTTGACATCTTCCGACCCAGTCGGTCATGTGATAGGCCTTACCTGTGGATGTAGTTTTCCCTATTGGTCGGCAGGTCGTAGTTGATGACTAGAGACACCTGCTGGACATCAATACCTCTGGCCTGAGGAGGAACCGAATGACCATTAAGTACATCGCACAAAGTCGTCAGGAGCTATATAGAACTGATGAGTGGACATGACCGAGGTCGGTTGGGGGACTTTCTGGTCCAGTTTCAGGTACTCATCCATGACAAATTAACCTAAAAACTTTTGTAAGACAAACTTTAGGGGACAAGATGACCTAAAGTCTACATTGCATTGGCAGATAGTTTTACTGAAGCTTCAAAAAAGTAGCAATTTAATCTGAGTCGCTATTTGGTCCAACATGGCCAAAAAGTCGATCTGAACCGGCAGCTCCACACGTTCATATATTTAAAAAAAAATAAAAATCCCTGTTCAAGAACTCTAGACTTGCAGGCTGACTGGTACAAACTGCTACACATGTTCAGTGTATCCAATCAAAACTACTCTCCACCAAAATGCTAAATATAAAAATCTAAAATGAGGACGTGACTGAGTGTAATCCGCCAATTAGTTGTGAGTCAAGGACTTGAACCCAGCTACAGTGGAGGGCAGATAGGCTTCTCTACCAAGGAACATTCAGTCCTTCACCAACACTGCAGATGGGAGGAGAGGGAACCCTGGACTACACACAGTACACTCTGCTTAAAGCAAACCAAACTATTGTAGATAATTAGTAGTATCGTACATACCAACAGGTCAGTGGTGATGAGGACTCGACTGGAGCCAGAGCGGAACTCCCTCATGATCAAGTCTCTCTCTTTCTGGTCCATGTCACCGTGCTGAAAGACAGGTCAGAGGAGACCAGTGAGACAAAGCCAAACAGACACCAACCAGTGACCTTGCAGTCACACGATGCAGCTTATCATACACAGGTCTTTAAATAGTCCTCTGCATTATCTCACACACAAAAACTATACATTTCAGGGGCAACATGAATCAATATGACAAAACCTTTTGGTGCACAGTCAAGGCACAATGTCCCAAGACTGGGAAGGCAAAGCTCAGGGCTATTACAAATGTAATAAAAAACTAAAATGTGTCAAAATTAAACTAAATGGCTGTGAAAACTTCTTGGGACACAATTCGAAGATGGGAGATCTCTTGGGTAAATTGCGCAGTGTACGTGGAAATGACTTACCAGGGCAGACACGGTGAAGTCCCTGGCGTGCATCTTCTCAGTCAGCCAGTCCACTTTCCTCCTCGTGTTGATGAAGATGACCGCTTGTGTGATGGTCAGGGTTTCATACAGGTCACACAGCGTGTCCAGCTTCCACTCCTGAGGACCATCACCAGGTCAGACACACAGCAGGCTCAAGCAAGCTCACTTTGTCTGTACACAGCATGTCCTTGAGGTTCAAGGTACATTACACTCAACTGCCCTTTTAGAATTTGGTACACTTGGCTAAACACAAACGATGAAATGTACTGGGTTTTACAGGAGGCGTTTCGTGTTTTTTTCTGTTAGCCTACCCTCGTCGATATAAATGACACCTCCGTTCACAGTACAGTTCAACGGCACCCAAAACTTCATCCTCCAAAAATATATCATTATTAGTGTCTCTGTGTCCCAACCGGCAGCGGCAGATGGCCACGCACCAAGAGTCGGGGTCTGTCCCGAGGTTTCTGCCTGTAAAATGGACCGTTTTCTTGGCCACTGTCGCACCAAATGCTCGCTCTTGGGGGAGAATTGTTGGGTCTTACATGATAAGTGTGGTCTAGACCTACTCTGGTCTGTAAAGTGTCCTTAGGTAACTCCCGTTGGGATTTGACACTAGGACTAAAATGTAATTATAGTCGCTACGTTCTTGCCTCCTAAACTCCTTATCAACTGGAAAATGTTTCTTCACCTCTTTCTCCACATTGATGTAGAACTGACGAATACCCTCAAGGGTCAGCTCCTCCTTCTTTACCAGGATTCTGACGGGTTCACGCATGAACTTCTTTGTTACCTCCAACACGTCAGCTGGCATGGTGGCCGACAGAAGGACAACCTGAAACCACAGACAAGGTAGGGCTGGTTAAAAACCTGACACTCCGCTAAACACGTGTACCAGTATAATAGCCAGTCACAAGTAAGCCCCCACCAAAATGCTAAGTATAAAAATCTAAAATTAGGGAGGACATGACTGAGTGTAATCCGCCAATTAGTTGTGAGTCAAGGACTTGAACCCAGCTACAGTGGAGGGCAGATAGGCTTCTCTACCAAGGAACATTCAGTCCTTCACCAACACTGCAGATGGGAGGAGAGGGAACCCTGGACTACACACAGTACACTCTGCTTAAAGCAAACCAAACTATTGTTTAGACAGTCTGGCTCTATTCTCAGCCAGCCATCCACACAGATCAACCTCAGGGAGGAGAAAAAAGAAATGATAAAAAAAAAAAAGTCATACCTGTGTGCTGCTAGCCAGTTTCTGGAAAATCTCATAGATCTGGTCCTTGAACCCTCGACTAAGCATCTCGTCAGCCTCGTCCAGCACAAACATTTTGATGTGCTTAGAAGCTGCAAGAAAATATTAAAGTTAATTAAGACCACGTTCGCTTAATGTCCTTGTACACTTGGAGGTTTTTAAAAAGGCGTGATTCAAGAATACAAGAGATGGCGTTTAATTTATCACTGCGCTGTATTCAGAAGTGAAGTATGATCATGTCTCTGGAACCCTGCTGTGCCGAGGACTCAGGCCAGCAAAACGCCGACTAGAGCAACAACACAGCAGCGGTGTACAGAGTCAGCTGACACGCATGGGTTTCATCATTATACAGCAGGGCTCCTGATTATTAATCAAAACTGCATGAATGGTTTGATTCAACTACAATTGGCAAGTGCAATTTCTATTTATAAATGAGTCAATGTTCAGGAAATGTATTTGACAAACAGTTCCAATAAAATAAAGTCAACCTGCTACCATTGCAGCACTTTTGCACAACTGGTTCCCATGATGACTTACAGAGGTTTTTGCGATTTAACATGTCGAAGACGCGGCCGGGGGTTCCCACCACAATGTGAGGGGATTCAGCCTGCAGTTTCTGGACTTCACTGCGAATGCTGGTCCCTCCGATGCAGGCGTAGCAATTGGCTCCCATGTAGTCACCCAGGGCCAGCACCACCTTCTGGATCTAAATTTTAAATAAAAAGAAAAGCGATGGAAGAAAAACAATACCGTTTTAATGGCCAAAACCGTGAATCAGGTTAAACCAGTTCAATTAGAAACAAACTTCTTTTATTAGTTTAGGATCCAAGTGGAACCCTTTTAAAATATAGCCAAAGTCTATTATTATTATTATTATTATTATTATTATTATCATTATCATCATCATCATCATCATCATCATCAACCCCAGTAAGACCTATGCTTTCTTTTAGGGCTGGGCACTATATCGATATACGATGCTGGATATCATAATAAGTGTTGTCTTTCCTGGGTTTTAAAGGCTGCAAAAACAGTTAAGTGATGTCATCTGCAGGAAAAAGTCGTTAAAATAATAAGGCTCATGATCAAGTTAATTAAATGCGCCACACAAAAGAACATTATGATACGAGTCAGAATCTGGTGCCAAGTGCCGTGCAAGCAGCGGATTTCATTATAAACGCAACACATTGATTCAGCGCAAGACCTTTGTAGATCGGGCACATGTGAAATTAGTTACTTCCTCCTCTTAAGCACCCTCCAGCCGATTTATACATAGTGATGTATGCAGTCACCTATGTCAACACTAGCTGATGACTCCCTTCAGACGTGTGATGGGTGCTGTATTCAGAAGTGATGTATGATCATGTCTCTGGAACCCTGCTGTGCCGAGGACTCAGGCCAGCAAAACGCCGACTAGAGCAACAACACAGCAGCGGTGTACAGAGTCAGCTGACACGCATGGGTTTCATCATTATACAGCAGGGCTCCTTCTAGCTGCTTCCATCTCCCCACTAAGTTTTTCTGACCGCCTTTCAACATTATTCACCCCTTGAGCCAATTTTACCACCATGAGTCAAATGTCATTATATAAGTTTTTAAACTTATAGTAAAGTCTTAAGGGCAAATACATCCATTTTCAAAAAATAGAAATACTATGGTCTAACAAAAAAAAAAAGTTAAGTAAACATGAACAACTCTCCCAAAGCCCAAAACTCCATTGTGATGTAATCAAATATGGGGAACTGCTCATTTGATAATGAATTGGGAAAGATGAATGTTTTAGATAACAAAACCAGTCTCCCAGTCTTTGTCTTTGGCAATGACATCACAAGTTTAAGAATATGCAGTTTGACCGCCTTCTGTTTAAATACTGAGAAAATATTGGGGAGGAAGTTTGAAGACAGAACACCGTTCCAGTCAGTTGATTGCAACACGGGTTCAACTTAAGGTAAAATAAAAAGTTGAAAACCCAACTTGACACAGATCGGGTTAGTCTGAGGGTACATGTTTCTATGGCAACTCAGGTCAGACACGATTAAACCTCCTTTACGAAATATAGATTTCTGCAAGTAAGCCCGATTTAATGAAATGATGTAACTTCCGTTATGTGTTAACAGCAACTACAGAACAACTGACAACAGGGTGACAGGGTCACCCAGCCCGTAAAGCTGCCAGTAAATACTTTTGGATACAAGACATCTTTAGTCTTTTTACATTTAATCAGTTTCATCTCTCTATGACAAAACACACACACACACAAAAAAACACACACACACACACACACACACACACACACACACACACACACACACACACACACACACACACACACACACACACACACACACACACACACACACACTTCAGATGTACAATTTCAGTGCAGGGTTTCCACAGTTTATGCATTTTGACAGTAAGCCTACCTGCTGAGCCAGCTCCCTGGTGGGAGCCAGGACCAGAGCCTGAGTGGCTTTCATCTCCACATCAATCTGCTGAAGGATGGAGATGGCAAAGGTGGCAGTCTTCCCAGTGCCAGACTGGGCCTGAGCAATCACATCGTAGCCTAAAAACAACAACAAAAAAAAAAAATAGGTTAAGCCACTGTAGTGTACCCAGAGAGGACAAGAAAAATAGCCACCACATGCGAACACTATTCCAGGACTTTGTTCAACCCCAGATACGCCGTGATTGGAAAGAGTGTCACCTACAGAGTGCATTATGGGTGGTCTGACACACCGGCTATGCAAGTTTCTCCATGTATGTTTATAGTGACTGATTTAGATAGCCCTAAAAAAAAAAAAAAAGTCAGCTACATAATCACTGACGCAAACACAAGTGTGTGCCAGTGTGGTCTCTCAAATTCATCCAACTACAAAAGTCATGGAAAGACAGGGTGATGGAAATGGAGGGTTTCTGTTTGCGGACCGACAGTCTAGTTTAAACCAGACGCTGGAACAACCTCCTATACTGCCGTCCAGTGTAATTGACTCTTTGCTGACAAAGCAGTCAGCAGTGAGACATTTGGGTATTCCCTTAATATTGTGAACCTTTTTTGAAGCCTGTCACAGTACGTTTTTAAAAATCACACTAGGAGGAGGCAGAAGAACATTCATAGCATATTGGGTGGAAAACCACGAGTGAGACTGTGGATGCGCTTAGAGCAGACAGCTGTTGGCTATCAGAGCAAAGGGGGAATTAACAGTAAAGTTGTCCAGTTATAAACGTACAGTGAAGGTCCAACTGTTAAGCAGGAGAGGATAACTTGTTTTGTCATCATTCTAGAGAACTTAAGGAGCAGACCCTGAGAATGAATGTTTTTTATTTATCCGGCAGGGAAGAAAAGCCTGTCTTTGCATTTTAATGATCAAAGTGTGTTTAAATAAAAGTGCTTGTGACAGTGCACAATGTGGCTTTGACTTACAATTGAACATTACTTACCCTTGATACAAGGCATAATAGCTCTCTGCTGGATAGCAGAGGGCTTCTCAAAACCATAGGCATAAATTCCCCTTAGCAGAGCCTCGCGCAAGTTCATCTCATCAAAACTGTCAGTGATCTCAGTCCAGTTGCTCTGGAGGGGGCAAGACAAAAAACATTGTGAGCATGGACTTTCCCTTATCATAACAGTAAGGAGTTCCTTACTGCATCCTCAATTATATACAATTGCAATATAAATTATAGTACATACACCATGCCAATGGGTGGAAATGTCACGGTGCAACAAGGGGTTTTAAATCATCGGAGTACCACAGTTCTAGGAGACTCACCTCAATGATCCCATCTGGCTCCATGCCTTCCGGGCCATTGTCTCTGTGAATAAGACAATAAAGTCGTTGTTATTATTTGTAATGCAACATCTCCCACATCTGAACACAATTTAACATTCCACGTAGCTTTATGTAAATGCGAGAAGAAGAAAAATACAACATGATAAACGTTACCTCCATGAAGCTGTAATTAATATGGATCGGTGATTTTATTGATATGGGCTCGATTAATAACAATCTGACTGACGGTATATTACCTTTTAAAGTCAAATTATGCGGCTCCGCTCTACACTGACACAATAACTTACATTGTTAATCTTTACAGTTTGTAAGACGCCTGTGTAATTATATCTATATTAACGTTAGCTATAGAAACTCATGATAACGAACGCGCCTACTAAAACACAGCAAATGCCATCTTCGGTGTTGCTGGATTGAGACTTGAAACATAAATTCACCGTTCAATTCTTGTGCTTGTTAGCGAATGTCTTTTCACGAGTCCGCCATTTCTACTGCATATATTCAAGATGGTCGTTTCTCTGGTCGGGGATGAAAAGTCGGAAGCGAGTCGACAGGAATAGCGGCCTGGCCACGTAGAATACATTTACAGTTTACTAGTTAAAACAAAGGCTATTTCACTTAACGTTAAATATCTATTTAAGTTATGAATGGTGGTGTAAGCCACGTTCCTGAAGCAAAATGTGCGATAGTAAGAATTAAAAAAGGCTCGGCTGGTTGTAGCTAACCGTTAACATTAAGGTTAGCCCCTGGCCCGCGATAGCTAGCTACTGCCAACCGGCCCTGCTCGTCTATGTGGCCTTTTATTAAACTCGACAAGTCAGCGAAACACATTAACGATGCGTCTACCGACATAAAGCAGGCATTTGTTTCACGAAGGTAGCATATACCATCACGCTAGCAAATAATAAAAACGCACCCAACAGCATTTAGCTAGCGGCCTACGCTACCGGTATTGTCCAAGCCCTTGGGTTATCACTACCACGGCCATGTGCGCCCGTCGTACAAAAAGAACAAATCTATTTAACATTTGCGGCGCCAACTTCAAGAACGTTCCTATATTGTATCACAAGCCGATAATTTACAGTCCCAATATACCATTATATTTACTAACTCACTAATAACGACAGAAGCATCCGAAATAAAATAAAAATGGACAAGGCCTAGACCAGGCGCATTCACGTGCTACAAGGCGCCGGGTGCCATTTAATTTGCTCCCGTTAGCCTACGTTCAGGACCGGCATCATTCGTGCCGCCAAACAAACGTGTGGTGTCTATAATTTAGAGAGCTAAATATACACTTTCTAATCCTGAGTTCATCATATAACTAGTTTTATGTAGCTAGCTAACGTTAGCGTTATAGTAAAGACCTGTGACGTTAGCCTGAGGCAGGCCTAACGGTTAGTAGAGCATAGAAACCACTAGATGCTCCGTTTAATGTCTACTTTCAAAAAGAGTCACCGATACCAAAAACTAACACACCGATGTTGACAACTTAATCAAATTCTCAAACACAAAATGCCCACAAAACCATAAAATCTTTTCCTACCTATTATCGTATTCAGCCGACATTATTCCAAAGAAAGAAACTGCGGCAGAGATGTGTTATATACGTTGACAACACACAAAAAGGTCTTCTCATTGCAACAGACCGCCGTCATTTAGCAGTAATCCCGCCCATAGAGACTTGTGATTGGCCAATGTGTACGTCATAAATAAGTAGGCGGACCGTGGCGTCCATACCAGAGCACGATTGTTTCACTGTTAGCACGCCAGAGGGGCGGTGTTTACATTTTATAAGCAAACCGTATGATGTGCATCCAAGCTCCTTTCACTTGCGCTACGCTGGGGTAAATTTTGAAGGTCCCCCATTCTCAGTTCAGCCATTCGTCAACGAGAACAAAAGGCCTTACCCAGGGTCCCGAGATAGATTTGCGTTTTCTTCTGAATCATATTGTTCCATATCAATTAGTGACACATGCACATCTCAGCTTCACATCGTGAAACTGTTGGGATGAGTCACAGTGTAGCCATCTGATGCATGTTTTAACACAGTTCACGACAAAAGCTTGGAATATTAAAGTCTATTATTTTATAGAACATGAACCGAAATACATTTGTAATTAATAGCCTATTAATTGTGCTCACAGCCGGAAGCCAGGCTTTCAGAAATACTGGGGGTCAAAGCACCCATAACAAGGGACATGCCATAATAAAATAGCTAAATAATGACTTAAAACCAGAAACTATCTGAGCAAAATATGAGTAAACAACCCCAAATTTCCAGAAGAAATACTGAAGCTAAAACTTTGTTGTAAATTATCAGTGGCTACAGACCTGACCATGCTCATAAAAAAAAAACCTTACAGTGACTGCTAGGGTCTATAACATTAATAGTCTTAATTGCCGTGGCTTTGGATAACATGAGGCAAAATAAATGTGTAAATAAAATCTATGTGGCTTTCTATTAGAAGAAACCTTACACATTATCAGGCATTCATTTCTTTTGTTTAAGCGTTTTCCCCCCCACACAGGTGGGCAATCTACCGTTTTAAGCTCTGCTTTAGCAGCAGAAACAGCATTTACTTGAACGGATAACTATTTTTGTTCATCCTTACACAAAATGGGAGCGTCACACATCCTTTTCTAGACTATAGAACATGTTCCTTACGGTATTAAGTAAAAAAAATACTTAATACCTTAATTTAAGGTCCACTCCAGGGCTTTTAACTACAATCTCCAACATAAACACCCCTTGCCATCCTGGTGACCTTTGACCCAAGATTTTTTTGTTGTTGTTAAAGATTTACACAGTAATGCAAACACTTTATGACAGCCTTACGTTTACGTTCTATTGCTTCTTCTATGTGTAATTCTATTTTATGTCAGTTACCTCACTCATTATTATTTCCGGCCAGTTCCCTATTGAACTAACTTCCCCATGGTGTCAACAGTCATGAATGAGAGAATAATATGTTGCTCTAAGTGAAGCACCCCAGACCAAAGAAAAAGGAAAAAAAATTCAGTGACCCGTCCTGCTGTGTGTACGTCAGTAGTTCAATGCCAGTACTATTATACCTGCATAACCTGGTACAGTGGTATAACTGAAAGAACAAATAGGAAAAGCTTCACAAAGCTCAGAACTAACTAATAAAAGACAGCCTTATTGTTAGTCTAAGAACACATTAGCCAAAACCATTTTTTAAAAGATTATTTTTGGGGCTTTTCCTCCTTTAATGGACAGGACAGGTGAGAAAGGGGAGAGAGTGCGGTGAAGACATGCAGGAAATCGTCACAGGTCGGAGTCGAACCCTGGACCTCTACGTCGAGACATAAACCTCTAAATATACGTGTGCCTGCTCTACCCACTGAGCCAACCCAGCCACGAGCCCCAACCATTTTAAAGAGTGGAATTGGCTCCTATTTGAAGGTAGAAGTCAACAGTCAAAACGTACAGTCACAAGATTTTAAAAAGGTCCACATCCTCCTTTTTTCCACCAGGTATTCAGTACGTTCAGGACTTTCGTGGCCTGAACACAAAGGGCTAGTGTATCTTACCTCAAACAACCCAATCTTAAAAAGTAAGTAAGTAGGGGGAAGCACAGGTGAGGAGTGGAATAAAATCCCCCACTCTAATAGTTTTGTATCATGTATTGTAGCATTTTACAATTTGAATATATGTATACATCGTTGGGTAGTTTAATCAATGACAAGACACATTTTATAAGTCCACCCTGTTTATGTAAAATGTTAATTTGCAAAGTAACTTTGTAGCCGTCAGATAAAGGTTCCCATTTCCGTATGAATGGCATGAAAAGGAGATTCTCAAGTCAAGTATGACAAGTACCTCCACTCTCGTACCTAAGTACAGTGCTTGAGTGCATCTACTTGGTTACCATCGCTACCATGGACGCCGGATAACATGTCAGGATCACGTCAGCATACCCAGCTAACAGCCATCCAGTAGCATTAATAAAATGCACCATCGCTTGTTTGCCGCATTTTTTTTTATTTTTAGCAACCATAATGCATTGTAGAAGATATATAAAACTCAACTCTGTTGCATCAACTGTTTGGAAAAAAAGAAAGAAAAAAAAAAAAAAAAAAAAAAAAACACACGGCTATCAACAAATTTGTCTTTCGTTATAAAAAGAGGAGGAGGGTGCTGTAACTCCATTACGAACATACTGGATCTGCTGTGTAGCGGTCGTGGTCCTCACCAAAAATGGCTCTCAAAACCCTCGAAGAAATACTACCGCCAGAGGATCTCTTTTGTACTTACTCCGAAAAAAAAACAAAAACACACATTAGTAGTCCTCCGTTTAACACCGTTTGTTTAAAGCAATAAGCATATCAACACATTTACTGACAAAGAGAAAACACAGAAAAAGATAAAATGCAATGTAAAGATACCCCTTCATTGGGCTAATATGTCATCTTGGCGTGTTTGGCCGCTGATCCGCTGATGCAGATCCAGTCTCCCGCACGACGATGGATTATTTGGTGAATAGTGATGGAGGCAGAGAAAGTTTCCAGATGTAAATTCTAATTTTACTAAAAAAAAAAAAAGCACTAGAATGGCTCCTCACGCGCTGGAAGTGCATTTTCTGACGTCGATATGGCAGCGTCAACTAGCAAGCTCCATTTTCACTTGAAAATTCTTCTAAACACCTTGGAGGAAATCGTTTAACAAATGTACATCGGAAAGGTCACGTCGCGCTACAGTGGCAAACATCACGTGACGACTGGATCGATGGACTGGCCAACGTAACATTGGCTGTAGCACGGGGGAAGTGTATTTTATGTCGGGTGTGGTAACGTTTTTTTTGAGATTCTCACTTCTTTCAACCTACTGTGTGGACTGCATGGATGGAGGGCGGGTACATCCACTAGTACCATTTAACCACAAGCTTACACAGACTGGTTCAAATGATTTTGCCGTCCACCCACGCCACCTCTGCACTCACTGTTCAGGCATCTGAAGTCAAAGTAGTACTGGAGGTTGGGACTAACTGGGGTCCGACCCTTCATCTGGACTGTATTCTTTAGATATAATCTTCTTCATGCTCCCATTCAGACTGAAAGAAAAAAAAAAGGTGGACTACGATAGGATGGAAGGTCAGCACATTTCCCAAAACGGAAGCTAGCCTTGGCCTCTGTCAACCACAAAGGAATTACCATGACATGGAAATTAAATCAGGAGTTTTCAAAAAAGGGTGGAGAGAGGGAAGCAAAGAGAGACAAAAAGTGAAACAATGACATCACCTACAATAGAAGAAGGAATTTCTCTGGATGTTGGCAGAGAAAAATAAAGTTTCTGAAAAGTTTCTCTTTTTCCAGTCCATCGTTTGCT
This sequence comes from Perca fluviatilis, assembly GCF_010015445.1. Taxonomy (NCBI): domain Eukaryota; kingdom Metazoa; phylum Chordata; class Actinopteri; order Perciformes; family Percidae; genus Perca; species Perca fluviatilis. Next base: position 6,344,420 of record NC_053125.1, read on the forward strand.
CCCCCGTGCCCTCTTCTTGTCATGGCATTGTCCCTCCGTCTTGTTAAGTGTAAGGGCGGGAGCAGGTGGAGATGGCGGGCCGAGGGTGGGGGTGGAGGGTCACAGGGTGAGCTTGCAGTGACAGAGTTCTTTGTACATTTGCCTCCTCAGCCGGGGCATATCCAGCTGGCCAAAGCTGAACGGCTGCCCTAGTGCCAGACACTTGCAGTACTGCAGGACGGTGGAGGGGCAAATGAGGAGAAAAACAGAAGTTATTGGCTTGCACGAACACACAGAGTCACAACAACACGCAACACAAGTCAGTAGGTGTTCCTACAGTGCTGAGCGACCAGCTTTAGGCCCGCATTCACATCGCCTGGGTCGGCCGTCAGACGGCTTTCCGTTCATTTGGAATGGGAGGGTGAGTTTAGGCTGCGGTGGAGTTTGCAGCAGGGGGGACGCGCACAAAAAACACACGGCGAAAAGATGAGACCGACTCAACTTTCGGAGAACCACAACCCCACGTCACGCTGCGGTGGCCGATCACGTAACCGGCGATCAGGCTTGTCGGTGTGTTTAGAGGTTTAGTGGTTTGAGGCGCTGCGAGAATCCCGTACAGGAAACGTCACTGCCTCTATCGCTGCCACAAGAAAGTTTAAAAACACTATGAGGGTCAAAAAAGGAAAGAAACACAAGCACCACACTGCCCCGGAGCGTGTGTAATAGCTGAATGTTTCCTGCAACGACAAAGCACTCGCTATGTGTCTCTCGTCTCTCTCTCTCTCTCTCTCTTCTGGTGAAATAACGCTGCCTTCAAGTGCAATCGGTGACGTCGAGCTCCACTGACAATCTGACGGGGAAAAAAGTAATTGTGAAATATCAAAGTCTACTTGTGCTACATTGGGGGGTTTAAAGAACACAACGGGACGTCACACAAGTGGGCCGTTCGTGACACTCTCGCACCGCCCTGGACGACCCTGCGGAAAATTGCCGGATCGCCGTGTCCCGTCTGAACGCAGCCTTGTACAGTGGATGCTCCACATGCTTCCTGTCTGACAGGTCAAGGCAGCCGTTGGTAGCCGCTCACTGGAACAGTCTGGCCGATATATAAACAACATAAACACGGAGGGAGGTGGAAACGTGGCAGCCTACTTCCTCAAAAAACAGGCATATCAGGGTTGGCTGAGACATGCTGTTGGGCCAGTGAATGAATGGATGGATGGATGGATGGATGGATGGATGGATGGACAGACGTTGGTAGATCTGCATGAGAACACATGGCCTGACCAAACTCACCTGTAGCACAAAAGCCCCGCAGTCACTGTCGTTGTTTTGACGACCCACATTCTGCAACAAAACAAATCCACGACACATCAGCAACACGCAGTACAATTGCTGAAATGCATAACAAAGCCATAGCAATGTGTGACTGGCTTCCAGCAGTAACAACCCACTGTCTCCCCCCCCCCCCTCCCCCACCACAGTGAGGGCTTTGTGGAATGAGAAACCTCAATCTGCACGTCAAAGCAGAGAAACACACAAAGCATCTCACCATTTTGAAAAAGCCTTTCCATCCCGCCAAAAAGTCCTGTTGGTCTTTCTTGATGGCCTCCGCTTGCAGATACTTAAAAATGTGCTGTGAAAAAAACAACAAAAAAAGGTTCTATGAAGAGACTACAGGAGATAAAGCATACGCATGGTGACAAATAACGACACTCCCATTTCATTCTAATCAAAATACCAGAATGCTAGGATTAAAAAGGTTCACATTTAAGACCACTCAAATGTACTAGATTATATAGCGTGCTTATTTTTGCACGACCATATGCATAACAATCCTTTTTCAACCAAAAAAATGATTAGCCTAGAAATCTAGACGCACCCTAGCGGCACCAAATGTAATTTAGCAACTCTCCGTTGGCTTGCGAGCTGGAAAAACCGAATTCTGGTCAGACCTAATCACATTGTGTATAGAGTCGGTGGGCGGGGCTTAACATAATGACGGCAGAGCTGTGACGGTTGCGCGTGAATTCCCTGCTACTTGAAAACAAAGAAGATGGCTGCTGCTGCTGCTGGCGAACAGCGGCCTTTGGAATGTGTTTTGGCCGCAAAGTTTTTCTTTGAGAAAAGAACAAAGAACGGCACTGAAGTCATTCTTAAAAAAGGAAGATGTGTTCGGAGTTTTCCCCGACCGGATACGACAAAAGTTTAATCCATCAACTGGCGTTGCTCTGGTTGGCTAGGAGTGCAGAGGGAATTTGAAAGACAACCGTTTATCCCGCCCCTCGGATTGAGCCCTGCCATTGGCGAGTTCCCAGACCCAACATCTTGATGGGGGTCTGGCTCGTCAGGCTAGAAATGGATTCCGTATCTCAGCGATTTTCTCATTTTACACGAGGCATTCAAGCGAGGCCGTTTCCTCTGTACGGTCATAACACTCTTGGGTAGGTGCGTTTCATTTTCCCAACTCTGACCGACTCCCTGTTTTGACATTTTCAATTTAAACACCATTTAATAATCAAAGATGGGACCTGATAGTGACAGCTTTGTCCACATCCGGTACGACATGCACAGAAACACCGTGTAAATGATCATCTTCCCAATTTAGACTCCATTTAGTAAAAGTGAAACAGCGACGAGTATATTAGCCACTAATAAAGCACTGTTCGGTCTGTTAGCTAAACAGTTCATCAGAACGTTGAACCAAAAAGGGGCGATTGTTAGTTATATGAAAGCCATCTACAGCCAGTCACTGAGGGTCTCTCGTGGCTTTTACTTTGATTTATTTTTTCCAAAAATAATCTCCGGGTGCGAGGGCTCGGTGTTGCTGTCCCAGTCCTACCTTCGGGCAGCGTCTGTTGAGAGTCCGCTGAGAGTCAAAGTATGTGATGGCTCGACGAGGAATGTCAACACTGACCAGGGACCAGTGGACCTCCAGGTGGATGGGGATCAACAACAGATCCTTCTGAAAGATGTCAACCTGACAAAAGTAGTAAAAGGAGAGGTAATGGATGTAATGTTGTCAAGCTATACTATAGGACATTGGTATCACTTTGTCTGCTGTACACCTGACTGACTGTCTTATAGGCTATATTAGCCCTCCTACACAATCTGGACTGTGGTCCTAACATCTACATCTTACAACTTATTCCCGGTTATATATTGTTCTTAGAGTATATTATTTATTTTCATATTTGTCAAGTTATTCTATTAGGTTTACATTCTTGTCTTTTCATAGTCATAGTTAATATCCCTGCACTGTTCACTTTTGCACTACCACCATTGCACACACACCTTATCATGGTCATTGCATCACATGGTCAGTCCATACCAGACCTTTGTAATCACTTCACAAATTGTTAACTCTTTAAATTTCTGTGAGTGATTTTTATGCATGGGTTTGTTGTGTTATGGTCGTCCAAGCTACTGGATGCCTAAAATTTCCCTCGGGATGAATAAAGTAAGTAAGTAAGTAAGTATCTATCTATCTATCGCGCCGACCTTACACCAAACGACTTTTCAAGCGATTCTACTGTCGCAGACTAATTCCCAACATCTGGATGGAATCCTGAGAGTCTTGCTAGAGTCGGGGCGCTCCCGTCCTCTCCATCGCTTGGTGTGAGGTCATAAAACTCAGTCCCAGTCAGTCTTTTTCACGTCTGGACGTCCCGACAAAATCAAACGTTTTTGATTTTATCCTAAGTTTTAAGTCTTGTGTAGTGAAGTTAAATCATGTGAACATTGTCAACAACCAATGGGTGCGCCCCCTCCAGCACATAAACGGGAAGCAGCAAACGGATAGAGTCGGTGGTGTTTACGGTTGCTATGGCGCCACGCTACCGGCGGGGAAACGCCGACCACCCGGTACTGGAGACATTCATCCTCATGTACGGCACAACAGGAAATCAGCTAACTTTCCCTCAAGTTTCCAGCTAAACGCTAGCTAGCTAGCTTGGGTACATTATTCAAAACCAATCTAGTTGTAGTCGTGCAATGTGTGACCCTGCATGACCTCCAGTCTTTACACACGATGACAGTCTTTAACGTTGGATGTGAGATGGTGTCGGACTTTAGTCTTTTTAAAGTCGGTTCAGTCTTCTAGTGGATGGAAGGCATCAGATGAATTCATTCCAGGCCGCCTCCTACCTCTTGAAAGACATGCTACATGAAGGCAAAATGCTTGTTCCACTGCTACAGGTCACAGAATCTGCTGGGGGCCAGTATACAGTGTAACACCAGTGCTAGGCTGAGGAGGAGCACTCACCCTTCTCTTGTTATCAAAAGTTCTGAATTTAACATGATGGACTTTGTCATGAGTACCCTCCTGTAAATATTTCATCTCGCAGCTCTTTTGTTAGGGATGGGATCCGATATCCGGTTCCAAGTTGTCTGATCCATCAGAATCATATCTTTCCAACTTATCAATTTGTTTTATCAATGCCAGTATGTTGTTTTATTTTTTATTTGTTGCAAAACAAATGACGTCATGTGGCTATGCTGCTACACGGAAGGAGTCATGGCAGAGAGGAAGAAACGTTGTAAAGCTGCTTCATTTTACAAAGACAGATGACAACAGCGCTGCGAGATGAATGAAATCACCACAGTAGCAACCGTGGGACACCGCTTTCCAGTGTGTGTGTGTGTGTGTGTGTGTGTGTGTGTGTGTGTGTGTGTGTGTGTGTGTGTGTGTGTGTGTGTGTGTGTGTGTGTGTGTGTGTGTGACAGAGCTGTTTGTGTGTGACGGTGCGTGCGCTTTTATGTGTGTGAGGTGAATCGGTAGCGCATTGCTATGCTATGTAGTTGTATTGTGCAACGGCATCTGGATACGTTTATGAAAACACGATACAGACATTTCATATGGGAGACGTATGCAACGCAGACTGATGTGCATTCAGCTCGCGCTGGACCAGCATAGGAGTCAGCCATCACTGGGAGACCTCACTGATAAACCAGAGAAATTGTAGTTGGGAGTAATTGTAATTGGGAGGAACGACTCTATAGTTTTTAACTTTTAACACTAACATTAACATTTTTTTTTTAATCAGATGAGTGATGTCTTTTATAATACCTGAAAAACTGTGTAGGCGTATTGGCATAAGGGAGCATGACAGAGCGGTCAAAGGGCAACCCCATGACTAAGCTTCTGTCTTGGTTGTGCGACTGTTGAACGAGGCACTTGGAGCAAAATACGAGCAATTCCACAGTAATTATAATGCCTGGATGACAAAATGCTAACAAGTGTCAACTGATGGGGGCTCGGTTAATAGGGAGGGGACGCTTCTGCTTTTGTAGTCCCACTTTGTGATTTTAAATGACAAGAGGGCGACATATTTACATAAAAATAAATTGTCTAGCACAAGCTGAACTTGAAGAAAATCTTACCTAACAACTTAACTGAAAAAGCGTTCAAAGAGCGGGAAGGTTCTGACGCCCACTTACATTTTTGGTCCACCGTTTGACTCCATCATAGCCTTTTGTCCTTAGCTTATCATAAAAGAAGCTGTTGAAAAAGTGAACCTGAGGGAGAGAACAGAGTAAAGTCAGAGTTAGGGAAATGCCGCCACTTGTTTGGGGTTTCAATATAGTGCTTCAAAATAGGACAATAAAGCCATTCTCATGGCCTCCGTGACTGTGAAACTCTGCTATTTGAGTTGTGCATGGCCTACTTTCTGACACAAGCAGGGCCGCGTGTCCAAGTATCTAGCCAAAAAGGTATTATCCATTACGGCACAAATCTTTATTTGTTTCAGCTCCTACTATGCGAGTGTAACGCAGAGTTTTTCCTGCCTGACTCTACGACGGGTGCCAATCACAAACATTATAGGTCTTGGTAGAAGCTTGCTGCATGCTTATTGGCTCACTGACGCTGATGAGATTTACTCCTCAGGTATTGAAATTGGGTATTGAATGAGGAGGCATTAAAAAAAAAGTGTGTATATGAGGAGTGTGTATAAAAAAACGGACTACCGCGGCTATCTGCCTCGGTTGATCGTCGCTGCAGCCTCCTGTCTGATTGAGCCCAGCCGGTCGGGAAGAGGGCGTGTTGATGGCGGTCTATCATGCGGCTGCCACTACCGGAAGTAAGCAAACAACGAGGGAGGAGAAGAAGACGGCACAAAGACGCTAACGTAGATCTTTAACGGCAGAGACCACGAGAAAATGTCGTCGGACAAATGCATGGAAACGGCAAGCGACTCAGCTGTTTATGACCAGATTATACGGCTGACTCGGTGACGGCGCGTAATCCGCGGACTGTCCTGTCTCCCGCACACCCCAGAGAGAGAGAGAGGGAGAGAGAGGACTAACGTTAAGGTTAGACAGGTAGTTATGTCTCCCGTTGGATTTGTAAATGAACAATGCAGTAACAGAATCATGACTCATATTTGATCAGCGTTGCCTGATTTGACCGCAGTTTACGAGCAGTCATTGGCACAGCTTTAAGACTCCTCGGCTCTGATTGGTTGTTTTCCTTCAAGGGCAGTGGAAACTTGCCATTAGGAGCACCAGGAAGTAAGAACGTAACTTATTTATTTTTTATTACAGATAATCTGCCTCGTGTGACCGTTTCAGCAAATATGACAACAAATTTTTTTTTTTATAAAAGTTACCTACTGCGACTTTAAAAAGGCCTTTGGTATTTATTTCCTTACCTTCTCTGGCACAGAGTCCATGACCAGGTCACCATACATGTTCATAATCTAAATAAAAACAGAAACATTATATTACAAAGAAACATCTTGAAAAAGGGCACTGTAACCTTTCTGATCAGTGACTAGAAAAAGGTGGTATTCAACCCATTTGTTCCTTTTATTGGCTCATAATACATTTCCACCATCTGACACTCTTTCCTGTATCTGTAGGAACCTGAGTACACTTTATGTTTTGGCTGAGTTCAGCAAGAAGCCTGACAATTGTATTGATCTTGTCCTGCGTACTCCACTTTCACTAACCTTGGCATTTATGAATTAATCTCGCCAAAGGAGAGACACACACACACGTTTTGTATTCCAAGCAAGTGTTTTATGAACCACCAATTGATCTTTCACAATTCCAGGAAAAAAGGTTTTGAAGAGCTGACAGAATATTTTTTGGCACGTCATTGCTTTCCAGACAAGCATGAGACACATTGTTAACAGTCCTGAGGATCAGGTGGCAGTACATTTATTCTATGCTCATCCTTGGTGTTATTTAACTATGCAAAATCCTGCAGCTGTATGCCTCGGCACGGACCTTTTTTCACTCGTCATAGCAGGAAAAGCAGAGCTGTAACGGACAGCATTAAAATTAGGTGGTCAACCGATTCTGGTTTGGTCTATCCCTAATTAAAATGACTGGACACGTGACGGAACTGAGCCATTATTGACAGATTTAGTTTTCACCTGCGAGGACAAGTCAAAATGCCACGGATAAGGGTCTACTGTGTTAAGAGTGTGTGGTGCCGTACCTGGTCGTTGAGCCAGTTCTGTCCGTACAGAGTGCCCAGGTCATCCATGGTCAGAACGTGGCGTTTGTAATTGACTCTGAATGTTTTAGCCAGGGACGAGCCCGACGACCGCTGGAAGGATTGTATTAGGTGCTGGACCACTGCTTTCCTAGTGAAGAACAATTCACACACATGATGCATTAGTAAGTTACTAACTTAACCAATTCACCTACATGGTGTTACTTCAGAGGTAATAAATGGCCCCCAACTAGTTCAATCAACCTCCAGATGCCCTAATCAACGTCATAAATTAGGTGAAATGTTAGAATTCTGCTGCCCTACAATCTGACAGAGCCAAAGGACCAGGCCTAAGGTTCTAACCATAGAAATAAAATGGATAGAAAGGCCACTGAACTGATTTCCGTGGTCATTTGATCGGTACACAACTGGCGATTGTTGTTAGTTGTCATGGTGACAATTTGCATCAGCAGGGCCGTAAAACGGTGTCGCAGCTCGGGAGACATTCTCGGAGCGGCGGGGAGTGAGGAGGAGGGACAGTTAGACCCAGCGGCAACGGGTCGGGCGGACCGCTACCATTAGACCCAGCCCGCTGTTCAGCTCATTCTCTGTAACCAATGCAGCAGAAAAGCACGGCGAAACCAGCCAGCCAGCAGGTGCACGACTTGTTAGTTGGCTATCGTTAGCTTGCCAACTCCGCCTTAGCCCTCGCCACATCGTTCACAGAAAACGAGCAGAATAAAGCGGTGGCTCACGGCGACAGCAACGTGCTTTGACCCATTTAGCGACCGTCTCTCTGCCTCGTAACGTTACTACTCCACTGCTCGTTTGGAAGTTTATACATTACCATGCAGACATGGGGACTCGAGTCTGAGACTCGGACTTGAGTCGCACAAACAGCTGACTTCAGACTTGACTTGCGACCCAAAGCACTTCCGACTTGACTCTCATTCGAGTGTCGAGACTCGTCAACAACCTGTTTTCATGCAATTATTGCTTTTTAAATCTAAATTCATTCAACGCATTTCTATTTTCTTTTATTGGCGGATATACGTTGGGGAAAAGTAGGACGAGCTGCATGTCCCCTGCCCTTTGCCATAATGCATGATGAGTTGTGCCTTTTGTCGTTAGTTTTGCTTTCAAGTGGCAGTAAGTGAACAGCTACATGCAAGGTGTGTGCGGTACCAAGATAAATGATGCCGGATCAACAACATCGAACTTCATCAGGCTAACTAACTATTCCTATTTACTCACATGCTTTATGTCAAATATTTTCCTGCATAATCACACCGTCTGCATGTGATACTGAAAGGTTTGTGGCTTATAAACAGTCAAGTGAACAATAACTGACAAGGACTGACAGTTAAAGGTGCTGTAGGTAGGATTGTGAAGATCAGGGACTTAGCTGACAACATCGACAACTTCTCAGTCCCTCCCCCCTTTCTGCTAAAGCCCAAAAACGGTCTCCTAACCCCCTCCCCCCACAAGGGAAAATGAATGCGTGTGCATGAACAGTGACTGACACACAGTTAGACACCCCGGCCCTGATTGGTGCATCTGAACAGGGAGCGGTGGATTTTTTACAAACCACACTACAGGCTGTAGGTGGTGCCAGAGGAGCCCGTTTTTTTTTTTTTGTAATGACCTGCTTCATGTAGTCCTACTGGAACATAGGGTCAGTTTCAGCAAATATGACAGAAAGTTAGTTTTATAACTCTTACCTACTGCACCTTTAACTAATTGTGAGCCCACTGCTTTTCTTTGTTTAAAGTCAATGAATGAAGAAGGACATTCCTTGCAACACTAGTCGGTACAGTTCCAGAACATTTTATCCAACAGTTTCCTCTGCAGTTAAACACCATATGACTGCACACACAAGGAGACCAAACACTGTGACTGACCTGTGTGGCTGTGAGAAGCTCTCGCTGAAGATGTCCTGAAGCTTCTCCACAATGTCATCCACATGGACGGGGATCAAGCTGCCGTACTGCTGCAGAGACTCTTCAAGAATACCTGGTCAGAGGAAAAACATAAGATATTATAGTCAAACCATCATCTTCACAACAAGACACACACACGCCCATTCAAGAGGACCTGGGGTCTCATTTATAAACGTGGCGTACGCACAAAACGGGGCTGAAAATGTACGCCACTTCCCACGCAAAGGTTGTAATTTATATCAAAAAACTTGACGTGAGAATGTGCGGTCCACGCAAACTCTGAACCATGCGTATGGACATTTTGGAGACAAAATAGGAATTGGCGACGCAGATGGTGAGGTGGTGAACTGAAGTCAGACTGCAGAAAGAATGGGAAATTTTTTTACTGTTAATATTTTCAAGTATTGATATGCCTCACGCACATTTTTTTCACTCCATATCATCCACATTACCATGAAGATTAAATCCAGCAGTGCTATTTGCGCTTGTACTTCGTGATACTTGTTCCATAAACCCCTTGTAAAATACAACTCAAATCTTTAATAAAAAGGTGTTGTTAATGTTTGATCGGCGCTGTCTCGCCGTCACATTGTCCGCCACGGAGCGCAGGAGGAGGGGATGGCCCGACTCCACAGAATACAGGATATCATCAAATACCCTAGCATTAGATAACTGCAGAACACTGTGTAAATAACTAAATATCTGTCTTTAAAACTGTGCGTATATCATCAGATGTCAGTCTGGAAATACAGCCGTTAAGCTCTCGCGCAATCGTTACACTTGAAGTCCTCGTTACCAGTCCGAACTTTAATACCGTTTCGCGACAAAACCTGCATGAAGAAAAGTGTGTTTGCCTTAGATTAGACTTTCGTCTTCAAATTGTATCTCGGGATGGAGGATACCACTAGTTGATGCTGTGATTTTGGCAAGGTTCTACAATCACTCTAATTGTTGTAAACATATTTATGCTGCGGTGATCCCCGTGCGTAATGCTGCTGATGGCACTGCTGGCCCCGCAGGAGGACTAACCCCCAATCAGGAGAGAGTCTTCAGGGACCATGACGATGACTGGCTAATATGCCGATTTAGGTTCCCTAAAGCTGTGCTCTTGGCTCTATGTACTGAATAGAGAGGGCAACGCACCGGTACCGTGCCATCCCGGTCCAAATACTGGCCCTCGCCACTCTGGGGGCAACTGGCTGTTTCCAGAGGGAAATGTCAGTCAATGTTATTTATTTATTTATTTATTTCACCTTTATCACTAAGGCTTGTTTGGATATAATTTATAGTTCTGTTAAATCTTATCATATACAGTAGGTCTGGTATATCGAAGCTGTCCCCGAGTGCTGTAATACCTGCTGTTTTGGAAGATATTATTAATAAAGGTAGTCCATAGATCCGGTTTCCCTACACTGGCAGCAATTCCCGAGCGTCTGAGAGGTCTTTTGCTTTTTCTCTGCCAGTCGTCATGATTCGGTGTAATGAAAGAACAACTCTAAGGGTCATTAACATACTGATCAGCATTCACGAGGTGCTTTGCATTGACTATTTATGGTTAAAAATGGGCGTGTACAGGGCGGGATAAGAGGCTGATCCACATACGCACGCTTGTAGCCAATCTGTGATTTATAAAGGGAGCACTGCTTACAGGTGTGCGTACACACGGTTTTATAAATCTGACTTTTTTTGGCATATGCCATTTTGGGCTTACGTACACTTATAGTAAGGATCCTACACACAGCTTTTATAAATGAGACACCAGCTCTTTCATTTGAACTACATTTTATTTAAAAAAAATATATATATATATAAAATGTTAAGATTATTTGTTGGGCATTTTAGGGGGAATGACATGCAGCGAAGAGCTGCAGGTCGGAGTAGAACCCGCGGCAGATGCGACGAGGAATAAACCTCTATATATGGCCGTGTGATATACGGCACCTAGAAAATTGTGCAATATAGCACACGGCCATATTTAGAGGTTTACTCCTCGTCGCAGCAGCCGCAGGTTAGCGAACACAACATAACGCAGAAAAGCAGTGTAGCCGCGGTTTTAAGAAATCATTGGAAATTATCAAAATCTGCACCCGATGTGGATCCACACCAAAAACAAATCACTTGTTGCTTGGCCGTTGGTCTAACGTTCCAATTCATTAATTTCAAAAACACACTAACAAGCAAACTAACGGGACCAAAAACTGCAACCTTGGCATGGGAAACTGTTGTTTTAGCATTTAGGAGAGAATGAAAAAAAATCTGTTCTAAAACGAGCCGACCGACGGCGAACATGAGCTAACAGGCCGAGTCTCTGATCCTTACCAGTCACAAAACTCATGTGTTCCTCAGTAAGGGCCAGCTCCACTGGTTTGACCTCCACTTCCCGCCTCCCTCTGTCCTCTTGTTTGACTGGAGAGCAGCCATTCATGTGTTCATCTGACAGAGAAAAAAGAAAGAATTACAAACCCATGTTTTGACTGTCATTATTTTACACTTTAGTCCAAAACAGCAAATTTGGTGAAGTAAAATGTTTTGAAATGGTATAACGTACAGGACTCCAGACTAACTTTTTGCCTTGGTCGCACTATATCTATCTATCTATCTATCTATCTATCTATCTACTATCTATCTATCTATCTATCTATCTATCTATCGCGTGATTAAAAACATGACCTTGAAATTGTGGTGTTAACGGTGACACCAGGAAAGATTTAGGTGCACCTATATTTTGTAGGGTTAGGGTCACCTAAATAAAAAAAGTTAGGCGCACCAGTGCGACCAAGGCAAAAATTTAGTCCATCCGTCCGTCCGTATGTATGTATGTATGTATGTATGTATGTGTATGTATGTATGTATGTATGTATGTATGTATGTATGTATATATATATATATATATATATGTTTATGTTTTATTTGCTCTGGGAGATACGTCTGGCCCTCATTTAGACAATTTTTCAGCCGACCATGCCTTGGGCGGACCAATCACAACTGTTTATCTCATATGGGGCGGGTTAAAGACCATGACTGACAGGAGCGTCATACATACGTAGCTGCGCAATGCTCAAGGCCCACAAAACTCAGATCAAAACTGTCAAACTACACCTTTTGACAAAAGTTTGTGTCCCGGCCGCTATGGTTTTCCCGCTTTAAAGCGGAACAAACACCAACCCAACTTAAATGTGTCGCTCGGCGCTACATCGTTTGGTTGTCAAGCCTATCAGCGCTGAGATTCTCCTGCATGGCATAGCCCAGACCGATCTGAACTCCGTTCAGAAAACAAGCATTTCAAAAGTTCTTTGCTCGTCGTCTTGCGGACAGACCTGACGAAGCATGAATTCAGGCTTTTTACAAATTGGCCTCATAATGTAGTTATTTCGGCATATTTTTATTGCAATTCTCAGCTTTTTGTGTTTATTTTGGGTATTAAGAGACGGACTAGCAATACATGACATTTGTCGTTAATAAGAAAAAAAATATAGAACTGTGCCATTTGAAACATACTCCCTACAATACACTTCAACTGACCCTCTTTAGAAGGAAATGTAGCGTATGTCAGTACCTCTATCCGACGCGGTGAACCTCTCATCGTTGGTGTCGTCCTCTCCGTCGGAGTATGGCGATTGCCGATACCTTTTTGTCCTCCTCTGCTTGCCGTACAGATTGTGCCTTCGCCCTCTTTGGCTGTACCGGTACCCTTGGGAGCATACCCACTGCGCCCGCTGGCGCCAGCTCTTCCAGTGCTTGGTTAGCCGAAATCCAAGGCCGCCGTGGGATCGCAAGCGCTGCCAGCGCCGGAGCCTCCGCAGGGCCCTGTACCTGCTGAGGTGGGACCTGAACACGTCCCCGGCTTTGGCCGGGGAGACCGGGTGCTCTCCAGGGACGTCACCGCCCTCTTCTGCCTTCTGCTGGGGTCCGTGATGTTGGTGGTGTTGCTGCTGTGAATGAGGGTGCTGCGTGGACTGGGAGGGAAATTCTGGGACCTCCCACTCCAACTCTTCCTCCTCTCCTTCATCTTCCACCTCATCCTCCTCCTCCTCTTCATCATCTTCTTCCTCCTCCTCCTCCTCGTCCTCCTCATTGTTATCCCAACCCTTGCCCTCAAACTCTAACTCGTCCTCCCCATCCAGATTGTTTTCTTCATCCTCATCAGCTACTGGCTTGATCATACCCATACCCATACCGTCCTCGTCTTCATCCTCATCCTCCTCCACATACTCGCCTGTCCACACCTTCTCTTTCTGCCCCAGTCTGAGGTGCATGGGACTGGGTACACTGTGGCCTGACACCGGGACAATGAGGTGGTCTCCAGGGATCCCACCTAAACACAAAATGGGAACAGGGATTAGCCAACGTCAGCTGGGTTCAATCACACGCCATCATCGTGACCCAAAAGCCTGCAGGGTTTTTATTTTAACCAAATACTACTGGAGTTCATTCCACTTGATACCCGTCCTGCTGAATGAACAGACTGTTGGGCTTTGACGTCACAGAGCAGAGAGTTCATAAATGATATGCCAAGAGCGACTCAGCACGACTGGAGAACTGGAACCAGGAAATGCTTGGCATTATCTGCTTGTAAAACGATTAATCAATCATCTAAATAATTGCCTAGGGGTACTTTGGGAGTACTGCAGAGAGTACGTGAGTTTTTTTTAAATGTTCGATAAAAAAATAACTAAAGAATAACTCAGTTCTTTTAAATCAAGGATCAAGACCTCTGTTTTTGATGCTGCCTTTCTTTAAATAATTGTTAATTTCTTATACTGCACTGTAACTTTTATTCTCGTATTTTATCGGTTTTAATATTTGTAACAGTTTTTCTTTGATGTTCTATGTAAAGTACTTTGAATTTCCCTGTTGCCATCAATGTGCTATACAAATAAAGCTCCCTTGCCTACAACATAATTCTTAATAATCCAAGCCTAACTAGAATGTAAGCACATATTAACCTGGAGTAAAAAGCCTACCTCCTCCTGTGTCGTCTTGCCCCACAGCGGTCAGACCCAGGTCTCCCTGCCAGCGGTTCTGGGCCAGGCTACCGCCACTGTCTCGCATTATCCACGGACAACCCACGACCTGCGCCAGCTCGTCACCTACAAACAACAAGAGAATGCAGCGGGGGTGTTATAACTACTGTACTTTCTATAGAAAATGTAGCTTGCTAGTTATCCTGGAGTGTGAGAGAACATCACTTTGAACACAGCGGTTCCACAGTGCTCCGCTCTCTCTCTACACTATTCACAAAAAAGATATAGTTCAAGTTGTTAAATATTATCACATCCCTAATCTAACAAGAGCATTATTTAAATGCAGTTGCCATCTTGTAAACTATTATCCAAGTTGCATTCATTTATGGTATGGGTGAGGGAGTGGGGAAAAAAAAACACAGACACTAGTAATGTTCTTGCCCCATCTAGGGCTGGGCAATATGTATCGTCAAAACAATATGAAAAGGTCTATCGTATTTTTATTTTTTTTTCATACCATTTTTATGGGGATGTCAAAAACCCAATTAGCCAGACTTGGTTATGGCAATATTTACGTCATTTGGACATCACTTTATGTTCTGATCTTGCACATGGGAGTGAAGCTGGAGCGAACCATAGAGGCGCCGTTTTGCTAACACAGACTACACAATTATAGCCTTTAATATGTGGTTATTTATACAGACTATTTATTAATGGATTGTTGCTAATATTATGTATTGGTAATTCAAAACAAAACTTGTTTTAATTGTGATACACATTGTTATCAAGGTGTGGAACGGCTAATGTCGGGATAGAAGAGTTTGGCCATATTGCCCAGCCTGTGACTGACAGACAGACAGACAGACAGAGACAGACACTAAGGGTGTGTGAGACATTTCACCTGTTATCCAACAGTGGATTTTATCCACATACTGTATGCATTTTGTAATGTGAAAGAAGCCTGATGGTCACCCCATAATGACAATATGTTTACACCAGAAGAGAAAATTAGGCTCAGTGTGTGAAAATAATTAATTCAAGTGACAACTGTGACAATGACAACTGTGAGATGGCCAAAGTCCCTTTCAAAATGCAAAAGTATCAGGTAGGCTCTAATCTTGCTGCCCACTGAGCTACCGTTACACAGTGCAGTATACAAATCACCTCATTAAAGCATCACTCATGCCTTTATGGCGACAGTGCTGCAATTGGTACCAACTAGCGGAAAACGGCATCACTTTTACATGAAATGTAACGTTGAAGACCTACGACCTTCCAACGGAACTTTGATATTCGTTAATTCACAAATCCATTTGGTTGCTTTAATGGGAAATAAAAGCCTTCTGGTCTCACTAGCTAATTGCTGACATAGCAAACGTTTAGAGAGCCACAGGCTTGATGACATTCTCCAGCGTTCATTCAGAATACATGTCCCTGTTCTTTCACAGGCAGAAGAACTGCTCTGTTAACACCGGGACTCTAGTAACCATGTGCACCTGGTCGGAGAGCGGATATGTAATTTAGCATGATAGCTACACAGAGTAGGACAGTAACTAACGTTAACTGAGCAACGGGGCAAATTGGCGTTTATAATAGTGAATAATTTGAGGAGAAGCTGCTAGCTATATGATGATAACCATATTCTCCGTTGCAGGAAATAGTCCTTACCAAGCAGCTAGCTAGCTTGTGCGCGTTGAGCGCTAGCAGCATCGCCGTCATAGTTTCACCACTTAAACCTCAATAAAAGTCGCATTCATTGCAAACCTCGTTTTTTTAGTGACTGTGGATAGCCGAAGTCCCTGCACCATCATTAATAACGATCTGCAATAAACAAGAGTTCATCAACAATCCGCTGTGTATCCGTGCTAACACGTTAGCTGGTTAGCCATGTTGTCGTTAGCTAGCTAGCTAGCTAGCTAGGCGTTAGGTAGGCAGACACCATGTTAGCTACAGCAAAATAAAACGCCCGGTGCGCTGTATTCGTTAATAGCTAGGTATTGCAATTGTATGCTTACCGTTAGCCTGCAGATTTATATGAATGTGTCCAGCTGCTTCCGACTGAATGTTGGGCGTGTTTAATTTGTATGGGTATCGAACCAAAACAAATGCTAATTGGTGTTGAACCTCATTCAATGAAGTCAGGTGTGGAGCAGCCAGATGTCACCTCCTTGCGAACTTTGATTTCTTTTAGGTCTTCCGGTTCAGAGAAAAACGCATACGCTTAACATAAATGGTAGAATACAGCCAACGATGTACGTGAAATCTACACAGAAGAATCTATTTCAATTGAAAAGGTCTGTAAGAAAACGAGAGATGCGCTGAGCCGGCGGATCACTGCAGATTTTTCGCTCTCATGTCAACTACAACAAGTCCGTCGCGCAGCAATGGCGTCATAAAGAGTATGTTTGTAAGGGTAGCCTTTCCTTTTTGAACCCTAACATCAGTCTTCTGGAAACACACATTCATACAATGTATAATAAATTCTTTTGGTGTATTAAATAAAGTAAGTGAAATAAAATCCGTTTTATTTTGAATTTATTTTATTACTCAGATTGAGTCAGATTTTGTCAAATTGTTCCTTGATTTCTGTAGCCTAAAGTATATAATAGGCTACAATTAAACACACCATTGTCTTGCATTCCCTGTTATATTGTAATATTTGGATTTGGTGATGAGTTCATGGAAGTTCTAGCAGATAGATCGAGGAGAAGGGACAAAGATGAGCTTATAGTGGCGTTTTTCTATCACATGGTACCTGCTCGACTCACCTCGACTCTACTCGCCTTTTTTGTTTTTCCATTATGAAAAAAAGTACCTGGTACTAGCTAACAGGTACTGTTTTTTTTTAGTATCACCTCCGTCGAGGTTCCAAGCGAGCTTTCAGTTCAGGGGGGCTCGAGTCATCAGACATTCATCAGACTGGTCCCATCTTCTCCAGGGTTAGGATTAGCTGCTTTTCTCTGCTGGCTGTCATGGTGTTCATATCATTTGTGGTCCATCTGCACGTCTTTTAAAGTATTAAAAGTAAAAGTACTCAATGCCAAAAAATCCTCACATTTTAGAAACTGGAAACGATCCAAACAGTTGTGTGTTCAATCATATCAACTGGACTTGAAGTTATGTTGTTGGGTATTTTGTGTGCAAAAATCTTAATCTGTAAAGTAACTAGTAACTAAAACTGTCAGATTAATGTAGTAGAGTAAACAGTACAATATTTCTCTCTGAAATGTAGTGGAGTAGAAGGAGAAAGTGGTATGAAAAGAAAAGACTAGGTCCAATAACCATTTTTTTGCTTCCCGATTCCGATACCTGAACTTTTGTATCGGCCGATACCGAGATCTGATCCAGTGTCATATATTTCATTATGTTTTAACAGCTACTATCACTGTATGCATGTGATATTATTTCTTTTTTTGTACGGCCTGGCTCAGGTTAAACTTTATGTGAAACATGAACAAATACAAACAATGAACGCCGTAGAACTTTCTTTTATTTTCCAGTTTAACAGTCAGTCATAATGGAAAAAAGAACATCAATTAAAGTAGATCTTCTGTGGGGCTCAATTACGCGGTATCGGATCGGTGCATAAACTCCAGTACTTGCCGATACAGATAGCAGCATTTTAGGCAGTATCGGAGACTTTTCCGATACTGGTATTGGTATCGGAACATCTCTAGAAAAGACTCAAGTAAAGTACAAGTACCTCAACTTTGTACTAAAGTACAGTGCTTGAGTAAATGTACTTAGTTACATTCCACTACTGCTCCTGCTCCGCTGGGATCTGAGCTGCTGCCTCCCATCCGAGCTTCTTCTCTCCGTGAGAGGGATCAGCTTAGCGAAGATCGTGAAGATATGACTGTTTAAAAGCCCTTCTAGGGACGGGCACTGGAAACTAGCAATAGCTATAAATGCTGTGTAGCTGTACATTGGAGATTTGTTGCACACATGTCTATGTCGAGCATAAAAAAAAAAAAAAAAAACTCCCCCTCCCCCCCCCCCCCCCCCCCCCCCCCCCCCCCCCCCCCCCCCCCCCCCCCCCCCCCCCCCCCCCCCTTCTCTTTCCCCCTTTCCCCGCGTCTCTGCTGGTTTCTTCTCCCTATTTCTAATAATGATTATTAGTCTACATCGACGTTTCATTTAAGGGATTGTTGAGGTTCTGCCGGATGTCCCTCTTCTTCGGCCGGATGTCCGTTACCTTCCTCTTTCTTTGTGTCTCCGTTCTAAACTCTGGACTCTGAACATATTTCTGCCAAAACAAGTTCCTTCCCGAGGCTATTTTGCAGCAGCACCGTGTCTCGATTGTGATTGGTTTGAAGAAATGCCAATAAACCAGAGCACCTTTTCCTCCTATCCCAGAACACTGTATGGACTAGCCAGACCTTCCTCCGCACCGCTGTGGAGGAAGGTCTGACAAAGCGAGGCCGCTGCATCATGATGCAGCGCAACATCTTCCTCACCTCATTGTGACGAGAGCGGATGTTCTCATGGAGAACATGGATGAAGAATGTAAGCATATTAACGGATTAATGGATGGCTCCCATCATAATAGGTTTTTGTTTGTTTGTTTTGGTGCTAATAAATAATGACCGACCGACCGACCGACCGACCGACCGACCGACCGACCGACCGACCATCTATCTAACTTACTGACGGACTAACAAACTAATGACCAGGCCCAAACGAAATCTGCAGATTTTCGGTAATCCAGAATGAAATTCTCATCGCAATTTAGTGGAATGTTTTTTGGCTTGTAATGTGATCGACAATATTCATTTAGGATAACAGAAGCGTTTCAAATTAATTAATCAAATCTGCGGAAAATCAGCGGAGGTGTTGTCGGAATTCAGACTACACAGATTCTGTTTGGGCCTGCTAATGACTAACTAACTAACTAACTAAACTAAATGGAGTATCTAATGAAAAAGAACAGACCCAGGATTCCAGAACCATTTTCACAGCCTTTGTCAGCCATTTTTATTAAGGCTTTTTTATAAAGGGGGGGAGAATGACCCCAGTGGTCTCCTTGAAAATGATTTCCAAAAACTGTATGCCAGATAAGATTCAGCTTCAGAGAGCATGCATTTAACTTGCAGACATAAAACAAGCCTTTACACTCTTACCAATATAAATAAGCAGCAGATAGCACAGCACCAGAGGAGAGCGTGATCACTGTTGATATCTTTTATCTGACTACGGGATAATGAAAGAAGGGACCTTTATGACAGAACCAGCGTTACAACTGTTGTCAAAAACGGAGCTGCCACTGGGAGGCGAAAGAGTTCAACTTAAACTTCACCATTATTGCGGGGAAATGTGTTGAAAAAAGGGGTATAGGACTTCTACCTACTCCTTTTTGAACATGGAAATCCTTATTTAAATCATTCGCAATAATTCTGAACCATGTGTATGCATTTTGTTAGTATTCTGTTGTGTTGGTTTCATGCTTGTACTGAAATGTACAATACATGTTCTTATTTATCTTCTATTTTTTATTTATTTATTTATTTTCTTTACAGTTTTTAACTAAGAGAGAGATGGAGCATATACATTATACATATATTGTATAAAATGAAGTTCCATATTAAACTGGGCCTACAATAACGTGTAGGACGGCCTAAAGCCTAAATATATATATATATATATATATATATATATATATATATATATATATATATATATATATATATATATATATATATATATTCCATGCATATATTTTAATGCATGGAATACTAAGCTATTAAAATAATAATTGTTGGCATGATTTTATAAATCATATTTTAATGTTAAACATACATGTGGCACAGTGAATCCTAAGGATAAGTGACTGCCTACCTTTATGCCAGTAAGCCTGTCATCAATGTTTGTTTTTTTCACAAATAGGCTGATTTATATTCGCTAATAAAATGTTGGATTCATGTTAAGACATTTTAATTTTATAATAATTTGGTGCCCCTGTGCAGTAACTCTGCCCCTGTTGAAGATCTCTGGTTGGCCCAAGTGACTGATTATTAGACTATAATGAACCATAATCCTAAAGCATCCATGTCTGAGCCGTATTTTACAGTAGCTGGTGGAG
Organism: Perca fluviatilis; assembly: GCF_010015445.1. NCBI lineage: Eukaryota > Metazoa > Chordata > Actinopteri > Perciformes > Percidae > Perca > Perca fluviatilis. The sequence continues at coordinate 6,364,823 of NC_053125.1, forward strand.
GTAGAGCTGATTTGATCTACTTTAAATACAAGATAAATATGATGGGCCGTGATTATTATTGGGCTAGAGGGAAAATTGGGTTGGACCATTGCAAACTAATTATGTACTGTAGCTACAAATAGAACAGTTTATCTTTATATATATATATATCTGACACCCTGTGGGCGTGAGTCAAACATGCATGAAGACAACCACACATTTGATCACATTCAAGTTAGAATTAGTAACGGCTCAGGCACACTCGGCTCGGCTGTAATGTTACAATATTATGCGCTCTGTATTTTTGGAGCTTCTTTACAATTTTTTTACAAATAAAAAAATAAGCAACATATACTTTCATATTCTCTGGCCTATACTCTGGTATTATTTATGTATTTCCCACCGTCCACGTTAAACGTGACCAACTATGAAGCTATTCTTTTTTTGACGTAGAACACTCATAACTTCTAGAATCCACAACACAACTATATTTTCAAAAATCTCTCATAAAATGCCAGAACCTGCTTCCATTCAGTAGTTCAACTATTCAGATGTTTCTATTCTTCATCAAGCGTTCTTACAAGTCTCCTAACCCATGGAGCATCTGGATCAACACAGATGTAGCGGCCTTCGGTCGTAACTAGTCTGTTAGAGAATAAATAACATAAAGACATTTCTTATTAATGAGTGTTAGTCAAAATCTATGCAGTAACTCTAAACTACAATGGCATTTTAAATGAATGAATAATGTTTTTTGAATGTATGATGCCATGTATGCTAATAAAGATGAAGTATTAACTTTTACTTACATAATGGCTTCAATAGGACACCCGGGGTCTGAATGTTGTATGTATCCTGTTATTATTTGTAGAGGCACTTCTCTGCCAGACAATTCATTGCAACAGCTGGTAGAAATCCACTTGTTCCTCATCTCCGGTTCTGGAGGACTACCTGGAGTCCTCAGCCCAGGTTCAGGAGGACTAGGTGTAGTCCTCAGCCCCGGTTCAGTAGGACTCCCTGGAGTCCTAGGCCCCGGTTCAGTAGGACTCCCTGGAGTCCTAGGCCCCGGTTCAGTAGGACTACCTGGAGTCTTCAGATGTTTCTATTATTCATCAAGGGTTCTTATAGTCTCCTAACCCATGGAACATCTGGATAAACACAGACAAACTGGCCTTTGGTCCTAACTAGTCTGTTAGAGAATAAATAACATAAAGACATTTCTTATTAATGAGTGTTAGTCAAAATCTATGCAGTAACTCTAAACTACAATGGCATTTTAAATGAATGAATAAACGTCTGTGGAATGTATGATGCCATGTATGCTAATAAAGATGAATTATTAACTTTTTCTTACATAATGGCTTCAATAGGACACCCGGATGGTTTTTTAATGTATCCTGTTATTATTCGTCGAGTAACTACTCTGCTAGACAATTTAAGGCAACAGCTGGTAGAAATCCACTTGTTCCTCGGCTCTGGTACAGGGGAACTACCTGGAGTCTTTGGCCCCGGTTCAGGAGGACTCCCTGGAGTCTTCGGCCCCGGTTCAGGAGGACTACCTGGAGTCCTCGGCCCCGGTTCAGGAGGACTACCTGGAATCTTCGGCCCCGGTTCAGGAGGACTACCTGGAGTCCTCGGCCCCGGTTCAGGAGGACTACCTGGAATCTTCGGCCCCGGTTCAGGAGGGCTACCAGGAGTCCTCGTCCCCAGTTCAGGAGGACTACCTGGAGTCCTCGGCCCCGGTTCAGGAGGACTACCTGGAGTCTTCGGCTCCAGTTTATCCCGGTCCTTGAGAGTGGAAATAATAATAATAATAATAATAATAATAATACATTTTATTTAAAACTGACTTTACATTTAAAACCCATCTCAAAGTGCTTACAGGGTAAAAGCCTCGTGTGTATGCCTGTGTATGTTATTCCTATTCTATGTTAGTATTAGACAATAGACCTGTTAATACTAACACATGGTCCCGTCAATGGACAGTGGCTCCCATCATGCAGCACATGAAAGGAAGCTCTAACGGGCCTTTTTAACTGTATCCGAGGACACTCAAAGAGACATTGGCTGATTTTGTAATAATGTAAGAAGAAGAAAAAAAAGTGTAAGGGAGATGATAGACTATTAGAGTCTCAGTGGAATATGAAGATATGACTTAATTGTTGCTTACATTACTGTAGGTTCACTTCCTGGTGCAGGGGCAGAAGTGACTGTATGAGGAAAAGCATGATCAAATATATACATCATAATATCAATCAATCACTCCCAAACAACAGCTAAATGTATAACATATTAAATGTCAATATAATATATAATATTATATTATTATAAAATACTGATGGGCACATGTGCAAGAGAGATAACTCCTTACCTTGAGAAGTTGGGTTGGTGTTGGTTTTATTAGCGGGGATTTTGACTGCTGGAGGCTGAATACAAAATTCTTCATACAGAATCTCCTCAATAGTGTTTCTTTTCTGTACAAACACTGCAAATCAACACACACACACACACACACAACACACACACACACACACACACACACACACACACACACACACACACACACACACACCTCAGGATGACAGGTAAAATCTGTTTCCTTTTTCTGACAATAGTGAGTGGCGATACAGCTTACCTGAGAACGGTTCTGGAGTTAAAAAGAAGGCGATCCATACAATGTTCAGGAGAGCCACACTGACCTGGAGAGCCCACTGCATGGTCATACCTACAATACACTGCCACCCAGTTAGTACTGAAGACACAGCAGCTGCTGACAGACTGTGTGTGTATGTGTGTGCTTCCTGCCGTGCAGTGTAAAGATTTTATGATAAATACAGATATGACGTTGTGGTGTTGTGGGTTTTGCTTGGTTATTTGATAATCAAACCAACAGGACAGTATCTGCTCCAGACTTTTCATGTGATTTACTTTATAGGGACATTTCTATTTCAGTTGCATCACTTATTATTATATTTATTGGCACATGAACACATTTCCTGTTGTGTGCAGGCTTGTGCATTCACATGCATTCCCACTCCAACTAGTTGACTTAAATTGGCACAAAAAAGTGGGGTGACCAGGTATGTTTCCACTGATACTCGACACTCGATGGTGTTTTTTGCCCCCCCAACGGCTCCTTCCAGGCAGCGCTGCGACCGCTGCCTCCAAGGCACCTAATCCTAACCTTAACCCTAACCATAGCCAGTGCCTAAGCTTAGTGCCTTCCAGGCAGCGCTGCCTTTTCACGGCAGACATGTTGACATGTCATAGTAGGAAAAGCACAGGTGTATTCAAACCCATTAATGATGGCTGCATTCCACTTAGGAGAGACCCTAGTATTAAACCATTAATGATGGCCGCATTCCACTTAGGAGAGGTCCTGGTATTAAACCATTACTGATGGCTGCATTCCACTTAGGAGAGGTCCTGGTATTAAACCATTAATGATGGCTGCATTCCACTTAGGAGAGACCCTGGTATTAAACCATTAATGATGGCCGCATTCCACTTAGGAGAGGTCCTGGTATTAAACCATTACTGATGGCTGCATTCTACTTAGGAGAGACCCTGGTATTAAACCATTACTGATGGCTGCATTCTACTTAGGAGAGGTCCTGGTATTAAACCATTAATGATGGCCGCATTCCACTTAGGAGAGGTCCTGGTATTAAACCATTAATGATGGCTGCATTCCACTTAGGAGAGGCCCTGGTATTAAACCATTACTGATGGCTGCATTCCACTTAGGAGAGGTCCTGGTATTAAACCATTACTGATGGCTGCATTCCACTTAGGAGAGGTCCTGGTATTAAACCATTACTGATGGCTGCATTCTACTTAGGAGAGGTCCTGGTATTAAACCATTACTGATGGCTGCATTCCACTTAGGAGAGGTCCTGGTATTAAACCATTAATGATGGCTGCATTCCACTTTTCCTACTACGACAAGTCAACATGTCTGCTGTGAAAAAGGTCTATTGCCACCCTAACATGTGAAACCAAAAGCCAATGTTGACTTATTTTCCCCTTTACGTTACGTGAGTACGTCATGTTCTACGTCACGTACGTACATTTGTCACATGTGTATGTGACCCCCCCCCAACCTGCTTATTTGAACCCAAACCATGAGATTTTCCTATTAGACACCTAACTGGAAACCAAACGGCAACCATTTCAAAATGGTAACGATTCTGTACCTGACATTCACAACATTAATATAGCAGCAGGCAACTATTTGCTATGTAAAGATATAGTGAAGTGATGGCATCCTGAGCACAGACTGAAGTCACACTCCCTCTGTGTGCGTGCTGTACTCTGAGCTTCTCTGTTCTTTGTTTTGATAGCAGGTATTTCAAAAAGATTGCTCTGTGAGAGCCGTGTGGAAGCCACGCCAGCCCACTTTTTTGTCAGCGTATCAAGTAAAGCCCCTTAAAGTTGCTCTCCAGCTACAGGTAGGGGGGGCCGTTATTATGGAACCCACTTATGATACAATCCTGTGGTTGTAGCAGAGGGTAGTACGAACAAACAACATAGGCCTGTAAGGGTCGGAGGACCTGCTGTGGTTTGAGCTGCAGCAGGTAGCCGTTTCCCCAATTTAAAAAGACCACTGTACACCACCTAGCTGGTGAACATACATTATAGCAGCTAAAAGAGAGATATTTCCCCTCAAAGTTGCCTGGATCCATCTAATTTGGTACCAATTCTAAGAAAAGTAGAGACAGCGTCCAATTAGTACATTTCCAATTAATTAATCACTCAGCAGTAAACATGTAAAATGCGTCTAGGGATAAGCATACCATAAAATACATATGGAGAGTATAGTGTTCAATACTTTAACACGTATTCATTTAGTAAACGCTTAGAAGGAATTGAGAAGAGACAAGGCAAAGCGTACACACTTTATTTGTATGAAGTTCATACTGTTTGATATTGTGAGTTTTAAAAAGCATCTAAAAGAAATTACAGAAACACAGGATAAGTAGGTCAATGGAGGCTGGAAATGACTCCATTTGGAGGCAAAATCCTGAATTACTCACAACAGATGTTCACATCAATTTCACATTTCACAGTCTGCGATTTGATAAAGCAACAAAAAGCCGCGGCGACTTTAAAAAAGCAGGAGCGGAGCGGGCAGCTGCTTTAAAAGTTGCTTTCGTCCAAACTTTTCATAATGCCCACGACCCAGGAGAGATTGGGATCCACGCAGATGTGACGAGACTTTTTAGTAACCAGACTGAAAGACAGAAGGTGAACACGACATTATAATGGTCGACAACTGAGACGGAACTAGCAGAACAAGAAGGAAACCAAGCAGAACGTAGAAAATGGGGACCAAAATCATGATTCATCATGAGAAATCAATTATAAAAATTCAAGAGTATGCAATATACTCTATATCTAATGAGCAGGGCCACACAGAATCTGCGGGCACAGAATTCCGCAGACTTTTCAGCAGGTATTTCACAGATTTTAAACAAATGTTAAAAAAAAAATCTCAGAATGTCACACATCTCAAACCCAAGCAGAAAAACAGTCCGCTAAATGTCCTGGATCACTGCTGAAAACTAATAAAAAAAAGAAAGAAATTTTTTATAAAATATTCTGTTTGCGTCTGCTAATGAGAAAATGAAAACTTAGGGTAATCAGCAGCAGGGCTACACGGAATCTGCAGATGCAGACTTCTGCATAATATTCCGCAGATTTTAAAAACTTAAAAGATTTAGTTTGGGTCTGAAAATTAGTGTGCAGGATGTGTGAAATGTGCACCTGTTTTTTTTTTCTTTTTTGAAATGTCAATAACTGGTAATTTATTTACAAAGTCATAGTCACGCTGAGTAATAGCCTACTCTTTATACTTATTTCAGTCACAGAATTCTAAAAATGAGTAGGGTGAACTTAATTCGACTAAGTTGTGAGCACTTACATGGCCCCGGTCTTGGGGCAGCGGTGATCGGTCATGTAATAGGAGCTGATGAGGTTTTTGTTGACTCTCCTCGGGTAGATGACGAAGCAGCAGTCGTCGGGACCGCTCGTATCTGAAGAAGAAAAACGTCTTATCAGGATATTCGGAGAAGTAACACCCCCCATTGACACACATTAGGTTTGAATTCTGAAGTCTTACTGTTGCAGATCACTGAGGAGAGCAAAGCAAGTCCCAGGATGCTGAGCAGCAGGATGCGACTGGTGGTTGCCATGATGCCTTGGGTAGGGTATTCCTTCTGGATGCGGGGCTGGAGAGAGATCAGTATACCACAAGTGGTCCTTACCTGCAGTCACGGGCTTCTGAACTAAATGAGGTGCGGTTGTTAGGTTTATTAAGATCAAAAATGTAATAAAAAAAAAAAAGGTGTTACTGTTGTGGAGGAGGAAGAGGAGGAAGAGGAGGGGGGAGGGGGGCAGTTGTGGTTTTCAAGGCGACTGAAGTTGCCTGCAACCGAAAGTTTCCACTCGGCTTTTGAAAAGGTTGAGGTAGATGGCAGGAAATTCGCTCGCGGTTAGGCCTGCAGCCCAGAGATGGAGCTCAAAGGTAAAGACGGGGAAACGCAGCAGAACCAATCCCCTAACTAGGCTACTCTTTAAGTACATTTCTAGAAAAAATGAAAATAAAGAAGCGGAACAAAAGTAGAAAGGATATCTGGTTTGTTATTGGTCACAGAAGTTGACTTCAGGGCTGTAATGATATCGGTATATTGGTTTAAAAAAAAAAAAATTGAATTACCGCAGACATTACCGCAAATGGCCCCTATAACACTAAAAGCCAGCGGAAAGTGTAACAGCACTGAGGTACTACTCTAGGTCCACCTTTAAATCCATTGGATCCTATACTAGAAAGGATATCTGCTTTGTTATTGGTCACAGAAACTGACTTCAGGCCTGTAACGATATCGAAATATTGTTAAAAAAAAAACCCGCATTTACCGCAGCAGCCCCCCTGAGGCTTTAAAAATGGGAGACCACAGGCTGTGTCTTTTTGCGAGTAACTAACCCAAGTACTCTATATAATTCAAAGTGAGCCTAGACAAATGTTGAAATGATTGAAAATGCCCGTCCTTATGAGCTTGTATAGCCGTGATAAATGAGCCTGAAGCTTAAATAATGCTCAGCTGTTCGGGAGTGTATGCAAACGTGCTGTCTCCATCTTTCAAATACATGTCCAATATTTCCACAGATTTTACTACGTCTCTGGTCACGCAACTGTTTAGATCAGGGGTCTTCAACGTTTTTTAAGCCAAGGACCCCTTAACTAAAATAGAGACAGAGCAGGGACCCCCTACTACATATATTGTATACAATTAACTTGCATATTAAACTGGGCCTACAATAGACTTTTTTCACGGCAGACATGTTGACATGTCATAGTAGGAAAAGCACAGGTGTATTCAAAACTATTACTGATGGCTGCATTCCACTTAGGAAAGGCCCTGGTATTAAACCATTACTGATGGCTGCATTCCACTTAGGAGAGGTCCTGGTATTAAACCATTACTGATGGCTGCATTCCACTTAGGAGAGGTCCTGGTATTAAACCATTAATGATGGCTGCATTCCACTTAGGAGAGGTCCTGGTATTAAACCATTAATGATGGCTGCATTCCACTTAGGAAAGGCCCTGGTATTAAACCATTACTGATGGCTGCATTCCACTTAGGAAAGGCCCTGGTATTAAACCATTACTGATGGCTGCATTCCACTTAGGAAAGGCCCTGGTATTAAACCATTAATGATGGCTGCATTCCACTTAGGAGAGGTCCTGGTATTAAACCATTAATGATGGCTGCATTCCACTTAGGAGAGGTCCTGGTATTAAACCATTACTGATGGCTGCATTCCACTTAGGAGAGGTCCTGGTATTAAACCATTACTGATGGCTGCATTCCACTTAGGAGAGGTCCTGGTATTAAACCATTAATGATGGCTGCATTCCACTTAGGAGAGGTCCTGGTATTAAACCATTAATGATGGCTGCATTCCACTTAGGAGAGGTCCTGGTATTAAACCATTAATGATGGCTGCATTCCACTTAGGAGAGACCCTGGTATTAAACCATTAATGATGGCCCCATTCCACTTAGGAGAGACCCTGGTATTAAACCATTACTGATGGCTGCATTCCACTTAGGAGAGACCCTGGTATTAAACCATTACTGGTGGCCGCATTCCACTTAGTAGAGGTCCTGGTATTAAACCATTAATGATGGCTGCATTCCACTTAGGAGAGGTCCTGGTATTAAACCATTAATGATGTCCCCATTCCACTTAGGAGAGGTCCTGGTATTAAACCATTAATGATGGCTGCATTCCACTTAGGAGAGGTCCTGGTATTAAACCATTACTGATGGCTGCATTCCACTTAGGAGAGGTCCTGGTATTAAACCATTACTGATGGCCCCCATTTCACTTAGGAGAGGTCCTGGTATTAAAACCATTAATGATGGCGCATTCCACTTAGGAGAGGTCCTGGTATTAAACCATTACTGATGGCTGCATTCCACTTAGGAGAGGTCCTGGTATTAAACCATTAATGATGGCTGCATTCCACTTAGGAGAGACCCTGGTATTAAACCATTAATGATGGCCCCATTCCACTTAGGAGAGACCCTGGTATTAAACTATTACTGATGGCTGCATTCCACTTAGGAGAGACCCTGGTATTAAACCATTACTGGTGGCCGCATTCCACTTAGTAGAGGTCCTGGTATTAAACCATTAATGATGGCCGCATTCCACTTAGGAGAGGTCCTGGTATTAAACCATTACTGATGGCTGCATTCCACTTAGGAGAGGTCCTGGTATTAAACCATTACTGATGGCTGCATTCCACTTAGGAGAGGTCCTGGTATTAAACCATTACTGATGGCTGCATTCCACTTAGGAGAGGTCCTGGTATTAAACCATTACTGATGGCCCCATTCCACTTAGGAGAGGTCCTGGTATTAAACCATTAATGATGGCTGCATTCCACTTAGGAGAGGTCCTGGTATTAAACCATTAATGATGGCTGCATTCCACTTAGGAGAGGTCCTGGTATTAAACCATTACTGATGGCTGCATTCCACTTAGGAGAGGCCCTGGTATTAAACCATTACTGATGGCTGCATTCCACTTAGCAGAGGTCCTGGTATTAAACCATTACTGATGGCTGCATTCCACTTAGGAGAGGTCCTGGTATTTAAACCATTAATGATGGCTGCATCCCACTTAGGAGAGGTCCTGGTATTTAAACCATTAATGATGGCTGCATTCCACTTAGGAGAGGTCCTGGTATTTAAACCATTAATGATGGCTGCATTCCACTTAGGAGAGGTCCTGGTATTGTGTATGCTGACTCACTGAAATATCTTACTGGGACACTTGATGGAACTGAGGCATTGTTAAGGTTATCAATCTCAGCTGTGCTTTTCCTACTATGACAAGTCAACATGTCTGCTGTGAAAAAGGTCTGTAACGTGTAGGCGACCTAAAGCCTTTATATACATCTTTTTTTGCATAGAATACCAAGCTATTAAAACAATAATTGTTGGCATGATTCTATAAATCATCTTTTAATGTTAAACATACATGTGGCACAAAAATCTTAGGATTACCTGTGAGGGCTATCTTAGTGACTACCTTACCTATAGGCCAGTGAGCCTATCATCAGTGGGGATTTACATTAGCTAATAATATGTTAGAATTATGTTAAGACATTTTAATGTATGAAAAAAAGGTTTTTGACAATAATTTGGAGGCCCCCCTGCAGTGACTCTGAGGACCCCCTAGGGGTCCCGCACCCCCTGTTGAAGATCTCTGTTTTAGAAACATGTCAAGGTTTTTTTTGTTGTTTTTTTAAGGTCGGGTAGAATCTATATCTCCGTTGATCAGCTGTTTGTTTGTTTGCAGTTTCCATGTGGAGGAAGGTCTGGCAACGCGAGACTACTGCTTCCATGGCTGTACTCCAGCTGTAGCGCCATGGGTTTGCATTTTTTTTACAGGTATATCTGGCAACCCGGCCATGGCTGTCAAAACAGGCGGTTATCAATATCTATGACAACAGATAACAGACAGGCCAAACGAAGATAGAATATCCAAAGGAGAAACAAACTTTAGCATTGTTGTCAGAAAAGATAGTATTTCAATTTTGCATGTTTCCTTACTATCTGATGACATATTGTGGTCATTTTGGGATTTAATAAAGTAAATATAGACTATAACATATTGCACCTTTTTTTAAGTGCATTTCCTATCACTCTCTCAATCATATTTTCATTAAAAACAAAAGCCACTTTCCATAATAGGCATGAAGCAAAAAACACATTTCTGCTGGACTTTGTTTTTTGTTGTTGTAGGACGTTCAGTATGCAGGGTAATGAATGCACTATTTACACTGTCCCCCCCCCCACCCCACCCAGTGTTGTGAAAGGATGCGTTGAGAGGAAACAGGATATGCTCTGTATTGGGGGGGGGGGGGACAGGTCAGCCTGCAGGAGAGCGTGGTTCAGGCCTGAGGTTCCCCTTCAGCCTGGTCCTGGTCTCATCACCTACAACTGGATCCATTATCCGGAACTGAAGCCATTTTGAGCCAATGATAAAGATCACAGGGGTTGTTGGATATGGGAGTTTTTGTATTTTTTCTAGGCTCCGAAACTGTACTTGCATCTATTTTACACATTACATAGTTTCAAAATACTAAACTGTTAAATGTAAATTGAGGGGTCTTAATGGCTTTAAATACCTGGCGTTTATTCTAAAGAAGCTTATTTCATGCCATTTTTCTCCTAATTTAATGATTAAAAAATGAAAGAAAAAATAAATAAATGGGAGACCACAAACCAATGGGTGACGTCACCATGGCTACGTCCACTTCTATTATACAGGCTATGGGAGGGACACTGAATTAATGTGTCCACATGCAAAGATGAATATGTTTGATTACTGAAAATACAAATAAAAAGAGCTTCATTATTGGAAATCTCTAATACATACTTGAAGAAAAATATTAAATGCACAAATATTTTCAAAATTGACAAAGAAAAAATGGTGGCGTGCTCCTTTAAAGACTCTGTTCTCATATTAGTTTGTCTGTTACTTAGAGGTGACCAGAGGAAATGTGCTTTCACTTGCAATTTGCAGTTTGTTAAGGGGAGTTAAATGCATCCTTTTCCATCAAATGTGAACAAAGACACACGGAACTGTTCCTGGTTGAATATGTACAGCTCTTTATTTTAATAAAACCATTATTTATATACAGTTCAAGTGAGACAAAGTTGCATGGTAACCCTCTGCTGTCTCCATGTATGTCCACCAGTCCTCTACAGTACAACAGGTCTCTTAAAGAAGAAACACAACAAGACAATGCAAAAAGAAACAAAACCCAAGAAATTCTAGCATATTACACTGCTTTTATTCATATGTAGTTTGAATTTAGTTTCTGGTGGGATCATACGGTGACGTAGGTGTGTGTTTTGGGAAGGGGAGCAGGTAGTGTTTGTAGAGCTGGGAGGGCCAATTCAAACACGGACCAGCCTTGAATGTCACAACTAACCAGTAACTAACAGATGTCATTCTGAAAATGCCACTTAACACAAACACATGAAACACACACACACACACACACACACACACACTTTAACACTACTTAAGCACCAAAAAAAAAAAAAAAAAAAAATCAAAAGGATGACAAACAGACAACCTGTTTAAACCTGCGGCTGGTGACATAAAGTGGTGATGCGAGGCACAACTCAAAGGCTTACATGTCATGTGCAAAAAGCTTTATTGCAGAGTCCTGCGGTGTGTCACCACACTGGGGGAGTTGGGGGGGGGGGAGTGCATTGAGTAATCTGAAAGTGCGCTGCATGGTGCTGAGCTGATGCACACACACTGAAACACACAGAAAGTGCGTCTTTTAGCAGGCAGCATGAACCGGCCGAGATGACGATGACGATGATTTACAGAGGACAGGCGCTTCCTGTTTTTAAACGTGTTGTACTTCGGCTGTGGTCCAGGCACACAAAGACACTAGTCTAGCTTCAGTGGGAACGAGAGGCAAATACACATCACCAATGTTACAGAACAGGGTAAAGTCCAACAAACGGAAAGTCAGCAGCACAACACACATCTAATAACTCCTCAGACATTAACAGCTGATGAGATTTCTGCACTTATTTCATTTGATGAACAAGTCTGTGCAAAAGGTGCAACTCACAAAAAAGTTGGGATCAACAGTACGATGGTACTTCACTTGTTTTTATCGGATTATCAAGAAAAGCTGTGTAGCCTACTAACTTAACACTGTCTAGCCTATCTTAACTCATCAAAACTTGGCTGGGCAAAAAAAAAAAAAACCCCAACCAACATGTGCTGTAAATGCTGGCCCCGCCCACTGCTCAGGATGAAGTGACACATTAACCACAGCGTGAACACAAGCGTCACTGACGCAGACCAGCGGCCACAAAGCTGTAACCGGTGAGTTGCGGCCGAGGGCCAGGTGACCACTGACTGCGGAAATCAGACTCTGCGATGCAAACGCCACTTGAAAAACTAAAAAGGTGCCATCGGTTTTCCTACCACGGTCGATCTGTGAATCGGTCTCTCTTGCTTGAGATAAAAAGGCCGAGAGAAAACAGGCAGGAGAGGCTCAGCAACGACCCTTCATTCGACTCGAACAAGTCCCGTTTGTGTCCTTCTGATAAATATTAAATAAATACAACATTTTAAAGACGCCACACTCGCACCAAGAAGCGGAACACCAACCAGCTGAAATGTACCTCAGACGTTCAGGGCAAGGGGGGGGGGGTCCCTGTCTGACACTGTATGGTGCGTGTGTGTCTAACAGCAGTTCACCTCATGATTTACTCCAGTTTGATTGACATAAATATATTATAAAACTCTTTTTTTTCTACAGGCGGCGGATGACCGCTTTCCAGAGGGTCACAACAAATGCAGCAACGCGGCGCTCTCAGAGACACCCGATATAGTCTTCAGCGGGAACGTTGTGGGAATTTCCGGTTTTCTAGACTCAAAAGCCCGTTCCGAGACTGAGGGCTGGCTTCATGGAATGATTCAGGAGACAGATCTGTACCAAACTGGGAAACACCCCAAGGAAAAAGCACACTGAGGACAGAATCAAACGCAGAGGACAATGAAGGAATGACTGAAGTTCTGAGGGGGGAAGGTGCAGAAACAAATAGCTGAGATTCCGCCTAACATATTTAAAAACTCACATCAGCAGATTCGGACTCTGGAGATGCCTTTTAAAAAAGGACTTGACTATTTCTTTCCCTGACCCAAACCGTTTCGAGACTGGGGATTCACACGTATGGTTTTTGTCGCAGAAATAGCCACATTTAAAGAGAAGACGAGCAGAAGTGTAGCTAGAAAGAGCGCTGACAGCAGAGGAATTTCAAATCGAAGTTGAGGATTCGAGCAGTAACTGGTATCTGTGTGGGTCCCGCGGGTCCGTGGGTGGGAGTGTATGATACATTCTTCAGCCTCTGCCAGCTCCACTTCACAGTCCAGGCCTGGGCCTCTGAGCAGAGGGCAGGTGGTGGGAGATAAATAAGGCCTCGTATTCCTTTTCACACCGCTCACGTCTCACCGACAGACCCCACCCCCCCTCCCCCCGCCTCCCCTGTCCAGGGTGCTGGTTCCGGTTAAAGCGGTGACACGGCTCTGGGGAAGAGGTTTATCACAGCGGCTAAGACCCGATATGTCCCCCGTTGAAGTGAAACGTCTTTTCTCAGGTGCATGGGGCCGTCCCCGGGGGTGGAGGGGGGGTGGGGGGTGGAGGGGGGGTGGGGGGGTCGGTCTGCTCGAGTCTGGTAATGTGTGATGCTTTTCCTCTGATCTCAGCTCAGCGCTTCAGCACCGGGCTGCCTCGCTCCGGATCTTTCTGTAACGCCTGCAGGACCTGAGCAGACGGAGGGAGGTACGGTTAGAAAGGAAGAACCAGTAGGGTGGGGGTGGTGGGGGAGAATATCAATCGAATCAACAGAGTGAAAGCAGAAAATCCATGTTGTTGTTCTTTACAGATGAACTAAATGTCTGACTGACTGACTGACTGACTGACTGACTGACTGACTGACACGTGATGTGCATTCTTCTTAGAAAACAACTAGTTTCTAGAAATGTCTCCTGATCTATGGTCTCTAGAAGTTTATTATTCATCTCAGAAAATCTCAATACTAATCTCTATTCTTCTGGAATCACAATAAATGAAAATCGCAATACAAATCAAACCGGCACCCATGTATCGTGAAGCGGCAAGACCCTACCTGCGCCCACTTCCTGTTGCGGCTGGTCATGTGGATGGCGGCGATGTGCTGGAAGAGCTGCTCGGCGGGGATGTGGTCGGGCAGGCGCGTGAGGAACTGAGCCATGTGGATGAAGTCCATGGTGGTCAGGACGTCCTGGTAGAGGCGCAGCAGGCCCAGGCCCGTGCGGAACAGGAACTCCTCGTTGTCTCGGCAGAACACGTCCCACACCCGGCACGCCAGGTCCAACGGCAGAGACTTGCTGTACAGGGTGAAGATCCTGGGACACGGAAAAGATGATACAGTCACTCAATGCAAACAGATGCACAAAACATCTGCAACTGCATCTAGACACATTACTAAGCATTTCATAAGCTTTTTTTTAAGTTCTACGTCTGCTCAACAGTGGTGGAAGAAGTATTCAGATCCTTTACTTACGTAAAAGTACTAATACCACACTGTAAACAAAGTTAATGCCCTGCATTGAAAATGTTCCTCAAGTAAAAGTATGTAAGTATCATCAGGAAAATGTACTTAAAGTATTAGAAGTAAAAATCCTCCCATTGTAGAAAGAGTAAAGGATCCAACCAGTTGTGTGTTTAATGGTCTAATCATCTCCGCTGGACTTGTAGGCCGTCATACTGTTGGCTAGTTTACTTTAGAATAAAACATCAGATTTTATAAAACTACATGTGCAGAAATCTTAATCTGTAAAGTAACTAGTAACTAAAGCTGTAACAGATGAATGTAGTGGAGTAAAAAGTCCAATATTTCTCTCTGAAATGTAGCGGAGTAGAAGGAGAAAGTGGCATGAAAAGAAAAGACTCAAGTAAAGTACAAGTAGCTCAACATTTGTCCTTAAGTACAGTACTGGAGTAGATGTACTTAGTTACATTCCACCACTGCTTCTCAAGCATGGCGTTGCGTTTTAGTCTGTAGCTTCTTTGTCCTGTGCACCAGTGTGAGGTTCAGGTACCGGAGGAACCCACACGCCGTCAAAACATAAACACAGAAACTCACCAGTCGATCAAATAAATATCGGGGGTCAAGTTGTTTTTCTGGAAATGTGCAAAGAGCTTTGGTAGGTTTTCTTCAAAGAACACTTCAAATGCAGCAAAGTAAGTCAACATCTGCGGAGAGAGAGGAGAAGGTGGTCTTAGAGGTGACACACACAGAGAGAAACCACAGGATTGGGTTTAAGAAGCAAGGCAGCGAGCCGTCTGTGGGAGAGGACCAGTGATTTCTGTGGCGGCGATGTGTCAGAGATCTGTGTGTGGAAGGTTTTCATTAAAGCTGCGCTCACACACCCACTCACACCTCCACTTTAATGAGCTATTGTTGCATATGTTCCTGTGTATCGTTCCAATACGCACCGTGCACACTACTTTGCACTATTGCCTTTTGCACTTTACATCCCACTCCATGTGTACTTGTCTTGATATTAGGTCTCATTTGTATTTTTGTATATTATGTTGATATGTGCCTATATGGATATTGTTGTCTTTATTGTACAGTATGTGTCTATATTACTATTTGTCTACTGAATGTTTACTGCTACATGTCTATTTGTTGAATGTATAGAGTTAACACCTACCAAAGTCAAATTCCTTGTGTATGCAAGGACACTTGGCCAATAAAAGGGATTCTGTGAGGTTCCCTAAACAAAAAGGTATCGAGGGGTACTTTTGCCCTCGACTGGTAGGAGCTCGGTCTTATGCTGCCGTGGTCCCTTATGACGCTTCATTGGAAGTCTCCTTGTTAATCGATTTATAATTTTGAGGAAATAAAAAGACCAAATAATCTGGTTCCAACTTAATTATGATTATTTGCTTGTTTCCTGAGTCGTCTACAATTTCAAACTGAATATCTTTGGGTTTGTGACTGAATTTAAGAGGGGGTGTGCACACAACTACCTTGCTGCTTATACATATTGCTTCTAAAAAAAGGTCAAGAATTTACTTTCACACTCCCAAATATGTAAACCGTAAACCTAAACAATCTGATCTATTATGCAACCGAGTTGTAATGATTCTAAAGCCATGTGTGTAATGTGTACTTGCAGGCACTCATAAGTGTCTGTGTGTGTCTGTGTGTCTGTGTGTGTGTGTGTGTGTGTGTGTGTGTACTGACAAGGCTGTGGTCGACTCTGAAGAAGGCCATCTGACAGGGCTTGTTGAGCAGGTTGGCGAAAGCTATGAAGGCATCAGCTGTGTCCAGGTTCAGGATCAACACTGCTGCGATGAACGACATTCCCTGCACCTAAACACAACACGGAAAAAAAAAACCGTGGTCTTACTGTGGGCTTATGAAGCGTACACCTTGACATTTTTTGAAAGCGAGGGCAGAGAAGAGACACTGGCGGCAAGTTCACACCCCTGCTAAAGCTGAATTTTGCCCTACGCCCTCATTTTCACTGCTGATAAATTTAAGATGGAAAGCGAGACGAAGTGCTGACGCAGACAGCTGCAGAGAACCAAAACCTGTGTGTGTGTGTGTGTGTGTGTGTGTGTGTGTGTGTGTGTGTGTGTGTTTGAGATGGGTTGGGGTCAGTGCAGGAAGTCACAGTCATTTCTACCTATGCATACACAGCGTGGGACTGCAGTGAGGAGCAGCGAGCGGGGCAAACCGCAGCCTCTGCTCACATGCTGAGCACCATGTGGCTTTAAAGAAATAGACTGTAGTGCAAACACGGGTTCAATGCCAGAGCGCGGCATCAAAGAACATCCAACACGTATTTCATACCACTGGCTAATGAGAGTTTCATGCTGGACACCGATGATGTGGAAATTCAGAGAAATTGACCACAACCATCACCGTGAATCTGTCACTGACCGTAGTTCAGTCATGGGCATGTGATTTGTTATTAATAACGGCAATTAAAAATGTATACCTACCTGACAATATCTAATTTAAAACAGAATAAAGAACATAAATACTGACAAAAAATGTCCCTTGTGTGTTATTCTACTTCTAGATTAGTTTAGAGGCTGAGTGTTGAGGGTCAACCCTTACTCAGTGCTAAGCATAAGTGAATACACCCATGCTAAAGTTTACTAAAGAGAAGAATAAAAATAAATATATAAGTATATAAGTATAGACACCCCTATGTTAAATTCCTATAGAGGCAGGCAAATGTTTATTTTTAAAGGCCAGTTATTTCATGGATCCAGGATACTATGCTTCCTGATAAAGTTCCCTTGGCATTTGGAATTCAAATAGCCCCACATCATCACATAGCCTTCACCATACCTAGAGATTGGCATGGTTTTATTTCAGTTAGCCTAATAGCTGGTTTGATTTGCATAGAGAGATGATCTTATGGAAAGTACAGTACCCCATTCCAATCTCTAGGTATGGTGAAGGCTATGTGATGATGTGGGACTATTTAAATTCCAAAGGCCAAGGGAAGCATACTATCCTGGATCCATGAAATAACTGGCCTTTAAAAATAAAAATCTGCCTGCCTCTATAGGAATTTAACATAGGGGTGTGTATAATTATGCCCCTTGTATTAAGAACATTTATTTATTTACGATACATTATTCATTCACAAATAAAATTGGTGTCCTTAAAAGGTTGGATTTTTCCTATTTTTTTTTTAATTAAGGCATTAAGATCAATTTCCAAAAGATGATTTTTTTTATTCCTCTTTTTAGTCAACTTTAGCATGGGTGTATTCACTTAGCACTGTAGGTTTATACACTTGTGAGGCTAAGCAACTCTTAAAAAGATGCAGTAGACAAAGTGGCTTTAAAAAAAGATAAAGTACCAAATGTGCATATGTATCACAGCAGGATGTTATGTGTGTGGGACTTACGTAGCCAACGTCTGGCCGGTAACAAGTGTATGCTCCCAGAATGCTGTGCAGCACATCATGATATGGCCCGCCCTGATGATAGACAAAGAAATCATGAAGTCAATGGAGAACACACACACACACACAAACATTTTTTGTACAATTTACACATACAGTAAGTATGGCTGAGCTCCTCTCACTGACCTGCTGGAAGATACACAGTTGGGGGAAGGTTCTTGAAATGTCCAGCTTGATCAGCTCCAGGCTCGACTCCCGGTTTGACGAACCAGCATCTGGAAGACATCGCAAGACATTAAGAAACACAAAAGGAAATCAGTAACTTGTTCAGCCAAGATGACTGCAGTCACATCGCTTTGGGAGTCAATATGGCCAACAATATAGAAACAAGCCCTGAAGACTTTCTATTGTGTCCGTACCTTCCGCTTCAGTCTCTAAGGAAGGTGCTGGCGTGGTGCTCCACTTCTCTTTTGCCCGGGACAGACAGATGCTATACAGCTCTGCAGGGGACACATCACAGCACAATCAATATGAGAGAACACACTGAGTGGAGAACATGATGACTGGACCGAAACCACTTCAGGTGATAATAAAAGGATTCAGCTCTTCACGTTCCTCTCCAGCGGTAACACTGAAGGGGATTACAGTAAGGAGCTCTCCCTCCATTCTCAGGAGACATTTATTTTGTTGGGGTTTGCGGAATCTCCCAGCCTGGGCTTTGATCTGTGGCTGCCCTCTAGTGATGAGATGCTGGATCGATGAAATAACCTTTCTGAGACATGACATGGAGCTCTGCACCGGTGGCCCTGACAGTACACAGCACCGGCAGATTCATATAATAACTGCAACTGGCAACCACTGGCCATGCTTAACAGACTTGCAATGAGCAAGAGGAGAACAGCAGTCTACTGTAAAGATACATAGTATATATTTACACACGTGATTAAGCTGTACTTTTATTAGGATATGATTCTAATCTTTCACGATTCTGAATTGAGTCACAGATTCCAAAAATCCTTTTATGTTGATGGAACAGAAAAAAAGAAAGAAAAAGATGTTCTCACTCATAGTATTATTCTTTGTCTTACTTCCATTTTGGGGATAATCCGGCTCTAAGTTTTGGAGCTACAGTTCCTATAATTAAAAAGGCAACATTTACATTTTGGCAAAGTGGCACCA
This sequence comes from Perca fluviatilis, assembly GCF_010015445.1. Lineage (NCBI taxonomy): Eukaryota > Metazoa > Chordata > Actinopteri > Perciformes > Percidae > Perca > Perca fluviatilis. Next base: position 6,384,022 of record NC_053125.1, read on the forward strand.
TTGAAATCATGCTGAAACAGTCATTAGCAGTTCCTGTTTACAACATACCCAAGTCTCACTGACTTCCTTTGATAGTGAAGAAAACTTAAAAACACGATGACTTTCAGGCAAGTTCTGGAGTAACATGGGCTGCCTTTCGTCTAGGATTTCTACGCAGATTCATGGACGTTTACTTGCGATGGAAATCAGAGACAATAGAGGGGACATCCTCAGGAAGCACGAGTCGCACTGAATCGAAAAAATATGTGTATCATGTCGGTGTGTTTAGAATTCACCCCTAACTCGCTACAGTTCTGTCCCAAAAGGTAGTAGTAATAATCCCCACCACCGAGCAGTCGTATCCAAGAGTTTAGCTTTTCATTTGCATTAGAAGTAGTAGAGGAAGTAGTAGGCTGGCAGTACTGTAGCAGTAATGGAAGTACTAGCAGTAATAACCACAGTACCACTAGAAGTAGCAGACTTAGCAACAGTAGAGATGCTAGTATAAGCATTAGCAGCAGTAATGGAATACCGTCACTGAGCTGCTACTTATGAAAAGATGGACATCTTTGAAGGTGACTGAGCTGTGTGTGTGTGTGTGTGTGTGTGTGTGTGTGTGTGTGTGTGGAGCGATAATGCACAGGACTGTGCTCCATTTAAAAAGGCTGAGTGGACGAGCTCAGCAGTCAGCGAGCTCTTATCTCCAAGCAGCCTGTAGCACCAAGCAGCATGGGGAGAATTAATTTGCTGTGTGTGGCTGTGTGGCTGTGTGTGTGTGTGTGTGTGTGTGTGTGTATAATCTCCATCCAGAATTGAGAACTCATTGAAATGCTACTTGTTCCCTCTTGTACTGGGGGAATCATTGAACCATGCTCCTTAATGCACACACTCTCCCTTCCTATTCTAAATATCTCACTGCCTTATTAAATTAACACGGATACAAAGTGCTACACCCATCTGTGTGTGTGTGTGTGTGTGTGTGTGTGTGTGTGTGTGTGTGTGTGTGTGTGTGTGTGTGCATACTGGTGTGTTTTGAAGTGATGAACATAGAGCAGTCAGGTAAACGTGCAGCTCAGGACATGACAGTCACTCACAGGTTAAGTACAGTTACGGCAATAATGAGCCATCAATAACACACTCATGAGTGTACCGTGTGTGATGTTAAGCTCGTTGCCCACAGCCAGGCTCCACACTTTGCCTCTCACACTGGGGGGGATGCCCTGCCACCAGAGGTCTCTCACTCGTCGAGATGTACACCTGGAGGAAGGTGAAATGTGGGTTACATGTTGAAAGGACACCAGGGGGGCTGCTTAATAACTGGGTTCCATAGAGGAAACCATCGTTTACTGAGCAGAGTGACAAGGTGGCGGTCATTCCTTCCACTACTCCCGTCACTGGTTCTACGTAAAGGCTACGTACACACTGCTACGTTTGCATTTTTTTAAAACGGCATTTTGAAACAAAAACGATCTCCGTCCACACAGGGGTTTTAGCTCCAGTAGCAGAAACTAATCTCTGTCCATATTAACACGTCTGACAACGCATACTGTATCACATGACCATTTGTACACACTGGGCATGTGCGCGCCGGTGTAAACAGGAAGCAGACTGTCTGACGTTACTCTGCGGTTGAAAATCAACGATGCAGAAGTTAAAAAAATACAGAAAATACTTTGGAGAAAGAACAACAGTGGCGAAAAGTAAGAGCAGGGATTTATTGGCTTGGATTGGCGACGAGGTGGAACGGTTACTGACTTGCAGGAAATCGTCACAGGTCAGATTCGAACCCTGGACCTCTGCGTCGAGGCGTAAACCTCTCAGTGTATGTGCGCCTGTTCTACCCACTGAAACAACCTGGCCACAATAAGTACTAATCTTAGTCCAAGGTATTACACATGTACTGTAGGAGTGGTGATACTTATTTGCAATAATACATGGCTGTATGAAAGAGGCACTGACATTGATATCAATTCAAATCAACACGCAGGAATGAATATGTGCCAGCTGAGCTCGTAAAACCGGTTGTGTTTTGTTAATCTAATAATGAAATCACTATGTTTGCATACAATGTCCTTTCTCTGCAGTGCTCGTCTACAGCAGCCGTCCGGTATATGCTCCCCATGTGCTGCCGACGGTGACATCACAATGAATGCCAAAATGGCCGTGTTATGTTTTGATGCACTGTAAAGAAGACAGGCAATTAGTGTTCCCCATGTCGGCCTTAAGCTCCTAATATCTTATTTTACAGATGACTTAATGGATGACTGAGATATGAATAAATGTTATGCTCAGGGCAACGCACTTGAACATTCATTTCATATAATAAACTGTGCGCTTGGCCATCCAGTGCTAACTGTATGCCAACATATACTTTTAAAAAAGTAGGTTTAAAAAAAAAAAAAAAAACCTACACTAAGATGTACAGGCACTTAAAATGGTGCCATCAGGGTGATAACATCCTCATACGTTTGCCAAGATTTTTTAGTGCTAGTCATAAATTGATCAGTATCCGGCATTGATGGTGTATAAATTCCTGCCAATGTATCAGGCAGTGGTGGGGTATTATTAACACAAAGCTGCACATGCTACACGTCACTGTTTTGCAAGGGGTAATCGACAAATGTGATGATTTAAGTTTGATATTTTAGTGGAAAAGTCCAGGTCCAGTATAAAAAAATAAATAACCCAAAACAGTTAAGAATCTTTTTTGCGACAATTACAGACTTCTTTGATTAAATTCAGGTTTTAAAAATCAAGCTACAATTACAAAGCTTCCAGAGAAAAATACTTGGGAGTATTTCTTTCATTCTAAACTCAGTCGTTTGTACTCACGTTGTACTCCAGTTAGGTAAGATCTCTTGGTTCCAGATCTGGGCGGCTGTGCCGATGCTTTCCTCAAGCTTACACCGATCCTCCAGCTGCTTCCTTCTCTTCTGAGCCTCCTTCAACTCTACAGACAGAAGTGTGGAGAGAGGTGGTCACCATACAAGACAGAGGGAAGGTGAATAGAAGACGTGGAAAGTACAGCAAGTCGTTTTCACGTATAAACTCCGGACAATGCCAGCAGAATCCGGTCCCGACATAGTCCGCAGTTTCCCTTTGTCACATGTAGCGGATATCGTCTGTGTCAAGACGCGTTCTCACCTACTGGAAATACTTTGTTGTGGTTGTGGCGAGGGGTGGCGCTGGGTAGAGCCAAGTGGCACGACCTGACGCGGTTTACACTTCGTAAGTTGATCATGAACAACAACGAGTATCTTGTCTGTATCTTGACGTTGTCTGAAGACTTTGGCTTCAGCCTTCCCGACAGAAAGTGTTACTCTTCAGTTAGCCATTTTTGTTTGCGTCTTCGTGTAAGCGACCCTTCTTCTTCACCCTTGGATGTTTGCGCATGAAATGTCATCAACACGCCCACTCGCTCGCTGTGAATTCTCACACTTTGGGCGCAATCGGAGAACACACAACTTTTTACCAGGGAGCTGGCAGGGTAACTGAGGGGGCTTGGGCCCTGGGCTTGATGTCTGATCCAACTGATTCTGACATTTGCGTTGTCACATACAGCTCTGCCGGGTTATTGTCTAAATCATTTTAGGTTTGCAGTGCATGTGTGAAAGGGACTCTAGATTCAGAGTCGGTTCAGTAAGGAACCGCGATTACTTTGTCGAATGACCTCACCTCTCTTCTTGGCCTGGGCCACCATCTCTTCATACTGCTGTCTGTGTTTCTGTGCCTCCTCGGCTGGCTTGGCAGGCAGATTGCTGTAACACACATACATCAAACACAAGGAAATGGATTAGCAACTATGTGTTGCCTGCATTATTCATGTTGAGCAAGCTCGTGTGGTATAACAGTCCTCAAGGTCCATTTGGTAGCTTTTCTGGAGCTTTCATTCATCTCGCAACCCTAATGTGCTCAGATCATAATACACATTGTAAGAAAACTGGGCCATTAGTGCTGTTGAAGATCATGTCACATGAGTGAAAGCTCCAGAACAGCTACTAGACAACATAGAACTTTGTCAAACGGAAATACTAGTTTAAAAAAAAAATGTCTTTGCCTTTGTCATTTTATAACATGCTCATGCTCTGAATTTAGGTGACAGAAAGGAATTTTAGTACTTGTTTATTTACTGCAAATAGGATCTACTTTTACTCTTCTTACAATGAAATGTTGTATTGGGTCAGTAGAGGTTCATGTGATTCTAGAGGGTTTTCTGCTTCAGCATGCTAAATCTCAGTGTGGAATACTTGGGTCGTGTATGAATGACACATGATTCCAGTGCTTGTTCTTTCCAAAGCTAATTACACCTAAATTAAGTACTCTTCTTCTATTCTACAAGTACAGATACACGGTGCACTCCAATTTGACTAAGCCAATAACACTAGCACTTTTAAATATAAAGTATGTGCACTTTTCTTTCTTTCTTTTTTTACCAGTAGGGGGTGACAGTAAAGAAGGAAAAGAGGTGGGAGGTTGCATGCAGTGGCTGGACTCACAGTTTTGCCAGTCATGGTGAATAAACTTCCTTGTGTTTAACACAGGAAATCAGGCTAAATTATACTTTTGTTTTCATTCACCATGTTCTCAGAACAGAAGTGCTAATCTTGTCCAGCATATGTCTGGTCAGTCTGTATGCCTGTATGCATGTTAACAAAATGAAAAAAAATGCTAAAATAAAAAGCAGGGTAATGGAGCCAGTCTGAGGAGGGCCATTAAACTTTCAGCAGCACTTCTCTTTCACCGCCTGTGATACAAACAGGGACACAGGGAGAGCTGGAACAATACTGAATGGAGTGTAATGACAGAGGAAGGAGGACTGATAAAGAAGGAATGACGGGAAGATGAAGATAGGAAGACAACTGACTTGCTTTACTGTCCGATAAGTAAACTCCACTGGCAGTGAGAGAGAACGAAAAATGTGGGATAGTCTAAATATCCCGAAGACTGAAGACAGACAGTGTGTGTGTGCGTTTACATACGCAGGCCTGTCCTCCAGTATAAGTGCGGTGGTGGAGAGGGGCTCAAAGTCCAGGTTCTTCCTCACACTGTGCCTGGGAGATGTCGGGTTGCCAGGTCCAGCTCTGCCACTCTTTGTTTCATATTCCTGGCAACA